>NC_137004.1:9364061-9964061 GCF_032717465.1 Coenobita brevimanus | reverse complement strand
AGGCCCGCCACCCTTGCTTGTATGCGAAGGTGCAAGGATTCAAGGTGACATTCCATGCGGAGATTGCATAATCTGGTCCACATGGGTGAACCAGTCATGGTGTGCATGGCACTGTTCTGGATGACTTCCAGTTTGGCCAATTGTGGCTCATCAAGGGACGGTATTACTGGCGCCGCATAGTCCACTATTGCTCTTATGGTCTGGATGTAGAATAGACGGAGGACTTTGTATGTGGCACCCCTTCCCTTTCCTGCCAAGGATCGCAGAGCATTAAGGTGAAGCTTTGTTCTTTCTCGGAGGTGGTTCACCTCCATTCGGAAAGTTTGGAGTCAAAGATGACTCCCAGGTACTTGTGTGTGGGAACATAATTGATGGCTGTGTCGCCGAGGTGGAGTTTGTCTTTAGGTGGGTTTATGAGGAAGGGAAGAGCCTTGGTTTTATTTGGGTTGATTTTGAGTCCCAGCTCCGTACATTTTAGGTGGAGTCTTGTCAGAGCCCTCTGGGCTTTTGCGTGATGTGGGCCTCCGTGGACTACCAGAGTTATATCATCAGCATAACAGAGGAGTCGGGCTCCAGGGCCTAGGTCCACCTGTAGGAGGCAGTTTATTAGGGCGTTAAAAAGTGTGGGGCTGAGAATGCTGCCTTGTGGGGTTCCGTTGATGTGGCAGTGTTCTGATGACGTGTGCCCCTGAAATCGTACTGCTGCCCGTCGGCCCTGGAAGAAGCTCTCGAGCCAGCACACGAGGCGACCCTTGACTTCCCTGCTTGCTAGGGTTGCAAGGATGGCCCTCGGGCATGCCAGCTCGAAGGCCTTTTCCAGGTCTATAAAAATGGCCAGGCCTCTTCCTCCATGCAACTCCGAGAGGAAGGAGCTCAGGCACTCAGCCGTCCCACTGCCTCTGGTGTAAGCAAAGATGTGGCTGTGGGGTGAGGGCAGAATCCAGTTGAGGCGCCCAAGCACCATCCTCTCAACAGTTTTACTTAAGCAGCTGAGATGGGAGATGGGTCTAAAGGATGTGGGATCAGGTGGTTTGGGGATGGGGTGAATGGTGGCAGTCTTCCATTGGTCAGGAAGTTTGCCCATAAACCAGGAGTGATTTAACAAGTCTAGGAAGGCGGATCTTGCTGTGGGCCCAGCGTGTGTGAGCATGGAATAGGTCATACCATCTGGGCCTGGGGCAGTGTCAGTGCTTGTTTTCAAGGCTTGATCAAGCTCATGCATAGTGAATAGATGATCAGAGTCAGCTGGGGTGGCCTTGCACATGTTTATAAGATCCGTCCTGGTCTGGTGTAGGGCTTCCTGCTTATGTCTGGTGTCTTCTGGAAGCTGTGTGGGTGAGGTCCTCTGGGCAAATGTACTCGTAGCTGCCAGCCTTTCAGCCTCTCCCTGTGGGTCGGGGTGAGAGGGGGGACGAGGTGGCAGAGGATTGGAAACAGCTCTCAATTTTTTCCAAATGCTCCCCAGTCTTGATTGAGCACCAAGGGACTGACACCACTCCAGCCACTTTTGCTCCTTAATGTCTGTTTTCTCCGCTGTAGAATGCCTGACGACGGTCTGGAGGTGGGCTAGGCTGTTAGCTGTGGGGTTGGCTCTATGGATCTTAATTGGCTCTGTTAAGGCGTCTGTTTAGTTCCTTCACCCTGTCACAGTAGAACCAATGGTCTGTATGGTAAGCCTTTGGGGGGGCAGTTTTTGGGATAGAGGAGCCTGCTGCTGCACTGAAGGCGTCTGTGAGGAGGGCGGCATGTTCCTCCAGATTTACTGGAGCGTTTAAAGTTGCTGTATCTTCCAGTGTGGTGGTGAATTTAGGCCAGTCTGCCCTCTTGGTATTCCACCTTGGTGGGGGCCCAGAAGGCGTAGGGAGTGGAGCAACCTTGATAGTGGTTATTATAGCATGGTGGTCTGATGTTAGGGTGGGATGTAGCCTCCAGGTAGTGAGGGGGGCTAAGCCAGACGACACAAAAGAGAGATCTAGCCTGCTTCCACGTACATGTGTTGGTGTGGATGGGTCATAGAGGAGTATGATCTCTGGCACCTCCTCCAGTAGCTCTGAAATATGGCATCCAGCTGCGTTGGTAGGGGACCTAGAGCCTAAGCTGGGATGATGGGCATTAAGATCGCCACCAATGAAGAGCTGATTAGTTGTGGAGAGAGTGGCTACCTCCCCAAGGTTAATGTCGGCTGTAGGGTGGCGGTAAATATTAAATAGTTGTAGGTGGCCATCTGCTAGGGTTATATCGACTCCTTGGACCTCAACACCTTCGCCACAGTCTGGTGGTGGATCAATAGCTGTGGCAGGTATATGGCTTCGAACGAGAATGGCACAGCCTCTGGGGCCGCCTGGAGTGCTGGGGAGGAGGAAGGTGGTGAAGCCTCGCAATCGGAGCTGCCTGTTCGGTTTTAGGAGTGTTTCCTGGAGGAGGAGGATGTCTTAATGGTCTCTATGGGCCGCCTCTTCTAGTAGGAGGCGCTTGGGAGTAGTCCCATAGACGTTCCACTGTAAAATGCGGAGTGCTTGTGTGTGTGTGGGTTGTCTGTGATGAAGTGGGTGAGGGAATGTGTGTTAGTCGTCCATGTCTGGATACGTTGGGATGGGGGATCATGATCTCGTCCTGTGTGTGTCCGTGTATGGTGGTGCTGGGGACTGCTGGTGTGCTTTGTCTGGCTGTTTGTCTGTGGTGTTGGCATGGCTGCGTGGCTGTGGGTGAGGTGTTTGTGAGCGTTCTTGGGACTTTTTGCGTGAACGTGAGCAGCTCTGTTGTTCCTCTTTTCCCCTCTGTTTGCTGTGTTGTGTGTGAATCGGAGCAGTGGTGGGGGTTGTGGGTGGCGGTGGCATCTCTGTTTGTGTTGGCTGTGGGTTGTTTGCAAACTGGTCTAGTGATTTGTGTACAAACGTACACACGTTGGATTCCCTCTGGGCTGGGGATGGGCATGCCTAGCTCCTTGCCCATCCAGGTGGTGATGTGATCTGCTATTTGCTGAGCAAAGCAGGCTAGTTGGTCCCTGTTCAGTATGACATATCCTGGAGGAAGTGTGGGAGCTAGTAGAGAGGTTTGTGTGGCTGCATCTGGCACTGTTTGGGTCGAGATGGAGTGAACTCTTGGACGTGTAGGTTGTGGTGGTTGTACTGTGGTGTGTGATGTGGCAGTGGGAGTGGGTCTGGATGGAGGTGGAGGTACCACTTGAGGCGTGTGTTTGCTTGGAGATAGAGGGGGGAACTCTTCTGGAGCTGGTGGTTGCCGTGTTGTGGGCTGTGATACGCATTGTTGTCCCAATGTGAAGGTCCCTGGTGGTGCTGGTGTCATTGCAGTCCGTGCCTGGATCCAACGGTGCTCTCTTACTATGCCCTTCTGCACAAAGTCTTTGCGTGCTGGGCATAGTTTGTTCCAGGCATGGTGAGGGAGCTGGCAGTTGGGGCATTTTGACAGTACCGGCTGCTTGGCCTTTAACTTTGTGATGCATTCCTGTGTGGCATGACGACCGCTGCACACCGCATGTTGGGGGGCGAGTGCATCTTGACTGGTGGTGACCGTAGCGCTGGCAGTTGAAGCACCTGAGAGGTTCCAGGGTGTATGGGCGGATAGTGTAGGTGCCCCATGACTGTAAGTCGAGTGCTGTTGGGATGGGGTCTCTGAGGGTGACTAGCACCTGCCTGGTGGGTGCTCCCCCTACCTCGCATCTCGTGGCTTGCTCCAAGTGGTCGTTGTTTTTTACGGCTTGCGGGGGAAAATTTACAGGGTAATTTTGAAGGATGGCTTTTCTGGTGGACAGGTTGGGGTCAAGTTTTTTCAGGCAGATAGGTTTGCCTGCCACAGAGGTGAGAGAGTCTAATGTGTGGAAGGTGTCTTCATCGAGAGGAACCAGGATCATGTTTTGGTTCCGTGTTGCCTCCAATTTGAACTTGAGATGAGGCAGCTCAGTCTCTAAGGCGATCACAGTGTCATAAGCGGTGGGGAAGGCATCATTGTTGGTGACAAGGAACGCAGGAGGCTTGGAGGGGGGAAGAGAGAGTGTACTGGTAGTGTTAGGTGGCTGAGGAACGTGCTGTGGAGATGAACGTGAGTTTGTGGGTGTGGTGGGGCGGTCTGTATTGCAGGAGGATGTGGCTGGCTCATCAGCAAGGTTGGTAATTCTTTTCCGATTTTTCTTTTTCTGTACTACAGTGAAGCCGTCGTCGTCAGTCACCGTGACTTTGGTCTTGGTGGCTGGGGCATGGTAGGATCTGTCTGAGAAGTCAAGTTGTCAGGAGGAGTTAGCTTGACGTCGTTGCTGTGAGGTCTGAGTCAGTAGGGGAGACGTCTTCGGTGTCCATGTTGAGGAAGAGGTCGTCAGCACCATATTCTGGCCCTGTTATTCGTGGCCTTTTGCAATGAGACTTAGGCTTGGTGCCTGTAGGTGATGGAGGTGAACACGAGTCACCACTTGGGTCAGTATCGTGGGCAGGATCCGGCGCGCTCATGTTAAAAAAAAAAATAATTATATATATATATATATATATATATATATATATATATATATATATATATATATATATATATATATATATATATATATATTGAAGTATTTATTTATTCAGTTGTTATTCCATTCCTCTTTCTAGCATACACACATGTGCATACTCATACACACATGTATACTTCGAATATACATGAATATATGAGCATGAATCTACGTATATACCTTAACAGAGCAACGAGAGAAACAAGAAAATAAATAAATTATCATCTGCAAATCCGGCGGTTCCCTACAGTGCCGGGGGGCCTAACTCCCCGCCCTCTATACGGCGCCGTGAGAGAACCCCAACACTGCCCCGTGAGGGACTTTCCTAACCCTAGCTCTAACAGAAAGCCTACCCTTGCCGCCTCCTATAACCAGGCCTCTAAGGCCCTCCTTCGTGGAAGTACCCTAATGGTACCCCTTCAGGGCTCGGCGTAGTACTACGGCAGGGACTCTAAGTGGCAGCCGGAAAAACAGCTGATATCACAAAGAACACAAGAGCACGCAAGGCTATGGTGAAAAGCACTGGATCACGTCACGAGAGAAAAAAACTGACTGTGAAAGTCTATGGGGAGGTCTAGCCACCTTTCAGGATCAGGGGAAAAGAGGTACGATACTCACCACGAGAGCTGGGCCAGAACTGAAGAGGAGGATGTCACCTGCGCGTTGTTGTTGTTGTTAAAATATTCTCCCCACCACATGGTGGGGAACGGGCAAACATGAGAGCCCGTCAGGGAAAATGCAGAAAACGGCTCCAATGAAGGAGCAAAGCACGGACGGCAGACTGGCAGACAGGGCAAGGACGGCAGATGAAGGGAACGAGGCGATGGTGGTGAGGCAACAGCCCGATGATCAACGAGGCGAGGGGGAGAGAGCGGTAGACTGCACGGCGCCGATGGAAGGGGCGCCGGCAAGCTCAGGTGGAAATCCCCAAACGACTAGGCGGTGGTTGGCGGCCGGCTGCTCGGTGTTCACAGAGGGCAAAGAGGGACGAGAGTGTGCTGGACTAAACGGCGCCGATGGTGAGGGCGCCGAAGCTCAGATAGAAGCGTCCCGAACTCTGCCCTGAACCCCCATTCTCTTGCTCCAGCTCTCCACAGCAGCAGGTGGAAGCGTAGAGAGGAAGGCCCAGTCCAGGTGGACACAAAGGCACAACCCCGGTCAAGGTAGTGGCGGAGGGAGGGTGGTCGGCCATGGAAAGGGCGGACGAGCCTCAACCTCCTGGTGGGCTGACCAGGGCACTCCCGTAGGTGGAGAGGACAGGCCCGACCCTCAGCTGAAATGGCTGCTGTGGAGAGCTGGTCCCGCCGGGAACAGCGGTGGAGGTGTTGCCTCGGCGTGAGGTGGGCTGCGAGTGCACCTGCACTGTTTGTTGTTTGTTTAAGATTTCCCCTTCGTTGAAGTGGAAGGGGCTGGGCCATATGTTAGCCCAGTCAGTGATTTAAGCAGAGACAAGTAAGTGATTAAGACTACAGGAGCAGTCTCTTGACTTTAAAAACTATATGCACATATATACACACATGTATATATATATATGCATATGCACACATGCTCGCACGCACACTCGCACAGACACACACACACACACACACAAACTCTGCATATCAGTGGCTATGCATGTTAGGTGGGTGGAGGTGCAGAGCGCACCACCTCAGTCAGTGCTGAAAGTGGGGCCGTGGCTACAACGTAGGCTGCAGCATTACGTAAAGAATTTATGGATCTGGCTGCTTCGTGAGTTCTGGGAGTGTCTGGATTAGGAAGAGGTCGTTTCCTGATGTGGGATGTGGCTGGGCATCTGAGAAGATAGTGCAGGAGGGGATAAAGTGGAGCCTCCTGGCAGTGTTCACATGCAGGTTCAGGGGTTTCATCATCTTGAACCATCTCATCGTAGCATTTATAGCCCAGGCGAAGGCGGCGCAGACGATTGAGCATCGTAAGGTTGGATCTAGTTGTGATTGGCAGTGGTTTGTAGCGCGTGGCAAGTGAGTACCATCTAGCCGAGGGGGAACCCATTTCAACATATAGGCAGTGGTCTTCTTTATTTAATTTGGCTGCCCTGGTCTTAATGGCATGCTTGACTTGGCATAGGCTCGTTGAGATTACAAAATCAATGCTGGGGTTTTCTAGGGCTTGTTTTGCTATTCGATCTGCCTTTTCGTTGCCTGCAATGCCTACGTGACTAGGGATCCAATTTATGGTAACCGATCCCCCAGCATTGCGGATAGCTTGGGTGGTGGTGAGAATGTTGTATATTAGGTGAATGTTGTCTTTGTGAGCATTTTGGCGAAGGGTGTGAATGGCCGAAGCCGAGTCTGTGTGTATGATAGTGGGAGTTGTTGGACTGTGGTCCAGTGCATCAGAGAGGGCAGCTGAGATAGCTGCCAGTTCGGCCTGAAGGGTGGAGGCACCATCTGTGACACGGAAGCCGAATGATCGGCTCCCGCACATGAAGGCTGCTCCGGCTTTGATTGATGCTACCAAACCGTCAGTGTAGTAGGTGATGGACTCTGGGGCTGTGAGGGCAGCAATTTGTCTAAGGCCCTCTTGACGCGTCAATGAGGTTGGTGTTTGAGTTTTGGATAGTGTGTGTGTGTGAGAATGAGTGTGAGTAGAGGTGGACTTCATGGAGGCTGTGGGATGTAATTGATGCCAGTTGTGTCATGGGCCTGTGATATGAAGTCATCTGGCTCATAGATGTGGATTGCTTGAGCTACATTATGAACCCAGCTGTCTGTTAGGAGGTCCGGATGGAGGCTGGCTGCTGCTGTAAGCCGTGGCAGGAGGGGGAGGGGAGAAGCATTATGAACTAGTTTGGCTGCCAGGCCCACCACCCTTGCTTGTATGTGAAGGTGTAAGGATTCAAGATCGCATTCCATGCGGAGATTGCACAGTCTGGTCCACATGGGTGAACCAGTCATGATGTGCATGGCATTGTTCTGGATGACTTCCAGTTTGACTAATTGTGGTTCCTTGAGGGATGGAAGTACTGGCGCCGCATAGTCCACTATTGCTCGTATAGTTTGAATGTAAAATAAACGGCGGACTCTGTACGAGGCACCCTTTCCCTTTCCTGCCAAGGATCGCAGGGCATTAAGGCGGAGTTTTGTTCGTTCTCAGAGGTGGTTAACCTCCATCTGGAATGAAAGTTTGGAGTCAAAGATGACTCCCAAGTACTTGTGTGTGGTTACATAGTCAATGGATGTGTGGCCGAGGTGAAGAGTGTCTTTAGGGGGGTTTATGAGGAAGGGAAGAGCCTTGGTCTTAGTCGGGTTGATTTTGAGTCCCAGCTCTGTACATTTTAGGTGGAGTTTTGCTAGAGCCTTCTGGGCTTTTGCATGGCATGGGCCTCCATGGACAAAAAGAGTTATGTCATCAGCATAACAGAGGAGGCGGGCTCCAGGGCCTAGGTCCACCTGTAGGAGGCAGTTGATGAGGATGTTAAAAAGCATGGGGCTGAGAATGCTGCTCTGTGGGGTTCCGTTCATGTGACAGTGCTCTGATGAGGTGTGCCCCTGAAATTGTACCACTGCCTGTCGGCCCTGGAAGAAATTCTCGAGCCAGCACAGGAGGCGTCCCTTGACTTCCCTGCTGGCCAGGGTTGCCAGGATGGCCTCCAGGCATGCCAGATCGAAGGCCTTTTCTAGGTCTATGAAAATGGCCAGGCCTCTTCCTCCACGTAACTCCGAGAGGAAGGAACTCAGGCACTCAGCCGTCCCCCTGCCTCTGGTGTAAGCAAAGACGTGGCTGTGGGGTGAGGGCAGAATCCAGCTGAGGTGCCTGAGCACCATCCTCTCGGCAGTTTTATTCAAGCAACTGAGAAGGGAGATAGGTCTAAAAGATGTGAGATCAGGCGGTTTGGGGATGGGGTGAATGGTGGCAGTCTTCCATTGCTCAGGGAGTTTCCCCATGGACCAAGAGTGGTTTAATAGATCTAGAAAGGCGGATCTTGCTGTGGACCCAGCGTGGTTGAGCATGGAATAGGTGATACCATCTGGACCCGGGGCAGTGTTGGTGCTTGTTTTCAAGGCTTGATCAAGCTCGTGTATAGTAAATATATGATCATAGTCAGATGGGGTGGCCTTGCAGATGTTAATAAGATCCGTCCCGGTTTGGTGTAGGGCTTCCTGTTGAATTCTGGTGTCTTCTGGAAGCTGTGTGGGGGAGGTCCTCTGGGCAAATGTAGCTGCCAGCCTTTCAGCCTCTCCCTGTGGGTCAGGGTGAGACGGGGGACGAGGTGGCTGAGGATTGGAAATAGCTCTCAATTTTTTCCAAATACTCCCCAGTTTTGATTGAGCACCAAGGGACCGACACCACTCCAGCCACTTTTGCTCCTTAATGTCTGATTTCTCTGCTATAGAATGCCTGAGGACAGCCTGGAAGTAGGCAAGGCTGTTAGCTGTGGGGTTGGCTCAATGGATCTTTTAAGCTCTACTGAGGTGTCTGTTTAATTCCTTCACCCTATCACAGGAAAACCAATGGTCGGTATGGTAAGCATTTCGGGGAGCAGTTTTTGGGATAGAGGAGCCCGCTGGTGCTCTGAAGGCATCTGTGAGGAGGGCGGCACCTGCGCGTTGTTGTTGTTGTTGTTGTGGAATATTCTCCCCACAGCATGGTGGGGAACGGGCAAACATGAGATCCCGTCAGGGAAAATGCAGAAAAAGGCTCCAAGGAATGGAGCAAAGCACGGACGACAGACTGGCAGACGGGGCAAGGGCGGCAGGGGAAGGGAACGAGGTGCTGATGAAGAAACTGCCCGATGATCGACGAGGCGAGGGGGAGAGCGGTAGACTGCACGGCGCCGATGGAAGGGGCGCCGGCAAGCTCAGGTGGATCCCCAAACGAATCGATGGTGGTTGGCGGCCGGCTGCTCAGATGTTCGTAGAGGGCAGAGAGGGACGAGAGCGTGCTGGACTAAACGGCGCCGATGGTGAGGGCGCCGAAGCTCAGGATAGAAGCGTCCTGAACTCTGCCCTCAACCCCCATTCACTCGCTCCAGCTCTCCACAGCAGCAGGTGGAAGCGTAGAGGGGAAGGCCCAGTCCAGGTGGACACAAGGGCACAACCCCAGTCAAGGTAGTTGAGGAAGGAGGGTGGTCGGCCATGGAAAGGGAGGACGAGCCTCAACCTCCTGGTGGGCTGACCAGGGCACTCCCGTAGGTGGAGAGGACAGGCCTGTCCTTCAGCTGAAACGGCTGCTGTGGAGAGCTGGTCCCGCCGGGAACAGCGGTGGAGGTGTTGCCTCAGCGAGAGGTGGGCTGCGAGTGCACCTGCGCTTTTTTTTTTTTTTTGAGATATTCGTCCAAGCAATGCTGGGACACGGGCAAACAAAGAGCCCATCAGAGATGCGCTTAACTTGTGCGAGCTTGAATTATCGACGGGGTTGGTATTCCCTGACTGTGGTGAGTAATAATTGTAGAGGAGCACGTGCAACGATGCAAGCGGCATCCATGAAATCATCCCCTGTCCGAGCAAAAGTCGTGTCAGGGTGAGACCTGATCATCATAGTGGCTGGGCAGTACAGAAGATAGTGAATGAGAGGCTCCACAGATGTTACCAAACAATGGGTACACGAGTCTGGCTCTGTACCGACAATTTGTTTGTAGCATGGAAACCCCAGACGTAAGCGCCTGAGCCTCACTACAATATAGTTGGGTATGCCTATAAAAGGGTAACAAAAGAGAATATGACGTGGCGGTGGTGTACCATGTAGCAGAGCGAGAGCCTTCTGTCACCAAAAGCTGATTTTCCTCTCGAGAGAGCCTATTAATGGTAGCAGTGAGAGTGCTAATGACTTGCGATAGGCTGGGACACAGTTGAAATGTGATGTCAGGAAGCAAGCAATCTGGGCGTGCTGTGTCATCAGCACACTCATTGCCGCTGATTCCAACATGACCTGGGAGCCAATGGAGAGTAATAGTGGCACCCCTACAGACGAGAAAGGATGCAAAAGTAAAAATTGCCGTCTGAAGAAAGACATTGTCCTTAAAGGAGAAAGATCTTAGCCTCTGAAGGGAGGAAAGTGAGTCTGTGTGAATTACGACACGGTGATGATGATGGTGATGAGCGTGGCGCAATGCACCCAGGATGGCAGCAAACTCTGCCTGAAAAGCGGATACACCCTGAGAGAGTTGCCAAGATTCAATTGTTTGCCCAGAGACAAAGGCCGCCCCAGCAGAGCCATCAGAGGATACTGAACCAGCCGTAAAATAAGTGGCTGAGTCTGGTGAATCTAGAGCCGCAACCCGACTAAGACCCTCTTGACAGAGGAGTGCAGGAATGGAAGTTCGAGGTTTGGCTTCAGAGGGGCATACAAATTTAAATAGAGGCGGGTCCCATGGTGGTGGATCAGTGTACCCAGGAAAGGGAGAGTCAGGATCTTGGCAGAGGCTCGCAGCAGCTCCCAGTCCATGGATAACAGCAGTTGTAGTCCGGGCCCAGTCACGCTGAGTGGCAGGCTCGGGTGGGCGGCACAAAAGACGTCGTAGGAGGGCAGAGACAGGCAGGTGGGGCCGGCACCGTATCAGCTGCAGAGTGATGACTGCCGCTCATAGCGCAACACGATGCGCCAGAGAAGGCAAACCACTCTCCATACGGAGATTGACAATCCGGGTACAGGGTGGAGCACCCAGCATGATACGGAGTGCTTTGTTCTGTATAACCTCCAGAGATCTGGAGACTGGTGGTGCGAGTCCGGTCAAACAGATGGCACTGTAGTCCACCAGGGATCGGATGGCACGTACATAAAATGTTCGGAGGACTGAGGACGACGCCCCCCAAACTCCGCTTGGAGAGATAGCGGAGAGCAGCCAGTCTGGTGGAAGCGCTCTCCCGCAGGTACCGAACATGGCAGGCAAAGGTAAAACCCCTGTCAAGCCAGACTCCCAGATACTGATGCACAGTGACAAGAGAGAGCTGCTGCCCCCCAAACAGCATAAGAAAGTCTGGGGCACGGAGTCCAAAGGGCAGACACTTTGTCTTATTAAAATTTATCTTCAGCACTAGCTCAGTACATCTGGCGTGCAAACGAGAAAGCGCCAAGTCCACCTGCGTGAAGCAGTCCCTCCTAGTAAAGACGAGGGCCAGATCGTCCGCATAGCAGAGGGGGTAATGCCAGGCCCATAGTCTACAGTTAAGAGCCCCTCCATAAGGATGTTAAAAAGGAGAGGGCTCAAAACACTCCCCTGGGGGGGTGCCGTTAGGATGTAGGTGACGGGGGAAAGGTTTCCCTGGAATCGGACCCCTGCGGATTGATCATTAAAAAAATCCTGGATCCAGGATAGGAGCCTGCCTCCCACACCCCTGGCCGCAAGAGCCGCCAGAATTACAGTGGGGCTTGCCAGTTCAAAGGCTTTCTCGAGGTTGAGGAAGACAGCCATTCCCCTTCCTCTCCTCAGCTCCCCAAGGAATGACGCGAGGCAGTGGGTGGTACTCCTGCCTGGATGGTAGGTGTAAATCCCTGGGTGCAGCGGTCCCAGCCGCCAAGCAAGCCGAGCCCGCACAACCCTCTCAGCCATCTTAGCAACACAGCTGAGAAGGGAGATGGGGCACATGGCGGCGGGATCACGAGGCTTCGGAATTGGGTGGATAACAGCTGCCTTCCACGACTTCGGCAGACGCCCCTCAGACCATGAGAGGTTGAGCAGATCAAGTAGACGTTCTGTGCCACAATCGCCAGCATGTGACAGGAGAGAGTATGTGAGCCCGTTGAGCCCCTGCGCAGTGTCCTCCCTGTGCTGCAGTGCTTTGTGGAGCTCCCCACTGGTGATCGGACAGTCAGCAGGGTCAGGCCTATCACACGCTGCCTGAATTGCTGCAGCGGGAGAGGCGGACAGCTGCGCCTGTAGGGGTCTGACAGACTGCGGGAGATTAGAAGAGGCAGAGCGGTCAGCGAAGTGCTGAGCAAGATGGCTGGCCTCAGCGGCAGGGTCAGGATGGGAGGGAGAGCGAGGAGGGCGTGGATCAGAGACAGACCTGATTCTCCTCCACATCTCACGGAGAGTGGAGTGAGAGTCTAGGGTACGACACCATCTGATCCACGCCTCCTCCCTAAGGCGGCTCTTCTTGGAAGCCACATGCCGCGTGATGGCAACCAGGTACCGGCGGTGCGGAGATGTACGGCGCCGTCGGTACTGCTTGCGTGCCGCACTGAGTCTCCAGTTCAGTTCCTTGACCCTGTCGCAGTAGAACCAGCCGTCTCGGTAGCACTTCGTCGAGTGCTGCCGCAGCGGGATAGCAAGAGAAGCAGCTTGTGCCAAAATACTTGCTACCTGATCTGCTCTGCTCTCGAGGTTTGAGGCAGGAGGAGATGTCTCAAAGGCCGCCGTGAAAGCACGGGCAAAGGCCATCCAGTCCGCTTTGCATAGGTCCCACCGAGGTGGAGGAGGTGGGGGTGGCGGGATGGGAGTGAGAGGCAGGTAAACAATAAGGGCAAAGTGATCACTTGCAAGGTGTGGGTGGAGTGACCACGAAGCCAAGCCCGCTAGTGGTGCTGACACTAGAGAGAGATCGAGGCGACCTCCCGCAATATGGGTGGCCTCTGCCACATCATTTAATAGGGAGACACCACCCATCTCCTCCAGAACCAAAGAGATGTGCCGTCCTGCTTCATTGGACTGAAGAGGCGAAGATAGAAAGGCATGGTGGGCGTTAAAGTCGCCCCCTATGTACACGGCTCCCCTGGCAGCCTGGGAGAACAGGTCTTCCAACTCCAGGGTGCCCCTTTGGCTACGGTATACATTATATACCATCAGGGGCGACGTAGCCAGATGGAGAACCACGCCCTGGACCTCCACATCAGGTCCACAGAAAGGAGGGGGCTCACAATCCATGCACACAATGTGGTCCTGAATCAGAATGGCACATCCCCGTGTGACGCCACGAACATACGGAAGGAGATGGGTGGTGTAACCCAAGAGACGAAAAGTGGTATTATCCGGGAGCAGGGTCTCTTGCAGAAGAATTACATTAGGGCGGTCCCTGGCAGCCGCCTCCTGAAGGTGGGCGAGCTTGCTCCATGCCCCTAAACAGTTCCACTGTAGGACTCGGAGGCTGGCAGCGGTGTCTGGCACTGGGGATGATCTGTCTGTAGTCCAAGGACCCTGCGCTCTCCCTCGATTGCAGCTGTGGCTGGTGTGAGCCCCGAAGGAATGTTGACTGGCATACGAGGGCAAGGCAGAGGAAGCTGGGTGGGTAGCGGCTCTTCCACGGTTGTTTGTGTGGGAGATGATGCCGGAGATACCAGGGAAGAAGAGCGCGGGTGTTGTTTTACCTCCACCACTTGGTCGACGATGACGTTCACAGCCTGTACCAATGGTGCCGTTTCCAGAGGCCTGCTGAGAAGCGTCCCTAGCATCTGAGCCAAGCTTGTAGCAATTTCCGTCCCCAGCGTACGCAATTCTTCCCTGGTGAAGACTATGAGAGGAGAGCCTGTGCTGTGGGGCGTGGGTGGAGTAAACTCCTCAACTGTCTGTCGAACTGGGGGGGGAGGAGGGTGATGGACCTCCGCAGTCGTCGTGTGACGAGTGAGAGCAGGTTGGAGGGGCGGAAATGCTGCCTCGTCTAGCACTGGGGGTGCAGTCGCTGCTGGACGGCGTTGCTGCCCCCAAATGAAAGTTCCTGGAGGTGCCAGTTTGTTGCTGCTTGCCTGTTGCTCCTTCACCCAGGTAACTTGGCGTTCTCGCCCTCGATCGACAAGTGCAACTCTAGTTGGGCAGCTGGGGTGCCACGCGTGATGTTTTCCCGAGCAGTTGGGCCCAGCAGGTAGAGACAGCTTCCTTGGCCTTGAACTTGGCCAAGCACCTCTCCGTTTCGTGCGGGCCACTGCACATCCCACAGACTGTGGCCCGGTTGCACGTGGCTGTGTGGTGCCCGTATCGCTGGCACCTGTAGCAACGGAGTGGCTCCGGGGTGAAGGGGCGAAGGTGATATTTTCTCCAGTTCCCCAGGTCGATCACAGGGATCAGAGGACCCCGCAGGGTGACGATGACCTGTCGAGTCTCCTCCCGGGTCCGCGCTTTCTGGCAGCGGGTTGCCTCTTCGACCTGAGGGTGCTGAAGCAGTATCTCCATAGGCATCTGCAAGGGATAACCCATGACGACTGCCTTCGTTGACTGTTGGCCGGGCGTCAGTTCGACTAGCTTGACAGGGGAGGCCTCGTCCTGCAGAGCTGTTCTCAAGAGGTCATAAGCTCCCTCGTCCTTCGGCACCAACACCGAGCTTCCATCTCGTCCTATCAGGTTGGAGCAGCGTAGCCCTGGCAGGTGACGCTCTAGTGCAGCCACGGCGTCGTAACTCGTCGCATGCCCGTCCTGTACCGGCACACGGAACGCAGGGAATGCAGAGCGGGGCGGTGGACGCACAGCTACTGACATGGAGGGACGAGCAGCAGGGGGACCCCTGAGAGGAGGCCCAGTACGTACTGCCGGAGAAGGGCCGTTTCCCTGGCGACCACGCCTCGATCCCTTACGTGCCACGGGGGTGAAGCCCTCATCATCATGCAGAGCAGGATCAGAAGAGGGGGAGATTTGAGTAGCAGCAAGAGCCTCCGACGGGACCTCCAGCTGCTTGGGAATGCGAGCAGACCTAGCCGGCATGGGCTCGTGAGAGGGTGCGCAGGTGGGAGCGCGAGGCTGCGGACCGAGGACTCGGTTCACGGAGGTGCTTTGCCGTGGATTAGGGCTGGCAGCCGCACGTAAGGAAGCTGAAGTGCCCTTGGTGGAAGAGAGAGAGGGTGGAGCAGGTGCAACCTCCTCCATAGCCTCATATCGGCGGGCTGCCTTAGCAGAACGGGTTGAGGCACCACGCGAGCGAGGTACCACTCCCGTAGACTTTGGTAGAGAGGCGTCAGCACAAGAAACCTCGTGAGCTGACGAGTGGGAGCTTGAGTCAGAAAAATGACGCTCCCACTTCGTGCCTGTAGCAGGACACGGGTTGGAGAGCCTCGGCTGAGGGAGCGGGAGGCGGGAATGCCCCTGGGGCCTAGGGATGCAAGATCCCTTCATGCTGCTTACACAAGCAGCAAAAAACTCAGTCAACACACACACACACACATCTCACACACACAGCCAATCAAACAGCACAAACAAAAAACAGCAAAAGTGGCCAAGGTTTCTACAGTGACAGGCAACCTATGCTCCCCACCCTCTAAAGGGTGATGGGAGGCCCCGCCGCTGCCCCTTTCGGATCTTCCCTAAACTAACAGAGCCGCCCTCACTGCCTCCTATAACCAGGCCCTAAAGGCCCCCCTTCATGGAAGTGCCCTAACGGCACCCCTTCAGGGTTCGGCGTCGTACTACAGTGAGGGACACTAACGGCAGGCCAAAAAAAAAAAAAAAAAAAAAAAAACTGCCAATCACACACAGGCAAAAAGAGACAGAGTCCCAGGAAAACCTGGAAAAACGTCTAAAAAACCTTTCTCAGTGCCAGAGACTAAGTCTCAAAAGTGGCAAAATCTGAGAAAACAGGAGAAAAATCGCCACTAGTAAATGAGACCGAGTTCAGTACCAGTGTGAAAACAGTCAGAGCTCTGCATCAGACGGTGTCTAGGCAGGGAGTGCACCTGCTTTTTTTTTTTTTTTTTTTTCCCGGCCTATCAACCATTGGGGCCGAAGCCCCTGGTTATTAAGGCCATATATATATATATATATATATATATATATATATATATATATATATATATATATATATATATATATATATATATATTTAAATACATTTAAACATATATACATATATATACAAACATATATATACACACACACACACACACACACACACACACACACACACTTCCATGCATACATACAGACACACTTTCATGCAAACGTACATATATATATAATAATTTTAATCTTTTTTTTTTTTTTAATTTTTCTTGGTTTTATATTTTTTATACCTTATATTATAAAGAAAAACTAATCTAAAGACCCTAAAACTAATCACCTAACAGACAAATCGCTAACCTATACTAAATCCTACGAAGACAAATAGCTATACCTACACTAATGGTAAAAATACCTCGACTAACAGAACACCATCGACTGCAGATATGTAATGCCTTTCTACATTACATACCTGCACTCATCACCGGGTGATTGTCAGTCGAGGCACAACCTAATATAGGGGACATCAATATATGAAAGGGAACCAGACGAGTCAGGAACATTTCCATATACGTCAGCTGTCGTCCCTAATTAGAATAACTTAAGCAAGATAATATAATGTATTTACGTAATTTGCACAAAAAGTGAAGAACCTCGCCCAGCAGACCACCATCGACTGCAAGTGCCCAATACCTTCCTATATTGCACACTTGCACTCATCAGCTGGTGACTGTCAGGCGAGGAACTTGGCTTAATGTAGGGGACATCTATATTAGAAATAGATCGGTGGGAGGAGGAACTATTTAAAATATGTCAACTGTCAACCCTATTTAATATTACAATATATACATATTTACTGTTCATAAAAACAATAACCACGCAGTAAAAAAGTCACATCACTCTGATCAGTCCGGTCTCTCTCAAGAAAGCCATCAATTTATCAGTCATAACAATGTCCCCATCACCCAGGATGGTGGAAAGGGTGAAGGGGACGTTTACTGCGCCGCAGTAATTTATAAGTGAAGCACGTTCACGAATAAATCGCCGACAGCGCAGGATGATATGACTAATAGATAACACTGCATTACAGATGTCACAGTGCGGTGAGAAGCGTCTTTCCATATATGGTTTTATGTGGGTTAAAATGGTGGCATTAAGCCGTAACCGTGCCAACACTTTTTCTTCTAGGCGACTAGGACGGTTGGCAGTGTCCCAGTCGCTCAGGTACGGCTTAGAAGTTGGAATATTTAGTCTGATCCACTGACCTTGCCACAGAAGATTTATTGATTTCTTTCCGAGAGATAGACTCGACCGTAGATCACGAGGAACGTCCCAAGTCTCCTCGAGCTCTACAGCCGACTTTGCAAGTAAGTCAGCCTGCTCATTGCCGTAGATACGACAATGACCAGGCACCCAGATCAGCGTGAATGACTTGTTACATGAATGCAACTTATTAACGATGCGGCCCTGGATCTCATCAGAGTCCGTAGTGCAAGATGCAATTGCCTGAAGGGCTGATTTTGAATCTGAAAATATGACAAATGAGTCATGCCTAGAATTGAGAGCATAGTCTATGGCTTTGTCAATAGCAAAAAGTTCTGAAGTAAACACAGATGTATGAGTCGGCAACCGATACCTGAGGGCACATTCAGTCGACCACACACTTGCACCCACACATTCACTCGACTTGGAGCCGTCGGTGTACAATTGATGGGACCCCAAGTGACGAACAATGATGTTACGAAACAAGTGGTGGACCTCCGCCTCCGGCGCCTTGGCCTTTGGTGCTGGGAGCCATGTAACATCGACTGTAAAGCCGGGTGGCTCCCAAGGCGCTACATTTTTAAGCACCAACTTGTCACAGTCACTGGGGTCCACATCAAGCTCCTGAGTCGGTAAGTGGAGGCGAGCGGCAAGTGGCTGACGCACCCCCCCGCAGAAGGTGGTGGTATTGACGCAGGGGGGTACAGGCCACATTGCCGATATTACTTTTCCTTAACGTCCTTATGCCGTAGGACAAGGCCAGGTGGTCACGGCGAATACGGAGGGGAGGCACATTCGCCTCCACTTCCATAAGAGTCACACGGGTACACCGGACGGCTCCAAGACACAATCGCAAACATTTATTCTGTAACACATCCAATCCTTTCAGAGTGGCATCGGATGCCGAGCCATACACCTGTGCACCATAGTCAAGCTTCGATCGAATAAGGGACTTATACACCATTAATAAAGATTTTCTGTCGGCACCCCAGGTAGTACCAACTAGGTACTTGAGAACATTTAAAGGTTTATCACAACGAGCAAGCAAAGTATTAACGTGAAGTTTAAAATTCATTCTACGATCAAAATGTATTCCTAAAAATTTTACAGAATTTTGAAAAGGTACCGCCTGATTATCCAAAGTTAAGCACAAATTAGGTACGTTATGATTAGTGAAAACTATAGCGTCACACTTACGTACGGAAAACTTAAATCCCCACTGCAAGGCCCATTGTTGGATGGAGTCAAGGGCTGCTTGAATCCGCCCAGCCGAAAATTGTGCATTACAGGAAGAGTGCCATATTGCACAATAGTCAGCGTAGAGCGAGTATTTAAGATTCCTCGGGATGGGAGCTGATGACAGAATATCATTGATCATAATACTAAATAAAGTAGGACTAAGCACACTTCCCTGTGGCACCCCGTTTTCCTGGATAAATATATCCGATGTTACGTTACGGGGCAATTTGACAGAGAAAGTTCTGTCCCTTAAGAATTTGAAATAAAAACAGGTAAATTTCCCTTAAACCATAAGCATAGAGCTTCATTAGTATACCGTGTCGCCAGGTCATGTCATAGGCTTTATGGATGTCCAAGAACACTCCTATCATGAATTCTTTATTGGCAAATACCTCTGCAATACAATGCTCCAAATTCATTAAATGATCTAGTGAACTTATGTATTTACGGAAGCCACATTGTTGATCATTTAACAAATTCTTCGACTCTAAAACAAAAAGAAGCCTATTGTTAACCATACGTTCCATGACCTTACATAGACAAGAAGTCAACACAATAGGACGAAATGAAGTGGGATTCATAAGACGACCAGCCTTTTTGGGTATCGGTATGACGTGCGCAAAGTGCCATGAGTTTGGGAACGTTCGAGACGCCCAAATCTCATTGTACAATGCTAACATCTTAATCAGGTTGTCATGATTAAGATGCTGGATCATACCGTACGTGATGGTGTCTGGTCTAGGGCTGGTGTCTTTACAGGATTTAAGGGCAAGGAGCAATTCATCTAGCGTAAACTCTTGGTTGTACGGGGAGTTTACGTCTTCTGTGGCAAAGTCAATGATCTATAACTCAGTCGCGCGTTTATGATGTTGGAAACGCGGGTCATAATTGGCTGAGCTACTTACATGAGAAAAACTCCTGGCGAGGATGTTAGCAACGTCCACGGGCTCGTTATAGATGTTATTATTTACGTGCAAGGTGGTGACTGGGAAATATGGGCCTTTATTATTTAATATTCTTATGGTGGACCAGACTTTACGTAATGGTGTTGTACGAGCCACCGTGGACACAAAGGACCGCCAGGAGTCACGTTTGGCCCTTCTTATTATTCTCCTTGCCTCAGCCCGTGCCTGTTTGTATGGAATAAAATTTTCCTCAGTGGGCTGACTATCAAAAATCCTGTATCTCCTATTGCGTTTTCTTAATGCTTGTCGGGAATCCGGCGTCCACCAATGTGCTCTATGCTTCGCATGAACTGTAGAAGTCTTGGGAATAGCAGCCTCAGCTGCGTGTAATATGGAAGTAGTTATATTTTCGACCTTAACATCTATGGTCTCCCCAGATATATCTAAATTGGTGATCCTTGAGAAGGATCCCCAATCTGCTTTCTTATAGTTAAATTTTGGAGGTGGAGGGTCCGAAATGATGTCGCGTGTATAAGAGACAGATGGGTAAATGATCACTTCCCAAGGAGTCGTCATAAGGATTCCATAAAAAAATCTTGATGTATACCAGGGGAGGCCAGAGATAAGTCAATGGCCGAAAAGTTACCAGTACGATCATCTACACGAGTCGCTCTACCATCGTTCAGAAGACAGAGGTTGGACTGTAGTATTATGTCGGCTACTTGCTCCCCACGACCATCAATCCTCAAGCTACCCCATTGATAGTGATGGGCGTTAAAATCGCCCAACACTAACTTATTCCCAGGGAGATGATTAACTAGTGAATTTAAAGCATCACTATCAATGGGGCCATGTGGAGGACAGTACAGAGAGCAAATAGACAGATACGTGTTATTAAATTCTACTCTGCACGCGACCGCTTCCAGAGTAGAATTTAGAATCACTTCCGTTTGTGGGTGTGATTTGTGTGTGTATATGGCTACTCCGTGACCTTCATATCTTCTATACGAGTGGTAGTGTTTGAACTGTGGAGGATCAGGGTGATCCTCCAGGCGCGTCTCCTGTAAACAAATAACGTGTGGCCTGTGTATAGAAAGCAAGAATGCTATATTGTGTAACTTATTCCCAATACCTCTACAATTCCACTGTAGTATAGTGAATGTGGCAGTTTAAGATTTATGAGGGGGGCCAGTGTGTTTAGTTTTTTTATGCCCCCCGCGACCAGGCGAGTGGCTATCGGTTGACCTTTCCCGGTGCTTGCTGACGGAAACCTCCATATCATCGGCAATAGCAAGGCTCCCAGATTCCACTGAGGAAGAGCTATTCTTCCTCTCCCTCGCTGGGCTAGGAGCAGGGAGGACATGAGGACGTGGCTTTGAAAGGGTGGTGAAGTTATGTTTTACAGTCTTGTCAGGCTTCGATTTAGGCTTGACTGACTGAGAAGCAGCAGCGGCCTGTGAGTATGATGAAGCTTTAGGGAGGTCAGTTAGAGAGTTGGATCGTACAGGAGGTTTAGAGGTGGAGGTGGAGGTAGAGTGAGTGACTTGATTAACAAGCACGAGATCAGTCTGCGTCTCCACAGTGCACATCACAGGGCGGGACATCACTGCCGAAGCATAGGACCTATTCGGTGTGGGAGTTACATGCAACTCCTTCACCTTTTTCCTTGCTTCATAGAAAGAGATGCCCTCAGTCGCCTTCACCGCACAGACCTCTTTCTCCTCCTTCCAACTGGGACAATCCCTAGAGGAAGTGAAGTGAGCACCCTTGCAGTGAAAGCAGCTGACACCCTCTGATGTGCAATGGTCAGCATCATGACCTTGCGTTGCGCACTTGCCACAGACTGATTGAGAAGCCCGACAAGACTTCTCATGATGTCCATATAACTGACATCGTAAACAACGAAGTGGGTTAGGGATGTATGTCCTTACGTTAACAATTTCATACCCCACTTTGATATGGGTTGGGAGAGTCACTTTACCGAAATTCAATATAACAGTTGCCGTTTTCGTCCTCCTGCCCTCGGAAAATCTCGTGATGAAACGGGCTTCAATTACATCTTCATGAGCAAGTTCACGTATGATGTCGTCCTCTTCCATGACCATGAGGTCCCTGCAAGTGATGACTCCCCTGCAGGAATTCATGGAGTGAGGGATCGTCGGCACAACATCATAGCAATGGAATTTGCTCATCGTCATCAAATCCTTAACCTGGGACGAGTTTGCATTCTTTACTAGGAGATCTCCGCTAGCAAGTTTTTTGACCTGTTCTACCTCTCCTGCACATCCATCAATCACCTTCTTGATAATGAAGGAATTGAGGCTGGACAGGGGAGTAGAACCAACCGCGTGCAACAAAACAAAACTCGCATTTTTTACATCAGTGTCTAGCAAAGGGCGTGTCCGGGGCCGTCAGTCTGGGGGTAGTCCGTTGGTGAGACAGTCGGGGGTCGGTCAGGACTACCTCCCCCCCTGAGTCCGCTATAGTGACCACTTCCCCCTAAAGGGGGAAGTGGGAAGAAAGAGAAAAAACAAACAAGGGACAAAAAACCAGGACAACACACCTATGGCTAAGATTGCCCTCTCAAACCACTCCAGGGAGGCCTGACCGTGTTACTTCACACCCCAGAGCGATCAGTGGGGGGGACCCTCCGTGGGCGAGTAAGCAAAGGTAATCTTAGTAAATAGATATAGACACTTACTATATCTCTAGAAAGGGTAGGGAGGAAAATTAGTACTAGCTAGTATTAAACATCACCAGAAGGGTGAAAAAAAAAAAAAAAAGCTAATGCCGGTGAGGCAGCCCTGAAAACTAGAGGAGAGAGTAGATGAAAACACGTCCTCTCTCTCCGCGACCATGCATAAAAGTCGTGCACTTGCGCGTTTTTTTTTTTTTGAAATATTCTCCCCAGAGCATGGTGGGGAAAGGGCAAACAAAGAGCCCGTCAGGGGAAAATATGTAAATAGCTCCTATAAGGAGCATAGCAGGGACGAAGACGCAGAAGGGGCAAGGGCGGCAGAGGAAGAGAACGAGGCGATGGCGATGATTAAACAGCCCGATGATCAACAAGGCGAGGGGGAGAGAGCGATGGACAGCACGGCGCCGATGGAAGGGGCGCCGGCAAGCTCAGGTGGATCCCAAACGACTCGGCGATGGTAGGCGGCCGGCTGCTTGGATGTACGTAGAGGGCAGAGAGGGACGAGAGCTTGGTAGACAAACCGGCGCCGATGGTAAGGGCGCCGAAGCTCAGGTCGAAGTCCCGAACTCTGCCCTCAACCCCCATCTGACTCGCTCCAGCTCTCCACAGCAGCAGGTGGAACTGTAAAGGGAGGGCCCAGTCCAGGTGTACATGAAGGGCACAACCCCGGTCAAGGTAGTGGCGGAGGAATGGCGGTCGGCCATGGAAAGGGCGGACGGCCTACATCTCCTGGTGGGCTGACCACGGCACTCCCAAAGGTGGAAAGGACAGGCCTGACCCTCAGCTGAAACGGCTGCTGTGGAGAGCTGGTCCCGCCGGGAACAGCGGTGGAGGTGTTGCCTCGGCGAGAGGTGGACTGCGAGAGAGGCACCTGCGCGTTTGTTTGTTTGTTTGTTTGATATTTGTCCCAGTTTCCTAGGACACGGGCAAACTGAGAGCCTGTCAGAGGTCCGCACTACTTGCGCGAACTTGCTTTAGCGAGGTGGAGGATAATCCTTTACCGTAGTAATCAATATATTTAATGGAGCACGGGCAACAACGGCTGCAGCGTCCATAAAGACGTCACCAGATCGGGCAAGGGGCGAGTCCAGCTCAGACCTGAGCATGGTGGTGGCTGGGCAGTCCAGAAGATAATGAAGAAGGGGCTCCTCACAGCTGAAGAAGCAATGGGCACATGGGTCTGGCTCCATACCCACAATTTGCTTGTAGCAGAGAAACCCAAGACGCAATCTTCGAAGCCGGACTACAATATAATTAGGTAGACCTGGGGGGGGCAGCAGGAGGGAATAGGACGTGGAAGTAGCATACCATTTTGCAGAGCAAGAGCCCTCCGTGACCCAGAGCTGATGGTCCTCTAGGGATAGTCTTCCTATGGTGGCAGTGAGAGTGTGGATGAGGTGCGAGGGACTAGGGCGTAGTGGAAATGTGATGTCTGGAAGATCACAAGCTGAGCGCGCAGCGTGATCAGCACGCTCGTTGCCACTGATTCCCACATGTCCCGGGAGCCAGTGCAGGTTAATCGTTGCGCCCCTATGGACAAGAAGTGATGCGAATATATGGATCGCTGTTAGGAGAAAGACGTTGTCATGCAGCGAGAAAGATCGTAATCTCTGAATCGAGGAAAGAGAGTCTGTGTGGATTATGACTCGGTTGCGACGATGGTGGTGAGCATGGCGCAAAGCACCCAGGATGGCCGCAAGTTCCGCCTGGAAAGCAGATACACCTGAGGAGAGTCGCCAAGCTTCCACTATTTGCCCAGAGACAAAGGTCGCTCCAGCTGCGCCATTAGGGGAAACAGAGCCATCAGTGTAATAGATGGCTGAGTCTGGTAAGGCCAGAGCTGCCACCCTACTGAGACCCTCCTGGCGAAGGAGTGCTGGAATTGAGGAGCGAGCTTTAGCCTCCGATGGACAAATTATATTAAAAAGAGGAGGATCCCATGGTGGTGGATCAACATATCCGGAAAAGGGAGAGTCGGGGTCTTGACAGAGGCTCGCCGCAGCTCCCAGTCCATGGATGACAGCGGCCGTGGTGCGGGCCCAGTCACGCTGAGGGGCCGGCTCGGGTGGGCGGCCGAGAAGGCGTTTTAGGAGGGCAGTGACGGGCAGGTGAGGCAGGCACTGGATCATCTTCAGTGTGACGATTGCCGCTCGTAACATGATGCGATGGGCCAGAGACGGCACCCCGCCCTCCATACGCAGATTTACAATCCAGGTCCAGCGTGGAGCACCCAGCATGATGCGGAGTGCATCGTTCTGGATGACCTCCAGAGATCGAGACACAGGTGGAGTGAGGCCAGTTAGACAGATGGCACTGTAGTCCACCAGAGATCGGATGGCGTGAATATAAAAGGTCCGGAGGACAGAAAATGATGCCCCCAAACTCCGCCTGGAGAGGTATCTGAGAGCAGCCATTTGGGTGGAAGCACGTTCCCTCAGATACCGTACATGGCAAGCAAAGGTGAGACCCCCATCTAGCCAAACCCCCAGATACTGGTGGACGGTGACCATAGAGAGCTGATGACCCCCAAGCAGCAGTGGAAAGTCGGGGGGGCGGAGGCCAAAAGGCAGACACTTCGTCTTGGCAAAGTTGATTTTAAGGCCTAGCTCGGTGCACTTGGCGTGTAACCGAGAAAGGGCCAAGTCCGCCTGTTGAAAACAGTCTCTCCGTGTAAACACGAGGGCCAGATCGTCAGCGTAACAGAGAAGAGTTATGCCAGGCCCATATTCAACAAAAAGGAGCTCCTCCATCAGGACATTGAACAAGATAGGGCTCAAAACGCTTCCCTGGGGGGTGCCATTAGTATGCGGGTGAAAAGGGGAGAGGTGCCCCTGAAAGCGGACCCCCGCAGTGCGGTCACTAAAAAAATCCCGGACCCAGGATATGAGCCTGCCCCCTACTCCCCTGGCCGCAAGAGCTGCCAAGATAACGGTGGGGTTCGCCAGTTCGAAGGCCTTCTCGAGGTCGAGGAAGATGGTCATCCCCCGTCCGCCCCTCAGCTCCCCAAGGAATGATGCAAGGCAGTGGGTGGCACTCCTGCCTGGATGATATGCACAAATCCTTGGGTGCAGCGGTCCCAGCCGCCAAGCAAGACGAGCCCGCACAACCCTCTCAGCTGTCTTTGCAATGCAACTGAGCAGGGAGATGGGGCGCATGGCAGTGGGATCGCGAGGTTTCGGAATCGGGTGGATGACCGCCATCTTCCACGACCTCGCTAGATGCCCCTCAGACCACGAGAGGTTGAGCAAATCAAGCAGACGCTCTCTACCGCAATCTCTAGCTTGAGTTAAAATGGAGTACGTGACCCCGTCGAGCCCCGGTGCAGTGTCCTCCCGGCGCCTCAGCGCTTTTTGAAGCTCTCCGCTGGTGATGGGACAGTCAGCGGGAACAGGTGTATTACACGCTGTCTGAATGGCCGCAATGCGAGAGGCGGACAGCTGCACTTGTAAGGCTCGGACAGACTGCGGGAGATTGGAAGAGGCTGAGCGGTCAGCGAAGTGCTGGGCAAGACGGCTGGCCTCAGCGGCAGGGTCAGGATGGGAGGGCGGACGAGGAGGACGTGGATCGGAGATGGACCTGATTCTCCCCCACATCTCACGGAGTGTGGAGTGAGAATCTAGGGTGCGACATCATCCGATCCACGCCTCCTCTTTAAGGCGACGCTTTTCAGCGACCACATGCCGAGTCACAGCAACCAGGTACCAGCGGTGCGGAGATGTTCGGCGCCGCCGGTACTGCTTGCGTGCTGCATTCAGCCTCTGGTTCAATTCCCTGACCCTGTTGCAGTAAAACCAGCTGTCCCGGTAGCATCTTGCCGAGCGCCGCTGCAATGGAATGGCAAGAGAGGCAGCATGCGAAAAGACATTTGCTGCTTGATCTGCCCGGCTCTCGAGGTCTGAGGCGGGAGAGGATGTCGCAAAGGTCGCCGTGAGAGCACGGGCAAAGGCCGCCCAATCTGCCTTGCGTAGATCCCATCGTGGTGTGGGAGGCGGGGGAGGGGGGAGGGGGCGAGAGGCAAGCCAACAAGAGTAGCGAAGTGGTCACTCGCAAGGTGTGGGTGGAGTGACCATGACGCCAGGCCTGACAGAGGGGTTGAGAGAAAGGAGAGGTCGAGGCGACCTCCTCCAATATGGGTGGGCTCTGTCGTGTTGTTTAGGAGGGAGACACCACCCATCTCCTCCAGAAGTAAAGAAATGTGCCGTCCTGCTTCATTGGACTGAAGAGGCGATGATAAAAGGGCGTGGTGGGCATTGAAGTCGCCCCCAATGTACACGGCCCCCCTGGCAGCTTGGGAGAAAAGTTCCCCCAACTCCCGGGTGCTCCTCTGGCTTCGGTATACATTGTATACCGTCAGGGGCGACGTCGCCAGATGGAGAACCACGCCCTGAACCTCCACATCAGGTCCACAGAAAGGAGGGGGCTCACAATCCGTGCACGCGATGTGGTCCTGGACCAGAACGGCACATCCCCGTGAAACGCCACGAACATACGGGAGGAGATGGGTGGTGTATCCCGAGAGATGGAAAGTGGAATTGCCTGGGAGCAGGGTCTCCTGCAGGAGAATGACATGAGGGAGGTCCTGTGCGGCCGCCTCCTGCAAAAGGGGGAGCTTGCTCCGTGCTCCCAAGCAATTCCACTGGAGGAGCCTGAGAGAGCGGTCTACTGGCCGTCCGGCGACAGTTGCGGACGGTCGTTCTCCTGCAGCAGTGGTGAGGCCCTGTCCATCACATTGGACCCTGATGGTGTTAGGGTTTGCCCCAAACGATGTCGATGACGAGGCAGCTGTGCGGCCGAAGGCAGAGCATTGGGAGGTCGTGACTTGACTCTCTTGGACGGGCGAGCAGACCTGTGCGATGTGGGACGGGGTCGCCCTGCAGAACGAGCTGGGTGGCGAGGGGACAGAGGAGCACCTAGGCTCGCCATCTTCCTTTCGATCGCCTGGTCCACTAGGCGATTGGCAGCTTCGGCAAGGGGCTCTGTTGGAGAGGGATGTCGAGGGTTAAGGCAACTGTTTTGGCTAGGGTCAGCGCCAGCTCCGTGGCAAAGGTCCTGAGCTCCTCCGTTGTGAATGAGATCACCGGAGGAGCAGGAGCGGTTGGTGGACTGGGTGTGGAGCCAGGCACTGGTGGCAGAACAGTCAGTGGCTGGCTGGTCTCTACAGTTGGAAGTGGTGGCGAGACAGGCGGCTGTTGGCGGTGGACCTCTGCTGTGGTCTGGACCACAGTCAGGGCTGAGGGCAATGGAGGGAACTCCTGGTCGCTGAGAGGTGGTGGGCGCTGGATGAGAGGGCGGCGCTGTTGGCCCCAGATGAAAGTGCCGGGGGGAGCTGGAGTGGCGCTGGTGGCCTGGTTTTCCTGCACAAAAGCAACCTGCCTCTCTCGACCCTGGTTCACTCGGTGAACCCTCGCGGGGCAGCTGGGGTGCCAGGCGTGGTGTCGCCCGGAACAGTTGGGGCACTTGGCCGCAACTGGTTGCTTAGCCTTGTACCGCTGGAGGCACTCGGCCGTGTCGTGGCCGCCACTGCACATGCCGCAGATGACGGGGTGGTTGCAGTTGGCACGGTGGTGCCCATAGCGTTGGCATCGGTAGCAACGGAGAGGCTCTGGGGTGAAGGGGCGAAGGTGATATGTTCCCCAGTTCCCTAGGTCTATGGCAGGGATCAGAGGACCCCGCAGGGTGACAATGACCTGTCGAGTCTCCTCTCGGGTCCGCGTTTTTTGGCATCGGGTTGCCTCCTCGACTTGAGGGTGGTGAAGGAGTATCTCCATGGGCATTCTCAAGGGATAGCCCATGACCACTGCCTTCGTAGACTGTTGACCAGGCGTCAGCTCTACTAGCTTTACAGGGCAGGCCTCGTCCTGCAGAGCTGTTCTTAAGAGGTCGTAGGCTCCCTCGTCCTTCGGCACCAACACTGAGCTTCCATCCCGACCTATCAGGTTGGAGCAGCGTAGCCCTGGCAGGTGACGCTCTAGTGCAGCCACGGCATCGTAGCTCGTTGCATGCCCGTCCTGTACCGGCACACGGAAAGCTGGAAATGCAGAGCGGGGAGGCGGACGCACAGCTACTGACACGGAGGGACGAGCAGCAGAGGGATCCCTGAGGGGAGGCCCAGTGCGTACTGCCGGAGAAGGGCCGTTTCCCTGGCGAGCACGCCTCGATCCCTTGCGTACCACGGGGGTGAAACCCTCATCATCGTGCAGAGCATGATCAGCAGAGGGGGAGCTTTGAGTCGTAGCAGGAGCCTCCGACGGGACTTCCAGTCGCTTGAGAATATGAGAACTGGCCGGGCTAGGCTCGTGAGATGGTGCGCAGGTGGGAGCGCAAGGCTGCGGATCGAGGGCTCGGTTTACGGGAGCGCCTTGCCGTGGATTAGGGCTGGCATCGGCACAGAGGGAGGCTGAAGCGTCCTTGGGAGAAGAGAGAGATGGTGGAGCAGGTGCAACCTCCTCCATAGCCTCATGTCGGCGGGCTGCCTTAGCAGAGCGGGTAGAGTCACCTCGCAAGCGAGGTACCACTCCCGTAGATTTGGGTGTGGAGGGGTTTGCACAAGCGGCCTCGTGAGCTGACGAGTGGGAGCTCGAGTCAGAGCAGTGACGCTCCCTCTTCGTGCCTGTGGCAGGGCACGGGATGGAGGGCCTCGACTGAGGAAGCGGGAGGCGGGAATGCCCCTGGGGCCTAGGGATGCTGGATCCCTTCATGGTGCTCACCGAAGTAGGCCAAATAACTCAGTCAAAACACACACAAACACGCACATACACCTCACACACACAACCACTCAAAAAGCACAAGCAAACAAAAAACACCAAAAGTGGCCAGGTCCCTACAGTGACGGGCAACCTATGCTCCCCGCCCTCTAAAGGGCGATGGGAGGTCCCGCCACTGCCCCTTTTGGGTCTTCCCTACTCTAACAGAGCCGCCCTCACCGCCTCCTATAACCAGGCCCTAAAGGCCCCCCTTCATGGAAGTGCCCTAACGGCACCCCTTCTGGGTTCGGCGTCGTACTACGGTGAGGGACACTAACGGCAGGCAAAAAAAAAAAAATACCCACACACTCAGTCACAAACACACACACACTCCCACTCACACCCAGGCAATCTGAGACTAAGTCTCAGAAAAAACCTGTAAAGCAAAAGAAAATCTTCCTCAGTGCCAGAGACTAAGTCAAAACTGGCAAAAAACGAGGAAAAACAGGCGAAATTCTCCACGAGTGAACGAAACAGTGTTCAGAGCTCGAGAAAAATCGGCCAGACCTCCTCACCCGACAGAGTCTGAGCTAGGAGTCGCACCTGTGCGTTTGTTTGTTTGTTTGTGAAATATTCGTCCCAGTTTCCTGGGACACGGGCAAACAGAGAGCCCGTCAGAGGTGCGCACTACTTGCGCGAACTTGCTTTATCGAGGTGGAGGGTAATTCCTTACCGTAGTAAGTAATATATTAAATGGAGCATTGGCAACAATGCCAGCAGCGTCCCTAAAGACATCACCAGTACGGGCTAGGGCCGAGTCGAGCTCAGACCTGAGCCTGGTGGTGGCTGGGCAGTCCAGAAGATAATGCAAAAGGGGCTCCTCACAGCTGGCCAAGCAATGTTCACACGGGTCTGGCTCCATACCCCTAATTTGCTTGTAGCAAAGAAACCCAAGACGCAATCTTCGAAGTCGGACTACAATAAAGTTAGGTAGTCCTGGGGGGGCAGCAGAAGGGAATACAACGTGGCAGTAGCATACCATTTTGCAGAGCAAGAGCCCTCCGTGACCCAGAGTTGATGGTCCTCTTGGGATAGTCTTCCTATGGTGGCAGTAAGAGTGCGGATGAGGTGCGAAGGACTAGGGCGTAATGGGAATGTGATGTCTGGGAGATCGCAAGCTGAGCGCGCCGCGTCATCAGCACGCTCGTTGCCACTAATTCCCACATGTCCCGGGAGCCAGTGAAGGTTAATCGTTGCGCCCCTATGGACAAGGAGTGATGCAAATGTATGAATCGCTGTTAGGAGAAAGACGTTGTCATGCAGAGAGAAGGATCGTAATCTCTGAATGGAGGAAAGAGAGTCTGTGTGGATTATGACTCGACTGCGACGATGGTGGTGAGCATGGCGCAATGCACCCAGGATGGCCGCAAGTTCCGCCTGGAAAGCGGAGATACCTGAAGAGAGTCGCCAAGCTTCCACTATTTGCCCAGAGACAAAGGCCGCTCCAGCTGCGCCATTAGGGGAAACAGAGCCATCAGTGTAGTAGATGGCTGAGTCTGGTGAGGCCAGAGCTGCCACCCTACTGAGACCCTCCTGGCGAAGGAGTGCTGGAATCAAGGAGCGGGGTTTAGCCTCCGATGGACCAATAATATTAAAAAGAGGAGGATCCCATGGCGGTGGATCAACGTATCCAGGAAAGGGAGAGTCGGGATCTTGACAGAGGCCCGCAGCAGCTCCCAATCCATGGATGGCAGCGGCTGTGGTGCGGGCCCAGTCACGCTGAGGGGCCGGCTCGGGTGGGCGGCAGAGAAGGCGTTTTAGGAGGGCAGAGACAGGCAGGTGAGGCAGGCACTGGATCAGCTTCAGGGTGACAATTGCTGCTCGTAACACAATGCGATGGGCCAGAGATGGCAGCCCACCCTCCATACGCAGATTGACCAGTCGGGTCCAGCGTGGAGCACCCAGCATAATGCGGAGGGCATCATTCTGGATGACCTCCAGAGATCTAGCGACTGGCGGAGCAAGGCCCGTCAAGCAGATGGCGCTGTAGTCTACTAAGGATCGGATGGCGTGAATATAAAAGGTCCGGAGGACAGAAAAAGATGCCCCCAAACTCCGCCTGGAGAGGTATCTGAGAGCAGCCATTCGGGTGGAAGCACGCTCCCTCAGATACCGTACATGGCAAGCAAAGGTGAGGCCCCCATCTAGCCAAACCCCCAGATACTGGTGGACGGTGACCATGGAGAGCTGATGACCTCCAAGCAGCAGTGGAAAGTCGGGGGGGCGGAGGCCAAAAGGCAGACACTTCGTCTTAGCAAAGTTGATTTTAAGCCCTAGCTCGTTGCACTTTGCGTGCAACCGAGCAAGGGCCAAGTCCGCCTGTTTAAAACAGTCTCTCCGTGTAAACACGAGGGCCAGATCGTCAGCGTAACAGAGTAGAGTTATGCCAGGCCCATATTCGACAAAAAGGAGCTCCTCCATCAGGACATTGAACAGTATAGGGCTCAAAACGCTTCCCTGGGGGGTGCCATTGGTATGCGGGTGAAAAGGGGAGAGGTGCCCCTGAAAGCGGACCCGCGCAGTGCGGTCACTAAAAAAATCCCGGACCCAGGATATGAGCCTGCCCCCTACTCCCCTGGCCGCAAGAGCTGCCAAGATAACGGTGGGGTTCGCCAGTTCGAATGCCTTCTCGAGGTCGAGGAAGATGGCCATCCCCCGTCCGCCCCTCAGCTCCCCAAGGAATGATGCAAGGCAGTGGGTGGCACTCCTGCCGGGGTGATATGCATAAATCCTTGGGTGCAGCGGTCCCAGCCGCCAAGCAAGACGAGCCCGTACAACCCTCTCAGCTGTCTTTGCAAAGCAACTCAGCAGGGAGATGGGGCGCATGGCAGTGGGATCGCGAGGTTTCGGAATCGGGTGGATGACCGCCATCTTCCACGACCTCGGTAGACGCCCCTCAGACCACGAGAGGTTGAGCAAATCAAGCAGACGCTCTCTACCGCAATCACCAGCATGACTTAAAATGGAGTACGTGACCCCATCGAGCCCCGGTGCAGTGTCCTCCCGGCGCCTCAGCGCTTTTGAAGCTCTCCGCTGGTGATGGGACAGTCAGCGGGGTCAGGTGTATTGCACGCCGTCTGAATGGCCGCAATGCGAGAGGCGGACAGCTGCACTTGTAAGGCTCGGACAGACTGCGGGAGATTGGAAGAGGCTGAGCGGTCAGCGAAATGCTGGGCAAGACGGCTGGCCTCAGCAGCAGGGTCAGGGTGGGAGGGCGGACGAGGAGGACGTGGATCGGAGATGGACCTGATTCTCCCCCACATCTCACGGAGTGTGGAGTGAGAATCTAGGGTGCGACACCATCCGATCCACGCCTCCTCTTTAAGGCGACGCTTTTCGGCAACCACATGCCGAGTCACAGCAACCAGGTACCAGCGGTGCGGAGATGTTCGGCGCCGCCGGTACTGCCTGCGTGCTGCATTTAGCCTATGGTTCAATTCCCTGACCCTGTCGCAGTAAAACCAGCCATCCCGGTAGCATCCCGCCGAGCGCCGCTGCAATGGAATGGCAAGAGAGGCAGCGTGCGAAAAGATATTTGCTGCTTGATTTGCCCGGCTCTCGAGGTCTGAGGAGGGAGAGGATGTCGCAAAGGCCGCCGTGAGAGCACGGTCAAAGGCCGCCCAATCCGCCTTGCGTAGATCCCATCGTGGTGTGGGAGGCGGGGGAGGGGGGAGGGGGGCGAGAGGCAAGCCAACAAGAGTAGCGAAGTGGTCACTCGCAAGGTGTGGGTGGAGTGACCATGACGCCAGGCCTGACAGAGGGGTTGAGATAAAGGAGAGGTCGAGGCGACCTCCTCCAATATGGGTGGGCTCTGTCGGGTCGTTTAGGAGGGAGACACCACCCATCTCCTCCAGAAGTAAAGAAATGTGCCGTCCTGCCTCATTGGACTGAAGAGGCGATGACAGAAGGGCGTGGTGGGCATTGAAGTCGCCCCCAATGTACACAGCCCCCCTGGCAGCTTGGGAGAAAAGTTCCCCCAACTCCAGGGTGCTCCTCTGGCTTCGGTATACATTGTATACCGTCAGGGGCGACGTCGCCAGATGGAGAACCACGCCCTGAACCTCCACATCAGGTCCACAGAAAGGAGGGGACTCACAATCCGTGCACGCGATGTGGTCCTGGACCAGAACGGCACATCCCCGTGTAACGCCACGAATATACGGGAGGAGATGGGTGGTGTATCCCGAGAGATGGAAAGTGGAATTGCCTGGGAGCAGGGTCTCCTGCAGGAGAATGATATGAGGGCGGTCCCGTGCGGCCGCCTCCTGCAAAAGGGGGAGCTTGCTCCGTGCTCCCAAGCAATTCCACTGGAGGAGCCTGAGAGAGCGGTCTACTGGCCGTCCGGCAACAGTTGCGGACGGTCGTTCTCCTGCAGCAGTGGTGAGGCCCTGTCCGTCACTTTGGACCCTGATGGTGGTAGGGTTTGCCCTAAACGATGACGCTGACGAGGCAGCTGTGCGGTGGAAGACTGAGCATTGGGAGGTCGTGGCTTTACCCTCTTGGACGGGCGAGCTGTCCTGTGCAGTGTGGGACGGGGTCGCCCTGCCGAACGAGCTGGGCGGCGAGGGGACAGAGGAGCACCTAGGCTCGCCATCTTCCTGTCGATCGCCTGGTCTACTAGGCGATTGGCAGCCTCGGCAAGGGGCTCTGTTGGGAGAGGGATGTCGAGGGTTAAGGCAACTGTTTTGGCGAGGGTCAGCGCCAGCTCCGTGGCAAAGGTCCTGAGCTCCTCCGGTGTGAATGAGATCACTGGAGGAGCGGGAGCGGTTGGTGGACTGGGTGTGGAGCCAGGCACTGGTGGTGGAACAGGCAGTGGCTGGCTGGTCTCTACAGGTGGAAGTGCTGGCGAGACAGGCGGCTGCTGGCGGTGGACCTCGGCTGTGGTCTGGACCACAGTCAGGGCTGAGGGCAATGGAGGGAACTCCTGGTCGCTGAGAGGTGGTGGGCGCTGGATGAGAGGGCGGCACTGTTGGCCCCAGATGAAAGTGCCGGGGGGAGCTGGAGTAGCGCTGGCGGCCTGGTTCTCCTGCACAAACGCTACCTGCCTCTCTCGACCCTGGTTCACTCGGTGAACCCTCGCGGGGCAGCTGGGGTGCCGGGCGTGGTGTCGTCCGGAGCAGTTGGGGCACTTGGCCGCAACTGGTTCCTTCGCCTTGTACCGCTGGAGGCACTCGGCCGTGTCGTGGCCGCCACTGCACATGCCGCAGATGACGGGGCGGTTGCAATTGGCACGGTGGTGCCCGTAGCGTTGGCAGCGGTAGCAACGGAGAGGCTCTGGGGTGAAGGGGCGAAGGTGATATGTTCCCCAGTTCCCCAGGTCTATGGCAGGGATCAGAGGACCCCGCAGGGTGACAATGACCTGTCGAGTCTCCTCTCGGGTCCGCGTGTTTTGGCATCGGGTTGCCTCCTCGACTTGAGGGTGGTGAAGGAGAATCTCTATGGGCATTCTCAAGGGATAGCCCATGACCACTGCCTTCGTAGACTGTTGACCAGGCATCAGCTCTACTAGTTTTACAGGGCAGGCCTCGTCCTGCAGGGCTGTTCTTAAGAGGTCGTAGGCTCCCTCGTCCTGTGGCACCAACACTGAGCTTCCATCCCGACCCATGAGATTGGAGCAGCGTAGCCCTGGCAGGTGACGCTCTAGTGCAGCCACAGCGTCGTAGCTCGTCGCATGCCCGTCCTGGACCGGCACACGGAAAGCTGGAAATGCAGAGCGGGGAGGCGGACGCACAGCTACCGACACGGAGGGACGAGCAGCAGAGGGATCCCTGAGGGGAGGCCCAGTGCGCACTGCCGGAGAAGGGCCGTTTCCCTGGCGAGCACGCCTCGATCCCTTGCGCATCACGGGGGTGAAACCCTCATCTTCCTGCAGAGCGGGATCAGCAGAGGGGGGGAGCTGAGTCGCAGCAGGAGCCTCCGAAGTGCCCCTGGTGGAAGAGAGAGATGGTGGAGCAAGTGTAACCTCCTCCATAGCCTCATGTCGGCGGGCCGCCTTGGCAGAGCGGGTAGAGTCACCACGCAAGCGAGGTGCCACTCTCGTGGATGTTAGGGTAGAGGGGTTAGCACCCACGGCCTCGTGAGCTGATGAGTGAGAGCTCGAGTCCGAGCAGTGACGCTCCCTCTTCGTGCCTGTGGCAGGGCACGGGATGGAGGGCCTCGAATGAGGAAGCGGGAGGCAGGAATGCCCGTGGGGCCTAGGGATGCTGGATCCCTTCATGGTGCTCACCGGAGCAGGCCAAAAAACTCAGTCAAAACACACACACCCACGCACATACACCTCACACACACAACCACTCAAAAATCACAAGCAAACAAAATACAGAAAAAGAGGCCAGGTCCCTACAGTGACGGGCAACCTATGCTCCCCGCCCTCTAAAGGGCGATGGGAGGTCCCGCCACTGCCCCTTTTGGGTCTTCCCTACTCTAACAGAGCCGCCCTCACCGCCTCCTATAACCAGGCCCTAAAGGCCCCCCTTCATGGAAGTGCCCTAACGGCACCCCTTCTGGGTTCGGCGTCGTACTACGGTGAGGGACACTAACGGCAGGCAAAAAAAAAAAAAACACCCACACACTCAGTCACAAACACACACACACTCCCACTCACACCCAGGCAATCTGAGACTAAGTCTCAGAAAAAACCTGTAAAGCAAAAGAAAATCTTCCTCATTGCCAGAGACTAAGTCAAAACTGGCAAAAAACGAGGAAAAACAGGCGAAATTCTCCACGAGTGAACGAAACAGTGTTCAGAGCTCGAGAAAAATCAGCCAGACCTCCTCACCCGACAGAGTCTGAGCTAGGAGTCGCACCTGCGCGCGAGACCTTCGCTTAAATACCCGTCTTCCCGATCCGGCCCCATCCCACCCACGAATGGGAACAGGCCAGAAGCGGTGCTGTGATCTGGCAGCAATCACACATAAGAATTTCAGCAGCCGCGTCTCGCCGGGACTTTGATGCATGGTCGTGGAGAGTAAAGACGTGTTTTCTGTGCTCTCCTCTAGCTATAGGGCTGCCTCACCGGCATTAGTTTTGTAAATACACCATTAAAATTAGGATTAGCTAGTACTAATTTTCCTCCCTACCCTTGCTAGAGATATAGTAAGTGTCTATATCTATTTACTAAGATTGCCTTTGCTTACTCGCCCACGGAGGGTCCCCCCCACTGATCGCTCTGGGGTGTGAAGTAACACGGTCGGGCCTCCCTGGAGTGGTTTGAGAGGGCAATCTTGGCCATAGGTGTGTTGTCCTGGTTTTTTTGTCCCTTGTTTGTTTTTTCTCTTTCTTCCCACTTCCCCCTTTAGGGGGAAGTGGTCACTATGGCGGACGCCACTGCTGCCTCCCCCCTCTTCAGGGGGGGAGGTAGTCCTGACCGACCCCCGACTGTCTCACGGACGGACTACCCCCAGACTGAATGGCCCCAGACACGCCCTCTGCTAGACATTGACGTTAGAAATGCCAGTTTTGTTTTGCTGCATGCGGTTGGTTGTACTCCCCTGTCCAGCCTCAATCCCTTCATTATCAAGAAGGTGATTGATGGATGTGCAGGAGAGGTAGAACAGGTCAAAAAACTTGCTAGCGGAGATCTCCTAGTAAAGACTGCAAACTCGTCCCAGGTTAAGATTTGATGAAGATGAGCAAATTCCATTGCTATGATGTGCCGACGATCCCTCACTCCATGAATTCCTGCAAGGGAGTCATCACTTGCAGGGACCTCATGGTCATGGAAGAGGACAACATCATACGTGAAGTTGCTCATGAAGATGTAATTGAAGCCCGTTTCATCACGAGATTTTCCGAGGGCAGGAGGACGAAAACGGCAACGGTTATATTGACTTTCGGTAAAGTGACTCTCCCAACCCATATCAAGGTGGGGTATGAAATTGTTAACGTAAGGACATACATCCCTAACCCACTTCGTTGTTTACGATGTCAGTTATATGGACACCATGAAAAGTCTTGTCGGGCTTCTCAAGCAGTCCGTGGCAAGTGCGGAACGCAAGGTCATGATGCTGACCATTGCGCATCGGAGGGTGTCAGCTGCTTTCACTGCAAGGGTGCTCAATTCACTTCGTCTAGGGATTGTCCCAGGTGGAAGGAGGAGAAAGAGGTCTGTGAGGTGAAGGCGAGTGAGGGCATCTCTTTCTACGAAGCAAGGAAAAAGGTGAAGGAGTTGCATGCAACTCCCACACCGAATAGGTCCTATGCTTTGGCAGTGATGTCCCGCCCTGTGATGTGCACTGTGGAGACGCAGACTGATCTTGTGTTTGTTAATCAAGTCACTCACTCTACCTCCACCTCCACCTCTAAACCTCCTGTACGATCCAACTCTCTAACTGACCTCCCTAAAGCTTTATCATACTCACAGGCCGCTGCTGCTTCTCAGTCAGTCAAGCCTAAACCGAAGCCTGACAAGACTGTAAAACATAACTTCACCACCCTTTCAAAGCCACGTCCTCATATCCTCCCTGCTCCTAGCCCAGCGAGGGAGAGGAAGAATAGCTCTTCCTCGGTGGAATCTGGGAGCCTTGTTATTGATGATAATATGGAGGTTTCCGTCAGCAAGCACCGGGAAAGGTCCCCCGGTAGCCACTCGCCTGGTCGCGGGGGGCATAAAAAAACTAAACACACTGGCCCTCCTCGTAAATCTTAAACCGCCACATTCACTATACTACAGTGGAATTGTAGAGGTATTGGGAATAAGTTACACAATATAGCAATCTTGCTTTCTATACACAGGCCAGACGTTGTTTGTTTACAGGAGACGCGCCTGGAGGATTACCCTGATCCTCCACAGTTAAAACACTACCACTCGTATAGAAGATATGAAGGTCACGGAGTAGCCATATACACACACAAACCACACCCACAAACGGAAGTGATTCTAAATTCTACTCTGGAAGCGGTCGCGTGCAGAGTAAAATTTAATAACACATATCTGTCTATTTGCTCTCTGTGCTGTTCTCCACATGGCCTCATTGATAGTGATGCTTTATATTCAATTTTTGAACATCTGCATGGAAATAAGTTAGTGTTGGGTAGCTTGAGGATTGATGGTCGTGGGGAGCAAGTAGCCGACCTAAAACTACAGTCCAACCTCTGTCTTCTGAACGATGGTAGAACGACTCGTGTAGATGATCGTACTGGTAACTTTTCGGCCATTGACTTATCTTTGGCCTCCCCTGGTATACATCAAGATTTTTTTATGGAATCCTTATGACGACTCCTTGGGAAGTGATCATTTACCCATCTGTCTTTCTGATACACGCGACATCGTTTCGGACCCTCCACCTCCAAAATTTAACTATAAGAAAGCAGATTGGGGGTCCTTCTCAAGGATCGCCAATTTAGATATATCTGGGGAGACCATAGATGTTAAGGTCGAAAATATAACTACTTCCATATTACATGCAGCTGAGGCTGCTATTCCCAAGACTTCTACAGTTCATGCGAAGCATAGAGCACATTGGTGGACGCCGGATTGCCGACAAGCATTAAGAAAACGCAATAGGAGATACAGGATTTTTGATAGTCAACCCACTGAGAAAAATTTTATTGCATACAAACAGGCACGGGCTGAGGCAAGGAGAATAATAAGAAGGGCCAAACGTGACTCCTGGCGGTCCTTTGTGTCCACGGTGACTCGTACAACACCATTACGTAAAGTCTGGTCCACCATAAGAATATTAAATAATAAAGGCCCATATTTCCCAGTCACCACCTTGCAAGTAAATAATAACTTACATGACGAGCCTGTGGACGTTGCTAACATCCTCGCCAGGAGTTTTTCTCATGTAAGTAGCTCAGCCAATTATGACCCGCGTTTCCAACATCATAAATGCACAACTGAGCTACAGATCATTGACTTTGCCACAGAAGACGTAGACTCCCCGTACAACCAAGAGTTTACGCTAGATGAAGTGCTCCTTGCCCTTAAATCCTGTAAAGACACCAGCCCTGGACCAGACACCATCACGTTCGGTATGATCCAGCATCTTAATCATGACAACCTGATTAAGATGTTAGCATTGTACAATGAGATTTGGGCGTCTCGAACGTTCCCAAATTCATGGCACTTTGCACACGTCATACCGATACCCAAAGAGGCTGGTCGTCTTATGAATCCCACTTCATTTCGTCCTATTGCGTTGACTTCTTGTCTATGTAAGGTCATGGAACGTATGGTTAACAATAGGCTTCTTTTTGTTTTAGAGTCGAAGAATTTGTTAAATGATCAACAATGTGGCTTCCGTAAATACAGAAGTTCACTAGATCATTTAATGAATTTGGAGCATTGTATTGCAGAGGCATTTGCCAATAAAGAATTCATGATAGGGGTGTTCTTGGACATCCATATAGCCTATGACATGACATGGCGACACGGTATACTAATGAAGCTCTATTCTTATGGTTTAAGAGGAAATTTGCCTGTTTTTATTTCAAATTTCTTAAGGGACAGAACATTCTCTGTCAAATTGCCCCGTAACGTAGCATCGGATATATTTATCCAGGAAAACGGGGTGCCACAGGGAAGTGTGCTTAGTCCTACTTTATTTAGTATTATGATCAATGATATTCTGTCATCAGCTCCCATCCCGAGGAATCTTAAATACTCGCTCTACGCTGACGATTGTGCAATATGGCACTCTTCCTGTAATGCACAATTTTCGGCTGGGCGGATTCAAGCAGCCCTTGACTCCGTCCACCAATGGGCCTTGCAGTGGGGATTTAAGTTTTCCGTACGTAAGTGTGCCACTATAGTCTTCACTAATCGTAACGTACCTAATTTGTGCTTAACTTTGGATAATCAGGCGGTACCTTTTCAAAATTCTGTAAAATTTTTAGGAATACATTTTGATCGTAGAATGAATTTTAAACTTCACGTTAATACTTTGCTTGCTCGTTGTGATAAACCGTTAAATGTCCTCAAGTACCTAGTGGGTACTACCTGGGGTGCCGACAGAAAATCTTTATTAATGGTGTATAAGTCCCTTATTCGATCGAAGCTAGACTATGGCGCACAGGTGTATGGCTCGGCATCCGATGCCTCGCTGAAAGAATTGGATGTGTTACAGAATAAATGTTTGCGAATGTGTTTTGGAGCCGTCCGGTGTACCCGTGTGACTCATATGGAAGTGGAGGCGAATGTGCCTCCCCTCCGTATTCTCCATGACCACCTGGCCTTGTCCTACGGCGTAAGGACATTAAGGAAAAGTAATATCGGCAATGTGGCCTGTACCCCCCTGCGTCAACACCACCACCTTCTGCGGGGGGTGCATCGGCCACTTGCTGTTCGCCTCCACTTACTGACTCAGGAGCTTGGTGTGGACCCCAGTGACTGTGACAAGTTGGTGTTTAAAAAGATAGCGCCTTGGGAGCCACCCGGCTTTACAGTGGATGTCTCATGGCTCCCAGCACCAAAGGCCAAGGCGCCGGAGGCAGAGGTCCACCACTTGTTTCGTAACATGATTGTTCGTCACTTGGGGTCCCATCAATTGTACACCGACGGCTCCAAGTCAAGTGAATGTGTGGGTGCAAGTGTGTGGTCGACTGAATATACACTTAGGTATCGGTTGCCGACTCATACATCTGTGTTTACCTCCGAACTTTTTGCTATTGACAAAGCCATAGAATATGCTCTCAATTCTAGGCATGACTCATTTGTCATATTTTCAGATTCAAAATCAGCCCTTCAGACAATTGCATCTTGTACTACGGACTCTCACGAGATCCAGGGCCGCATCGTTAATAAGTTGCATCCATGCAACAAGTCATTCACGCTGATCTGGGTGCCTGGTCATTGTCGTATCTACGGCAGTGAGCAGGCTGACTTACTTGCAAAGTCAGCTTTAGAGCGCGAGGAGACTTGGGACGTTCCTCGTGATCTACGGTCAAGTCTCTCTCTCGGAAAGAAATCAATAAATCTTCTGTGGCAAGGTCAGTGGACCAGACTAAATATTCCAACTTCTAAGCCGTACCTGGGAGACTGGGACACTGCCAACCGTCCCAGTCGCCTAGAAGAAAAAGTGTTGGCACGGTTACGACTTAATGCCACCATTTTAACCCACATAAAACCATATATGGAAAGACGCTTCCCACCACACTGTGACATCTGTAATGCGGTGTTATCTATCAGTCATATCATCCTGCGCTGTCGGCGATTTATTCGTGAACGTGCTTCACTTATAAGTTGCTGTGGCGCAGTAGACGTCCCCTTCACCCTTTCCACCATCCTGGGTGATGGGGACATTGTTATGACTGACAAATTGATGGCTTTCTTGAGAGAGACCGGACTGATCAGAGTGATGTGACTTTTTTACTGTGTGGTTATTGTTTTTATCAACAGTAAATATATATATATTGTAATATTAATTAGGTTTGACAGTTGACATATTTTAAATAGTTCCTCCTCCCACCGATCTATTTCTAATATAGATGTCCCCTACAACCCTTAAAGGCATATCTTCACCATATTGGGATATTGTTTTTGTAAAACATGTGGTACCTTGTCTTCCTTTGAAGATGCTGGCCAGGCCGTCCAGGTATGTGAAGTGTTTGCCTAGGCCTATTGTGTGAAGTAAGTGTGCTCCCTCTTGTTTTCCCATTGTGGGATTTATTTGCGTTTTTAGTCCATCAGACCTATCGTATGCTGTGCAGGACTCACGATTTTAGGACTTAACGTATGCTCTACAAGTATAACTACTATAGGAGTGTGCCACTATTTTTTTGGAAATATATGTGTATGACTGTTTTATTGTTATGTATCTTATGTTATTATATATTATATATATTATTTACATTATATATTATAGAAATACTATATATATACTACATATATTACACTTTATATTATACTTTATGTACTATATTATTTTATTGGGTTTTTCCTTTTTTTTTTTATTTTTTTTGCTGATTATAAGTAATATTATATAAAGACTAAGATAAAAGTGGAACAAAAGACTAAAGTGAAGACTAAAGTGAATATAAAGAATATATCAAAGGCAAAGGACAAAGGAAAAGGTCAAGGAAAGACACTGCTGTCAGACATAGAACTAGAGACTCTTGTGAACACCAGTGCATCAAGTGTGACCTCTCAGTGTGTCTCAGCCACAGCTAAACCCTGTGTACCGATTGTGAGGGGATGTAGTTCAGTAAAAAAAAAAAAAAACATTGTGTCTTATATTATCGTCATATTATCGTCATATAAAGTATCAGTCCTCATCATTTGGGTCTTAAAATCATAGTTTAGTGTCAAACGAAATTTACAAAGTCATTAGGGTGTATATACAGGGAACCATAACGTCATAAAAAATTTATATAGTGAAAATTTCCCTTTTTTTTTTTTTTTTTTTTTTTTTTTAGCTCTTTTCAGGGTGTCTTCCCACAGTGACCCTCATGAGCCAGAAGTGTGAGCCACTTACAGGATACGGCCACGGGACCTGAGAAGCAGCATATATAATCTCAGATCTTAAATCCTCATACGGGCCGAGTAATTAATTTTTTATTCAGTAACGTCAAAAAAAAAGGCAATTTTGGTGAGGTTCCTTTAGTCACCCATAAAACATTTTTATTTTTCAATAATTACTAAAGTAAGTATATCACAGGAAAGTAGAAGAGTTGTTCTTTCTTTTCATGGCCAGAAACCCCATAAAAATTGATTACAACCATGTGTTTTGATTTTTCGAAAAAGGAGTTGGTTACACTCAACGTATGTCATACAAGACAGGTCCAACAACGTATGCCTTTAAGGGTTAAGCCAAGTTCCTCGCCTGACAGTCACCAGCTGATGAGTGCAAGTGTGCAATATAGGAAGGTATTGGGCACTTGCAGTCGATGGTGGTCTGCTGGGCGAGGTTCTTCACTTTTTGTACAAATTATGTAAATACATTATACTATCTTGCTTAAGTTATTCTAATTAGGGACGACAGCTGACGTATATGGAAATGTTCCTGACTCGTCTGGTTCCCTTTCATATACTGATGTCCCCTATATTAGGTTGTGCCTCGACTGACAGTCACCAGGTGATGAGTGCAGGTATGTCATGTAGAAAGGCATTACATATCTACAGTCGATGGTGTTCTGTTAGTCGAGGTATTTTTACCATTAGTGTAAGTCTAGCTATTTGTTTCTGTAGGATTTAGTATAGGTTAGCGATTTGTCTATTAGGTGATTAGTTTTAGGGTCTTTAGATTAGTTTGTCTTTATAATATAAGGTATAAAAAACATAAAACAAAGAAAAAAAAAAATATATACAAAAAAAAAAATACAATTAAAATTATTATATATATACGTGCGTTGGCATGAAAGTGTGTCTGTATGTATGCATGGAAGTGTGTGTGTGTGTGTGTGTGTGTGTGTGTGTGTGTGTGTGTGTGTGTGTGTGTGTGTGTATATATTGTTACGGAACAGAGAAAGATAACGTACACTTTCAGTGAGAATGCTAAAAATCACTACTGTCCCGTAAAGTTCCAGGTTCAAAACAAAGAGTTAGGTAAAATTACAAGTCAAAGTTTAATGCTCAAACTAACAATAAAACATTCAGGACTCATAAGGATAATGTAATGGCAAAAACAGGTTAAATATATGGTTAACTGCAATAGCCTCTATTAACACGAAATTAGCAAGAGTAAATTTTATCTAAGTCAGCCCTGATAAAATGAGATACCAGATAATACTCAGTGAATGCCAGATAAATAATTACAGATACAAACTATTATCAAAAATGACTGACATAAAGAACCCCACATGAATTACAAAAACTTCACCAGGCCTACAAATTAAACTTATGCTATACAGTACAAGAAAAAATGCAACAACAGTTATACTCAAATTACACACAGCTGCTAGATGGTTGGAGACTTCTTGAGCACTCACAATAATAATATCTGTACAGGGGAGGACAGAGATGTGAACAAAATGAGGAGCAGATCTAAGTGGCCATGATGCAGAGACTGAGCTCATTATATAGGGGCCAGCAGAGCCTGATACAACTTGTAAGCAGGACGCGCAAATGAAGCCATGGGGACAAAGAGCTGATAATCCCGCTCTAAGCAACAGAGAACGACTTACTCTACTATAACGGTAGAAGGGGGAACTGAGGCAGAACACGCTCGTGATCAAACATGCAGCATACTGTGCGTTAAAATTACACAGAGGATGATGAAATCATAGGCTATGTAACACCTCCCCACAAAGAAAAAGAAATTTACAAAGGAAATTTCTTATTACTCTAAAACAATCTGTCTAAAGTCTAGATAAGCAATCTGCAATAACATTTTCTTTCCCCTTGACATGTTGTATGTCTAATGAATACTCCTGAAGAAGTAGACTCCATCTTGTCAATCTCTGATTTTTATCTTTAAACTTACTAAGGAATTTCAGTGGGTTATGATCGGTATAAATGACTATGGGGTCAAAACCAGAACACAAATAAAATGAAAAATGCTGTAAACCCAAAATCAAGGCCAAAAGCTCTTTCTCAATAGTGGAGTAGTTCTTTTGAGGTGGAGTGAACTTCTTACTGTAGTAAGATACAGGGTGTTCAATACCCTGATCATCCTCTTGCAGCAAAACAGCCCCAACTCCTGTATCACTTGCATCAACAGCCATCTTAAAAGGCTTAGCAAAATTTGGAGTAGCGAGCACTGGCTGACTTAATAGAATAGCTTTAAGTTTGTTGAAAGAGGATTCACAGTTATCGGTCCAGACAAATTTAACTCCCTTTTTCAGTAGGTCTGTAAGTGGTGATACAAGAATAGAAAAGTTAAGAACAAATCTCCTGTAATAACCTACCATTCCCAAAAATCTTTGTAGCTCTTTCCTACTTTTAGGTCTGGGAAGATCACTTATAACCTGAACCTTAGCTCCTGGTGGTGCAACATGTCCATCACCAATTACATACCCAAGGTACTGAACTTCAGCTTGACCAAACTCACACTTTGATAAATTAGCTACAATATTAGCATGAACTAAACGGTCAAGAAAATTACTGACATGGCATAGGTGATCTTTCCAGTTGTCACTGAAGATTAATACATCATCAATATAAACAACACACCCTGCCAAACCCTCTGTTACAACATTCATGAGCTTCTGAAATGTGGCTGGTGCATTCTTCATACCATACGGCATTACAGAACATGCAAAAACCTTTCCTAGTGTTACAAAACATGAAATCTCCCTAGCACGTTCAGTCATAGGTACTTGCCAGTATCCCTTTAACAAATCAAACTTACTTATGTACCTAGCCTTTCCGATCTTGTCTATGCAATCTTCCACACGAGGGAGAGGGTAAGTGTCTATTTTAGTTATCTGATTAACACGTCTGTAGTCGATGCAAAGCCTCTGTGACCCACCTGGCTTAGGGACCAGAGTGACAGGAGAACTCCACTCGCTCTGACAGGGCTCAATCATCTTGTGGTCCAACAGGTAGCCAAGCTCCTTCTGGATGAGAGGAACTTTCACTGGGTTCACACGGTAAGGAGGCAATTTAATTGGCTTTGCGTCTCCAACATCGACATCATGCATCAACACAGTGGTTCTTCCTGGAGTGGCACGGAACACTTGCGGGTACTCCTGCAGTAATGCCGAAAACTCCTGCCTTTCCTTGGGTGGTAGATGAGAAAGCTTAGTCTGGAGATCATTCATGATATCAGGATTCTTCCGCAAACTATCACTCAGGCTCATACTGCATGGGAGAGCTTCACTTGCAGACTCGGGTGGAACAGCTACAGTGCAGACTGGATTATTTTCGTCCCGCCTGTGATATAACTTTAGCATGTTGATGTGACATAGTTGCTTGCTCTTTCTACGATCTGTTGTGGCGATGACATAGTTGACATCACTAAGTTTCTTCTCCACGAAATAAGGGCCACTAAACTTGGCTTGAAGAGGTTGCCCATGAACTGGTAGCAGAATCAAAACCTGATCTCCTGGCTGAAAGTGGCGTAACCTGGACTTCTTATCATACCAAGTCTTCATCTTCTCCTGAGCAGCTCCTAAATTCTCTCTCGCCAGCTGTAAAGCAGTGGACAGCCGTTCTTTGAACTTCATCACATACTCCAGCAGGTTGACGTCATCTTCCTCCGACAGCCAGCATTCCTTGAGTAGCTTAAGGGGTCCTCTTACATCATGGCCAAACAGTAGTTCAAAAGGTGAGAAGCCCAGTAATTCATTTGGAGATTCTCTTGCAGCAAACACAACGAATGGAAGACCTTTATCCCAGTCTTTCTGATGTTCCAAACAGTATTTCTTGAGCATCGATTTGAGTGTTTGATGATATCTCTCCAACGCTCCTTGGGTCTGGGGATGGTAAGCTGAAGATGTGATCTGGGTGATGCCCAACTCTTTCAGAGACTGCTTGAAAACATTTGACATGAAATTACTTCCCCGGTCTGACTGTACCTCCTTGGGCAGACCAAACTTTGTGAAGAACCCTAGCATTTCCTTAACCACGTTCTTTGCTGAGATATTTCTAAGTGGAATGGCTTCAGGATAACGAGTAGCCATATCAATCATGGTCAACACATAAGAAAATCCTGAAGAAGTCTTAGGAAGAGGGCCCACAATATCCACCAACACACGGTGAAAGGCGCCTCAAAAGGAGGAATGGGAACTAGAGGTGCAACCTTTTCGGTCTGATTACACTTCCCCACAACTTGACAGGTGTGACAAGACTTACAATACCAGGAAACATCCCTGAAGATACCTGGCCAGTAGAAGTGTTTCAAAATGCGTGCCACAGTCTTCCTCACTCCAAAGGTGTCCTGCCAAACCGGAATCATGAGCCACTCTAATGATATCCTGCCTACAAACACGAGGGATGACAACTTGATGTACAACCTCCATTCACAGTCGGCTGATGCTGTTGGGGGTCTCCACTTCCTCATAAGTACTCCTGACTTTACATAATAACAAGTAGAAGCACCGGCTGACTCTTCTTCACTGTAAGCAGAGTTAGCTAAACCTTTCAACTCAGGGTCAGCAACCTGCAACTCAACCAACTCTTGACGAGACAAATTATCAACACTACGGGGTACTGCCTCATCTGGTGAGTGGTCCAAATTAGCAAGAAAAGTGTCAGCTAGGATAACATCATCATCATCATTATCCTCTAAATCACCAGTAACTTTAGACTTAGCCCTAGTGACAGCACATGCAGGGAACACATCAGGGACATCACAATCCTGGGACGCAGCCACTGGCTCACTAGACAACTGAGGAGCTGGACACACTTGACTTCCACCAATATCATTTCCAAGTAAGAAAGTTACGCCTGACATTGGGAGTGTCTCAACCAACCCAACCATAACGGAACCACTAACAAAACCAGACTCTAAATTCACTCTGCACAGAGGGACAGAGAAGTAATTATTCCCTACACCTTGTAAGATTACAGTTTCATCAGAGGAATTAACATTAGAGCCTAGAACACTGGTCAGCATAAGGGATTGGCAAGCACCTGTATCACGATATATTTGAACTGATTTCCTGTCATTACTGTCCAGAGGACTGACAAAACCATCAGACAGGAAATTAGCACATGAACTCTTGAGAGTGTCACCCACGTTACTGCTCAAAGAGGAGCTCCATCATGAGAATTTAAGTTACCCCTCAAAGCAGGTTCAGTTAACTCAGTTAAAGAATTCTGGGAACTCTCAGAGTGGACACTAGACCAATTGACTGAATATTTAAAGACTCCTTTTTGTTCACATCACGCTGTCTCCTGAAACATCTCTCCGTAGTATGACCAAGCTTACTACAATAAGTACATTTACTTTTCTGAAATCTAGAGGTGAAGCTGGTATTTACTTCCTAAGAAACATCATCCTTATTCTCTTTCCTGTTACCTGTACTCTGAGTAGAGGCAACGTACTTACTCTCAGCTTTCCCTTTTTCTCTAGAATATCTCTTGTGAGTGAGAACATACTCATCAGCTAAAACTGCAGCATCAGACAAATTATCTATTCTTCTCTCATCAAGATATAGACTTACATCTTTATAAATACACCTTTTGAAATCCTCCAGCAAAATCATCTGCTTAAATTTACCAAAATCAGAATCCACATTCTTAGAATTTAACCACTGCTCCAACAAATCTTCTTTGATTTTTGCATACTCAACATGGGATTGCTTATCTTGCTTGTAAGTTGTCCTAAATTTTACTCTATAGGCTTCAGGAACAAGCTCATAGGCCTTAAGAATCAAGCTCTTAACTACATCATAATTATCAGACTGATCCTGAGGCAAAGATGCATAAGTTACTTGAGCTTTACCGGTGAGAACAGTTTGAAGGAGTACTGGCCAATACTCCTTAGGCCAAGTAAAACCTGTAGCTACCCTCTCAAACAACTGAAAATACTTTGTTAAATCAGATTCATTAAAAGGAGGGACAAGTTTAACATTTTTAGCCACATCAAAATCATCAGAGCTAGATGATCCAGTTTCACCTTGTTTCATGCGATACTCATGGTCTGCCTGAATCCTGGCAAGTTCAATTTGTGCCTGAGCCTGTACCTGTGCCTCTTCAATACGAGCATTTGCCTCCTTAACATCAGCCTCCTTAGCACGTGCTTGAAATTCAGCTTCCTTCACACGAGCCTCCTGCAGGGCTAGCTGTAACTTAGCTAATTCAATCTGCGTTTGCTCATTTGGAGGAGTTACATTAAACAAGCTTTTATTAATCATGCCAACAATTTGATCTTTAGAATGATGAGAGTGAACTGCAATTCCCAATTGTTGAGCAACAAGCTTAAGTTCATTCTTTGTTCTGTTTTCTATATCACACACTGTTTGCACATTTGACAAAAAATCCCTGGCTTCATCAAGTGTAGAAATAGTAGCCATCATGAATATATCACAGTCACAAAATATCAAACAATATCCTTATGATAATATCCTGAATATCCTGATATGAGGTCGCCAAATTTATGTTACGGAACAGAGAAAGATAACGTACACTTTCAGTGAGAATGCTAAAAATCACTACTGTCCCGTAAAGTTCCAGGTTCAAAACAAAAGAGTTAGGTAAAATTACAAGTCAAAGTTTAATGCTCAAACTAACAATAAAACATTCAGGACTCATAAGGATAATGTAATGGCAAAAACAGGTTAAATATATGGTTAACTGCAATAGCCTCTATTAACACGAAATTAGCAAGAGTAAATTTTATCTAAGTCAGCCCTGATAAAATGAGATACCAGATAATACTCAGTGAATGCCAGATAAATAATTACAGATACAAACTATTATCAAAAATGACTGACATAAAGAACCCCACATGAATTACAAAAACTTCACCAGGCCTACAAATTAAACTTATGCTATACAGTACAAGAAAAAATGCAACAACAGTTATACTCAAATTACACACAGCTGCTAGATGGTTGGAGACTTCTTGAGCACTCACAATAATAATATCTGTACAGGGGAGGACAGAGATGTGAACAAAATGAGGAGCAGATCTAAGTGGCCATGATGCAGAGACTGAGCTCATTATATAGGGGCCAGCAGAGCCTGATACAACTTGTAAGCAGGACGCGCAAATGAAGCCATGGGGACAAAGAGCTGATAATCCCGCTCTAAGCAACAGAGAGAACGACTTACTCTACTATAACGGTAGAAGGGGGAACTGAGGCAGAACACGCTCGTGATCAAACATGCAGCATACTGTGCGTTAAAATTACACAGAGGATGATGAAATCATAGGCTATGTAACAATATATATATATATGTTTGTATATATATATATATATATATATATATATATATATATATATATATGTTTAAATGTATATACATATATATACATCCGGCCTTAATAACCATGGGCTTCGGCCCCAATGGTTGATAGGCCAAAAAAAAAAAAAAAAAAAAAAAAAAAAGGGTATCGCCACACACACCACAAAGCCAGTCAGGAGACAGGACGTGTGTGCTGGGCAATCCCCAGGTCCGGTTCTCCCCACTTACTGTTTTTTAACCAGCCCATAACCCACTGTCCGGGCTAATGTATGGCCCGGCCTGCATTATAGGTGCAGGAAATCTTTGAACGAACGAACGAACGCGTCTCGCCGACAGTCTCTCACTAGCTCCCGCACCGAGCACATCTCCCAGCAGAGACCTACGACCTTCCACTAGCCAGTTGTTGTTGTTGTTGTGATATTCGTCCCAGATCAGACTGGGACACGGGCAAATAAGTGAGCCCGTTACAGGTGCGCTAGCATGCGCTGCTCATATTAGCGAGGAGGGGGGTGGCGACTGACCACCCGCAGCAGAAGTTCCATCGGCAAACGGGCAACAATGGCAGAGGCATCACGGACATCATCCCCAGATGGCACAAAAGCACCTCCCAAATGCGAGCGGAAGATGTCAGTGACAGGACACCTTAGCATATAATGAAGGAGGGGCTCCGTCTCCCTCTCTAAGCAATGTTCACACGAGTCAGGTTCCACCCCAGTGATCTGCTTATAACATAAAAAGCCAAGCCGCAAGCGCCTGAGCCTCACAAGCAAAAAATTCGGCAGACCTGGGGGGGGCTGCAGCTGGGAGTATGATGTAGCAGCGGCATACCACGTGGCAGAACGGGAGCCCTCTGATACCACTAGCCTATGCTCTTCCAATGACAACTGCCAGATTATAGCAGCGAAAGACTTGACAATCTGAGCCCGGCCTCTGCCGAATGGGAACGTGACAGCAGGAAGGGAACACGCAGAGCGTGCAGCCTCATCCGCCAACTCGTTCCCGTGGATGCCAACATGCCCCGGGAGCCAGTGCAGGACAACAGATGCACCCCTGCAGACCAGGAGAGAGGCGAAGGTGTAAATCGCCGACAGCAAAAAGACATTATCCTTGAGGGAGAAGGAGCTGAGACCCATGATGGCAGAGAGCAAGTCCGAATGGACGACCACACGGCGATATTGATGGTGGTGTGCATGCCGCAAAGCCCCCAGTATAGCCGCCAGCTCTGCCTGGAACACAGAGGCCCCCTGTGAAAGCCGCCAAGACTCCACCGTGTCCCCAAAAATGAAGGCCGCCCCTGCAGCACCATCAGCCGCCACAGAACCATCGGTGTAGTACACAGCCGATCCCGGAGATCCCAGAGCCGCAACCCGGCGGAGACCATCTTGACGGAGGAGGGCAGGGATGGTGCCACGGGGCTTGGCACGTGCTGGACAAATCAACTGGAATGGGGGAGGCTCCCATGGGGGCGGATACTCAAACCCAGCAAAGGGTGCATCAGGGACCTGGCAGATGGAGTCAGCAGCCCCCATGTCATGCAACATAGCAACCGTTGCTCGAGCCCAGTCTCACCGAGGGGCCTGGTCAGGAGGGCGTGACAAGAGCCTCAGGAGGAGAGCAGAGACAGGGAGAGTGGGTCTGCGGTGTACCAGCTGCAGAGTAGTTGCTGCAGCACGGAGCATAATTCTACCCCTCAAAGATGGGAAACTGCTCTCCAACCTCAGATTGACCAGCCGGGTCCAAGGAGGCGCATGCAGAATGACCCGCAAAGCGTCATTCTGCACGACCTCAAGAGACTGAGAAACCCGCGGGGCAAGACCAGTCAAGCATATGGCACTGTAATCTACCAGCGACCTAATAGCGTGTGTGTAAAAAGTTCTGAGTACCATATAGGAGGCCCCCAAACTCTTCTTGGAGAGGGAGCGAAGGGCAGAGAGACGCGTGGACGCTCGCTCACGCAAATAGCGGACATGGCTCGCAAAGGTGAGGTTACTATCGAACCACACCCCAAGATACTTGTGGACGGCCACGAAGGACAGCTGGTGACCCCCCAGCACGAGTGGAAAATGTGGGGGAAGGAGGCCAAAAGGCAAACACTTTGACTTGGCAAAGTTGATTTTGAGGCCAAGCTCTGAGCATTTGCCATACAACCTGGCCAGAGCCTCGTTCGCCTGGGCAAAGCAGTCCCTCCTGGTAAAGATCAGGGCCAGATCATCGGCATAAGATAAGAGGGTGACCCCACGACCGAAGTCTACATCAAGGAGCCCCTCCACCAGAACGTTAAAAAGGAGAGGGCTCAACACACTCCCCTGAGGAGTACCATTCTGGTAGTCATAAAAGGGGGAGAGACGCCCCTGAAATCGGACTCCTGCTGAGCGACCACAAAAGAAGTCACTAACCCATGACAAAAGCTTACCGCCCACCCCCCGAGCCGCCAGAGCCCGCAAGATGACCGCAGGGCTTGCCAGCTCGAAGGCCTTCTCGAGGTCGAGGAAGACCGCCATCCCCACACCACCCTGAAGCTCCCCAAGGAACGATGCAAGGCAGTTAGAAGCACTCCTGCCAGGATGATAAGCAAAGATCCTTGGGTGAAGCGGACCCAGTCTCCATGCAAGACGCGCCCGCACAACTCGCTCAGCCGTCTTGGCAATACAGCTAAGGAGGGAAATGGGGCGCATGGCACCGGGAGCATTCGGCTTCGGGATGGGGTGAATAACAGCAGCCTTCCACAAACTCGGGAGACGCCCTTCAAACCACGAGAGGTTGAGCAGACCAAGAAGCCGCTCCATACCACAATCTCCCGCGTGTGACAGGATGGAGTATGTCAGCCCATCAAGGCCTGGAGCAGTGTCCGCCCTGCGCCGCAAAGCTGCCAGCAGCTCCCTACTGGTGATGGGGCAATCGGCTGGGTCAGACTGATCACACGCCGCCTGGACAGCCGCAGCACGAGAGTTGGACAATTGCTCTTGAACAGCCAAGACTGATCGCGGGAGATTGGAGGAGGCGGAGCGGTCAGCAAAGTGCTGAGCCAGGCGGTCGGCCTCTGCAACAGGGTCGGGATGCGAAGGCGGACGGGAGGGACGTGGACCAGAGACGGACCTGATTCTCCTCCACATCTCACGAAGTGTGGAGTGAGAATCAAGGGTGCGACACCATACAATCCACGCCTCCTCCCTAAGGCGGCGCTTCTCTGCAAGGACATGACGAGACACGGCAAATAAGCACCGGCGGCACGGCGAAGTGCGGCGCCGCCGGTACTGTCTGCGTGCCGCATTAAGCCTGCGGTTCAGCTCTTTGACCCTATCGCAGTAGAACCAACCGTCCCGGTAGCACCTTGCAAAGCGCTTCCGCAAAGGGATGGCAATAGAAGCAGCCTGCCGAAAGACAGCGGCAACCTGATCTGCACAACTCTCTATGTCCAACGCTGGGAGAGAGGAGGAGAAAGCGAGAGTGAGGGCCTTATCAAAGGCTTCCCAATCCACCCTGCCCACATCCCACCGTAGCGGAGGCGGCTCGAAGAGAGGGAGGGGAGGCAATGGCAGGTCCACCACAATGGCAAAGTGATCGCTCATAAGGTAGGGATGGAGCGACCACACAGTGGAGCCTGCTAGAGGAGTCGAGAGGAAGGCCAGGTCCAGCCGACCCCCACGGACATGTGTGGGTTCGTTGACATCATTCAGCAGGGATACACCACCCACCTCCTCCAGAGTGATGGAAATGTGCCGACCTGCCTCGTTGGAGGGGAGAGGCGAGGACAACAGAGCATGGTGTGCGTTGAAATCGCCCCCAATGTATACCAGCCCCCCGGCAGCCTGGGAGAACAAGTCCCCCAGTTCCAGGGCTGCCCGAGAACTACGGTACACATTGTACACAGTAAGGGGCGACCCCGCCAAGTGAAGCACCACACCATCTCCACAGAAGGGAGGGGGTACACAGCTAGTGGAGGCAATGTGGTCACGGACCAGTATGGCACAGCCCCTGGACACACCACGCTCACGAGGGAGGAGATGGGCGGTATAACCCGCCAAACGAAAGGAGGAGCCCTCAGACAGAAGGGTTTCCTGCAGCAGAATAAGATGCGGGCGATCTCTGACGGCCACCTCTTGAAGGAGGGGTAGCTTGCTCATTGCCCCAACACAGTTCCACTGGAGGAGGCGAAGGGAGACGACCTCCCCGCATCCAGAGACAGACTGAGGCAGGGATCGCTCGACCCCCGAGTCAAAGGAGGAGTTGATGGAAGCACCTGAGGGGCAGACGGGAGTCGGGGAGTGGCAGGAGTCTGGGCACGACGGGGCCGAGCCCTGACCCCAGCCCTGGACGCCTTCTGTGCAGTCGTCCATGTGGGCGAGCCCGACTTCCGAGGGGCGCGAGGAGGCCTGCCCGAGACAGGAGCAGGGGTCCCTCGCCGCTTGCCGACGCTCCACTCCAGCCACCTGTCGATCACAGCCACCAAGGGGCCTGACCCCAGCTGAACCCCCAAAGCCCGAGCCACGGCACTCGTGATGACCTCCGCCATCTGAGCCCCAAGGTGACGCAGCTCGTCCTTGGTAAATAGCGGTTCCTCTGGAGTAGACGCCTGAGACACTGGCGCTGTCACAGGAGCCGCCCGGGAAGGAGGAGGTGAGGGCACCCGAGCCACCGGGGTCGCTGGATGGTGAACCTCTGCCACCGCACTGGCTGTCCTCAAAGCAGGTGTCAAGGGGGGAAAGGCCGACTCGCTCAGAACCGGTGGGCCTGGCTCCTGAGAGCGGCGCTGCTGATCCCAGACAAAAGTGCCCGGGGGAGCGGGTGTCGCTATCGATGCCTGTTGCTGCCGCACCCAAGAGACTTGCCCCTCCCTGCCCTGAGTCACCCTCTTCACCCTCGCAGGGCAGCTGGGATGCCAGGCATGGTGAGCGCCTGCACAGTTGGGACAGCGGGCGGCGACCGGCTCCTTCGCCTTGAACCTCGCAAGGCACTGCTCGGTTTCGTGGGAGCCGCTGCACATCCCACACACCACAGGTCTGTTGCAGCTCGCACGGTGGTGGCCGAACCTCTGGCAGCGGAAGCATCGCAGCGGCTCTGGAGTGTAAGGGCGCAGCCAGTACACACCCCAGTTCCCCAGATCTAGGGAGAGAACAAGAGGGCCCCGGAGGGTTACGAACACCTGCAGCGTCTCCTCCCGAGTCCTCTGGTGCTGACACCTGGTCGCCTCCTCTACCAAGTCATGTTGGAGCAGGATGTTCACAGGCATACGGCGAGGGTATCCCATCACCACGGCCTTGGTGACCTGTCCGCCCCGTGTTAGCTCTACCACCTTCACGACAGCTGCCTCGTCCTCTGCCATCGCCTTGAGTTGCAGGTATGCCTCCTCTGTTGCTGGAATCAATACACAGCTTTCGTCCTTCCCAAAGCGATTGGTCACAGCAAGACCCGGCAGCTGCCTCTCCAGGGCCGCAACTGCGTCGTAGCTGGTGGTGTAGCCCGGCTGCAGAGGAACCCTGAAAGCGGGGAAGGAGGAGCGGGGAGGAGGGGGAGCTGCCACCGACACAGAAGGGCGAGGTGCAGGTGGAGGCCTTTTTGTAGCAGGCGCTGAAAAACCCTGGGCTGCAGGCTTGGTAACGGGTGAACGCCTAGCCCTGCGAGTTACAAGGGTAAACCCCTCAGCACTCTCAGAGGCATCAGCATCAACGGCGGGATTGGCAGCAGTAGCAGTGGTGGCAGAAGGAGCAGTGGTGGGGGCTGGAGACAGAGGAGCAGGCAGAATCACGTCCATCCCCTCATGGCGACGGGCGACCTTCCTGGGTGCAGCTGAGGAGGAAGCAGAGGAGCCAGAGACAGGACTCCCTGGACAAGCCCGATCGCCAGCAGATACAGTTGAGCTGTCTCCTGATTCATGCCGCACCCTCTTCTTTCCAGAAGTTAAGCACTTCTTGCCCTTGTCAGTAGGTGGGTGGGTGACCGATAGTGAGTCACATCGAATTGTGGCAGCTCCTGGATGGGTGACCGCAGTCATACCTTCACCCAACGCCCCAGGAACCGTCCCAACCCTATCTCCAGCAGTGAGGACTCTAGCAGAAGGATCAGGTATCGGGATCCTCGATGGCAGAGGATTCCTCGAAGACCCTGGGGGTCTAGACCTAGCCTTGCCTGCCATGACAGACAGGCAGAATCACTCACACAGGCATGCACACAAACACAAACAAGCACACAGAAACACAGGAAGGAGCCTACCTACTGTGGTGGAAACTGTCCCCCCGCTAGCGGAGGGCGAGACAGCCCTTGCCACAGCCCCGAAGGTCTTGCCTACTCCTAGCCCTAACCAGAGTTTTGGCTCACCCCTGCAGCTTCCTATAACCACCCCGACTACGGGGCCCCCTTGTGTACCAGGCCTGCGCCTGGAAACCGCGGGGTTCGGCTTCGTACCACGTACCAGGGGAACACTAAGAGCCGGAAAGGAAATATAGTAAGAGGCAAAAAGAAACCACTGAAGGGCGAGTGCGCACAAGCGTGAGCACCCCGGTACACAACAGTGGCTAGAGACCAAGGCGTGGTCAGGATGAAGGCGGCGAGCAACGACAGCAACAACACCTCAGAGCACTGTCGAGAGACAAGAAGGGCAGAGCAGCTCGATCAACGGCGAACCGGAGAGCTGTTACCCTTGTTGAAACAAGACAGGAGCAGGAGATGTTGTCAGTGTGGAGGCAGGCAGCAGAATGACTAGCCAGTGGCAGGAACCACAGAACGCTCTGATTGGAGGGTGTCGGATCTGCTTCCTGATCGGAAGGCACGCGATCCGGCATTCCCGCGCCAGCAACCGCGCGGACTCCTAGCTCAGACTTTGTCGGGTGTGGAGGTCTGGCCAATTTCTCTCGAGCTTTGAACTCTGGTTCATTTACTCTTGGCGATTTTCGTCCGTTTTCCTCGTTTTTTGCCTGTTTAGGACTTAGTCTCTGGCATTGAGGAAGAATTTTTGCTGTTTTCCAGGTTTTTCTGGGACTTAGTCTCCTATTGCCTGGGTGCGAGTGGGAGTGTGTGTGTGTTTGTGACTGTTTTTTTTTTTTTTTTTTTTTTGGCCTGCCGTTAGTGTCCCTCACTGTAGTACGAAGCCGAACCCTGAAGGGGTGCCGTTAGGGCACTTCCATGAAGGGGGGCCTTTAGGGCCTGGTTATAGGAGGCAGTGAGGGCGGCTCTGTTAGATTAGGGAAGACCCGAAAGGGGCAGTGGCGGGGCCTCCCATCGCCCTTTAGAGGGCGGGGAGCATAGGTTGCCCATCACTGTAGGGACCTTGGCCACTTTTGTTGTTTTCTTTGTGCTGTTTGAGTGGTTGTGTGTGTGTGTGTGTGTGTGTGTGTGTGTGTGTGTGTGTGTGTGTGTGTGTGTGTGTGTGTGTTAACTGAGTTTTTTTGGCTGCTTCTGTGAGCAGGATGAAGGATCCAGCATCCCTAGGCCCCAGGGGCATTCCCGCCTCCCGCTCCCTCAGTCGAGGCTCTCCAACCCGTGTCCTGCTACAGGCACGAAGCGGGAGCGTCACTGTTCTGACTCGAGCTCCCACTCGTCAGCTCACGAGGTTTCTTGTGCTGACCCCTCTCAACCAAAGTCTACGGGAGTGGTACCTCGCTTGCGTGGTGCCTCTACCCGTTCTGCTAAGGCAGCCCGCCGACATGAGGCTATGGAGGAGGTTGCACCTGCTCCACCCTCTCTCTCTTCCACCAAGGGCACTTCAGCTTCCCTACGCACAGTTGCCAGCCCTAATCCACGGCAAGGCACCTCCGTGAACCGAGCCCTCGGTCCGCAGCCTCGCGCTGCCACCTGCGCACCCTCTCACGAGCCTAGGCTGGCTAGGTCTCCTCGTATTCTCAAGCGGCTGGAGGTCCCGTCGGAGGCTCCTGCTGCGACTCAGATCTCCCCCTCTGCTGATCCTGCTCTGCATGATGATGAGGGTTTCACCCCCGTGGTACGCAAGGGATCGAGGCGTGCTCGCCAGGGAAACGGCCCTTCTCCGGCAGTACACACTGGGCCTCCCCTCAGGGGTCCCTCTGCTGCTTGTCCCTCCGTGTCAGTAGCCGTGCGTCCGCCGCCCCGCTCTGCATTCCCAGCTTTCCGTGTGCTGGTACAGGACGGGCATGCAACGAGTTACGACGCCGTGGCTGCATTAGAGCGTCACCTGCCAGGGCTATGCTGCTCCAACCTGATAGGTCGGGATGGAAGCTCGGTGTTGGTGCCGAAGGACGAGGGAGCCTACGACCTCTTGAGAACAGCCCTGCAGGACGAGGCCTGCCCTGTCAAGCTAGTCGAGCTGACGCCCGGCCAACAGTCTACGAAGGCGGTTGTCATGGGTTATCCCTTGCGAATGCCTATGGAGATACTGCTCCAGCACCCTCAGGTCGAAGAGGCAACCCGCTGCCAGAAAGCACGGACCAGGGAGGAGACTCAACAGGTCATCGTCACCCTGCGGGGTCCTCTGATCCCTGCGATCGACCTGGGGAACTGGGGAGAATATCACCTTCGCCCCTTCACCCCGGAGCCACTCCGTTGCTACCACTGCCAGCGCTACGGGCACCACCGTGCCAACTGCAACCGCCCCGTCATCTGCGGCATGTGCAGTGGCGCCCACGACACGGACGAGTGCCTGCAGCGGTTCAAGGCTAAGCAACCAATTGCGGCCAAGTGCCCGAATTGCTCAGGACGACACCATGCCTGGCACCCCAGTTGCCCCACGAGGGTTCTATGAGTGAACCAGGGTCGAGAGAGGCAGGTTGCTTTTGTTCAGGAGAACCAGGCTACCAACGCCACTCCAGCTCCCCCTGGCACTTTCATCTGGGGACAACAGCGCCTCCCTCTCATTCAGCGCCCACCACCTCTCAGTGACCAGGAGTTCCCTCCATTGCCCTCAGCTCTCAATGTGGTCCAGACCACAGCGGAGGTCCACCGCCAACAGCCGCCTGTCTCGCCACCACTTCCAACTGTAGCGACCAGTCAGCCACTGACAATTCCGCCAACAGTACCTGGCTCCACACCCAGTCCACCCCCCGCTCCTGCTCCTCCAGTGATCTCGTTTACAATGGAGGAGCCCAGGACCTTTGCCACAGAGCTGGCGATGACCCTAGCAAAGACTGTAGCTTTAACCCTCGACATCCCTCTCCCAACAGAGCCCCTTGCCAAAGCTGCCAATCGCCTTGTAGACCAGGCAATCGAGAGGAAGATGGCGAGCCTAGGTGCTCCTCTGCCCCCTCGCCGCCAAGCTCGTTTGGCAGGGCGACCCCGTCCCACATTGCACAGGTCAGCTCACCCGTCAAAGAGGGTCAAGCCACGACCTCCCAATGCTCTGCCTTCTACCGCACAGCTGCCTCGTCATCGTCATCGTTTGGGGCAAACCCTAACACCATCTGGGTCCAAAGTGATGGACAGGGCCTCACCACTGTTACAGGAGAACGACCGTCCGCAACTGTCGCCGGACGGCCAGTAGACCCCTCTCTCAGGCTCCTCCAGTGGAATTGTGTTGGAGCACGGAGCAAGCTCCCCCTTTTGCAGGAAGCGGCTGCAAAAAACCGCCCTCATGTCATTCTCCTGCAGGAGACCCTGCTCACAAGCAATTCCACTTTTCGTCTCTCGGGGTACACCACCCATCTCCTTCCGTATGTTCGAGGCGTCACAAGGGGATGTGCCATTCTGGTTCAGGACCACATTGCGTGCACGGATTGTGAGCCCCCTCCTTTCTGTGGACCTGATGTGGAGGTCCAGGGCGTGGTTCTCCATCTGGCTACGTCGCCCCTGACAGTATATAATGTATATCGGAGTCAAAGGGACACCCTGGAGTTGGAATACCTGTTCTCCCAGGCTGCCAGGGGAGCCCTGTACATAGGGGGCGACTTTAACGCCCACCACGCCTTTCTGTCTTCGCCTCTTCAGTCCAATGAAGCAGGACGGCACATCTCTTTGGTTCTGGAGGAGATGGGTGGTGTCTCCCTACTAAATGATGTGGCAGAGGCCACCCATATTGCAGGAGGTCGCCTCGATCTTTCCCTAGTGTTGGCACCACTAGCGGGCTTGGCGTCGTGGTCACTCCACCCACACCTTGCAAGTGATCACTTTGCCATTATTGTTTACCTGCCTCTCGCTCCCCTCCCGCCACCCCCACCTCCTCCACGGTGGGACCTACGCAAAGCAGACTGGATGGCCATTGCCCGTGCTCTCACGGCGGCCTTTGAGACATCTCCTCCTGCCTCGGACCTCGAGAGCAGAGCAGATCAGGTAGCAAGTATTTTGGCACAAGCTGCTTCTCTTGCTATCCCGCTGCAGCAGCGCTCGACAAGGTGCTACCAAGACGGCTGGTTCTACTGTGACAGGGTCAAGGAACTGAACCGGAGACTCAATGCGGCACGCAAGCAGTACTGGCGGCACCGTACATCTCTGCACCGCCGGTACCTGGTTGCCGTCAAGCGGCATGTGGCTTCCGAGAAGCGCCGCCTTTGGGAGGAGGCGTGGATCAGATGGTGTCGTACCCTAGATTCTCACTCCACTCTCCGTGAGATTTGGAGGAGAATCAGGTCCGTCTCTGATCCACGCCCTCCTCGCCCTCCCTCCCATCCTGACCCTGCCGCTGAGGCCAGCCGTCTTGCTCAGCACTTCGCTGATCGCTCTGCCTCTTCTAATCTCCCGCAGTCTGTCAGAGCCCTACAGGCACAGCTGTCCGCCTCTCACGCTGCAGCAATTCAGGCAGTGTGTGATAGGCCTGACCCTGCTGACTGTCCGATCACCAGTGGGAAGCTTCACAAAGCGCTGCAGCGCAGGGAGGACACTGCACCGGGGCTCGACGGGCTCACATACTCTCTCCTGTCACATGCTGGAGATTGTGGCACAGAGCATCTACTTGATCTGCTCAACCTCTCGTGGTCTGAGGGGCGTCTGCCGAGGTCGTGGAAGGCAGCTGTTATCCACCCAATTCCGAAGCCTTGTGATCCCGCCGCCATGCGCCCCATCTCCCTTCTCAGCTGTGTTGCCAAGACGGCTGAGAGGGTTGTGCGAGCTCGGCTTGCTTGGCGGCTGGGACCGCTGCACCCAGGGATTTACGCCTACCATCCAGGCAGGAGTGCCACCCACTGCCTAGCGTCATTCCTTGGGGAGCTGAGGGGAGGAAGGGGAATGGCTGTCTTCCTCGACCTCGAGAAGGCGTTTGAACTGGCAAGCCCCACTGTTATCCTGGCAGCTCTTGTGGCCAGGGGTGTGGGAGGCAGGCTCCTCTCCTGGATCCAGGATTTTTTTAATGATCGATCTGCGGGGGTCCGATTCCAGGGACACCTTTCCCCCTTTCACCTACATCCTAATGGCACCCCCCAGGGGAGTGTTTTGAGCCCTCTCCTTTTTAACATCCTCATGGAGGGGCTCTTAACTGTAGACTATGGGCCTGGCATTACCCTCCTCTGCTATGCGGACGATCTGGCCCTCGTCCTTATCAGGAGGGACTGCTTCATGCAGGTGGACTTGGCCCTTTCTCGTCTTCATGCCAATGCACTGAGCTAGGGCTGAAGATAAATTTTAATAAGACGAAGTGTATGCCCTTTGGACTCCGTCCCCCAGACTTTCCTATGCTGCTTGGGGGGCAGCAGCTCTCTCTTGTTACTGTGCATCAGTATCTGGGAGTCTGGCTTGACAGGGGTTTTACCTTTGCCTGCCATGTTCGGTACCTGCGGGAGCGCGCTTCCACCAGACTGGCTGCTCTCCGCTATCTCTCCAAGCGGAGTTTGGGGGCGTCGTATTCAGTCCTCCGAACATTTTATATACATGCCATCCGATCCCTGGTGGACTACAGTGCCATCTGTTTGACCGGACTCGCTCCACCAGTCTCCAGATCTCTGGAGGTTATACAGAACACTGCATTCCGTATCATGCTGGGTGCTCCACCCTGGACCCGGATTGTCAATCTCCGTATGGAGAGTGGTTTGCCTTCTCTGGCGCATCGTGTTGCGCTACGAGCGGCAGTCATCACTCTGCAGCTGATACGGTGCCGGCCCCATCTGCCTGTCTCTGCCCTCCTATGACGTCTTTTGTGCCGCCCACCTGAGCCTGCCACTCAGCGTGACTGGGCCCAGACTACAACTGCTGTTATCCATGAACTGGGAGCTGCTGCGAGCCTCTGCCAAGATCCTGATTCTCCCTTTCCTGGGTACACTGATCCGCCACCATGGGACCCGCCTCTTTTTAAATTTGTATGCCCCTCTTCGAACTTCCATTCCTGCGCTCCTCTGTCAAGAGGCTCTTAGTCGGGTTGCAGCTCTAGATTCACTAGACACAGCCACTTATTTTACGGATGGTTCAGTATCCTCTGATGGCTCTGCTGGGGCGGCCTTTGTCTCTGGGCATACAATTGAATCTTGGCGACTCTCTCAGGGTGTATCCGCATTTCAGGCAGAGTTGCTGCCATCCTGGGTGCTTTGCGCCACGCTCATCACCATCATCATCACCGTGTCGTAATTCACACAGACTCCCTTTCCTCCCTTCAGAGGCTAAAATCTTTCTCCTTGAAGGACAATGTCTTTCTTCAGACTGCAATTTTTACTTTTGCATCCCTTCTCGTCCGTAGGGGTGCCACTATTATTCTCCATTGGCTCCCAGGTCATGTTGGAATCAGCGGCAATGAGCGTGCTGATGACGCAGCATGCTCAGCTTGCTCGCTTCCTGACGTCACATTTCAAGTGCGCCCCAGCCCATCGTACGTCATTAGCACTCTCACTGCTACCATTAGCAGGCTCTCTCGAGAGGAACATCAGCTTTTGGTGAGAGAAGGCTCCCGCTCTGCTACATGGTACACCACTGCCACTTCATATTCTCTTTTGTTACCCTTTAAAGGCATACCCAACTATATTGTAGTGAGGCTCAGGCGCTTACGTCTGGGGTTTCCATGCTACAAACAAATTGTCAGTACAGAGCCAGACCCGTGTACCCATTGTTTGGTCTCATCTGTGGAGCCCCTCATTCACTATCTTCTGTACTGCCCAGCCACTACGATGCTCAGGTCTCACCCTGACACGACTTTTGCTCGGACAGGGGATGATTTCATGGATGCCGCTTGCATCGTTGCACGTGCTCCTCTACATTTATTAATAACCACATTAAGGGAATACCAACCCCCTCGATAATTCAAGCTCGCGCAAGTTAAGCACATCTCTGACGGGCTCTTTGTTTGCCCATGTCCCAGCATTGCTCGGACGAATATCTCAAAAAAAAAAAAAAAAAAAAAAAAAGAGCAACAGCGGTGTTAACATCTCCGCTCCACCGTGAAACGTGGATAGCGCAACCTAAGACTTCTATAGTTGCTTTTCTCCCAGCTCAGAGATCGATTTTCACCTCATCACAGCTTGAGGAAACCTTATGTTTTTTTTCCTTTTTTTTTTTTTTTTTTTTACCAATATCAGCTGCTTTCCGGCTGCCATTTAGAGTCCCTGCCGTAGTACGACGCCGAACCCTGAAGGGATACCGTAGGGTATTTCCATGAAGGGGGGCCTTAGAGGCCTGGTTATAGTAGGCGGCAAGGGTAGGCATTTCTGTTAGGGCTAAGGTTAGGTAAGTCCCTCACGGGGCAGTGTCGGGGTTCTCTCACGACGTCCTTTAGAGGACGGGGAGTTAGGCCCCCTGGCACTGTAGGGAACCGCCGGATTGTAGATGATAATTTATTTATCCTGATCGATTCCTTCGTTGTTCTTGCTTAAGCATACATACCGATTTACACTCATACACTCAAGTATATTTAAGTATATATAAGTATACATGTGTGTATGGGTGTATACATGTGTGTGTGCTGCTTAAAACTATGGACGAACGACTGAGTAAATAAATACCTCCCATATATATATATATATATATATATATATATATATATATATATATATATATATATATATATATATATATATATATATATATATATCAGTTAGATACATATATATATATATATATATATATATACTTTTTTTTTTTTTTTCCTCTCGCTGTGTTGTAAGAATCTCGAGCATGGAGCCCACGTCAGCTAAAACACAGACAGCTCCTGCACCGACATCATCGGCAAAAAAACCACGCCTGACCGGACCTAACTACGATCCTGAAGACTTCTTTGACTCTACCCCGGCCATGGACACAGACATCTCTCCTCAAACCTCCGACACCTCCGACCACGACTCTGCCAACGCCACCGTCTCCACGGGCTCGACACATCCTCACGAAAACTCCCAAACCTCCGCCCAAGAGCCTTCCCCACCGCAAGACGACAATGAAGGCTTCACTCTTGTCCACAGAAAACGACGCCCGGCTGCCAAGACTGCCTGCCCCCTGGGGCCACCAACCACTTCCCCCTCTGCTCCAAAAGCTCACACTGCATCAGTCACACCCCTCATCCTCCACGCCCACAACCACCAGCAAATGCAACCCCCTCTCCTCACTACACAACCTCATCACCAATACCCTGCTTTCATCATCACACTGAACGAAAATTTCTCATCCACGTATGACATTGTCACTGTAATAACCGCTGCACACCCCTCCCTCAAATTTAAAACCATTCAATTAAAAAATCTGGACACAGCCATTGTCCCACTAGATGACGCCACCCATGATGCACTGACCACCCTTGACTCCATGGCTGGGGAAGCAATCAACATCCAAAAGCGAGATCCCAACCTCAGTCTACATAATTACGTACTCCCTAAATACCCAACTTCTTTTTCCATGACAGCCATCCTAGATCACCCCCTCGTCGAAAACGCAGAACGCTGCCATGTCAAGGGGCAAGAAACAAGGCAGGTGATAGTCTCCATGCGTGGCCCCGTTCCCCCTGTCCTCGACCTAGGAACATGGGGCAAATACCAGCTGCGCCCCTACACACCAGAACCCCTATGCTGCTTCAACTGTCGACGTTATGGACACCACCAGACACGATGCTCCCGCCCGCCAACTTGTGCAATGTGCAGCGGCCGCCACGTCACTCAGGCCTGCCTTACCAAGATCAAGGCTCAGCAACCGGTCACTGCACGCTGCCCAAATTGCGGCGGGGCACACCACGCATGGAACAAGGCCTGCCCGATCAGAAGGGAACGTGTTCAGCTGGGGATGGAGAGGGAGGTGCGCTGGGTCCAAGGCCACCTCACGGCTCCCTTAGCTCCTTCAAGCACCTTCACCTGGGGCCAGCGTACTGCCACCTACCGACCCCCGCCACTTCCACCCCCTCCCCAGCTGACCACCGACTTTCCCCCCTTACCTACCCCCACTGTCACTCCTCAGGCAATTCCCCACCCCCCAACAAAACCACCTCACCAACCACGCACTCCACCCACACAGCCACACCGCCAACCACCTCCCGACACACGCTCAAATCAGGATGCAAGCACACAGACCACCTTGGAAGTTTTCACACAAACCCCACAACCAGACACCACTCTTCCCAAAGACCACTTCATCTTCAAAGCAGGACACCTAAAAAATCTAGGCCGAATGCTATGCAACACAATGGTGACAATGCTAGTACAGTTCCTCAAGCGGCCCATAGATCCAAGCCCCCTCTGCTCTGCAATATCCTCAACAATCCAAAACTGGATAGAACATCCCGACCCCCACACCACTGCCCCCGAAGACCTAACCCAAGCCACTCCCCCACAACAAATCACAACACAGCCTCCTCCACCTCCTGCCAACCCAGACCCCACACATCAACCATACCACAGACAACACAACCGCACAAAGCACACACCCCGAGATGCCAGGAACCGTTCCCTCTCCACCAACAGACCCACCGAGCACAAAAAAACATCAATGAAAGCCCAACCCCACCAACCTCGCAAATGCTCTGTGGAGAGAGGGAGACCCCGCTCCAGATCCCCCCTACCTACTCCCACCCCAACAACCTAGGGAACACCAGCAACACCGCCAACACCTCACCTCCCACCTCCCTCCGCATACTGCAGTGGAACATCCTCGGTGCCTCTGCACGCCGCTCCCTGCTAGAAGAAGTCGCACACAACGACAATATCGACATCTTCCTCCTGCAGGAGACTCTGTTAAGCAAGCACTGCCCACTGCGTATGCAGGGTTCCACCCCCTTCCTGCTACCCTATGTGCGTGGTGGTTCTCGAGGCTGCGCCATCCTTGTCCGAAAACACATTCCTGCAGTCGCCATCAGCCCCCTCCCAGACTGTTCTGAGGCAGAGATTCAGGGAGTGGACCTCACCCTAGCACAAGGCCACCTCAAAATATATAATGTCTACCGTTCACCCACGGCCGACCTCAGACGGGGGGAGCTACTCTCACTCTCTGCAACAGAACAAGTCTTTGTTGGAGGAGTTATTAATGCCCACCACTTCTGCCTTAACTCCCCAAGCCCCACAAACCCTACAGGACGCCACCTAGCTACAGTCTTGGAAGAAACACCAACCATCACTCTCCTAAACGACGTTGACTCTCCAACACACCTACAAGGGGGCAGGCTAGACATCTCCCTCGTGTCATCAACGCTAGCACGTCACTCCACATGGAAGATCCACCCCACTCTAACCTCTGACCACCATGCCATCCTCTGCACCATCCCAATTGCCCCACTCTCCAGACCTCCTGGGCCCCCCCCACGGTGGAACACCAAGCGCGCAGACTGGAGTCTGTTCACAAACACCCTAGACGACCTCATCAATAGCAATCCCTTGCAAGACCTAGAGGAACATGCTGCCCAGATCATAAATGCCTTCCAAGCGGCAGCAGGAGCGGCAATCCCCACCACCACCCCCATTAAGCGCCACCACAAGAACCACTGGTACTACTGCCCCAGAGTCAAAGAACTCAATCACCATCTAAACAGGGCCAAAAAGATCTACAGGGCCAACCCCACCCCCGAGGCACTTAGATATCTCCGGTCAGTCATCCAGCACTCCATCGCTGAGAAAAACAGCATCAAAGAACAGAAATGGCTGGTGTGGTGTCAGTCGCTAGGAGCCCATTCTAACCTTGGCTCTATATGGAAAAAACTGAAAGCGGTCTCCAGCCCCCCCTCTGCCCGACCCCCAGCTCATCCAAATCCCCGTGAAGAGGCAGAAACCTAGCAGAGACCTTCGCCAAGCGCACCTCCCCCACTCAACTCCCAAGCGATATCAGGCACCGGCAGGAGGAACTCCACCAACACAGAGCCGAAATGATCCACATCAGTCAAAACACCCCAGCCGAGTCTGATCGCCCCTTCACAGCACACGAGCTGGCCTAAGCAAAGAAAAGCAGTACAGATACAGCTCCTGGCCTAGACGGAATTACTTACAGCATGCTTTCACATGCGGGCCCAGTGGCCAAGAAGGCCTTTCTGGACCTCATCAACCACTCCTGGACCTTAGGCTGTTTGCCCTTGCAGTGGAAGCATGCTGTGATACACCCAATCCCCAAACACAATGACCCCAACAACCCCAGACCCATCTCTCTCCTCAGCTGCCTAGGCAAAACGGCCGAGTGCATGGTGCTCCACCGCCTCCAATGGTGCTTGCCCCTCCCTCACCGCCACACTTTTGCATACACCAGAGGCAAAGGGGCCGCAGAATGTCTCGGCTCCTTCCTCTCTGAACTCCGAGGAAGCAAAGGACTCGCTGTCTTCACTGACCTCTAGAAGGCCTTCGAGCTTGCATGTCCTGGGGCGATCCTGGCAACCTTGGCACACAAGGGTGTGAAGGGCTGCCTCCTCTGCTGGCTCGATGACTTCTTCCGAGATCGTGAAGCTGCTGTCTGCTTCCAAGGACACACGTCTGCTCTACACCGACATCAAAATGGCACTCCACAAGGCAGTATCCTCAGCCCAACTTTGTTCAACACCCTTGTGGAGTGCCTCTTACGCACTGACCTAGGCCCAGGAACCTGCCTACTTTGCTACACTGACGACCTTGCCCTCATTATCCATGAAGGCCCCTTCTTTTCACGAGCACAAAGGGCTCTCTCTAAGCTCACCACTAAATGCAGGGAACTGGGACTAAAAATTAACGTCAAGAAAACCAAAGCTCTCCCCCTGGGTATTGGGCCTCCCAGTGACACCTAAGACTCAGAAACACGCCCATTGAATATGTGACATCCCACAAATACCTCGGAGTAATAATAGACTCCCACTTTTCTTTCAGAGGTGAAGTGACACGGCTCAGGGAGAAAACCAGAACGCGCACCTCCCCCTTTGCCTGCTAGGGCAAAGGGGGAGGTGTGTCCTTCAAAGTCCTCTGTCTCTTTTATATACAAGCCCCTGTCCTCCTCACCATCGACACTGCCCAATCAAACAGACTCGAGGTCATTCAAAATGAAGCCCTGAGGATTATGACCAACTCTCCACAGTGGACCAAGCTATGCAACCTCCGCCTAGAATGCAACTTAGAATCTCTCCACCATCGCATCCAGGCAAGAGTGACAAGCCTAGCCATCAAACTTGCCCGTACAGCCTCCCCCCTCCCTCTCCTCTCACGCATAAAAGCTACAACCGGCCTTCACCCTGACATCCTTTCCCGGAGCTGGATGCACAGTGTTGCCCGCGCCATCCACGCCCTAAACCTTTCTGCTACCATGATGCAAACCCCTGACTCTCCTGCCCCTCATTACCGCCCCCAAGCCCCCTGGAACTCACCCTTATACAACCTCCTCCTCCCAGATTCACCAAACAAAGCAAACACCCCCACCCAGTTGCTGCGCCAGGAGGGGTTGCAACGCATTGCCTCTACCACCCCCCCTGATGCCGTCACTTACTACACGGACGGCTCTGTTACGGACGCACGAGCCGGGGCAGCCTTCGTGTGTGGCGACCACAGTCATGGCTTCCGAGTCACAAATGGCGCTTCCACACTTCAGACTGAACTCGCTGCTATTGCAGCAGCTTTAAAAGATGCCCTCCATACCGCACCCTCCTTGACCATCATCATTCATTCTGACTCCACTGCCGCTATCCATGTCCTTAAACAATTCTCACCCTCGGACAACCTCGCACTAACTACCGACATCCGTGCAACAGCCCAACAGATCCGAGAGGCAGGGGGATCCATCACCATCCACTGAATCCCCAGCCACGTTGGAATAAGGGGGAATGAGAGGGCTGATAAGGCAGCAAAACATGCTTCAGCCCACCCGCACATTGACACAGACATACCCCCAAGCCTATCACGCATTAAACCAAAGATTAAGCAACAAACAGCCAGACGTAATCTCAACGATCATGAGGCAGAAGTCAAACTCGGCTCTCCATCTGCCACCTGGTTTGCCCAGGCCACAAAATATACCGAACTCATGCCGCCATTACCCAAAGACAACCGCTTCCTCACCCACATTCATCGCCTCTGGCTGGGATTCGCTTGCAAAACGGAAATCACCACCGACAACCCCTCTCCCACAGAATGCGAACACTGCGAGGCCCCCACCTCTCAACCACTCCTTCACTACCTGCTAAATTGCCCTGCCACATCTCGCCTTCGGGTCAAACCCCTCTACCCTAATCCTGACACCCTAAGATCCCAAAATCATCCTATTCCCCCATGCACGCTCCGCAAGGCTACCGCCGACATCATCGCCACAGCACCAACTCGCACCCTCTTAGAAGTGGCACAAGCCGCCCCACCTCCTAAATAACCCCCCCCCCCAATAAAAAAGATCAGCAGAAGAACGCAGTGCTGCTGCTAAGCCCTAGGGGCACCGCAGTGGACATGCCATCTTCCCAGTTGCTATACAAGCCTTCCCACACGAACCAGGCTAATAGATGGCCCGGCCTGCACTACAAGTGCAGAAAACTTTAGACGAACGAACGAACGCGTCTCGCAGATTCCCGGTGCAGCAGCCATGGCAGCAACATCTCCATCCTCCCCTGGCTGCTGCACCGGGAATCTGCGAGATGCAGTTGCTGAAATCCTTATATGTGATTGCTGCCAGATTGCAGCCCCGCTTCTGGCCTGTGCAGCAGCCATGGCAGCAACATCTCCGTCCTCTCCACCTGCTCCTGCCTTCGACCCGTCGAGGGGGACAACACCTGCAGGTTCCCAGCCACTACGGGCCCACACAACCTTCGGCATCGTGAAGTGGTACAACGCTAGGGCGGGGTACGCGTTCATTCGGCGCCAGGACACCGGCGCCGATGTATTCGTGCACCGCCTGGGGATCGATTGTACCAATTCACGGGGCCGGAAACGCCCGTTACGAGGGGGTGAGGCTGTTGTCTTCGATCTCCTACAGGCACCGAAGGGTCCCGAGGCTGTTCACGTTACCGTACCGAGAGGTGCAGCTGTGCAGGGCTCTGCTCGTGCATGGCGGCGCCTCTCGGATCGGGATCGTCAGTCTAGGGATCCCCGGTGTACTGGGGAGATTGAAATAATAGTCACCATGTGTATCGCGACTGCACGAGCATTTTGCGGCGGTGACAAATCGGCGATGCTCGTTCTTCTCCCATAGATATTTGAGAACGGGCTTCCGAGAATTGTCATCCTGCAGTGCTTTGCCCGAGATGCACATGCTGCCCCTCGTGAGGAGCGTCGCACCCTTAAGGTGCAGCCTCCTAACCCCGCACAACACCGCGGAAAAGGCTGCAGCTCGACGCTCCCTTAAACAGGGCAACTGCTGCTACCGCTATCATCGCCACTGCACCGCTCACCGAGCCTACACAGCGAGATCAAGCCGACTATTCCCGCCTCTCGCCCTCAGGAGCTGAGGAAAGGGCTCCTTCTCCCGTCCATACCATCGACCGGGAAGAAGAGGACCTCCCGCCCTCGACTCCACCATCTGCTACTGACGGCGAGCCTAAGAAGAGGAGGAAAAAGAAGTGCAAGAAAGGCAGGCTTCCATCACCACCTGACGAGATGGAGATTGACCATCCAGAGTCTCCACCGCCTCATGCCGAGACTGCTACGTCGTGCTAACCGCCTCCCACGTCCATGAGCAGAGAGGAAATTAAAAACATTGTACAGGCGGCCCTTAACCCTGACATCCTTTTAGGCCGTCTGAAGCAATCGGACCCACATCTTTTTTTATAACTAACCACCCCCAGCAGTTCCTCGTAGAGGCTGCTCCACTTCTTCAATTATCGAAAACCCTGGCGGGCTCTACACTCTGAGCCCGGGTCCATAATAATTCAGATGGACGAATCTCAACCACCACCACCACCGCGTCTCGACTCAGTCTCTTGCTCGCTCCCGCACCGTGCACATACCGTCTGACTCGGCGCCGCCATGCCACCCAAGACCTCCGGAAAGGCCGCTAAGAAGGCTGGCAAGGCCCAGAAGGCCATTGCCAAGGGAGACAAGAAGAAGAAGCGTAGGAGGAAGGAGAGCTACAGCATCTACATGTACAAAGTGCTCAAGCAGGTCCACCCTGACACCAGCGTTTCCTCCAAACCTATGTCTATCATGAACTCTTTCGTGAATGACATCTTCGAGCGCATTGCTGCAGAGGCTTCACGCCTGGCACACTACAACAAGCGTTCAACCATCACCAGCCGGGAGATCCAGACGGCCGTCAGGCTGCTCCTCCCTGGCGAGCTGGCCAAGCACGCCGAATCTGAAGGCACCAAGGCTGTCACCAAGTACACCTCCTCAAAGTAGAGAGGTTACTCTCTTGGCCATTTCAACATTTCCGGCTCCAATCGGAGCCACAAGATTTCCGATAAAAAGGGGAAAGACAGACTTACAAATTTTCCTCTCAAGAACTCTGGTTTATTGACTTTTTTTTTTTTTTCCAAATCCCCTTCATTTCTTTCTTTCTTTCTTTCATTCTTTCCTCATTTCGGCAACGGTGGGTTGGAATGAGCACGTAGACACAATCGAAATGGTTTGAACTAGGGTTGGGGGTTAAAAGAAGAATGAGGAGAGGGATTCAAAATAAAGGAGTAAATATGGGGTGCGGACCATCTTATTCATCTGGACAACAACGTACCGTCGCCCCAATTGATGCAAAATTATTTTTAGTTGTAAGGAGGTATGACAGATTCTGCCTTTTCTCTCTCTCTCTCGCTCTCTCTCTCTCTCTCTGTAGGCAATCAACAGGACCAAAACATGAGTTCCCAAACTCTCGCAATGCAAAAACACGCACTCTTTACTCCATCTTTTAATCTTAATATCTGTTTTTTTAAATAAACTGTAATGTCCTGCTGAACAGAGAAATGCTTATTTGGAAGTTTTGAACTCATTGACTTGTTTATGAACCTCTGCAATTTTTTACTCTTGCTAATCGATTATGCACTGAGGAGGATCTCAGACACTGATACAAGGTAGCATTCTTCAAGGAGCTCCGACTCTAGGCAAATTCCGAGTTTTATATAGATAGATAGATATAGAAAGATAGATAGATACTTCTTTCACCGGTTGCCCTCTGGCTTATATTAAAGTAATAATCCTGAGATTTTTCTTTATAAGAAACTGGCCAAAGGCAGTGTAATAACTGCATGTCTTTGAGTGAATGTTATCTCCTTTCGTGCGTGCTGATCGAAACATTTAAAATAGCTTACTGGCTTACGCCGCTTTTCCGCTTTCTGTCGTCGTCCATGGAGACACTGGGAACGGAAGTCAATGACTTTAATTTATTCCCTAGTATTGTAACGGAAATTATTTTATAAATAATAATTAATCCTTTCAACTGTTTGTTGAAGCTACTAAAAAATGACTATGAACTCCACAAATTATTCCTGACTGTCCCTGAGCCATAGTTATGAAATAACAATCAGTTCCGCTTAGGATTTCCTATTATCGTGACGAACGAACTGCTTCCTACAGTTTTGTAATATACAGGTACTTTGTCAGCGATTTAGTGTTTTTGGTAACGAGGTTTCACCTCGTGCTGATATAAGGAAGAGTATGTGCATTATCGCTGACCGAAAACTTCTGGATACTTAGCCGTCACTCCTTAGGCCGACTGTACCAACCAACACACTCAACAGACATAAGTACTATTGCGGACAGGAGTTGTTAGCCACCCTCGTCCAGCCAACCCTTGTATGTGGCAGCGTCGCATTCACGAGCACAGAAGTTGCCTTCTATGCATTTCTGTCGAAAAATATTCCTTCAGCTTTGGGCTTGTACTAATGGATAAAGCAATAGTATTATTTACTCATAAGGTTTGACTCTGATAACACGAATATATCACATTTATTAGTAACTATTTTTTCTGATACAATACCAAGTAAGACTTAAATATGTATTTTTGATTTCACTCCACGACTTCCTGTACTGTGGATCTGAATCAGCGAACACAAAGAGTGAACATGTTCGAAGCATTCATTTGTTGCAGAGAGAGAGGAGAGAGAGAGAGAGAGAGAGAGAGAGAGAGAGAGAGAGAGAGAGAGAGAGAGAGAGAGAGAGAGAGAGCGTGTATGGTGGGTACCTGTGAATTTGGAGAAATGAGGTGAAGGCAGACTGGCGCAGGGAAATGCAAGGGATGAGAAACCTTGGATTCATGTGCTTCATTGAAAACAGGCCGCAATAAGAATATTTCTTCCATCGGTCACCTTAACTTGCCTTGCTCTGTGATAGTTTTTTTTTTTTCTTTTAAGGATTGCTATCAGAGGAATAATGAATCAGGAGATAAATGCTGTTGATGTAACAAAAAGCTGTGCTTAACCTATTAGCTCCCAGAGTTCCTGTACGAGGGATTTTGCTGGAAGGGTGCTAGGCGTACCCCCCTCCTCCTGTCGGCTCATAGTCGTGAAGATCATGGGTCCTTTCCCCGGGGTTCCCTGTTTTATTAAATTTTGAAAATGCCCACTTCCGTCCTATATTGAGAACACTGGGCACTAATGGGTTAAGAAAGTAATTTACCTCCCTGTCCAGAGAGGGATATCCGGTTAATGAGAAAAATACTCATGAGTTTGCCAAAAATCTCCAGGTGTCAACCACCAGACAAAAAAAAATGCGAACATAAGGCATTTAACAGAAGTTACGCTGCCTGCCTAATAAGTTGAGAAAGTCAACTGGCGTTACCAAGAATAAAACCCATCTTTCATTTTGCCCAACGAGACGTTTAACTCCGTCATCAGCCAAAGGAAAAAAATTCCCTGTTTAGCTCGAGCACGTTATTTACTCGTTTCGCATAAAATCATGTGTATGTAGCCGGAATAAAGCCCATATCTTTCCCTTTACCGGCCTGGCAACCTCCCTGTAAAGAGTACTATTTTCTACCGATTGACTGAGTTAAGCGGGGAGACTCATCTTTCGTGTAAGGAAATCCACCCCGCCTCTGTGTGTGTGTGTGTGTATGTGTGTGTGTGTGTGTGTGTGTGTGTGTGTGTGTGTGTGTGTGTGTGTGTGTGTGTGTGTGTGTGTGTGTGTGTGTGTGTGTGTGTGTGTGTGTGTGTGTTCAATTGCTAGTCATCCGACTTGTGGAGCATGGTATGCAGGTTGGTAGGTTGGTGACTGGGTTGGTGGATTGGTTAGTGTAGGCTTGTGGTTTCACAGGCAGATTAGGTGGAGTGGGTGGGCGAGAGGGAGGAAAGGGGTTGTTGGGTTGGTTGTGGGGTGGAGTGGGGTTCGTGTATTAAGTGGAGTGGGTGATGGGGTTACCTGTAGGACAAGGCAAGAGACGGGTTTATGTGTCCTAATTTTGAGACATACTGTATTGAGTAACGTTGTGGGTATGTGCATTGTTGGTTGGATGTGTAGGTGAATAGAAAGACTGGGAAAACAGGCCTCTGGCAAGAGGTCATTTGGGAACAGATCAGTGTGCGAAAATCGGTCCACAGGGGATATTATTCTGGAATCATGCTGAAGTAGGTATATAGATCCAGTGGGTTACAACAGGTCCATAGTGCAATACGTCTGTTGGTTAAGAGACTGTTTCAAATGCACGCATCAGTGGGTGATATAACCACGTCAGATAATAGGTTTATGGGGAAAATAGGTTCAATGTGAAAAATATGTCCATGAATATACGACTATGTAGGAAACCTGTATCCAAGGAGAGATTCCAGATCGACGGAAAAATTGGTCCCTGAGGAGAAAATATATCAGTGGGGAAAATTAGTTCCTGGGAAACTAGGTTTATGTAGAAAAGTAGGCGTCTTTGAAAAAAAAAAAAAAAAAAGCCGTTAAGGAAAATAAGTCCATGGGGGATTCTGTTCCGAGTGGTGAAAATGTCCATTGATAAAAAGATGGGGTGATACACGTACTGTAAACATACATGGAGATATTTACAATAAATGGGACTTAAAATATCCAACTTTTAACGGCGACCGTTGCCTGGAATTAGGCTTACCACTGCACACCTTGGACCAAACAACCATTAGCCAGACCCTATTACCACTTCCTCATCCAGTCATTATATTTCATAATTTACCTTCATTTAGTCATTTAAACATAGAAAGCCAACCGAAACGAAAGGAAAATCCCTGTTTAACTGTGTTGAGCAACTCATTTCTCCACCTCATTCCTCTAAAATTCACAGGCACCCACTACTCTCTCTCTCTCTCTCTCTCTCTCTCTCTCTCTCTCTCTCTCTCTCTCTCTCTCTCTCTCTCTCTCTCGGTAACAAATGAATGCTTCGAACTTGTTCACTCTTTGTGTTCGCTGATTCAGATCTACAGTACAGGAAGTCGTGGAGTGAAATCAAAATACATATTTAAGTCACTTGCCTGGCTCTATACGAGAAACAAGTTATTAAATAATCAATGTGATATATTCCTGTTATCAGAGTCAAATCTTCAGAGTAAATATTACTATTGCTTTATCCATTAGTACAGGCCCAAAGCTGAAGGGACATTTTTCGAAGGCAACCTCTGTGCTCGTGAATGCGACACTGCCACATACACGGGTTGGCTGGAGGAGGGTGGCTAACAACTCCTGGCCGCAGTAGTACATGCACGACATTGTATCATGCATATTCATGTCAGTCTATAATATGTAGGTACATACAACAATACACGTGCACAAATACAGTACATACATCCTCGGTACACAGTGACCTACACATGTACTATTGCGGCCAGGAGTTGTTAGCCACCCTCCTCCAGCCAACACGTGTATGTGGCAGAGTCGCATTCACGAGCACAAAAGTTGCCTTCGATGCATTTCTGTCGAAAGATATATCTTCACCTTTGGCCTTGTAGTGAAGGTTTGACTCTGATAGCACGAATATATCACATTTATTATTTAGTAACTTTATTTTTTCTCATACAATACCAAGCAAGTGACTTAAATGTTTCTTTGATTCCACTCCATGACTTCCTGTACCGTAGGTTTGAATCAGCAAACACAAAAAGTGAACAAGTTCGAAGCATTCATTTGTTACTGAGAGAGAGAGAGAGAGAGACTGTGAATTTTGGAGATATGAGGTGGAGGCAGACTGGTGCAGGGAAATGCAAGGGATGAGAAACCCTGGATTCCTGCGCTCCAATGAAAACTGGACACAGTGTGAATATTTCTTCCATCAGTCACTAGAACTTGCCTTGCTTTGTGATAAAGGGTCTTCTTTTTTTTTTTTTTTTTAAGGATTGCTATCGGAGGAATGATGAATTAGGAGATATATGCTGTTGATTTAACAAAAAGCTGTGCTTAAGAAAGTAATTTGCCTCTCTGTCCAGAGAGGGATATCCAGCTAATGAGAAAAATACTCAATGGTTTGCTAGAAAAATCCAGGAGTCAGTCACCAGAAAAAATAATGTGAACATAGGGCATTTAACAAAAGCTGCGCGGCCTGCCTAATAATTTGACAAAGTCATCTGGCGTTAACCAGATAAAACCCATCTTTCATTTTGTCCGACGAGACGTTTTCCTGGTATAAATAAACTCCTTCGTCATCAGCCAAAGGAAAAAATCCCTGTTTAGCTCGAGCACGTTATTTACTCGTATCGCATAAAATAATGTGTATGTAGCCGGATTGAAGCCCATTATCTACGGCCTGGCAACCTCTCTGTAAAGAGTACTATCTTCTACCGACAGACTGACAGCGGTGAGACTCATCTTTCGTGTAAGGAAATCCACCCCGCCTGTGTGTGTGTGTGTGTGTGTGTGTGTGTGTGTGTGTGTGTGTGTGTGTGTTGCATTGCGAGTCGTCTGACTTGTGGAGCATAGCGTGGCTGGTAGGTTTACTGACTGGGTGAATGGACTGGATAGCTCAGGCTGGTGGTTTCACAGGCCGATTAGGTGGAGTGGGTGGGCGAGAGGGAGGGAAAGCGTTGTTGGGCTGGTTAAGTGGGGTGGAGTGGGGTTCGTGCATTAAGTGGGGTGGGTTGTGGGGCTACCTGTAGAACAAGGCAAAACATGGGTTTATGTCGTCCTACTTTTGAGATATACTATGCTGAGTAAGGTTGTGGGTGTGTGCGTTGATGGGTGGGTGTGTAGGTGGATGGACGGATTGTGGGAAAACAGTCCTCTGAGATTAGGTCACTTGAGTGAATACGATCGAGTTGGGAATAGATCAGTGTGCGGAAAATCGGTCCACAGGGGATATTATTTTGGAATCATGCTGAGTAGGTATATAGAGCCAGTGGGTTACCAAAGGTCCATCGTGGAATACCTCTGTTGGTTAAGAGGTCTGTGTTTCAACCGCACGCATCAGTGGGTGATATAACCACGTCGGATAACAGGTTTATGGGGAAAATAGGCTCATTGTGAAAAATATGTCAATGGGTATACGTCCATGTAGGAAACCTGCACCCATGAAGAGATTCAAGGTCGACGAAGAAATTGGTCCGTTGGGAGAAAATACATCAATGGGGAAAATTAGTTCATGGGAAAATAGGTTTACGTAGAAAAGTAGGCGTCTTTCAAAAAGTCATTAAAATAGGTCCATGGGGGAGTTCTGAGTGGTGAAAATGTCCATTGATAAAAATATTAATGAGGTGAAAATAGGTCCATAGGGGCATACACGTACTGTAAACATACATGGAGATATTTACAATGAACAGGACTTAAACTATCCAACTTTTAACACCGACCGTTGCCTGGAATTAGGCTTACCACTGCACACCTTGGACCAAACAACCATTAGCCAGATCCAATTACCACTTCGTCATCCAGTTATTATATATCATAATTTACCTTCATTTAGTCATTTAGGCATAGAAAGCCAACCGAAACGAAAGAAAAAGTCCCTGTTTAACCGTGTTGAACACCTCATTTCTCCATCTCATTCCTCTAAAACTCACAGGCACCCACTATTCTCTCTCTCTCTCTCTCTCTCTCTCTCTCTCTCTCTCTCTCTCTCTCTCTCTCTCTCTCTCTCCTGGTAACAAATGAATGCTTCGAACTTGTTCACTCCGTGTTCGCTGGTTCAAACTTACAGAAAGTCGTAAAGTGGACCCAAATATATATTTGTAACTTGCTTGGCTCTAAACGAGAAACAACTTATTAAATAATCAGTATGATATATTCGTGTTATCAGAGTCAAACCTTCAGTGTAAATATTGCTATTGCTTTATCCATTAATACAAACCCAAAGCTGAAGGGATATTTTTCGACAGAAATGAAGCGAAGGCAACTTCTGTGCTCGTGAATGCGACGTTGCCACATACACGGGTTGGCTGGACGAGGGTGGCTAACAACTCCTGGCCGCAATAGTACCTAAACGCTAAGTCATGCTCACATACACACAAGCCCTCATACGTCCGTACACATAGACATACATGCTCACAAAGACACACGCATACATACGTACAGTACAAACATACGTACACACGCACCACTGCGGGTGAAAATCGATGGGTTCAGGTTCTTTCCCCCCCCCCCAGTATAGTAACTGAAGGATTTACCGTGCGTTCGTGGCCACTATCAAACCTTCATGACGGGTAGAGAGCATCTCTAATATCCAGTGGGAATGCCTTTCTCGTTGTGCAAACCTGTGTACGTTTATGAGGACGTGAGTGAATCGATAAATAAGTAAATGGAACAGGCAAATAACGAAAACAAAAACTTCGACGTGAACAACAGATCAACACAAGAAATAAAAGTATAGGCAAGTATTCCCCCCCCCTCAAAAAAAAAAAAAAAAAAAAAAAGGGAGTAAATGAATGATCGAAAAAAGGATGAATGAATGAATGTATGTATGTATGAATGTATGTATGTTTGTATGTAAGTATATAAATACAGGAATTCATTCGTCTGTGTGTGTGTGTGTGTGTGTGTGTGTGTGTGTGTGTGTGAACATGCTTCGCTGCGGAAAGGCAAGAGCAGATATATGGAAACCTAATCTGAGGGTTTGTCATCATCTCTCTTTGAAGAAGGGTTTTGGCCCTGAAAAGGGCCGAGATTTCTTTCAATCGAGGCGAGGGGCCTCTTGCCTTAGGCGCGCTCACCGCGGATGCGGCGGGCCAGCTGGATGTCCTTAGGCATGATTGTTACATGCTTGGCGTGGATGGCACACAGGTTGGTGTCCTCAAAGAGATCGACCAAATAGGCCTCAGACGCCTCCTGCAGAGCCATGACGGCAGAGGACTGGAAGCGCTGGTCAGTCTTGAAGTCCTGGGCAATCTCACGGACAAGACGCTGGAATGGCAGCTTCCTGATAAGCAGCTCAGTGCTCTTCTAGTAGCGACGGATCTCACGCAGGGCCACAGTGCCAGGCCTGTATCGATGGGGTTTCTTGACGCTGCCGGTGGCAGGGGCGGACTTGCGAGCGGCCTTGGTGGCCAGCTGCTTGCGAGGGGCCTTGCCTCCAGTGGACTTAGGTGCAGTCTGCTTGGTACGAGCCATGGCGCGCGACTGACGGAGCGAGAAGAGTGAGAGTGTTGGCGCGCCGCGCCTGGCAGCGCCTATTTATGCTGCCTGTCTCAGGACTGGCGGCGTGTGAGTGGTGGGGGTGTGATGTACATGGCGGTGATTTACTGTTCATGCTTTCTCGATGCAATTCCTGGTTTGCTTGCAAAATTTGGCATGCCCTGTGGCGTGACCTGGCTACGACGCCTCTCTTGGGAGCTGAGGTGGGGCCTAGGCCTTGAAGTAAAGACTAGATGGATAAGGTTCGTACTTGCACGACCGACCTCGGCTTATATAAAGGTGGTTGGTGCGCGTCATGGTCCCCCACTCGCCTCCGGGCAGCCAGCCAGCACAGGTGAAATTCTATGGGAACGTAACTCCTAGTTTAATTACCTCCAGTCGTCGTCTAGCCTTCAACACCCTACTCCTGACGCAACGTTCGAGGTTTATCATCACGGAGTATTTCTACTGAGTTTCCATCCTGAGCTTTCACACGAGCACTGATTCACCTGCATGCACACCTGCTATCCACCGTGCCAACGCAGTCCACAGTGTGTCTTTGGAACACACATTGCCCCACGATTGTGTACCGGGGTGCACACACTTGTGTGCACCCGCCCTTTCGTGGTGTTGCACCCCCTCTTCTCCTGATCCTTCCTTTCGGCTCTAGTGACCCCCAGTAAATTCCGACACCGAACCTTGCGGTTTTCTGGCGCAGGCCAGATGCACAAAAGGGCCCTTTAGTAAGGGTGGTTTAGGAATTACTGGGGTGAGCCAAACACTCGTTAGGGACCCTAGGAAAGACCCTTCGGGGGCAGTGGTAGGACTGTCGCGGCCTCCGCTAGCGGGGGGGCAGTACCGCCACTGTAGGCAGGCCTCTTCTTTATCTCTGAGTGAATGTGAGAGTGAAAGGTAGTGTGAAAGAGAGTGTGACGGCCGCAAGATGGCGAGCCGTGAATCAACCCCTGCCTCCAAGACCCAGCCCACTCCCCTGTCAAACCGTGACCCCAGACCTGCAGCCAAGCTCTACGCCGTCAACCAAGGAAGAGAAGCCAACACCGACTCCCTGAAGAGAAACCCGAAACGAGGAAACTCCCCCGACTCCTATGAAGAAAACGCAGGCAAAGAACCGAGAAGAACTGGACCAGATCATTGGCAAACCCGTTCCGACCCCTCCTACTACGGCATGGAAATCGAAGACCCCACACCCACCTCTGACAGCAACCAAGCCATCGCCCTGGACCTTAATACCACCCAGAATGACCATTCAAGCAGCGAGACGGCCCCCTTCTCCCAAGATCAGGAAGAGGGCTTCACCCTCGTTCAAAACAGGCGGCACAAAAAATCCATCCAAAACCCCTCTAACCCCCACCATATCCAGACCACCAACCAACCACAAACCCCCCCTCCCTCAACACCCAAACTCCCCGCATTCCTCATCCCTAAACAAGATGCGTTCCCTAACACCTACGAAATTGTTACAGCTATCGAGAACGCCCACCCTGACCTCAAATTTAAGATGATTGCCACCAAAGCACTTAATACTATCATCGTACCCCTAGATCAAGACTCCCTAAACATTCTAGAACATCTCGACGCAGTTGAGGGCAAGACAGTTACTCTCCAAAAACTCGACCCCAACTTATCAGTTAAAAAAGTCGTAGTCCAGCACTACCCTCTAAACTTCCCCCTACAGGCCATATTAGATCACTGCCAAGTCGAAGAAGCCCAAAGATGCGAGGTGGGGGGGGAACCAACAAGGCAGGTTCTTATTAACATCAGAGGCCCCATTCCAGACACACTAGACCTCAAAAGATGGGGCAAATACGACCTCCGCCCCTACACCCCAGAACCACTAAGATGTTTTACATGTCAGAGATACGGACACCACCAGTCCTCGTGTCACAGACCACCGACCTGTGCTCTTTGCAGTGGCCGTCACCCCACTCAAACCTGCCTGGACAAATTCAAAGCTAAACAACCTGTAACAGCAAAATGCCCTAACTGCCATGGAAGCCACCACGCGTGGAACAAAGCGTGCCCCATACGCAAGGCTATCATAAACAAAAGCCTACACAACACCCAGGCAGTAACCCAAAATAAACCAGCCTTTATGCCCGCCCCACCTGGCACCTTCAAATGGGGACAACAACAACAACAACAACAACAAACCACAGCCACCAACCCCCCCTCCTTTACACCCAACAGCTTCCCCCAACTACAGACTCCCCACAGAATTCACCCCAACACCCCCAACAACCACCAGACTACTCACACCAACACCCACAATACACCAACCTATCCTATACTCCCACCTCCAACACCTACACACAAAGAAGCAAGCACTCAAACAACCGCATCCACACAAACCCCAACCCCCCCACTACCCGCCACCCAGCCCCCTTACCCAGTCTCCCTCAGTACTGATGAACTCCTTAAAATAACCAATAGCTTCGCCCAAGGACTAGCCACACTCCTATCGAACGTCGTAGGAAAGAATGTGCCAGCAACACAAGTGAGTGAAATATTCCAACATTCAATACTAGCACTCCACAACCACTCCACAACCCCCGACACAAATACCTCAGCCCCCCTCCAAACACCCACACTGACCATCAAAGAAAACACAGACACCCAAGTAAACGCCAACAACACTACCCCTAACTCAACTAAACCAGACCCAGCACACAACACGCCTTTTACATCGCCGCCACAAGACACCACATCACACCAGGAAGAACACGAATCAGAACAACATCGCTCCAGAAAACAAAAACGAAATCCCGACAACCGAAAACAATCATCATCATCCCACCTTAAACCAAAACAATCAGCAAGCGCATCCCCACACCGCACAAAACAAAGCTCACACTCACAGGAAAACATGGACACAGACACACAAACCACTGACTCACACTCACGCTCACCACTTAGAAGACGCGCCCCACCTACACAAACGACACTGAACACGGAACACTACACATCATCATGGCCAGACAAGGACAATTAAACACCCCAACTCCCGCCCCCCCACACCCACTACACCCCCCCGCCTCCCCCAACTTAAAGATTTTACAGTGGAACATACAAGGTGCAGCATCAAAGCGCCACCTACTAGAAGAAACCGCACATAACGACAACATCGATATTTTCCTATTACAAGAGACACTAATCCCTGCCAATAAAACACTTAAAATACGAGGCTTCACCTCCTATACGCTCCCTTATTCACGAGGAGGCCACCGTGGAACAGCGATGTTAATCAGAAACCACATCCCCACCAAACCAATCCACCCTCTACCAGATTGTGGGGAGGGAGTTGAAGTTCAAGGCAGAAGCATCACACTAGCCTCCACTCAACTACATTTATATAACGTCTATCGCCATCAAGACGCAGAATTACACCTGGATGAGATTCTGGCCACATCCACCACAGAACACATCCTGCTAGGCGGCGACCTTAATGTCCACCACCCCCGCCTCGGTTCTAGATCAACCAACCAAGCGGGTCGCCACATTATTACCGCACTTGACAATATACCCGAAATATCTCTATTAAATGACACGCAATCCCCCACTCATCTAAGGGGGGGTAGGTTAGATCTAACTCTTATAACCACCACGATTGCCAACTTAGCCAACTGGGGAATTCATCCCACACTGGCCTCAGACCACCACGCCATTACTTGCCAGATCAATATTGCCAAGCTCCCAAAACCCCCAAACCCTGCACCAAAGTGGAATCCTAAAAAAGCTAACTGGGCCCTCTTCACAGACTTTCTAGAGGAAGCCTGCTCTTTCGACCCCCCTAACGACCTGGAGGAACATACAAATATAATTACTAACGCCTTTCGCTCGGCTGCCTCTAAGGCTATTCCCACCACCAGCCCCCCCACCCACTCACATAAAGATTATTGGTACTATAACGATAGAGTCAAAGAACTAAATAAAAGAATAAATAGAGCCAAAAAACTGCACAAAAACAACCCCACCCCTGCAAGCCTGAGTTACCTCCAATCAGTGGTTAGACACTCGAACACTGAGAAAGCTTCCATCAAAGAACAACACTGGCTGAAATGGTGTAAGTCCCTAGATGCGCACTCCCTCACTGGTAACATCTGGAGAAAATTAAATTCTATATCTAACCCCCGCCCCGCTCGCCCCCCGACTCACCCCGACCCTAAAGGCGAGGCAGAGAGATTAGCGGCCGCTTTTGCCTTGAGAACCTCCCCCAACCAACTACCAACAACAACAAGACAGCAACAAGAAGATCTACACCCTGAAAGAATAATGTTGATTAGGGAAAATAAAAACACCCCTGCTCCTTCTGATCACGAGTTCACTCCCGAGGAATTAAATCATGCTATTAAAACAAGTACAGACACAGCCCCGGGACTTGATGGAATAACTTATTCCAAGATTAATCATGCCGGTCCCACTGCCAAAGCTGCCTTATTAGAGCTCCTAAATCACTCGTGGCGCCTCGGGGAAATTCCACCACAATGGAAAGAAGCCTTAATACACCCGATTCCAAAGCCATTAGACCCGCGCACATATAGGCCCATTTCCCTGCTCAGCTGTCTCAGCAAAACTGCTGAGAGACTCGTCAAAAGCCGTCTGGACTGGGTTACCCCCTCCCCCCACAGCCACATATTCGCCTTTACCAAAAATAAAGGCACAGCTGAGTGTCTAAGCTCCTTTCTATCAGAGCTTAGAGGCGACAAGGGCCTTGCTATATTTATAGACCTCGAGAAGGCTTTTGAGCTAGCGTGTCCGGAGGCGATCCTGGCCACTCTCGCAATCAGGGGAGTTCAGGGTCGCCTCCTGAAGTGGCTCGAAAGTTTCTTCTCAGGCAGTAAAGCCAGAGTAAGGTTTCAGGGACAAGTCTCCAACGCACACCAGCACATAAATGGCACGCCACAGGGAAGCGTTATGAGCCCCACCCTTTTTAACTCGTTAATAGAATGTCTTTTACACTTAAATTTAGGTCAGGGGACTCGACTGTTATGTTACGCTGACGACATCACTCTGGTCATTTATGGGGGTAATTATCAGCGCAAAGCACAGACGGCCCTCGACACCTTACAGAGCAAATGCAAAGAACTGGGGCTTAAAATCAACCCCCTTAAAACTAAAGCACTTCCCATCAGAATTCCTACCCCCCCAGGCCAACTCACTCTGGGCAACACACCCATAGAATATGTCACCACCCACCGATACCTGGGGGTATATTTTGACACAAATCTCTCTTTTAACACCGAAGTTCACCACCTACGTGACAGAGCTAAATTACGTCTTAACGCCCTCAGAGCCATAGCAGGAAAGGGTGAGGGAGCCTCCTACAACGTCCTCCGTCTTTTTTACATCCAAGCAGTACGATCAATTGTCGATTATGCGGCACCAGCACTCCCCACAATCACTCCTAGACTGACAGACAAGCTAGAAGTTATACAAAATGAAGCCCTGAGAATAATGACCGGAGCCCCCATGTGGACCCGACTGTGTAATCTGCGTATGGAATGTAACATCGAGTCCCTTAACCTTAGGATTAAAGCGCGAGTAGCCAACCTTACAACCAAACTGACACGTAATAACTCCCCCCTCCCACTTACAACAAGACTAAAAGCAGCAATTAATTTACATCCAGACATCCTCAAAAACTCTTGGAGCCACTGTGTAGCCAGAGCCATTCATACATTCAATCTTAAGCCCCTTATCAATCTCCCACCAGACACACCAAGTCACGATTACCACCCTCTCCCGCCTTGGGCCCCCCCCCTGTTCAACCTCATTATAGCGGACTCCCCCCCTAAAGCCCTCACTCCCGTTACGCAACTAAGACAGGAGAGCCTCATGCGAATCGAGGCCCTCACCAACCCTGATTCAGCAATATACTACACTGACGGCTCCGTCAATAACAACAAAACAGGAGCCGCTGTAGTGAGCCGTAACAACTCGTATGGACTACGTGTCTCAGATGGCGCCTCCACCTTACAAACAGAATTGACAGCAATATTAGCAGCAATGGATGACGCACTTGAAATCGAGCCAACATCAGATATTATAATTCACACAGATTCCAAGTGCGCCATCCAAACGTTGTCCAAACGAGAACAGACAGACAACGTAAAACTCATAACGAACATTAAAGCCACCGCCCGAGAAATACGAAATGCTGGCGGATCAATCACGATCCACTGGATACCCAGCCACGTAGGTATCTCTGGCAACGAGTCAGCTGATCGTCTGGCAAGAGAAGCCACTGAATTCCCACATATACAGAGAGATATAGCCCCCAGCTTAAATCAAATAAAAAACACAATTAAAAAAAGGGCAATAGAAATAAATCATAAAGAGCATGAAAGCCAAGCCCAAGCCGGCTCCCCCTCTGCTATTTGGTACGCTAAGGCAACCAAGTACGTACCATTAAACATCAACCGCCATTCAAAAAATAAAACAATTAAAAAAGTAAGACGACTACGCCTTGGTTATAAATGCAAGGCACAAATGCAAACAGGCGGAGCACAAACGCATTCCTGTGACCTTTGCAACGCTGAAACCCCCTTCCCGCTCCTCCACTACATCCTACGCTGCCAAGCCACTCGTAAACTTAAAAGACCTGCCAACCCACCTAACCCAGACATCCCACTCGTTAATATTACACCACAAATAGAAGCATCACTCAGGCAGGCAGCCGCCACAGTAATTGCCACTACGCCCCTTTCAACCCTAAGTGAAACAGTTAAGCTCTCCCCCCCCCCGTTCTAACGACAGATTTACCGCTAATCCCCGCTACCGCTAATCCCCACTACCGCTAATCCCCTCCCCCTTTCCCGTTCACTACTGTGTTTGTGCCTGCATGCGTGGAGGTTATTTTACACCTACGTGTGCAGACACAGGATGCACTTGTGACGACACTTAAAAAAAAAAAAAAAAAAAAAAAAAAAAAAACGCCCATAGCCATCAAGATGGCGAACTGTTAGAACTCAGTCCCATTCACTGACTGGGCCAAATGAAGGCCCGGCCCTCTCTACCAGGGGAGGAAATCGAACAACAACAACAACAGCGTCATGGTCACTCGCCTCCGGGGAGCCAGCCAGCACAGGTGGAACTCTATGGGAACGGAACTCCGAGTTTAACTACCTCCAGCCGTCGTCTAGCCTTCAACACCCTACTCCCGACGCAACGTTCGAGGTATATCATCACGGAGTACTTAACTGAGTTTCCATCCTGAGCTTTCACACGAGCACTGATTCACCTGCATGCACACCTGCTATCCACCGTGCCAACGCAGTCCACAGTGTGTCTTTGGAACACACATTGCCCCACGATTGTGTACCGGGGTGCACACACTTGTGTGCACCCGCCCTTTCGTGGTGTTGCACCCCCTCTTCTCCTGATCCTTCCTTTCGGCTCTAGTGACCCCCAGTAAAATTCCGACACCGAACCTTGCGGTTTTCTGGCGCAGGCCAGATGCACAAAAGGGCCCTTTAGTAAGGGTGGTTTAGGAATTACTGGGGTGAGCCAAACACTCGTTAGGGACCCTAGGAAAGACCCTTCGGGGGCAGTGGTAGGACTGTCGCGGCCTCCGCTAGCGGGGGGACAGTACCGCCACTGTAGGCAGGCCTCTTCTTTATCTCTGAGTGAATGTGAGAGTGAAAGGTAGTGTGAAAGTGAGTGTGACGGCCGCAAGATGGCGAGCCGTGATTCAACCCCTGCCTCCAAGACCCAGCCCACTCCCCTGTCAAACCGTGACCCCAGACCTGCAGCCAAGCTCTACGCCGTCAACCAAGGAAGAGAAGCCAACACCGACTCCCTGAAGAGAAACCCGAAACGAGGAAACTCCCCAGACTCCTATGAAGAAAACGCAGGCAAAGAACCGAGAAGAACTGGACCAGATCATTGGCAAACCCGTTCCGACCCCTCCTACTACGGCATGGAAATCGAAGACCCCACACCCACCTCTGACAGCAACCAAGCCATCGCCCTGGACCTTAATACCACCCAGAATGACCATTCAAGCAGCGAGACGCCCCCTTCTCCCAAGATCAGGAAGAGGGCTTCACCCTCGTTCAAAACAGGCGGCACAAAAAAAACATCCAAAACCCCTCTAACCCCCACCATATCCAGACCACCAACCAACCACAAACCCCCCCTCCCTCAACACCCAAACTCCCCGCATTCCTCATCCCTAAACAAGATGCGTTCCCTAACACCTACGAAATTGTTACAGCTATCGAGAACGCCCACCCTGACCTCAAATTTAAGATGATTGCCACCAAAGCACTTAATACTATCATCGTACCCCTAGATCAAGACTCCCTAAACATTCTAGAACATCTAGACGCAGTTGAGGGCAAGACAGTTACTCTTCAAAAACTCGACCCCAACTTATCAGTAAAGAAAGTCGTAGTCCAGCACTACCCTCTAAACTTCCCCCTACAGGCCATATTAGATCACTGCCAAGTCGAAGAAGCCCAAAGATGCGAGGTGGGGGGGGAACCAACAAGGCAGGTTCCTATAAACATCAGAGGCCCCATTCCAGACATACTAGACCTCAAAAGATGGGGCAAATACGAACTCCGCCCCTACACCCCAGAACCACTAAGATGTTTTACATGTCAGATATACGGACACCACCAGTCCTCGTGTCACAGACCACCGACCTGTTCTCTTTGCAGTGGCCGTCACCCCACCCAAACCTGCCTGGACAAATTTAAAGCTAAACAACCTGTAACAGCAAAATGCCCTAACTGCCATGGAAGCCACCACGCGTGGAACAAAGCGTGCCCCATACGCAAGGCTATCATAAACAAAAGCCTACACAACACCCAGGCAGTAACCCAGAATAAACCAACCTTTATGCTCGCTCCACCTGGCACCTTCAAATGGGGACAACAACAACAACAACAACAACAAACCACAGCCACCAACCCCCCCTCCTTCACACCCAACAGCTTCCCCCAACTACAGACTCCCCACAGAAATTACCCCAACACCCCCAACAACCACCAGACTACTCACACCAACACCCCCAATACACCAACCTATCCTATACTCCCACCTCCCACACCTACACACAAAGAAGCAAGCACTCAAACAACCGCATTCACACAAACCCCAACCCCCCCACTACCCGCCACCCAGCCCCCGTACCCAGTCGCCCTCAGTACTGATGATCTTAAAATAACCAATAGCTTCGCCCAAGGACTAGCCACACTCCTATCGAACATCGTAGGGAAGAATGTGCCAGCAACACGAGTGAAATATTCCAACATTCAATACTAGCACTCCACAACCACTCCACAACCCCCGACACAAATACCTCAGCCCCCCTCCAAACACCCACACTGACCATCGAAGAAAACACGGACACCAAAGTAAACGCCAACAACACTACCCCAAACTCAACAAAACCAGACTCAGCACACAACACGCCTTTTACATCGCCGCCACAAGACACCACATCACACCAGGAAGAACACGATTCAGAACAACATCGCTCCAGAAAACAAAAACGAAATCCCGATAACCGAAAACAATCATCATCATCCCACCTTAAACCAAAACAATCAGCAAGCGCATCCCCACACAGAACAAAACAAAGCTCACACTCACAGGAAAACATGGACACAGACACACAATCCACTGACTCACACTCACGCTCACCACTTAGAAGACGCGCCCCACCTACACAAACGACACTGAACACGGAACACTACACATCATCATGGCCAGACAAGGACAATTAAACACCCCAACTCCCGCCCCCCCACACCCACTACACCCCCCCGCCTCCCCCAACTTAAAGATTTTACAGTGGAACATACAAGGCGCAGCAACAAAGCGCCACCTACTAGAAGAAACCGCACATAACGACAACATCGATATTTTCCTATTACAAGAGATATTAATCCCTGCCAATAAAACACTTAAAATACGAGGCTTCACCTCCTATACGCTCCCTTATTCACGAGGGGGCCACCGTGGAACAGCGATATTAATCAGAAACCACATCCCCACCAAACCAATCCACCCTCTACCAGATTGTGGGGATGGAGTTGAAGTTCAAGGCAGAAGCATCACACTAGTCTCCACTCAACTACATTTATATAACGTCTATCGCCATCAAGACGCAGAATTACACCTGGATGAGATTCTGGCCACATCCACCACAGAACACATCCTGCTAGGCGGCGACCTTAATGTCCACCACCCCCGCCTCGGTTCTAGATCAACCAACCAAGCGGGTCGCCACATTATTACCGCACTTGACAATATACCCGAAATATCTCTATTAAATGACACGCAATCCCCCACTCATCTAAGGGGGGGTAGGTTAGATCTAACTCTTATAACCACCACTATTGCCAACTTAGCCAGCTGGGGAATTCATCCCACACTGGCCTCAGACCACCACGCCATTACTTGCCAGATCAATATTGCCAAGCTCCCCAAACCCCCAAACCCTGCACCAAAGTGGAATCCTAAAAAAGCTAACTGGGCCCTCTTCACAGACTCTCTAGAGGAAGCCTGCTCTTTCGACCCCCCTAACGACCTGGAGGAACATACAAATATAATTACTAACGCCTTTCGCTCGGCTGCCTCTAAGGCTATTCCCACCACCAGCCCCCCCACCCACTCACATAAAGATTATTGGTACTATAACGATAGAGTCAAAGAACTAAATAAAAGAATAAACAGAGCCAAAAAACTGCACAAAAACAACCCCACCCCTGCAAGCCTGAGTTACCTCCAATCAGTTGTTAGACACTCGAACACTGAGAAAGCTTCCATCAAAGAACAACACTGGCTAGAATGGTGTAAGTCCCTAGGTGCGCTCTCCCTCACTGGTAACATCTGGAGAAAATTAAATTCTATATCTAACCCCCGCCCCGCACGCCCCCCGACTCACCCCGACCCTAAAGGCGAGGCAGAGAGATTAGCGGCCGCTTTTGCCTTGAGAACCTCCCCCACCCAACTACAAACAACAACAAGACGGCAACAAGAAGAACTACACCCTGAAAGAATACAGCTGATTAGGGAAAATAAAAACACCCCTGCCCCTTCTGATCACGAGTTCACTCCTGAGGAATTAAACCATGCTATTAAAACAAGTACAGACAGCCCCGGGACTTGATGGAAAACTTAGTCCATGATTAATCATGCCGGTCCCACTGCCAAAGCTGCCTTATTAGAGCTCCTCAATCACTCGTGGCGCCTCGGGGAAATTCCACCACAATGGAAAGAAGCCTTAATACACCCGATTCCAAAGCCATTAGACCCGCGCACATATAGGCCCATTTCCCTGCTCAGCTGTCTCAGCAAAACTGCTGAGAGACTCGTCAAAAGCCGTCTGGACTGGGTTACCCCCTCCCCCCACAGCCACATATTCGCCTTTACCAAAAGTAAAGGCACAGCTGAATGTCTAAGCTCTTTTCTATCAGAGCTTAGAGGCGACAAGGGCCTTGCTATATTTATAGACCTCGAGAAGGCTTTTGAGCTAGCGTGTCCGGAGGCGATCCTGGCCACCCTTGCAAGCAGGGGAGTTCAGGGTCGCCTCCTGAAGTGGCTCGAAAGTTTCTTCTCAGGCCGTAAAGCCAGAGTAAGGTTTCAGGGACAAGTCTCCAACGCACACCAGCACATAAATGGCACGCCACAGGGAAGCGTAATAAGCCCCACCCTTTTCAACTCGTTAATAGTATGTCTTTTACACTTAAATTTAGGTCAGGGGACTCGACTGTTATGTTACGCAGACGACATCACTCTAGTTATTTATGGGGGTAATTATCAGCGCAAAGCACAGAGGGCCCTCGACACCTTACAGAGCAAATGCAAAGAACTGGGGCTTAAAATCAACCCCCTTAAAACTCAAGCACTTCCCATCAGAATTCCTACCCCCCCAGGCCAACTCACTCTGGGCAACACACCCATAGAATATGTCACCACCCACCGATACCTGGGGGTATATTTTGACACGAATCTCTCTTTTAACACCGAAGTTCACCACCTACGTGACAGAACTAAATTACGTCTTAACGCCCTCAGAGCCATAGCAGGAAAGGGTGAGGGAGCCTCCTACAACGTCCTCCGCCTTTTTTACATTCAAGCAGTACGGTCAATTGTCGATTATGCGGCACCAGCACTCCCCACAATCCCTCCTAGACTGGCAGACAAGCTAGAAGTTATACAAAATGAAGCCCTGAGAATAATGACCGGAGCCCCCATGTGGACCCGACTGTGTAATCTGCGTATGGAATGTAACATCGAGTCCCTAAACCTTAGGATTAAAGCGCGAGTAGCCAACCTTACAACCAAACTGATACGTAATAACTCCCCCCTCCCACTCACAACAAGACTAAAAGCAGCAATTAACTTACATCCAGACATCCTCAAAAACTCTTGGAGCCACTGTGTAGCCAGAGCTATTCATACATTCAATCTTAAGCCCCTTATCAATCTCCCACCAGACACACCAAGTCACGATTACCACCCTCTCCCGCCTTGGGCCCCCCCCATGTTCAACCTCATTATAGCGGACTCCCCCCCTAAAGCCCTCACTCCCGTTAGGCAACTAAGACAGGAGAGCCTCATGCGAATCGAGGCCCTCACCACCCCTGATTCAGCAACATACTACACTGACGGCTCCGTCAATAACAACAAAACAGGAGCCGCTGTGGTGAGCCGTAACAACTCATATGGACTACGTGTCTCAGATGGCGCCTCCACCTTACAAACAGAATTGACAGCAATATTAGCAGCAATGGATGACGCACTTGAAATCGAGCCAACATCAGATATTATAATTCACACAGATTCCAAGTGCGCCATCCAAACGTTGTCCAAACGAGAACAGACAGACAACGTAAAACTCATAACGAACATTAAAGCCACAGCCCAAGAAATACGAAATGCTGGCGGATCAATCACGATCCACTGGATACCCAGCCACGTAGGTATTTCTGGCAACGAGTCAGCTGATCGTCTGGCAAGAGAAGCCACTGAATTCCCACATATACAGAGAGATATTGCCCCCAGCTTAAATCAAATAAAAAACACAATTAAAAAAAGGGCAATAGAAATAAATCATAAAGAGCATGAAAGCCAAGCCCAAGCCGGCTCCCCCTCTGCTATTTGGTACGCTAAGGCAACCAAGTACGTACCATTAAACATCAACCGCCATTCAAAAAATAAAACAATTAAAAAAATAAGACGACTACGCCTTGGTTATAAGTGCAAGGCACAAATGCAAACAGGCGGAGCACAAACGCATTCCTGTGACTTTTGCAACGCTGACACCCCCTTCCCGCTCCTCCACTACATCCTACGCTGCCAAGCCACTCGTAAACTTAAAAGACCTGCCAACCCACCTAACCCAGACATCCCACTCGTAAATATTACACCACAAATAGAAGCATCACTCAGGCAGGCAGCCGCCACAGTAATTGCCACTACGCCCCTTTCAACCCTGAGTGAAACAGTTAAGACTCTCCCCGCCCCCGTTCTAACGGCAGATTTACCGCTAATCCCCACTACCGCTAATCCCCACTACCGCTAATCCCCTCCCCCTTTCCCGTTCACTACTGTGTTTGTGCCTGCATGCGTGGATGTTATTTTACACCTACGTGTGCAGACACAGGATGCACTTGTGACGACCCTCTATATTAAAAAAAAAAAAAAAAAAAAAAAAAAAAAAGCCCATAGCCATCAAGATGGGGAACTGTTACAACTCAGTCCCATTCACTGACTGGGCCAAATGAAGGCCCGGCCCTCTCTACCAGGGGAGGAAATCGAACAACAACAACAGCATCGTGGTCGGCACTCTCAGCCGAGCTCTCGCTGAGGTAAAATCTCTGCTTAGTGAAACATGGATTCCAGGCTCCATAGACTTTCTCAGCAATTCACCATCGCACCTCACAGAGCTTTCGAGTTTTTCCTGGCTCAATCCTTTTCTCCCAGCTCTTTCTTTTCGGTTTCTTTTCCTTTCTCTTCCTGTTCAGCTACTCTCCGGCTGCCATCTTAGAGTCCCTGCCGTAGTACGACACCGAACCCTGAAGGAATACCGTTAGGGTATCTCCATGAGGGGGGGCCTTAGAGGCCTGGTTATAGGAGGCGGCAAGGGTTAGCTCTGTTAGGGCTAGGTTAGGTAAGTCCCTCACAGGGCAGTGACGGGGTCTCCTGCGTCGCCCTTTAGAGGGCGGGGAGTTTAGGTCCCCGTTACTGTAGGGAACCACCAGAGAGTCTTGCCCTTCTCTCTCTCTCTCTCTCTCTCTCTCTCTCTCTCTCTTTTTTTTTTTTTTTGCTCGTTTTAATTTATTTATCTTTTTTTTTCTTTCTTTTCTTTTTCTTTTCTTTCTTCAGCTATATCCCTTTACCTATCCCCTTTAGCTTACCTCATTCTATTTTTATTTTTATTTTCACATCCTTTCACTTTATTCTATTTTTACTTTATTTTTCAAGCTCTGTGTCTGCATGTCCGTGTGTCTGTAACATGGAGCCTCCACCCAAGCCTGCTCTGACGTCTTCCCCTAAGACATCCCAGGTTAAGAAACCTCGTCTTACTGGTCCAGAGTATGACCCAGAAGACTTTTTTGAATCTACCCCGGCTATGAATACCGACCTAGACTCTGACGAAGTGGATCGTGCCTCTGCCTCTGCCATGACCTCCAAACCTGCCAAAGACCCAAGCCACGCCCCCAGGGCCTCCGAGAGCTCCGCCTTAGATTCTGCTCAACCCACTGACGATGCTGATGGCTTCACACTGGTAAAAATAAAAACGCCGCTCTGCTGCCAAGACCACGCTCCCCCTTGAGCCCCCCACTACCTCATCCTCTGAACCCCACAACCGCACCTCACCACCTTCACACCCTCACCCCCGGTCCTCCACGCGCCTGCAGATGCCGCCACCTCCTGCCACTTCTCAGCCCCCTCATCAATACCCAGGCTTCATTATCACTCCCAATGAGAACTTTTCCTCTACTTACGACATCACTAATGCAATTGCAGAAGCACACCCCTCATTAAAACTCAAAATGGTCCAGCTTAAAAACCAGGACACTGCTATCGTTCCCCTCGATGATGCTTCTCACAACATCCTCCACACCTTGAACACTGTTGCCGGAAAACCCACCAGCATCCAAAGACGCGACCCTAACCTCACCCCGCATAAATTTATCCTCACAAAATACCCGACAAATTTTCCCATGGCGGCAGTCCTAGACCACGACTCAGTCGAAACTGCCCAGAGATGCAACGTACAGGGACAAAATACCAGGCAAGTTATTGTCACTATCAGGGGAACTGTCCCTCCACTCCTCGACCTAGGACAATGGGGCTCCTACCACCAACGCCCCTTCATCCCAGAACCCCTCCGCTGCTTCAATTGCCAGCAATAGGGACACCACCAATCACGGTGCTCCCGCCGCCCAGTTTGCGCCATGTGCAGCGGCCGCCATGCCACCCAGGAGTGCCTAGACAAGTTCAAGGCCAAGCAGCCGGTCGCTGCACGTTGCCCGAACTGCAGCGGGAAGCACCATGCTTGGAACAAGGTTTGCCCTGCCAGGAAGGAACGTGTGCAGTGGGGGATAGAGAGGGAGACGCGTTGGGTCCAAGACCATCTCCCTGTACCCCTAGCCTCTCCAACCACCAACGCCTGGGGCGTGCCCCCCATCATCCCCCGAACCTCGTCTCTCCCTCTCCCTATTCCTCAGCCCACCGAGTTTCCCCCACTACCCAACCCCACCCCATCCCCGTCGGCGTTCCACCCACAGAGAAACCCAGCTCGCCAACCACGTACCTTAACCCCGCAGCCACCTCGGCACCCCCCCTCCACCCCACAACACACCGACGCCAGCACACAGACCAACATAGACTCCTCCACCCAAACCTCACCAGACACGACTTATCTCCCAGGCCATGCCACCACCAGCATAGAGGGCTTCAGATCCCTAAGCCGCCACCTATGCACCACAATAGCAAAGGAACTCGGAAAGATCCTGGGACAAATATTCGATCCCAAACCCCTCCTCCAGGTAACCCACCAAGCCATACAACAGTGGATCGAGCATCCAGATCGGACCAACGCCACCCCCGACAAACTCCCCCCAGCCACCCCCACACTATAGGCGCCACTCCAACCCCCACCAACCCCATCCAACCCAGCCACTGCCCACCAACCACGCCACCGACACCGCCAAAACTCACGATCCCGTGCAACACCAGCATCACGCGATCCAAGAAACAGAAGCCGCTCGATCTCCATCGACAGGCCTCAAGAACACCTGGACAAGTATGCAGGAGCCCCCAGACACCGACATCACACCCCCTCCGGGGAGAAAGGGAGACCTCAATCCAGATCACCACTTCCCACATCCACTCCATCAACCGGAATGACCTAAACACTGCAAGCCACCCCCCTACCTCACAACAAATCACCTCCCCTTCCACATCTCTTCGCATACTGCAGTGGAATATCAACGGTGCCTCTGCAAAACGTTCTCTGCTCGAGGAGGCTGCCCATAAAGACAACATCGATGTCTTCCTCCTGCAGGAAACTCTTCTTAACAAGCGCCAACCACTGCGGTTGTGGGGTTTTATCCCCTTCCTTCTTCCCTGTGCTCATGGCGGTCCCCGAGGCTGTGCCATCCTCGTCAGAAACCACATCCCTGCAATAGCCATCGACCCCCTCCCAGACTGTGGACCCAGAGCTGAAATTCAGGGAGTAGAACTTACCCTGAGAAACGGAAATCTAAAAATCTTCAACGTCTATCGTCCGCCTGCAGCCGATCTAAACCTGGGAGAGCTTTTCTCCCTTTCACAATCGGAGGAAATATTCATAGGGGGGGAAATGAATGCCCACCACATGTGCCTAGGATCCCGAAGCCCAGCTAACCCAACAGGACGCCACATAGCTCTAGTACTTGAAGAAACCCCGACCATATCCCTCCTCAACAACACCAACACCCCTACGCACCTACAGGGAGGTAGGCTGGATCTCTCCCTTGTTTCCTCGACTCTCGTTCCTCGATCCACTTGGGAGATCCACCCCACCTTAACATCAGATCACCACGCCATCCTCTGCTCCCTAGGAATCACTCCTCTACCGAAGCCCCCTGGGCCCCCCCCACGATGGAACACGAAACAAGCAAACTGGGGCTTATTTACAAACACCCTAGACCACCACCTCCTTACCCTAGACCCCTCACCTGACCTTGACAGCCATGCCAACCAAATCACGGAGGCCTTCCAGGCGGCGGCAGACACAGCAATCTCCATCACCGGTCCTCCAAAACACTTCCACAAAGACCATTGGTATTATAACCCTAGGGTCAAAGAGCTCAACCACCATCTAAACAGAGCTAAAAAGATCTACCGCTCCAACCCCACCCCCGATGCACTAAGATATCTCCAAAGTGTTATCAGGCACTCTATAGCGGAGAAGAACAGCATAAAAGAGCAGAAATGGCTGGAGTGGTGCCAATCTCTGGGAGCTCACACCAATCTTTGATATATTTGGAGGAAACTAAAAGCAGTCTCTAGCCCTCCCACTGCCCGCCCCCAGACCCACCCCAACACCCGTGGAAAAGCTGAGGACATGGCTGAGGCCTTTGCCCTTAGAAACTCCCCCCAACAACTCCCGCTCTCCACCAGACGCAAAGAAGATGACCTACACCAACACAGAGCACATCTGATCCACATTAATAAAAACACCCCAGCCGAGAGAGACTGCCCTTTCACCATACACGAACTAACACACACCTACAAAACTAGCACCGACACCGCTCCAGGTTCAGATGGGATTACTTACGGCATGCTTTCACATGCGGGTCCAGTGACTAGGAAGGCCTTCCTTGACCTCCTCAACCACTCCTGGACCCTCGGACGTATACCCTCGCAGTGGAAGCGTGCTGTAATCCACCCCATCCCTAAACAAAACGACCCCAACAACCCCCGTCCTATCTCCCTTCTCAGTTGCCTTGGCAAAACTGCGGAGCGAATGGTTCTCCACTGTCTGACTTGGTCACTGCCTCCCCCACACAGCCACATCTTCGCCTACATCAAGGGGAAAGGTGCCTCAGAATGCCTCAGCTCCTTCCTGTCTGAATTCAGAAGAGGCAGAGGTCTAGCTGTCTTCATAGATCTCGAGAAGGCCTTCGAGCTAGCATGCCCAGAGGCTATCCTCGCAACCCTGGCACGCAGGGGAGTGAGGGGTCGCCTCCTTTGCTGGCTCGAGGACTTCTTCCGAGATCGTGAAGCTCCTGTCCGCTTCCAAGGATTCACCTCTTCCTCCCACAAACACCAAAATGGCACTCCACAAGGCAGCATTCTCAGTCCAACCCTATTCAATGCCCTTGTGGAGTGCCTCCTACACATCGACTTTGGACCTGGGATCAGACTGCTGTGTTATGCAGATGATCTAGCCCTCGCCATCCACAGAGGCCTTTACCATGCTCAAGGCCAGAAAGCCCTCTCTAAAATACACTCAGCGTGCCAAGAACTCGGCCTCAAAATTAACGCCTCCAAAACAAAGGCCCTCCCTATCAACATCAGACCCATCAACCAACTGAGTCTCAGGCAAACGCCCATTGCATACGTTACCACACACAAATACTTGGGCGTGACCATCGATTCCCACTTCTCTCTCAGACCCGAAGTTGCACGCCTGAGAGATAAAACCAAAACCAGGATCTCGGCACTGAGAGCTCTAGCAGGTAAAGGGGGCGGAGCCACCTTTAAGGTCCTCCGCCTCTTTTACATGCAGACCATCAGATCAGTCATAGACTATTCCGCACCTGTTCTCCCAGCAATCGATGCAGGACACTCCCAAAAGCTAGAAGTCATACAAAATGAAGCCATGAGGATCATGTCTGGCTCTCCGAGGTGGACAAAGCTTGTCAACCTCCTCCTCGAGTATGACCTCATTAGCCTTAACCTCCGCATCCAAACTCGTGTTGCTACCCTTGCCACCAAACTAGCCCGCAGTGCATCTCCACTCCCCCTTTTATCACGAATCAAAACATCAGTAGGCCTCCACCCTGAGATACTCATGGGTAGCTGGCTCCACAGCACAGCCAGAGCCATCCACGCCCTCGAGACATCCTCATTCATAAATCAAGCCCCTGACTCTCTTGCCCCCCACTATCGCCCCCAAGCCCCATGGGACCCCACTTTGTGAAAAACAGTCATCACCAATACACCTCCTAAATCACACACCCCCACCCAGCAACTCCGCCAAGAAGCCCTACAGTGCATCGACACCATCACCCCAAAGGATGCAGTCATTTACTATACTGATGGCTCTGTCTCTGATGGTCGAGCAGCTGCAGCCTTTGTCTGCGAACAAAGAGCACATTGTTTCCGCCTAACCAACGGAGCTTCCACACTACAAGCGGAACTGGTGGCAATAGCATCTGCACTAAAGGATGCCCTGCTCCATAACCCTTCATCCGCTATCATCATTCACTCCGACTCTATGGCAGCCGTCCACACCCTTAGACAGCCTCTTCCCACCGACAACATCTTCATCGTCACAGACCTACTTGCTACAACCCAGCAAATACAGGATGCAGGGGGATCAGTCATTATACATTGGATCCCCAGTCATGTAGGCATCAGGGGATATGAAAAGGCAGATGACACTGCGAGACAAGCAACATTACGCCCCACCACTGACATAGAGACAGCACAGAGCTTCTCAAACATCAAGAGGCAAATTCAACATCGCGCAAAAGCCCTCAGCCGAGAAGATCACAATCAGGAAGTACAGCTCGGCTCTCCTTCTGCAATGTGGTTTGCCCAGGCCACTCAATACGCGCCACTCAAACCACCTGTGCCAAAAGACAATCGCTTGCTTAACCAACTCCGCCGCCTCAGATTGGGATACCCCAGCCTCCCTGAACTAGAAACAGCAAGCGACCCCCCTCCCACAGAATGCGAGCACTGCCAAGCCGACACCCCTTACCCACTGCTCCATTACCTTCTTCGCTGCCCAGTCACCTCCCGCCTCAGAGCAAAATCCACCTACCCTAATCCTGACATTCATAGAGCCCACACTGCGGCAATCCCACTCAGCACCCTCCGAAAGACCGCAGCCAGCATCGTTGCCACCGCCCTATTCAGTGCCCTCCTTCAAGTGGTGCAAAGCACGCACCCTCCACCCTAATTTTAATTAATTAATTTATTGATTTATTATTATTATTATTTTTTTTTTTTAATTTTATTTTTTTTTTAAATATAAAGCCTAAGAAACAGAGTGTGCACTGGGCGGCACGTCCGCCCTGTTCACACGGCCTGTCTTCCCCATTCACACCAAAGCCTAACCCCACTGACCGGGCTAATGTATGGCCCGGCCTCCACTATAGGTGGAGGAAATCTTAAAACGAACGAACGAACGCGTCGTGGTCACTCTCAGCCGAGCTCTCGCCGAGTTAACAACTCTGCTTAGTGAAACGTGGATTCCCGGCTCCATAGACTTTCTCAGCAATTCACCATCGCACCTCACAGAGCTTTCGAGTTTTTCCTGGCTCTATCCTTTTCTCCCAGCTCTTTCTTTTCAGTTTCTTTTCCTTTCTCTTCCTGTTCAGCTACTCTCCGGCTGCCATCTTAGAGTCCCTGCCGTAGTACGACGCCGAACCCTGAAGGAATACCGTTAGGGTATCTCCATGAGGGGGGGCCTTAGAGGCCTGGTTATAGGAGGCGAGAAGGGTTGGCACTGTAAGGGCTAGGTTAGGTAAGTCCCTCACGGGGCAGTGACGGGGTCTCCTGCGTCGCCCTTTAGAGGGCGGGGAGTTTAGGCCCCCGTTACTGTAGGGAACCGCCGAACAGTCTTGCCCTTCTCTCTCTCTCTCTCTCTCTTTTTTTTTTTTTTTTTTTCACTCGTTTTAATTTATTTATCTTTTTTTTTCTTTCTTTTCTTTTTCTTTTCTTTCTTCAGCTATATCCCTTTACCTATCCCCTTTAGCTTACCTCATTCTATTTTTATTTTTATTTTCACATCCTTTCACTTTATTCTATTTTTACTTTTATTTTTCAAGCTCTGTGTCTGCATGTCCGTGTGTCTGTAACATGGAGCCTCCACCCAAGCCTGCTTTGACGTCTTCCCCTAAGACATCCCAGGCTAAGAAACCTCGTCTTACTGGTCCAGAGTATGACCCAGAAGACATTTTTGAATCTACCCTGGCTATGAATACCGACCTAGACTCTAACGAAGTGGATCGTGCCTCTGCCTCTGCCATGACCTCCAAACCTGCCAAAGACCCAAGTCACGCCCCCAGGGCCTCCGAGAGCTCCGCCTTAGATTCTGCTCAACCCACTGACGATGCTGATGGCTTCACACTGGTAAAAAAAAAACGACGCTCTGCTGCCAAGACCACGCTCCCACTTGAGCCCCCCACTACCTCATCCTCTGAACCCCACAACCGCACCTCACAACTTTCACACCTCATCCCCGGTCCTCCACGCGCCTGCAGATGCCGCCACCTCCTGCCACTTCTCAGCCCCCTCATCAATACCCAGGCTTCATTATCACTCCCAATGAGAACTTTTCCTCTACTTACGACATCACTAATGCAATTGCAGCAGCACACCCCTCCTTAAAATTCAAAATGGTCCAGCTTAAAAACCAAGACACTGCTATCGTTCCCCTCGATGATGCTTCTCACGACATCCTCCACACCTTGAACACTGTTGCCGGAAAACCCATCAGCATCCAAAGACGCGACGCTAACCTCACCCCACATAAATTTGTCCTCACAAAATACCCAACAAATTTTCCCATGGCGGCAGTCCTAGACCACGACTCAGTCGAAACTGCCCAGAGATGCAATGTACAGGGACAAAATACCAGGCAAGTCATTGTCACTATCAGGGGAACTGTCCCTCCACTCCTCGACCTAGGACAATGGGGCTCATACCACCTACGCCCCTTCATCCCAGAACCCCTCCGCTGCTTCAATTGCCAGCAATACGGACACCACCAATCACGGTGCTCCCGCCGCCCAGTTTGCGCCATGTGCAGCGGCCGGCATCCCACCCAGGAGTGCCTAGACAAGTTCAAGGCCAAGCAGCCGGTCGCTGCGCGTTGCCCGAACTGCAGCGGGAAGCACCATGCTTGGAACTAGGTTTGCCCTGCCAGGAAGGAACGTGTGCAGTGGGGGATAGAGAGGGAGACGCGTTGGGTCCAAGACCACGTCCCTGTACCCCAAGCCTATCCAACCACCAACGCCTGGGGAGTGCCCCCCATCATCCCCCGAACCTCGTCTCTCCCTCTCCCTCCTCCACAGCCCACCGAGTTTCCCCCACTACCCAATCTCACCCCATCCCCGTCGGCTTTCCACCCACAGAGAAACCAAGCTCGCCAACCACGTACCTTAACCCCGCAGCCACCTCGCCACCCCCCCTCCACCCCACAACACACCGACGCCAGCACACAGACCAACATAGACTCCTCCACCCAAACCTCGCCAGACACCACTTATCTCCCAGGCCTTGCCACCACCAGCATAGAGGACTTCAGATCCCTAAGCCGCCACCTATGCACCACAATAGCAGAGGAACTCGGAAAGATCCTGGGACAACAATTCGACCCCAAACCCCTCCTCCAGGTAAAACACCAAGCCATACAACAGTGGATCGAGCATCCAGATCGGACCAACGCCACCCCCGACAAACTTCCCCCAGCCACCCCCACACTACAGGCGCCACTCCAACCCCCACCAACCCCATCCAACCCAGCCACTGCCCACCAACCACGCCACCGACACCGCCAAAACTCACGATCCCGTGCAACACCAGCATCACGGGATCCAAGAAACAGAAGCCACTCCATCTCCATCGACAGGCCTCAAGAACACCTGGACAAGCATGCAGGAGCCCCCAGCCACCGACATCACACCCCCTCCGGGGAGAAAGGGAGACCTCGATCCAGATCACCACTTCCCACATCCACTCCATCAAAGACTCCTAGCTCAGACTCTGTCGGGTGAGGAGGTCTGGCCGATTTCGCTCGAGCTGTGAACACTGTTTCATTCACTCTTGACGATTTTCGCCTGTTTTCCTCGTTTTTTTGCCTCTTTTAGACTTTGTCTCTGGCACTGAGGAAGAATTTTGGCCGTTTTCCAGGTTTTTTTTCCGAGACTTAGTCTCAGATTGCCTGGGTGTGAGTGGGAGTGTGTGTGTGTTGGTGACTGTGTGTGTGGGTGTTTTTTTTTTTTTTTTTTTTTTTTTTTTTTTTTTTTGGCCTGCCGTTAGTGTACCTCACCGTAGTACGACGCCGAACCCTGAAGGGGTGCCGTTAGGGCACTTCCATGAAGGGGGGCCTTTAGGGCCTGGTTATAGGAGGCGGTGAGGGCGGCTCTGTTAGACTAGGGAAGACCCGAAAGGGGCAGTGGCGGGGCCTCCCATCGCCCTTTAGAGGGCGGGGAGCATAGGTTGCCCGTCACTGTAGGGACCTGGCCACTTTTGCTGTTTTTTGTTTGCTTGTGCTTTTTTGAGTGGTTGTGTGTGTGAGGTGTGTGTGTGTGTGTGTGTTTTTGACTCTGTTTTTTGGCCTGCTCCGGTGAGCATGAAGGGATCCAGCATCCCTAGGCCCCAGGGGCATTCCCGCCTCCCGCTTCCTCAGTCGAGGCCCTCCATCCCGTGCCCTGCCACAGGCACAAAGAGGGAGCGTCACTGCTCTGACTCGAGCTCCCTCTCGTCAGCTCACGAGGCCGCGGGTGCTAACCCCTCTACCCTAACACCCACGAGAGTGGCACCTCACTCGCGTGGTGACTCTACCCGCTCTGCCAAGGCGGCCCGCCGACATGAGGCTATGGAGGAGGTTACCCTTGCTCCACCATCTCTCTCTTCCACCAGGGGCACTTCGGAGGCTCCTGCTGCGACTCAGCTCCCCCCCTCTGCTGATCCCGCTCTGCAGGAAGATGAGGGTTTCACCCCCGTGATGCGCAAGGGATCGAGGCGTGCTCGCCAGGGAAACGGCCCTTCTCCGGCAGTGCGCACTGGGCCTCCCCTCAGGGATCCCTCTGCTGCTCGTCCCTCCGTGTCGGTAGCTGTGCGTCCGCCTCCCCGCTCTGCATTTCCAGCTTTCCGTGTGCCGGTCCAGGACGGGCATGCGACGAGCTACGACGCCGTGCCTGCACTAGAGCGTCACCTGCCAGGGCTACGCTGCTCCAATCTCATGGGTCGGGATGGAAGCTCAGTGTTGGTGCCACAGGACGAGGGAGCCTACGACCTCTTAAGAACAGCCCTGCAGGACGAGGCCTGCCCTGTAAAGCTAGTAGAGCTGATGCCTGGTCAACAGTCTACGAAGGCAGTGGTCATGGGCTATCCCTTGAGAATGCCCATAGAGATTCTCCTTCACCACCCTCAAGTCGAGGAGGCAACCTGATGCCAAAACACGCGGACCCGAGAGGAGACTCGACAGGTCATTGTCACCCTGCGGGGTCCTCTGATCCCTGCCATAGACCTGGGGAACTGGGGAACATATCACCTTCGCCCCTTCACCCCAGAGCCTCTCCGTTGCTACCGCTGCCAACGCTACGGGCACCACCGTGCCAATTGCAACCGCCCCGTCATCTGCGGCATGTGCAGTGGCGGCCACGACACGGCCGAGTGCCTCCAGCGGTAAAAGGCGAAGCAACCAGTTGCGGCCAAGTGCCCCAACTGCTCCGGGCGACACCACGCCTGGCACCCCAGCTGCCCCGCGAGGGTTCACCGAGTGAACCAGGGTCGAGAGAGGCAGGTAGCGTTTGTGCAGGAGAACCAGGCCGCCAGCGCTACTCCAGCTCCCCCCGGCACTTTCATCTGGGGCCAACAGCGCCGCCCTCTCATCCAGCGCCCACCACCTCTCAGCGACCAGGAGTTCCCTCCATTGCCCTCAGCCCTGACTGTGGTCCAGACCACAGCCGAGGTCCACCGCCAGCAGCCGCCTGTCTCGCCACCACTTCCACCTGTAGAGACCAGCCAGCCACTGCCTGTTCCACCACCAGTGCCTGGCTCCACACCCAGTCCACCAACCGCTCCCGCTCCTCCGGTGATCTCATTCACAACGGAGGAGCTCAGGACCTTTGCCACAGAGCTGGCGCTGACCCTCACCAAAACAGTTGCCTTAACCCTCGACATCCCTCTCCCAACAGAGCCCCTTGCCGAGGCTGCCAATCGCCTAGTAGACCAGGCGATCGAAAGGAAGATGGCGAGCCTAGGTGCTCCTCTGTCCCCTCGCCTCCCAGCTCGTTCGGCAGGGCGACCCCGTCCCACACTGCACAGGACAGCTCGCCCGTCCAAGAGGGTAAAGCCACGACCTCCCAATGCTCAGTCTTCCACCGCACAGCTGCCTCGTCAGTGTCATCGTTTGGGGCAAACCCTACCACCATCAGGGTCCAAAGTGATGGACAGGGCCTCACCACTGCTGCAGGAGAACGACCGTCCGCAACTGTCGCCGGACGGCCAGTAGACCGCTCTCTCAGGCTCCTCCAGTGGAATTGCTTGGGAGCACGGAGCAAGCTCCCCCTTTTGCAGGAGGCGGCCGCACGGGACCGCCCTCATGTCATTCTCCTGCAGGAGACCCTGCTCCCAGGCAATTCCACTTTCCATCTCTCGGGATACACCACCCATCTCCTCCCGTATATTCGTGGCGTTACACGGGGATGTGCCGTTCTGGTCCAGGACCACATCGCGTGCACGGATTGTGAGTCCCCTCCTTTCTGTGGACCTGATGTGGAGGTTCAGGGCGTGGTTCTCCATCTGGCGACGTCGCCCCTGACGGTATACAATGTATACCGAAGCCAGAGGAGCACCCTGGAGTTGGGGGAACTTTTCTCCCAAGCTGCCAGGGGGGCCGTGTACATTGGGGGCGACTTCAATGCCCACCACGCCCTTCTGTCATCGCCTCTTCAGTCCAATGAGGCAGGACGGCACATTTCTTTACTTCTGGAGGAGATGGGTGGTGTCTCCCTCCTAAATGACACGACAGAGCCCACCCATATTGGAGGAGGTCGCCTCGACCTCTCCTTTATCTCAACCCCTCTGTCAGGCCTGGCGTCATGGTCACTCCACCCACACCTTGCGAGTGACCACTTCGCTACTCTTATTGGCTTGCCGCTCGCCCCCCTCCCCCCCCCGCCTCCCACACCACGATGGGATCTACGCAAGGCGGATTGGGCGGCCTTTGACCGTGCTCTCACGGCGGCCTTTGCGACATCCTCTCCCTCCTCAGACCTCGAGAGCCGGGCAGATCAAGCAGCGAATATCTTTTCGCATGCTGCCTCTCTTGCCATTCCATTGAAGCGGCGCTCGGCGAGATGCTACCGGGACGGCTGGTTTTACTGCGACAGGGTCAGGGAATTGAACCAGAGGCTGAACGCAGCACACAGGCAGTACCGGCGGCGCCGAACATCTCCGCACCGCCGGTACCTGGTTGCTGTGACTCGGCACGTGGTTGCTGAAAAGCGTCGCCTTAAAGAGGAGGCGTGGATCGGATGGTGTCGCACCCTAGATTCTCACTCCACACTCCGTGAGATGTGGGGGAGAATCAGGTCCATCTCCGATCCACGTCCTCCTCGTCCGCCCTCCCACCCTGACCCTGCCGCTGAGGCCAGCCGTCTTGCCCAGCATTTCGCTGACCGCTCAGCCTCTTCCAATCTCCCGCAGTCTGTCCGAGCCTTACAAGTGCAGCTGTCTGCCTCTCGCATTGCGGCCATTCAGACGGCGTGCAATACACCTGACCCCGCTGACTGTCCCATAACCAGCGGAGAGCTTCAAAAAGCGCTGAGGCGCCGGGAGGACACTGCACCGGGGCTCGACGGGGTCACGTACTCCATTCTAACTCATGCTGGAGATTGCGGCAGAGAGCGTCTGCTTGATTTGCTTAACCTCTCGTGGTCTGAGGGGCGTCTACCGAGATCGTGGAAGATGGCGGTCATTCACCCGATTCCGAAACCTCACGATCCCACTGCCATGCGCCCCATCTCCCTGCTCAGTTGCTTTGCAAAGACAGCTGAGAGGGTTGTGCGGGCTCGTCTTGCTTGGCGGCTGGGACCGCTGCACCCAAGGATTTATGCATATCACCCAGGCAGGAGTGCCACCCACTGCCTTGCATCATTCCTTGGGGAGCTGAGGGGCGGACGGGGGATGGCCATCTTCCTCGACCTCGAGAAGGCCTTTGAACTGGCGAACCCCACCGTTATCTTGGCAGCTCTTGCGGCCAGGGGAGTAGGGGGCAGGCTCATATCCTGGGTCCGGGACTTTTTTAGTGACCGCACTGCGGGGGTCCGCTTTCAGGGACACCTCTCCCCTTTTTACCAGCATACTAATGGCACCCCCCAGGGAAGCGTTTTGAGCCCTATCTTGTTTAATGTCCTGATGGAGGAGCTCCTTTTTGTTGAATATGGGCCTGGCATAACTCTTCTCTGTTACGCTGATGATCTGGCCCTCGTGTTTACACGGAGAGACTGTTTTCAACAGGCGGACTTGGCCCTTTCTCGGTTACACGCAAAGTGCAACGAGCTAGGCCTTAAAATCAACTTTGCTAAGACGAAGTGTCTGCCTTTTGGCCTCCGCCCCCCCGACTTTCCACTGCTGCTTGGAGGTCATCAGCTCTCCATGGTCACCGTCCACCAGTATCTGGGGGTTTGGCTAGATGGGGGCCTCACCTTTGCTTGCCATGTACGGTATCTGAGGGAACGTGCTTCCACCCGAATGGCTGCTCTCAGATACCTCTCCAGGCGGAGTTTGGGGGCATCATTTTCTGTCCTCCGGACCTTTTACATTCACGCAATCCGATCTCTGGTGGACTACAGTGCCATCTGCCTAACTGGTCTCACTCCACCAGTGTCTCGATCTCTGGAGGTCATCCAGAACGATGCACTCCGCATCATGCTGGGTGCTCCACTTTGGACCCGGATTGTAAATCTGCGAATGGAGGGCGGGGTGCCGTCTCTGGCCCATCGCATTATGTTACGAGCGGCAATCGTCACACTGAAGATGATCCAGTGCCTGCCTCACCTGCCCGTCACTGCCCTCCTAAAACGCCTTCTCGGCCGCCCACCCGAGCCGGCCCCTCAGCGTGACTGGGCTCGCACCACGACCGCTGTCATCCATGGACTGGGAGCTGCGGCGAGCCTCAGTCAAGACCCTGACTCCCCCTTTTCCGGATATGTTGATCCACCGCCATGGGATCCTCCTCTTTTTAATATACTTTGTCCATCGGAGGCCAAACCTCGCTCCTCAATACCAGCACTCCTTCGTCAGGAGGGTCTCAGTAGGGTGGCAGCTCTGGCCTCACCAGACTCAGCCATCTATTACACTGATGGCTCTGTTTCCCCTAATGGCGCAGCTGGAGCGGCCTTTGTCTCTGGCCAAATAGTGGAAGCTTGGCGACTCTCCTCAGGTGTATCCGCTTTCCAGGCGGAACTTGCGGCCATCCTGGGTGCTTTGCGCCATGCTCACCACCATCGTCGCAACCGAGTCATAATCCACACAGACTCTCTTTCCTCGATTCAGAGATTACGATCTTTCTCGCTGCATGACAACGTCTTCCTCCTAACAGCGATCCATCCATTCGCATCACTTCTTGTCCGTAGGGGCGCAACGATTAACCTGCACTGGCTCCCGGGACATGTGGGAATCAGTGGCAACGAGCGTGCTGATCACGCTGCGCGCTCAGCTTGTGATCTTCCAGACATCACATTTCCACTACGCCCTAGTCCCTCGCACCTCATCCACACTCTCACTGCCACCATAGGAAGACTATCCCTAGAGGACTATCAGCTCTGGGTCACGGAGGGCTCTTGCTCTGCAAAATGGTATGCTACTGCCACGTCCTATTCCCTCCTCTTGCCCCCCCCAGGTCTACCTAATTATATTGTAGTCCAGCTTCGAAGATTGCGTCTTGGGTTTCTCTGCTACAAGCAAATTGTGGGTATGGAGCCAGACCCATGTGCCCATTGCTTGTCCAGCTGTGAAGAGCCCCTTCTTCATTATCTTCTGGACTGCCCAGCCACCACCATGCTCAGGTCTGAGCTGGACTCGCCCCTTGCCCGATCTGGTGACGTCTTTATGGACGCTGCAGCCGTTGTTGCCCGTGCTCCTTTCAATATATTGATTACTACAGTAAAGGATTATCCTCCACCTCGCTAGAGCAAGTTTGCGCAAGTAGTGCGCACCTCTGACGGGCTCTCAGTTTGCCCGTGTCCCAGGAAACTGGGACAAATATCAAACAAACAAACAAACTCCATCAACCGGAATGACCTAAACACTGCAAGCCACCCCCCTACCTCACAACAAATCACCTCCCCTTCCACATATCTTCGCATACTGCGGTGGAATATCAACGGTGCCTCTGCAAAACGTTCTCTGCTCGAGTAGGCTGCCTATATAGACAACATCGATGTCTTCCTCCTGCAGGAAACTCTTCTTAACAAGCGCCAACCACTGCGGTTGCGGGGTTTTATCCCCTTCCTTCTTCCCTGTGCTCGTGGCGGTCCCCGGGGCTGTGCCATCCTCGTCAGAAACCACATCCCTGCAATAGCCATCGACCCCCTCCCAGACTGTGGACCCAGAGCTGAAATTCAGGGAGTAGAACTTACCCTGAGAAACGGAAATCTAAAAATCTTCAACGTCTATCGTCCGCCTGCAGCCGATCTACACCTGGGAGAGCTTTTCTCCCTTTCACAATAGGAGGAAATATTCATAGGGGGGGACATGAATGCCCACCACATGTGCCTCGGATCCCGAAGCCCAGCTAACCCAACAGGACGCCACATAGCTCTGGTACTTGAAGAAACCCCGACCATATCCCTCCTCAACAACACCAACACCCCTACGCACCTACAGGGAGGTAGGCTGGATCTCGGTTGGTTGGTTGGTGGAATATTCTCCCCACAGCATGGTGGGGAACGGGCAAACAAAGAGCCCGTCAAAGATTTTCGAAAATAGCTCCTATTAAGGAGCAAAGCAGGGACGAAGACGTGCAGACAGGGCAAGGGCGGCAGAAGAAGGGAACGAGGCGGCGATGGAAAACAACCCGATGATCGAGGAGATGAGGGGGAGAGCGGTAGACAGCGCGGCGCCGATGGAGAGGGCGCCGGCATACTCAGGTCGAACCCCCAAACGACTCGGTGATGGAATGCGGCTGGCTGCTCCGATGTTAACCGAGGGCAGAGAGGGACGAGAGAGCGATGGACAGAACAGCGCCGATGGTAAAGGGCGCCGAAGCCCAGGTGGAAGTCCCGAACTCTGCCCTCAAACCCCCATCGGACTCGCTCCAGCTCTCCACAGCAGCAGGTGGTGGCGTGGAGGGTAGGCCCGGTCCCGGTGGACACATAGGGCACAACCCTGGTCAAGTTAGTGTTGGAGGAATGGCTGTCGGCCATGGAAAGGGCGGACGGCCTACATCTCCTGGTGGGCTGACCAGGGCAGTCCCGATGGTGGAGGAGACAGGCCCGCCCCTTGGCTGGTACGGCTGCTGTGGAGAGCTGGACCCGCCGGGAACAGCGGTGGAGGTGTTGCCTCGGCGAGAGGTGGACTGCGAGTGCTGGATCTCTCCCTTGTTTCCTCCACTCTCGTTCCTCGATCCACTTGGGAGATCCACCCCACCTTAAAATCAAATCACCACGCCATCCTCTGCTCCCTAGGAATCACTCTTCTACCGAAGCCCCCTGGACCCCCCCACGATGGAACACGAAACAAGCAAACTGGGGCTTATTTACAAACACCCTAGACCACCACCTCCTTACCCTAGACCCCTCACCTGACCTTGACAGCTATGCCAATTAAATCACGGAGGCTTTCCAGGCGGCGGCAGACACAGCAATCCCCATCACCGGTCCTCCAAAACACTTCCACAAAGACCATTGGTATTATAACCCTAGGTTCAAAGAGCTCAACCACCATCTAAACAGAGCTAAAAAGATCTACCGCTTCAACCCCACCCCCGATGCACTAAGATATCTCCAAAGTGTTATCAGGCACTCTATAGCGGAGAAGAACAGCATAAAAGAGCAAAAACGGCTGGAGTGGTGCCAATCTCTGGGAGCTCACACCAATCTTGGATCAATTTGGAGGAAACTAAAAGCAGTCTCTAGCCCTCCCACTGCCCGCCCACCGACCCACCCCAACCCCCGTGGAAAAGCTGAGGACATGGCTGAGGCCTTTGCCCTTAGAACCTCCCCCCAACAACTCCCGTTCTCCACCAGACGCAAATAAGATGACCTACACCAACACAGAGCACATCTGATCCACATTAATAAAAACACCCCAGCCGAGACAGACTGCCCTTTCACCATACACGAACTAACACACACCTACAAAACTAGCACCGACACCGCTCCAGGTTCAGATGGGTTTACTTACAGCATGCTTTCACATACGGGTCCAGTGACTAGGAAGGCCTTCCTTGACCTCCTCAACCACTCCTGGACCCTCGGACGTATACCCTCGCAGTGGAAGCGTGCTGTAATCCACCCCATCCCTAAACAAAACGACCGCAACAACCCCCGTCCTATCTCCCTTCTCAGTTGCCTTGGCAAAACTGCGGAGCGAATGGTTCTGCACCGTCTGACTTGGTCACTGCCTCCCCCACACAGCCACATCTTCGCCTACATCAAGGGCAAAGGTGCCTCAGTATGCCTCAGCTCCTTCCTGTCTGAATTCCGAGGAGGAAGAGGTCTAGCTGTCTTCATAGATCTCGAGAAGGCCTTCGAGCTAGCATGCCCAGAGGCTATCCTCGCAACCCTGGCACGCAGGGGAGTGAGGGGTCGCCTCCTTTGCTGGCTCGAGGACTTCTTCCGAGATCGTGAAGCTGCTGTCCGCTTCCAAGGATTCACCTCTTCCCCCCACCAACACCAAAATGGCACTCCACAAGGCAGCATTCTCAGTCCAACCCTATTCAATGCCCTTGTGGGGTGCCTCCTACACATCGACTTTGGACCTGAGATCAGACTGCTGTGTTATGCAGATGATCTAGCCCTCGCCATCCACAGAGGTCCTTACCATGCTCATGGCCAGAAAGCCCTCTCTAAAATACACTCAGCGTGCCAAGAACTCGGCCACAAAATTAACGCCTCCAAAACAAAGGCCCTCCCTATCAACATCAGACCTCCCATCAACCAACTGAGCCTCGGGCAAACGCCCATTGCATACGTTACCACACACAAATACTTGGGCGTGACCATCGATTCCCACTTCTCTTTCAGACCCGAAGTTGCACGCCTGAGAGATAAAACCAAAACCAGGATCTCGGCACTGAGAGCTATAGCAGGTAAAGGGGGCGGAGCCACCTTTAAGGTCCTCCGCCTCTTTTACATGCAGACCATCAGATCAGTCATAGACTATTCCGCACCTGTTCTCCCAGCAATCGATGCAGGACACTCCCAAAAACTACAAGTCATACAAAATGAAGCCATGAGGATCATGTCCGGCTCTCCGAGGTGGACAAAGCTTGTCAACCTCCGCCTCGAGTGTGACCTCATTAGCCTTAACCTCCGCATCCAAACTCGTGTTGCTACCCTTGCCACCAAACTAGCCCGCAGTGCATCTCCACTCCCCCTTTTATCACGAATCAAAATATCAGTAGGCCTCCACCCTGAGATACTCACGGGTAGCTGGCTCCACAGCACAGCCAGAGCCATCCACGCCCTCGAGACATCCTCATTCATAAATCAAGCCCCTGACTCTCTTGCCCCCCACTATCGCCCCCAAGCCTCATGGGACCCCCCTTTGTGCAAAACAGTCATCACCAATACACCTCCTAAATCACACACCATCACCCAGCAACTCCGCCAAGAAGCCCTACAGTGCATCGACACCATCACCCCAAAGGATGCAGTCACTTACTATACTGATGGCTCTGTCTCTGATGGTCGAGCAGCTGCAGCCTTTGTCTGCGAACAAAGAGCACAGGGTTTCCGCCTAACCAACGGAGCTTCCACACTACAAGCGGAACTGGTGGCAATAGCATCTGCACTAAAGGATGCCCTGCTCCATAACCCTTCATCCGCTATCATCATTCACTCCGACTCTATGGCAGCCGTCCACACCCTTAGACAGCCTCTTCCCACCGACAACATCTTCATCGTCACAGACCTACTTGCTACAACCCAGCAAATACAGGATGCAGGGGGATCAGTCATTATACATTGGATCCCCAGTCATGTAGGCATCAGGGGCAATTAAAAGGCAGATGACACTGCGAGACAAGCAACATTACCCCCCACCATTGACATAGAGACAGCACAGAGCTTCTCAAACATCAAGAGGCAAATTCAACATCACGCAAAAGCCCTCAGCCGAGAAGACCACAATCAGGAAGTACAGCTCGGCTCTCCTTCTGCAATGTGGTTTGCCCAGGCCACTCAATACGTGCCACTCAAACCACCTCTGCCAAAAGACAATCGCTTGCTTAACCAACTCCGCCGCCTCAGATTGGGATACCCCAGCCTCCCTGAACTAGAAACAGGAAGCGACCCCCCTCCCACAGAATGCGAGCACTGCCAATCCGACACCCCTTACCCACTGCTCCATTACCTTCTTCGCTGCCCAGTCACCTCCCGCCTCAAGGCAAAATCCACCTACCCTAATCCTGACATTCCTAGAGCCCACACTGCGGCAATCCCACTCAGCACCCTCCGAAAGACCGCAGCCAGCATCGTTGCCACCGCCCCATTCAGTGCCCTCCTTCAAGTGGTGCAAAGCACGCACCCTCCACCCTAATTTTAATTAATTGATTTATTGATTTATTATTATTATTTTTATTATTATTATTATTTTTTTTTTTTATTTTTTTTTTAATATAAAGCCTAAGAAACACAGTGTGCACAGGGCGGCACGTCCGCCCTGTTCACACGGCCTGTCTTCTCAATTCAAACCAAAGCCTAACCCCACTGACCGGGCTAATGTATGGCCCGGCCTCCACTATAGGTGGAGGAAATCTTAAAACGAACGAACGAACGCGTCGTGGTCACTCTCAGCCGAGCTCTCGCCGAGGTAACAACTCTGCTTAGTGAAACGTGGATTCCCGGTTCCATAGACTTTCTCAGCCATTCACCATCGCACCTCACAGAGCTTTCGAGTTTTTCCTGGCTCTATCCTTTTCTCCCAGCTCTTTCTTTCCAGCTTCTTTTCCTTTCTCTTCCTGTTCAGCTACTCTCCGGCTGCCATCTTAGAGTCCCTGCCGTAGTACGACGCCGAACCCTGAAGGAATACCGTTAGGGTATCTCCATGAGGGGGGGCCTTAGAGGCCTGGTTATAGGAGGCGGCAAGGGTTGGCACTGTTAGGGCTAGGTTAGGTAAGTCCCTCACGGGGCAGTGACGGGTTCTCCTGCGTCCCCCTTTAGAGGGCGGGGAGTTTAGGCCCCCGTTACTGTAGGGAACCGCCGGAGAGTCTTGCCCTTCTCTCTCTCTCTCTCTCTCTCTCTCTCTCTCTTTTTTTTTTTTTTTTCACTCGTTTTAATTTATTTATCTTTTTTTTTCTTTCTTTTCTTTTTCTTTTCTTTCTTCAGCTATATCCCTTTACCTATCCCCTTTAGCTTACCTCATTCTATTTTTATTTTTATTTTCACATCCTTTCACTTTATTCTATTTTTATTTTTATTTTTCAACCTCTGTGTCTGCATGTACGTGTGTCTGTAACATGGAGCCTCCACCCAAGCCTGCTCTGACGTCTTCCCCTAAGACATCCCAGGCTAAGAAACCTCGTCTTACTGGTCCAGAGTATGACCCAGAAGACTTTTTTGAATCTACCCCGGCTATGAATACCGACCAAGACTCTGACGAAGTGGATCGTGCCTCTGCCTCTGCCATGACCTCCAAACCTGCCAAAGACCCAAGCCACGCCCCCAGGGCCTCCGAGAGCTCCGCCTTAGATTCTGCTCAACCCACTGACGATGCTGATGGCTTCACCCTGGTAAAAAAAAAAACGCCGCTCTGCTGCCAAGACCACGCTCCCCCTTGAGCCCCCCACTACCTCATCCTCTGAACCCCACAACCGCACCTCACCACCTTCACACCCTCACCCCCGGTCCTCCACGCGCCTGCAGATGCCGCCACCTCCTGCCACTTCTCAGCCCCCTCATCAATACCCAGGCTTCATTATCACTCCCAATGAGAACTTTTCCTCTACTTATGACATCACTAATGCAATTGCAGCAGCACACCCCTCCTTAAAATTCAAAATGGTCCAGCTTAAAAACCAGGACACTGCTATCGTTCCCCTCGATGATGCTTCTCACGACATCCTCCACACCTTGAACACTGTTGCCGGAAAACCCATCAGCATCCAAAGACGCGACCCTAACCTCACCCCACATAAATTTGTCCTCACAAAATACCCGACAAATTTTCCCATGGCGGCAGTCCTAGACCACGACTCAGTCGAAACTGCCCAGAGATGCAATGTACAGGGACAAAATACCAGGCAAGTCATTGTCACTATCAGGGGAACTGTCCCTCCACTCCTCGACCTAGGACAATGGGGCTCATACCACCTACGCCCATTCATCCCAGAACCCCTCCGCTGCTTCAATTGCCAGCAATACGGACACCAACAATCACGGTGCTCCCGCCGCCCAGTTTGCGATATGTGCAGCGGCCCCCATGCCACCCAGGAGTGCTTAGACAAGTTCAAGGCCAAGCAGCCGGTCGCTGCACGTTGCCCAAACTGCGGCTGGAAGCACCATGCTTGGAACAAGGTTTGCCCTGCCAGGAAGGAACGTGTGCAGTGGGGGATAGAGAGGGAGACGCGTTGGGTCCAAGACCACCTCCCTGTACCCCTAGCCTCTCCAACCACCAACGCCTGGGGCGTGCTCCCCATCATCCCCCGAACCTCGTCTCTCCCTCTCCCTCCTCCGCAGCCCACCGAGTTTCCCCCACTACCCAACACCACCCTATCCCCGTCGGCTTTCCACCCACAGAGAAACCAAGCTCGCCAACCACGTACCTTAAACCCGCAGCCACCTCGCAACCCCCCTTACACCCCACAACACACCGACGCCAGCACACAGACCAACATAGACTCCTCCACCCAAACCTCACCAGACGCCACTTATCTCCCAGGCCTTGCCACCACCAGCATAGAGGACTTCAGATCCCTAAGCCGCCACCTATGCACCACAATAGCAGAGGAACTCGGAAAGATCCTGGGACAACAATTCGACCCCAAACCCCTCCTCCAGGTAACCCACCAAGCCATACAACAGTGGATCGAGCATCCAGATCGGACCAACGCCACCCCCGACAAACTCCCCCCAGCCACCCCCACACTACAGGCGCCACTCCAACCCCCACCAACCCCATCCAACCCAGCCACTGCCCACCAACCACGCCACCGACACCGCCAAAACTCACGATCCCGTGCAACACCAGCATCACGGGATCCAAGAAACAGAAGCCGCTCCATCTCCATCGACAGGCCTCAAGAACACCTGGACAAGAATGCAGGAGCCCCCAGCCACCGACATCACACCCCCTCCGGGGAGAAAGGGAGACCTCGATCCAGATCACCACTTTCCACATCCACTCCATCAACCGGAATGACCTAAACACTGCAAGCCACCCCCATACCTCACAACAAATCACCTCCCCTTCCACATCTCTTCGCATACTGCGGTGGAATATCAACGGTGCCTCTGCAAAACGTTCTCTGCTCGAGGAGGCTGCCCATAAAGACAACATCGATGTCTTCCTCCTGCAGGAAACTCTTCTTAACAAGCGCCAACAACTGCGGTTGAGGGGTTTTATCCCCTTCCTTCTTCCCTGTGCTCGTGGCGGTCCCCGTGGCTGTGCCATCCTCGTCAGAAACGATATCCCTGCAATAGTCATCCACCCCCTCCCAGACTGTGGACCCAGAGCTGAAATTCAGGGAGTAGAACTTACCCTGAGAAACGGAAATCTAAAAATCTTCAACGTCTATCGTCCGCCTGCAGCCGATCTACACCTGGGAGAGCTTTTCTCCCTTTCACAATCAGAGGAAATATTCATAGGGGGGGACATGAATGCCCACCACGTGCCTCGGATCCCGAAGCCCAGCTAACCCAACAGGACGCCACATAGCTCTAGTACTTGAAGAAACCCCGACCATATCAATCCTCAACAACACCAACACCCCTACGCACCTACAGGGAGGTAGGCTGGATCTCTCCCTTGTTTCCTCCACTCTCGTTCCTCGATCCACTTGGGAGATCCACCCCACCTTAACATCAGATCACCACGCCATCCTCTGCTCCCTAGGAATCACTCCTCTACCGAAGCCCCCTGGGCCCCCCCCACTTTGGAACACGAAATAAGCAAACTGGGGCTTATTTACAAACACCCTAGACCACCACCTCCTTACCCTAGACCCCTCACCTGACCTTGACAGCCATGCCAACCAAATCACGGAGGCTTTCCAGGCGGCGGCAGACACAGCAATCCCCATCACCGGTCCTCCAAAACACTTCCACAAAGACCATTGGTATTATAACCCTAGGGTCAAAGAGCTCAACCACCATCTAAACAGAGCTAAAAAGATCTACCGCTCCAACCCCACCCCCGATGCACTAAGATATCTCCAAAGTGTTATCAGGCACTCTATAGCGGAGAAGAACAGCATAAAAGAGCAGAAATGGCTGGAGTGGTGCCAATCTCTGGGATCTCACACCAATCTTGGATCAATTTGGAGGAAACTAAAAGCAGTCTCTAGCCCTCCCACTGCCCGCCCCCCGACCCACCCCAACTCCCGTGGAAAAGCTGAGGACATGGCTGAGGCCTTTGCCCTTAGAACCTCCCCCCACCAACTCCCGCTCTCCACCAGACGCAAACAAGATGACCTACACCAACACAGAGCACATCTGATCCACATTAATAAAAACACCCCAGCCGAGACAGACTGCCCTTTCACCATACACGAACTAACACACACCTACAAAACTAGCACCGACACCGCTCCAGGTTCAGATGGGATTACTTACAGCATGCTTTCACATGCGGGTCCAGTGACTAGGAAGGCCTTCCTTGACCTCCTCAACCACTCCTGGACCCTCGGACGTATACCCTCGCAGTGGAAGCGTGCTGTAATCCACCCCATCCCTAAACAAAACGACCCAACAATCCCCGTCCTATCTCCCTTCTCAGTTGCCTTGGCAAAACTGCGGAGCGAATGGTTCTCCACCGTCTGACTTGGTCACTGCCTCCCCCACACAGCCACATCTTCGCCTACATCAAGGGCAAAGGTGCCTCAGAATGCCTCAGCTCCTTCCTGTCTGAATTCCGAGGAGGCAGAGGTCTAGCTGTCTTCATAGATCTCGAGAAGGCCTTCGAGCTAGCATGCCCAGAGGCTATCCTCGCAACCCTGGCACGCAAGGGAGTGAGGAGTCGCCTCCTTTGCTGGCTCGAAGACTTCTTCCGAGATCGTGAAGCTGCTGTCCGCTTCCAACGATTCACCTCTTCCTCCCACAAACACCAAAATGACACTCCACAAGGCAGCATTCTCAGTCCAACCCTATTCAATGCCCTTGTGGAGTGCCTCCTACACATCGACTTTGGACCTGGGATCAGACTGCTGTGTTATGCAGATGATCTAGCCCTCGCCATCCACAGAGGTCCTTACCATGCTCAAGGCCAGAAAGCCCTCTCTAAAATACACTCAGCGTGCCAAGAACTCGGCCTCAAAATTAACGCCTCCAAAACAAAGGCCCTCCCTATCAACATCAGACCTCCCATCAACCAACTGAGCCTCGGGCAAACGCCCATTGCATACGTTACCACACACAAATACTTGGGCGTGACCATCGATTCCCACTTCTCTTTCAGACCCGAAGTTGCACGCCTGAGAGATAAAACCAAAACCAGGATCTCGGCACTGAGAGCTCTAGCAGGTAAAGGGGGCGGAGCCACCTTTAAGGTCCTCCGCCTCTTTTACATGCAGACCATCAGATCAGTCATAGACTATTCCGCACCTGTTCTCCCAGCAATCGATGCAGGACACTCCCAAAAACTAGAAGTCATACAAAATGAAGCCATGAGGATCATGTCCGGCTCTCCGAGGTGGACAAAGCTTGTCAACCTCCGCCTCGAGTGTGACCTCATTAGCCTTAACCTCCGCATCCAAACTCGTGTTGCTACCCTTGCCACCAAACTAGCCCGCAGTGCATCTCCACTCCCCCTTTTATCACGAATCAAAACATCAGTAGGCCTCCACCCTGAGATACTCACGGGTAGCTGGCTCCACAGCACAGCCAGAGCCATCCACGCCCTCGAGACATCCTCATTCATAAATCAAGCCCCTGACTCTCTTGGCCCCCACTATCGCCCCCAAGCCCCATGGGACCCCCATTTGTGCAAAACAGTCATCACCAATACACCCCCTAAATCACACACCCCCAGCCAGCAACTCCGCCAAGAAGGCCTACAGCGCATCCACACCATCACCCCAAAGGATGCAGTCACTTACTATACTGATGGCTCTGTCTCTGATGGTCGAGCAGCTGCAGCCTTTGTCTGCGAACAAAGAGCACAGGGTTTCCGCCTAACCAACGGAGCTTCCACACTACAAGCGGAACTGGTGGCAATAGCATCTGCACTAAAGGATGCCCTGCTCCATAACCCTTCATCCGCTATCATCATTCACTCCGACTCTATGGCAGCCGTCCACACCCTTAGACAGCCTCTTCCCACCGACAACATCTTCATCGTCACAGACCTACTTGCTACAACCCAGCAAATACAGGATGCAGGGGGATCAGTCATTATACATTGGATCCCCAGTCATGTAGGCATCAGGGGCAATGAAAAGGCAGATGACACTGCGAGACAAGCAACATTACGCCCCACCATTGACATAGAGACAGCACAGAGCTTCTCAAACATCAAGAGGCAAATTCAACATCGCGCAAAAGCCCTCAGCCGAGAAGACCACAATCAGGAAGTACAGCTCGGCTCTCCTTCTGCAATGTGGTTTGCCCAGGCCACTCAATACGCGCCACTCAAACCACCTCTGCCAAAAGACAATCGCTTGCTTAACCAACTCCGCCGCCTCAGATTGGGATACCCCAGCATCCCTGAACTAGAAACAGCAAGCGACCCCCCTCCCACAGAATGCGAGCACTGCCAAGCCGACACCCCTTACCCACTGCTCCATTACCTTCTTCGCTGCCCAGTCACCTCCCGCCTCAGGGCAAAATCCACCTACCCTAATCCTGACATTCCTAGAGCCCACACTGCGGCAATCCCACTCAGCACCCTCCGAAAGACCGCAGCCAGCATCGTTGCCACCGCCCCATTCAGTGCCCTCCTTCAAGTGGTGCAAAGCACGCACCCTCCACCCTAATTTTAATTAATTAATTTATTGATTTATTATTATTATTATTATTATTATTATTATTATTTTATTTTTTTTTTTTTTTTAATATAAAGCCTAAGAAACAGAGTGTGCACAGGGCGGCACGTCCGCCCTGTTCACACGGCCTGTCTTCCCCATTCACACCAAAGCCTAACCCCACTGACCGGGCTAATGTATGGCCCGGCCTCCACTATAGGTGGAGGAAATCTTAAAACGAACGAACGAACGCGTCGTGGTCACTCTCAGCCGAGCTCTCGCCGAGGTAACAACTCTGCTTAGTGAAACGTGGATTCCCGGCTCCATAGACTTTCTCAGCAATTCACCATCGCACCTCACAGAGCTTTCGAGTTTTTCCTGGCTCTATCCTTTTCTCCCAGCTCTTTCTTTCCAGCTTCTTTTCCTTTCTCTTCCTGTTCAGCTACTCTCCGGCTGCCATCTTAGAGTCCCTGCCGTAGTACGACGCCGAACCCTGAAGGAATACCGTTAGTGTATCTCCATGAGGGGGGGCCTTAGAGGCCTGGTTATAGGAGGCGGCAAGGGTTGGCACTGTTAGGGCTAGGTTAGGTAAGTCCCTCACGGGGCAGTGACGGGGTCTCCTGCGTCCCCCTTTAGAGGGCGGGGAGTTTAGGCCCCCGTTACTGTAGGGAACCGCCGGAGAGTCTTGCCCTTCTCTCTCTCTCTCTCTCTCTCTCTCTCTCTCTCTCTCTCTCTCTTTTTTTTTTTTTTCCCCGCTCGTTTTAATTTATTTATCTTTTTTTTTCTTTCTTTTCTTTTTCTTTTCTTTCTTCAGCTATATCCCTTTACCTATCCCCTTTAGCTTACCTCATTCTATTTTTATTTTTATTTTCACATCCTTTCACTTTATTCTATTTTTACTTTTATTTTTCAAGCTCTGTGTCTGCATGTCCGTGTGTCTGTAACATGGAGCCTCCACCCAAGCCTGCTCTGACGTCTTCCCCTAAGACATCCCAGGCTAAGAAACCTCGTCTTACTGGTCCAGAGTATGACCCAGAAGACTTTTTTGAATCTACCCCGGCTATGAATACCGACCTAGACTCTGACGAAGTGGATCGTGCCTCTGCCTCTGCCATGACCTCCAAACCTGCCAAAGACCCAAGCCACGCCCCCAGGGCCTCCGAGAGCTCCGCCTTAGATTCTGCTCAACCCACTGACGATGCTGATGGCTTCACCCTGGTAAAGAAAAAACGCCGCTCTGCTGCCAAGACCACGCTCCCCCTTGAGCCCCCCACTACCTCATCCTCTGAACCCCACAACCGCACCTCACCACCTTCACACCCTCACCCCCGGTCCTCCACGCGCCTGCAGATGCCGCCACCTCCTGCCACTTCTCAGCCCCCTCATCAATACCCAGGCTTCATTATCACTCCCAATGAGAACTTTTCCTCTACTTATGACATCACTAATGCAATTGCAGCAGCACACCCCTCCTTAAAATTCAAAATGGTCCAGCTTAAAAACCAGGACACTGCTATCGTTCCCCTCGATGATGCTTCTCACGACATCCTCCACACCTTGAACACTGTTGCCGGAAAACCCATCAGCATCCAAAGACGCGACCCTAACCTCACCCCACATAAATTTGTCCTCACAAAATACCCGACAAATTTTCCCATGGCGGCAGTCCTAGACCACGACTCAGTCGAAACTGCCCAGAGATGCAATGTACAGGGACAAAATACCAGGCAAGTCATTGTCACTATCAGGGGAACTGTCCCTCCACTCCTCGACCTAGGACAATGGGGCTCATACCACCTACGCCCATTCATCCCAGAACCCCTCCGCTGCTTCAATTGCCAGCAATACGGACACCAACAATCACGGTGCTCCCGCCGCCCAGTTTGCGATATGTGCAGCGGCCGCCATGCCACCCAGGAGTGCCTAGACAAGTTCAAGGCCAAGCAGCCGGTCGCTGCACGTTGCCCGAACTGCGGCTGGAAGCACCATGCTTGGAACAAGGTTTGCCCTGCCAGGAAGGAACGTGTGCAGTGGGGGATAGAGAGGGAGACGCGTTGGGTCCAAGACCACCTCCCTGTACCCCTAGCCTCTCCAACCACCAACGCCTGGGGCGTGCTCCCCATCATCCCCCGAACCTCGTCTCTCCCTCTCCCTCCTCCACAGCCCACCGAGTTTCCCCCACTACCCAACCCCACCCCATCCCCGTCGGCTTTCCACCCACAGAGAAACCAAGCTCGCCAACCACGTACCTTAACCCCGCAGCCACCTCGCAACCCCTCCTACAGCCCACAACACACCGACGCCAGCACACAGACCAACATAAACTCCTCCACCCAAACCTCACAAGACGCCACTTATCTCCCAAGCCTTGCCACCACCAGCATAGAGGACTTCAGATCCCTAAGCCGCCACCTATGCACCACAATAGCAGAGGAACTCGGAAAGATCCTGGGACAACAATTCGACCCCAAACCCCTCCTCCAGGTAACCCACCAAGCCATACAACAGTGGATCGAGCATCCAGATCGGACCAACGCCACCCCCGACAAACTCCCCCCAGCCACCCCCACACTACAGGCGCCACTCCAACCCCCACCAACCCCATCCAACCCAGCCACTGCCCACCAACCACGCCACCGACACCGCCAAAACTCACGATCCCGTGCAACACCAGCATCACGGGATCCAAGAAACAGAAGCCGCTCCATCTCCATCGACAGGCCTCAAGAACACCTGGACAAGAATGCAGGAGCCCCCAGCCACCGACATCACACCCCCTCCGGGGAGAAAGGGAGACCTCGATCCAGATCACCACTTCCCACATCCACTCCATCAACCGGAATGACCTAAACACTGCAAGCCACCCCCATACCTCACAACAAATCACCTCCCCTTCCACATCTCTTCGCATACTGCGGTGGAATATCAACGGTGCCTCTGCAAAACGTTCTCTGCTCGAGGAGGCTGCCCATAAAGACAACATCGATGTCTTCCTCCTGCAGGAAACTCTTCTTAACAAGCGCCAACCACTGCGGTTGCGGGGTTTTATCCCCTTCCTTCTTCCCTGTGCTCGTGGCGGTCCCCGTGGCTGTGCCATCCTCGTCAGAAACGACATCCCTGCAATAGTCATCGACCCCCTCCCAGACTGTGGACCCAGAGCTGAAATTCAGGGAGTAGAACTTACCCTGAGAAACGGAAATCTAAAAATCTTCAACGTCTATCGTCCGCCTGCAGCCGATCTACACCTGGGAGAGCTTTTCTCCCTTTCACAATCAGAGGAAATATTCATAGGGGGGGACATGAATGCCCACCACATGTGCCTCGGATCCCGAAGCCCAGCTAACCCAACAGGACGCCACATAGCTCTAGTACTTGAAGAAACCCCGACCATATCCCTCCTCAACAACACCAACACCCCTACGCACCTACAGGGAGGTAGGCTGGATCTCTCCCTTGTTTCCTCCACTCTCGTTCCTCGATCCACTTGGGAGATCCACCCCACCTTAACATCAGATCACCACGCCATCCTCTGCTCCCTAGGAATCACTCCTCTACCGAAGCCCCCTGGGCCCCCCCCACGATGGAACACGAAACAAGCAAACTGGGGCTTATTTACAAACACCCTAGACCACCACCTCCTTACCCTAGACCCCTCACCTGACCTTGACAGCCATGCCAACCAAATCACGGAGGCTTTCCAGGCGGCGGCAGACACAGCAATCCCCATCACCGGTCCTCCAAAACACTTCCACAAAGACCATTGGTATTATAACCCTAGGGTCAAAGAGCTCAACCACCATCTAAACAGAGCTAAAAAGATCTACCGCTCCAACCCCACCCCCGATGCACTAAGATATCTCCAAAGTGTTATCAGGCACTCTATAGCGGAGAAGAACAGCATAAAAGAGCAGAAATGGCTGGAGTGGTGCCAATCTCTGGGATCTCACACCAATCTTGGATATATTTGGAGGAAACTAAAAGCAGTCTCTAGCCCTCCCACTGCCAGCCCCCTGACTCACCCCAACCCCCGTAGAAAAGCTGAGGACATGGCTGAGGCCTTTGCCCTTAGAACCTCCCCCCAACAACTCCCGCTCTCCACCAGACGCAAACAAGATGACCTACACCAACACAGAGCACATCTGATCCACATTAATAAAAACACCCCAGCCGAGACAGACTGCCCTTTCACCATACACGAACTAACACACACCTACAAAACTAGCACCGACACCGCTCCAGGTTCAGATGGGATTACTTACAGCATGCTTTCACATGCGGGTCCAGTGACTAGGAAGGCCTTCCTTGACCTCCTCAACCACTCCTGGACCCTCGGACGTATACCCTCGCAGTGGAAGCGTGCTGTAATCCACCCCATCCCTAAACAAAACGACCCCAACAACCCCCGTCCTATCTCCCTTCTCAGTTGCCTTGGCAAAACTGCGGAGCGAATGGTTCTCCACCGTCTGACTTGGTCACTGCCTCCCCCACACAGCCACATCTTCGCCTACATCAAGGGCAAAGGTGCCTCAGAATGCCTCAGCTCCTTCCTGTCTGAATTCCGAGGAGGCAGAGGCTTAGCTGTCTTCATAGATCTCGAGAAGGCCTTCAAGCTAGCATGCCCAGAGGCTATCCTTGCAACCCTGGCACGCAGGGGAGTGAGGAGTCGCCTCCTTTGCTGGCTCGAGGACTTCTTCCGAGATCGTGAAGCTGCTGTCCGCTTCCAAGGATTCACCTCTTCCCCCCACAAACACCAAAATGGCACTCCACAAGGCAGCATTCTCAGTCCAACCCTATTCAATGCCCTTGTGGAGTGCCTCCTACACATCGACTTTGGACCTGGGATCAGACTGCTGTGTTATGCAGATGATCTAGCCCTCGCCATCCACAGAGGTCCTTACCATGCTCAAGGCCAGAAAGCCCTCTCTAAAATACACTCAGCGTGCCAAGAACTCGGCCTCAAAATTAACGCCTCCAAAACAAAGGCCCTCCCTATCAACATCAGACCTCCCATCAACCAACTGAGCCTCGGGCAAACGCCCATTGCATACGTTACCACACACAAATACTTGGGCGTGACCATCGATTCCCACTTCTCTTTCAGACCCGAAGTTGCACGCCTGAGAGATAAAACCAAAACCAGGATCTCGGCACTGAGAGCTCTAGCAGGTAAAGGGGGCGGAGCCACCTTTAAGGTCCTCTGCCTCTTTTACATGCAGACCATCAGATCAGTCAAAGACTATTCCTCACCTGTTCTCCCAGCAATCGATGCAGGACACTCCCAAAAACTAGAAGTCATACAAAATGAAGCCATGAGGATCATGTCCGGCTCTCCGAGGTGGACAAAGATTGTCAACCTCCACCTCGAATGTGACCTCATTAGCCTTAACCTCCGCATCCAAACTCGTGTTGCTACCCTTGCCACCAAACTAGCCCGCAGTGCATCTCCACTCCCCCTTTTATCACGAATCAAAACATCAGTAGGCCTCCACCCTGAGATACTCACGGGTAGCTGGCTCCACAGCACAGCCAGAGCCATCCACGCCCTCGAGACATCCTCATTCATAAATCAAGCCCCTGACTCTCTTGCCCTCCACTATCGCCACCAAGCCCCATGGGAGCCCCCTTTGTGCAAAACAGTCATCACCAATACACCCCCTAAATCACACACCCCCACCCAGCAACTCCGCCAAGAAGGCCTACAGCGCATCCACACCATCACCCCAAAGGATGCAGTCACTTACTATACTGATGGCTCTGTCTCTGATGGTCGAGCAGCTGCAGCCTTTGTCTGCGAACAAAGAGCACAGGGTTTCCGCCTAACCAACGGAGCTTCCACACTACAAGCGGAACTGGTGGCAATAGCAGCTGCACTAAAGGATGCCCTGCTCCATAACCCTTCATCCGCTATCATCATTCACTCCGACTCTATGGCAGCCGTCCACACCCTTAGACAGCCTCTTCCCACCGACAACATCTTCATCGTCACAGACCTACTTGCTACAACCCAGCAAATACAGGATGCAGGGGGATCAGTCATTATACATTGGATCCCCAGTCATGTAGGCATCAGGGGCAATGAAAAGGCAGATGACACTGCGAGACAAGCAACATTACGCCCCACCATTGACATAGAGACAGCACAGAGCTTCTCAAACATCAAGAGGCAAATTCAACATCGCGCAAAAGCCCTCAGCCGAGAAGACCACAATCAGGAAGTACAGCTCGGCTCTCCTTCTGCAATGTGGTTTGCCCAGGCCACTCAATACGCGCCACTCAAACCACCTCTGCCAAAAGACAATCGCTTGCTTAACCAACTCCGCCGCCTCAGATTGGGATACCCCAGCCTCCCTGAACTAGAAACAGCAAGCGACCCCCCTCCCACAGAATGCGAGCACTGCCAAGCCGACACCCCTTACCCACTGCTCCATTACCTTCTTCGCTGCCCAGTCACCTCCCGCCTCAGGGCAAAATCCACCTACCCTAATCCTGACATTCCTAGAGCCCACACTGCGGCAATCCCACTCAGCACCCTCCGAAAGACCGCAGCCAGCATCGTTGCCACCGCCCCATTCAGTGCCCTCCTTCAAGTGGTGCAAAGCACGCACCCTCCACCCTAATTTTAATTAATTAATTTATTGATTTATTATTATTATTATTTTTTTTTTTATTTTTTTTTTTTTAATATAAAGCCTAAGAAACAGAGTGTGCACAGGGCGGCACGTCCGCCCTGTTCACACGGCCTGTCTTCCCCATTCACACCAAAGCCTAACCCCACTGACCGGGCTAATGTATGGCCCGGCCTCCACTATAGGTGGAGGAAATCTTAAAACGAACGAACGAACGCGTCGTGGTCACACACACCTCAAAGTCAGTCAGGAGACAGGACATGTGTGCTGGGCATTCCCAGGTCCTGTCCTCCCCACTTACTGTTTTTTAATCAGCCCATACACCACTGACCGGGCTAATGTATGGCCCGGCCTGCACTATATGTGCAGGGAATCTTTTAACGAACGAACGAACGCGTCGTGGTCACTCTCAGCCGAGCTCTCGCCGAGGTAACAACTCTGCTTAGTGAAACGTGGATTCCAGGCTCCATAGACTTTCTAAGCAGTTCACCATCGCACCTCACAGAGCTTTCGAGTTTTTCCTGGCTCTATCCTTTTCTCCCAGCTCTTTCTTTTCAGTTTCTTTTCCTTTCTCTTCCTGTTCAGCTACTCTCCGGCTGCCATCTTAGAGTCCCTGCCGTAGTACGACGCCGAACCCTGAAGGAATACCGTTAGGGTATCTCCATGAGGGGGGGCCTTAGAGGCCTGGTTATAGGAGGCGGCAAGGGTTGGCACTGTTAGGGCTAGGTTAGGTAAGTACCTCACGGGGCAGTGACGGGGTCTCCTGGGTCGCCCTTTAGAGGGCGGGGAGTTTAGGCCCCCGTTACTGTAGGGAACCGCCAGAGAGTCTTGCCCTTCTCTCTCTCTCTCTCTCTCTCTCTCTCTTTTTTCTTTTTTTTCACTCGTTTTAATTTATTTATCTTTTTTTTTCTTTCTTTTCTTTTTCTTTTCTTTCTTCAGCTATATCCCTTTACCTATCCCCTTTAGCTTACCTCATTCTATTTTTATTTTTATTTTCACATCCTTTCACTTTATTCTATTTTTACTTTTATTTTTCAAGCTCTGTGTCTGCATGTCCGTGTGTCTGTAACATGGAGCCTCCACCCAAGCCTGCTCTGACGTCTTCCCCTAAGACATCCCAGTCTAAGAAACCTCGTCTTACTGGTCCAGAGTATGACCCAGAAGACTTTTTGGAATCTACCCCGGCTATGGATACCGACCTAGACTCTGACGAAGTGAATCGTGCCTCTGCCTCTGCCATGACCTCCAAACCTGCCAAAGACCCAAGCCACGCCCCCAGGGCCTCCGAGAGCTCCGCCTTAGATTCTGCTCAACCCACTGACGATGCTGATGGCTTCAACCTGGTAAAAAAAAAACGCCGCTCTGCTGCCAAGACCACGCTCCCCCTTGAGCCCCCCACTACCTCATCCTCTGAACCCCACAACCGCACCTCACCACCTTCACACCCTCACCCCCGGTCCTCCACGCGCCTGCAGATGCCGCCACCTCCTGCCACTTCTCAGCCCCTCATCAATACCCAGGCTTCATTATCACTCCCAGTGAGAACTTTTCCTCTACTTATGACATCACTAATGCAATTGCAGCAGCACACCCCTCCTTAAAATTCAAAATGGTCCAGCTTAAAATCCAGGACACTGCTATCGTTCCCCTCGATGATGCTTCGCACGACATCCTCCTCACCTTGAACACTGTTGCCGGAAAACCCATCAGCATCCAAACACGCGACCCTAACCTCACCCCACATAAATTTGTCCTCACAAAATACCCGACAAATTTTCCCATGGCGGCAGTCCTAGACCACGACTCAGTCGAAACTGCCTAGAGATGCAATGTAGAGGGACAAAATACCAGGCAAGTTATTGTCACTATCAGGGGAACTGTCCCTCCACTCCTCGACCTAGGACAATGGGGCTCATACCACCTACGCCCATTCATCCCAGAACCACTCCGCTGCTTCAATTGCCAGCAATACGGACACCAACAATCACGGTGCTCCCGCCGCCCAGTTTGCGATATGTGCAGCGGCCGCCATGCCACCCAGGAGTGCCTAGACAAGTTCAAGGCCAAGCAGCCGGTCGCTGCACGTTGCCCGAACTGTGGATGGAAGAACCCTGCTTGGAACAAGGTTTGCCCTGCCTGGAAGGAACGTGTGCAGTGGGGGATAGAGAGGGAGACACGTTGGGTCCAAGACCACCTCACTGTACCCCTAGCCTCTCCAACCACCAACGCCTGGGGCGTGCTCCCCATCATCTCCCGAACCTCGTCTCTCCCTCTCCCTCCTCCGCAGCCCACCGAGTTTCCCCCACTACCCAACACCACCCTATCCCCGTCGGCTTTCCACCCACAGAGAAACCAAGCTCGCCAACCACGTACCTTAACCCCGCAGCCACCTCGCAACCCCCCTTACACCCCACAACACACCGACGCCAGCACACAGACCAACATAGACTCCTCCACCCAAACCTCACCAGACGCCACTTATCTCCCAGGCCTTGCCACCACCAGCATAGAGGACTTCAGATCCCTAAGCCGCCACCTATGCACCACAATAGCAGAGGAACTCGGAAAGATCCTGGGACAACAATTCGACCCCAAACCCCTCCTCCAGGTAACCCACCAAGTCATACAACAGTGGATCGAGCATCCAGATCGGACCAACGCCACCCCCGACAAACTCCCCCCAGCCACCCCCACACTACAGGCGCCACTCCAACCCCCACCAACCCCATCCAACCTAGCCACTGCCCACCAACCACGCCACCGACACCGCCAAAACTCACGATCCCGTGCAACACCAGCATCACGGGATCCAAGAAACAGAAGCCGCTCCATCTCCATCGACAGGCCTCAAGAACACCTGGACAAGAATGCAGGAGCCCCCAGCCACCGACATCACACCCCCTCCGGGGAGAAAGGGAGACCTCGATCCAGATCACCACTTCCCACATCCACTCCATCAACCGGAATGACCTAAACACTGCAAGCCACCCCCATACCTCACAACAAATCACCTCCCCTTCCACATCTCTTCGCATACTGCGGTGGAATATCAACGGTGCCTCTGCAAAACGTTCTCTGCTCGAGGAGGCTGCCCATAAAGACAACATCGATGTCTTCCTCCTGCAGGAAACTCTTCTTAACAAGCGCCAACCACTGCGGTTGAGGGGTTTTATCCCCTTTCTTCTTCCTTGTGCTCGTGGCGGTCCCCGTGGCTGTGCCATCCTCGTCAGAAACGATATCCCTGCAATAGTCATCCTCCCCCTCCCAGACTGTGGACCCAGAGCTGAAATTCAGGGAGTAGAACTTACCCTGAGAAACGGAAATCTAAAAATCTTCAACGTCTATCGTCCGCCTGCAGCCGATCTACACCTGGGAGAGCTTTTCTCCCTTTCACAATCGGAGGAAATATTCATAGGGGGGGACATGAATGCCCACCACATGTGCCTCGGATCCCGAAGCCCAGCTAACCCAACAGGACGCCACATAGCTCTAGTACTTGAAGAAACCCCGACCATATCAATCCTCAACAACACCAACACCCCTACGCACCTACAGGGAGGTAGGCTGGATCTCTCCCTTGTTTCCTCCACTCTCGTTCCTCGATCCACTTGGGAGATCCACCCCACCTTAACATCAGATCACCACGCCATCCTCTGCTCCCTAGGAATCACTCCTCTACCGAAGCCCGATGGGCCCCCCCCCACGATGGAACACGAAATAAGCAAACTGGGGCTTATTTACAAACACCCTAGACCACCACCTCCTTACCCTAGACCCCTCACCTGACCTTGACAGCCATGCCAACCAAATCACGGAGGCTTTCCAGGCGGCGGCAGACACAGCAATCCCCATCACCGGTCCTCCAAAACACTTCCACAAAGACCATTGGTATTATAACCCTAGGGTCAAAGAGCTCAACCACCATCTAAACAGAGCTAAAAAGATCTACCGCTCCAACCCCACCCCCGATGCACTAAGATATCTCCAAAGTGTTATCAGGCACTCTATAGCGGAGAAGAACAGCATAAAAGAGCAGAAATGGCTGGAGTGGTGCCAATCTCTGGGATCTCACACCAATCTTGGATCAATTTGGAGGAAACTAAAAGCAGTCTCTAGCCCTCCCACTGCCCGCCCCCCGACCCACCACAACTCCCGTGGAAAAGCTGAGGACATGGCTGAGGCCTTTGCCCTTAGAACCTCCCCCCACCAACTCCCGCTCTCCACCAGATGCAAACAAGATGACCTACACCAACACAGAGCACATCTGATCCACATTAATAAAAACACCCCAGCCGAGACAGACTGCCCTTTCACCATACATGAACTAACACACACCTACAAAACTAGCACCGACACCGCTCCAGGTTCAGATGGGATTACTTACAGCATGCTCTCACATGCGGGTCCAGTGACTAGGAAGGCCTTCCTTGACCTCCTCAACAACTCCTGGACCCTCGGACGTATACCCTCGCAGTGGAAGCGTGCTGTAATCCACCCCATCCCTAAACAAAACGACCCAACAATCCCCGTCCTATCTCCCTTCTCAGTTGCCTTGGCAAAACTGCGGAGCGAATGGTTCTCCACCGTCTGACTTGGTCACTGCCTCCCCCACACAGCCACATCTTCGCCTACATCAAGGGCAAAGGTGCCTCAGAATGCCTCAGCTCCTTCCTGTCTGAATTCCGAGGAGGCAGAGGTCTAGCTGTCTTCATAGATCTCGAGAAGGCCTTCGAGCTAGCATGCCCAGAGGCTATCCTCGCAACCCTGGCACGCAGGGGAGTGAGGAGTCGCCTCCTTTTCTGGCTCGAAGACTTCTTCCGAGATCGTGAAGCTGCTGTCCGCTTACAAGGATTCACCTCTTCCTCCCACAAACAAGAAAATGGCACTCCACAAGGCAGCATTCTCAGTCCAACCCTATTCAATGCCCTTGTGGAGTGCCTCCTACACATCGACTTTGGACCTGGGATCAGACTGCTGTGTTATGCAGATGATCTAGCCCTCGCCATCCACAGAGGTCCTTACCATGCTCAAGGCCAGAAAGCCCTCTCTAAAATACACTCAGCGTGCCAAGAAATCGGCCTCAAAATTAACGCCTCCAAAACAAAGGCCCTCCCTATCAACATCAGACCTCCCATCAACCAACTGAGCCTCGGGCAAACGCCCATTGCATACGTTATCACACACAAATACTTGGGCGTGACCATCGATTCCCACTTCTCTTTCAGACCCGAAGTTGCACGCCTGAGAGATAAAACCAAAACCAGGATCTCGGCACTGAGAGCTCTAGCAGGTAAAGGGGGCGGAGCCACCTTTAAGGTCCTCTGCCTCTTTTACATGCAGACCATCAGATCAGTCAAAGACTATTCCTCACCTGTTCTCCCAGCAATCGATGCAGGACACTCCCAAAAACTAGAAGTCATACAAAATGAAGCCATGAGGATCATGTCCGGCTCTCCGAGGTGGACAAAGATTGTCAACCTCCACCTCGAATGTGACCTCATTAGCCTTAACCTCCGCATCCAAACTCGTGTTGCTACCCTTGCCACCAAACTAGCCCGCAGTGCATCTCCACTCCCCCTTTTATCACGAATCAAAACATCAGTAGGCCTCCACCCTGAGATACTCACGGGTAGCTGGCTCCACAGCACAGCCAGAGCCATCCACGCCCTCGAGACATCCTCATTCATAAATCAAGCCCCTGACTCTCTTGCCCCCCACTATCGCCCCCAAGCCCCATGGGACCCCCCTGTGTGCAAAACAGTCATCACCAATACACCCCCTAAATCACACACCCCCACCCAGCAACTCCGCCAAGAAGGCCTACAGCGCATCCAAACCATCACCCCAAAGGATGCAGTCACCAACTATACTGATGGCTCTGTCTCTGATGGTCGAGCAGCTGCAGCCTTTGTCTGCGAACAAAGAGCACAGGGTTTCAGCCTAACCAACGGAGCTTCCACACTACAAGCGGAACTGGTGGCAATAGCAGCTGCACTAAAGGATGCCCTGCTCCATAACCCTTCATCCGCTATCATCATTCACTCCGACTCTATGGCAGCCGTGCACACCCTTAGACAGTCTCTTCCCACCGACAACATCTTCATCGTCACAGACCTACTTGCTACAACCCAGCAAATACAGGATGCAGGGGGATCAGTCATCATACATTGGATCCCCAGTCATGTAGGCATCAGGGGCAATGAAAAGGCAGATGACACTGCGAGACAAGCAACATTACGCCCCACCATTGACATAGAGACAGCACAGAGCTTCTCAAACATCAAGAGGCAAATTCAACACCGCGCAAAAGCCCTCAGCCGAGAAAACCACAATCAGGAAGTACAGCTCAGCTCTCCTTCTGCAATGTGGTTTGCCCAGGCCACTCAATACGCGCTACTCAAACCACCTCTACCAAAAGACAATCACTTGCTTAACCAACTCCGCCGCCTCAGATTGGGATACCCCAGCCTCCCTGAACTAGACACAGCAAGCGACCCCCCTCCCACAGAATGCGAGCACTGCCAAGCCGACACCCCTTACCCACTGCTCCATTACCTTCTTCGCTGCCCAGTCACCTCCCGCCTCAGGGCAAAATCCACCTACCCTAATCCTGACATTCCAAGAGCCCACACTGCAGCAATCCCACTCAGCACCCTCCGAAAGACCGCAGCCAGCATCGTTGCCACCGCCCCATTCAGTGCCCTCCATCAAGTGGTGCAAAGCACGCACCCTCCACCCTAATTTTAATTATTTATTATTATTATTATTTTTTTTTTTTATATATATATATTTTTTTTTTATAAAGCCAAAGAAACATAGTGTGCACAGGGCGGCACGTCCGCCCTCTTCACACGGCCTGTCTTCCCCTTTCACACCAAAGCCTAACCCCACCGACGGGGCTAATGTATGGCCCGGCCTCCACTATAGGTGGAGGAAATCTTAAAACGAACGAACGAACGCGTCGTGGTCACACACACCTCAAAGTCAGTCAGGAGACAGGACATGTGTGCTGGGCATTCCCCAGGTCCTGTCCTCCCCACTTACTGTTTTTTAATCAGCCCATACACCACTGACCGGGCTAATGTATGGCCCGGCCTGCACTATATGTGCAGGGAATCTTTTAACGAACGAACGAACGCGTTGAGGTCACTCTCAGCCGAGCTCTCGCCGAGGTAACATCTCTGCTTAGTGAAACGTGGATTCCCGGCTCCATAGACTTTCTAAGCAATTTCACCATCGCACCTCACATAGCTTTCGAGTTTTTCCTGGCTCTATCCTTTTCTCCCAGCTCTTTCTTTTCGGTTTCTTTTCCTTTCACTTCTTGTTCAGCTACTCTCCGGCTGCCATCTTAGAGTCCCTGCCGTAGTACGACGCCGAACCCTGAAGGAATACCGTTAGGGTATCTCCATGAGGGGGGGCCTTAGAGGCCTGGTTATAGGAGGCGGCAAGGGTTGGCACTGTTAGGGCTAGGTTAGGTAAGTCCCTCACGGGGCAGTGACGGGATCTCCTGCGTCGCCCTTTAGAGGGCGGGGAGTTTAGGTCCCCGTTACTGTAGGGAACCGCCGGAGAGTCTTGCCCTTCTCTCTCTCTCTCTCTCTTTTTTTTTTTTTTTCTCTCGTTTTGATTTATTTATCTTTTTTTTCTCTTTTCTTTTTCTTTTCTTTCCTCAGCTATATCCCTTTACCTAAACCCTTTAGCTCACCTCATTCTATTTTTATTTTTATTTTCACATCCTTTAACTTTTATTCTATTTTTACTTTTATTTTTCAAGCTCTGTGTCTGCATGTCCGTGTGTCTGTAACATGGAGCCTCCACCCAAGCCTGCTCTGACGTCTTCCCCTAAGACATCCCAGGCTAAGAAACCTCGTCTCACTGGTCCAGAGTATGACCCAGAAGACTTTTTTGAATCTACCCCGGCTATGAATACCGACCTAGACTCTGATGAAGTGCATCGTGCCTCTGCCTCTGCCATGACCTCCAAACCTGCCAAAGACCCAAGCCACGCCCCCAGGGCCTCCGAGAGCTCCGCCTTAGATCCTGCTCAACCCACTGACGATGCTGATGGCTTCACCCTGGTAAAAAAAAAAAAAAAAAACGCCGCACTGCTGCCAAGACCACGCTCCCCCTTGAGCCCCCCACTACCTCATCCTCTGAACCCCACAACCGCACCTCACCACCTTCACACCCTCACCCCTGGTCCTCCACGCGCCTACAGATGCCGCCACATCCTGCCACTTCTCAGCCCCCTCATGAATACCCAGGCTTCATTATCACTCCCAATGAGAACTTTTCCTCTACTTACGACATCACAAACGCAATTGCAGCAGCACACCCCTCCTTAAAATTCAAAATGGTCCAGCTTAAAAACCAGGACACTGCTATCGTTCCCCTCGATGATGCTTCTCACGACATCCTCCACACCTTGAACACTGTTGCCGGAAAACCCATCAGCATCCAAAGACGCGACCCTAACCTCACACCGCATAAATTTGTCCTCACAAAATACCTGACAAATTTTCCCATGGCGGCAGTCCTAGACCACGACTCAGTCGAAACTGCCCAGAGATGCAACGTACAGGGACAAAATACCAGGCAAGTTATTGTCACTATCAGGGGAACTGTCCCTCCACTCCTCGACCTAGGACAATGGGGCTCATACCACCTACGCCCCATCATCCCAGAACCCCTCCGCTGCTTCAATTGTCAGCAATACGGACACCACCAATCACGGTGCTCCCGCCGCCCAGTTTGCGCCATGTGCAGCGGCCGCCATGCCACCCAGGAGTGCCTAGACAAATTCAAGGCCAAGCAGCCGGTCGCTGCACGTTGCCCGAACTGCGGCGGGAAGCACCATGCTTGGAACAAGGTTTGCCCTGCCAGGAAGAAACGTGTGCAGTGGGGGATAGAGAGGGAGACACGTTGGGTCCAAGACCACCTCCCTGCACCCCTAGCCTCTCCAACCACCAACGCCTGGGGCGTGCCCCCCATCATCCCCCGAACCTCGTCTCTCCCTCTCCCTCCTCCACAGCCCACCGAGTTTCCCCCACTACCCAACCCCACCCCATCCCCGTCGGCTTTCCACCCACAGAGAAACCCAGCTCGCCAACCACGAACCTTAAGCCCGCAGCCACCTCGCCACCCCCCCTCCACCCCACAACACACCGACGCCAGCACACAGACCAACATAGACTCCTCCACCCAAACCTCACCAGACGCCACTTATCTCCCAGGCCTTGCCACCACCAGCATAGAGGACTTCAGATCCCTAAGCCGCCACCTATGCATCACAATAGCAGAGGAACTCGGAAAGATACTGGGACAACAGTTCGACCCCAAACCCCTCCTCCAGGTAACCCACCAAGTCATACAACAGTGGATCGAGCATCCAGATCGGACCAACGCCACCCCCGACAAACTCCCCCCAGCCACCCCCACACTACAGGTGCCACTCCAACCCCCACCAACCCCATCCAACCCAGCCACTGCCCACCAACCACGCCACCGACACCGCCAAAACTCACGATCCCGTGCAACACCAGCATCACGGGATCCAAGAAACAGAAGCCGCTCCATCTTCATCGACAGGCCTCAAGAACACCTGGACAAGCATGCAGGAGCCCCCAGCCACCGACATCACACCCCCTCCGGGGAGAAAGGGAGACCTCGATCCAGATCACCACTTCCCACATCCACTCCATCAACCGGAATGACCTAAACACTGCAAGCCACCCCCATACCTCACAACAAATCACCTCCCCTTCCACATCTCTTCGCATACTGCGGTGGAATATCAACGGTGCCTCTGCAAAACGTTCTCTGCTCGAGGAGGCTGCCCATAAAGACAACATCGATGTCTTCCTCCTGCAGGAAACTCTTCTCAACAAGCGCCAACCACTGAGGTTGCGGAGTTTTATCCCCTTCCTTCTTCCTTGTGCTCGTGGCGGTCCCCGAGGCAGCGCCATCCTCGTCAAAAACCACATCCCTGCAATAGCCATCGACCCCCTCCCAGACTGTGGACCCAGAGCTGAAATTCAGGGAGTAGAACTTAACCTGAGAAACGGAAATCTAAAAATCTTCAACGTCTATCGTCCGCCTGCAGCCGATCTACACCTGGGAGAGCTTTTCTCCCTTTCAAAATCGGAGGAAATATTCATAGGGGGGGACATGAATGCCCACCACATGTGCCTCAGATTCCGAAGCCCAGCTAACCAAACAGGACGCCACATAGCTCTAGTACTTGAAGAAACCCCGACCATATCCCTCCTCAACAACACCAACACTCCTACGCACCTACAGGGAGGTAGGCTGGATCTCTCCCTTGTTTTCTCCACTCTCGTTCCTCGATCCACTTGGAAGATCCACCCCACCTAAACATCAGATCACCACGCCATCCTCTGCTCCCTAGGAATCACTCCTCTACCGAAGCCCCCTGGGACCCCCCCAAGATGGAACACGAAACAAGCAAACTGAGGCTTATTTACAAATACCCTAGACCACCACCTCCTTACTCTAGACCCCTCACCTGACCTTGACAGCCATGCCAACCAAATCACGGAGGCCTTCCAGGCGGCGGCAGACACAGCAATTCCCATCACCGGTTCTCCAAAACACTTCCACAAAGACCATTGGTATTATAACCCCAGGGTCAAAGAGCTCAACCACCATCTAAGCAGAGCTAAAAAGATCTACCGCTCCAACCCCACCCCTGATGCACTAAGATATCTCCAAAGTGTTATCAGGCACTCTATAGCGGAGAAGAACAGCATAAAAGAGCAGAAATGGCTGAAGTGGTGCCAATCTCTGGGAGCTCACACCAATCTTGGATCTATTTGGAGGAAACTAAAAGCAGTCTCTAGCCCTCCCACTGCCCGCCACCCAACCCACCCCAACCCCCGTGGGAAAGCTGAGGACATGGCTGAGGCCTTTGCCCTTAGAACCTCCCCCCAGCAACTCCCGCTCTCCACCAGACGCAAACAAGATGACCTACACCAACACAGAGCACATCTTATCCACATTAATAAAAACACCCCAGCCGAGACAGACTGCCCTTTCACCATACACGAACTAACACACACCTACAAAACTAGCACCGACACTGCTCCAGGTTCAGATGGGATTACTTACAGCATGCTCTCACATGCGGGTCCAGTGACTAGGAAGGCCTTCCTTGACCTCCTCAACAACTCCTGGACCCTCGGACGTATACCCTCACAGTGGAAGCGTGCTGTAATCCACCCCATCCCTAAACAAAACGACCCCAACAACCCCGGTCCTATCTCCCTTCTCAGTTGCCTTGGCAAAACTGCGGAGCGAATGGTTCTCCACCGTCTGACTTGGTCACTGCCTCCCCCACACAGCCACATCTTCGCCTACATCAAGGGCAAAGGTGCCTCAGAATGCCTCAGCTCCTTCCTGTCTGAATTCCGAGGAGGCAGAGGTCTAGCTGTCTTCATAGATCTCGAGAAGGCTTTCGAGCTAGCATGCCCAGAGGCTATCCTGGCAACCCTGGCACGCAGGGGAGTGAGGGGTCGCCTCCTTTGCTGGCTCGAGGACTTCTTCCGAGATCGTGAAGCTGCTGTCCGCTTCCAAGGATTCACCTCTTCCCCCCACAAACACCAAAATGGCACTCCACAAGGCAGCATTCTCAGTCCAACCCTATTCAATGCCCTTGTGGAGTGCCTCCTACACATCGACTTTGGACCTGGGAACTGACTGCTGTGTTATGCAGATGATCTAGCCCTCGCCATCCACAGAAGTCCTTACCATGCTCAAGGCCAGAAAGCCCTCTCTAAAATACACTCAGCGTGCCAAGAACTCGGCCTCAAAATTAATGCCTCCAAAACAAAGGCCCTCCCTATCAACATCAGACCTCCCATCAACCAACTGAGCCTCGGGCAAATGCCCATTGCATACATCACCACACACAAATACCTGGGCGTGACCATCGATTCCCACTTCTCTTTCAGACCCGAAGTTGCACGCCTGAGAAATAAAACCAAAACCAGGATCTCGGCACTGAGAGCTCTAGCAGGTAAAGGGGGCGGAGCCACCTTTAGGGTCCTCCGCCTCTTTTACATGTAGCTCATCAGATCAGTCATCGACTATTCCGCACCTGTTCTCACAGCAATCGATGCAGGACACTCCCAAAAACTAGAAGTCATACAAAATGAAGCCATGAGGATCATGTCCGGCTCTCCGAGGTGGACAAAGCTTGTCAACCTCCGCCTCGAGTGTGACCTCATTAGCCTTAACCTCCGCATCCAAACTCGTGTTGCTACCCTTGCCACCAAACTAGCCCGCAGTGCATCTCCACTCCCCCTTTTATCACGAATCAAAACATCAGTAGGCCTCCACCCTGATATACTCACGGGTAGCTGGCTCCACAGCACAGCCAGAGCCATCCACGCCCTCGAGACATCCTCATTCGTAAATCAAGCCCCTGACTCTCTTGCCCCCCACTATCGCCCCCAAGCCCCATGGGACCTTCTTTTGTGCAAAACAGTCATCACCAATACACCTCCTAAATCACACACCCCCACCCAGCAACTCCGCCAAGAAGGCCTACAGCGCATCCACACCATCACCCCAAAGGATGTAGTCACTTACTATACTGATGGCTCTGTCTCTGATGGTCGAGCAGCTGCAGCCTTTGTCTGCGAACAAAGAGCACAGGGTTTCCGCCTAACCAACGGAGCTTCCACACTACAAGCGGAACTGGTGGCAATAGCAGCTGCACTAAAGAATGCCCTGCTCCATAACCCTTCATCCGCTATCATCATTCACTCCGACTCTATGGCAGCCATCCACACCCTTAGACAGCCTCTTCCCACCGACAACATCTTCATCGTCACAGACCTACTTGCTACAACCCAGCAAATACAGGATGCAGGGGGATCAGTCATTATACATTGGATCCCCAGTCATGTAGGCATCAGGGGTAATGAAAAGGCAGATGACACTGCGAGACAAGCAACATTACGCCCCACCATTGACATAGAGACAGCACAGAGCTTCTCAAACATCAAGAGGCAAATTCAACACCGTGCAAAAGATCTCAGCTGAGAAGACCACAATCAGGAAGTACAGCTCGGCTTTCCTTCTGCAATGTGGTTTGCCCAGGCCACTCAATACACGCCATTCAAACCACCTCTGCCAAAAGGTAATCGCTTGCTTAACCAACTCCGCCGCCTCAGATTGGGATACCCCAGCCTCTCTGAACTAGAAACAGCATGTGACCCCCCTCCCACAGAATGCGAGCACTGCCAAGCCGACACCCCTTACCCACTGCTCCATTACCTTCTTCGCTGCCCAGTCACCTCCCGCCTCAGGGCAAAGTCCACCTACCCTAATCCTGACATTCCTAGAGCCCACACTGCAGCAATCCCACTCAGCACCCTCCGAAAGACCGCAGCCAGCATCGTTGCCACCGCCCCATTCAGTGCCCTCCTTCAAGTGGTGCAAAGCACGCACCCTCCACCCTAATTTTAATTAATTAATTTATTATTATTATTTTTTATTTTTATTTTTTTTTTTACCCCTGGGGGTAGGGAGGGTTTCAACAATACTCCCCCAGTATCCCTGCTTGTCGTAAAAGGCGACTAAAAGGGTTGGCGGAGTGTTAGTGCCCCTCCCCGGAAAACAACTAACTAAAAAAACAAACAAGAAGCCTCGGACAAGGATTGACCAAACGATGACGACCCAGGACCGGACAAAGGACTTGGTAATTAGTACATGGAATGTAAGAGGAGCGAATGATGAGGTGAAAGAGAGAGAGATTGTCCAGGTGCTTGAGGGTGCGAAAGTGGATGTATGTGGAATAACTGAAACAAAATGGAGAGGAGAAAGTGTGAGAGAATGGGAGTATGAATGGGGTATATGTGCAGGAGTAGATGAGAATGAGAGGGCAAAGGAAGGAGTGTGTATAGTTGTGAGTAAAAGATGGAAGAAGAGCATAAGACAGTATGGATCAGTTGGGTCAAGGATTGTGTGGGTAAAGTTGAAAGTTGGAATACAATTGTGGGTGATTGTGTGTGTGTATGCGCCAACGCAAGATCGTGCTAGAAGAGTGAGAGAAGAGTTCTGGACAAATGTGGAAGTGTGCATGGAAAAGTTTGGAAGGAATGAGAGAGTGTTTTTGATTGGTGATATGAATGGTAAAGTTGGTAATGTGAAGGTGGATGGAATAGTTGGTGAGTGGGGTGTGCCTGCCGAGATAGATGAGAATGGGAGTGCGTTAGTGGACATTTGTGCTGGGAGGGGGTTGGTGATAGCCAATACCCTCTTCAGGCATAAAATGATCCACAGGTATACATGGCGCGTGATGAGAAGGGTGGGTGGTGAACTGAATGAAAGGAAGGCAATGATTGATTATGTGTGTGTGGATGAAAGGATGCGAAGATGTGTAAAGGATGCAAGAGTGTATAGAGGCTGGGGGAGTGGACTTTCTGACCACTACTTGGTGGTGGCCAGAATTAGGATGCAAGTAAGATGGAGGAATAGAAGAAGGGAAAGACGAGAGGAAGGAGTAGTTGCAAGGAGAGTGGAAAGGTCACAAGAGGATGAGAAAAAGGCAGAGTATAAGAGAGAAGTGGAGGAACGATTGGGCAAATATGAATTGGAGCAGATGGGAGACGTGGAAGGTGTGTGTAAGATATTTACAGAAGAAATATGTGCAGCATGTGATGTGGTGTGTGGAAGGAAGAGAAGACGGAGGGGGGTATAAGGAACAGCGTTGTGGACTGAAGAGGTGAAACAGGCTGTGGCACAAAAGAAGAAAGCATACAATGAATGGATGAGAAATAGGGGCGTGGAAGAAGTTGAGAGGCGCAAGAGAGAGTTATATGTGGAAAGGAAGAGAGAGGTGAAAAGATTAGTAAGAGAGAGTAAGAAGAGAGTGGATGAGGAATTTGGAAGGAATTTGAGTGTAAAGTGGAGGGACTGTAAGAAAATGTTCTGGAGAGAAGTGAAAAGAGTAAGACAGGGTGGAAGTGAAGTTAGCAGGGGAGTGAAAGATAAAAATGGTAGATTACTAGTGGAGAAGGGAGAAAAAGTGAGGAGATGGAGAGAACACTTTAAGGAATTGTTGAACGTAGAGGATGGAAGTAATGCGAGTATAAGTGGCTGGGGAATGGCTGGGAGAAGGAGGGAGGTGAGAAGACAGGAAGAAATCAGTAGGATAGAAGTTGTGGACGTAATGAAGAAAGTTAAATCGGGGAAAGCCCCAGGAATTGATGGAGTGTGTGGTGAAATGCTGAAGCATGGGGGAGAGATGGTAGTAGAATGGATGTGGAAGATGTGCAGATTGGCCTGGGAGGAAGGTAGAGTCCCGGAGGATTGGAAGTCAAGTGTGGTAATCATAGGGGCATTTGTCTTCTTAGTATAATAGGAAAAGTGTATGGTAGGATACTTATTGACAGAGTTAGAGAAAGAACAGAGAAATTAGTTGGAGAAGAACAGGGAGGCTTTAGGAAGGGAAGAGGTTGTGTAGATCAGATATTCATTCTTAGATCTTTAGTGGAAAAGTTTCTAGAGAAGGGAAAGAAGTTGTATGCGGCTTTCATGGATTTGGAGAAAGCATATGACAGGGTGGATAGAGAAGGATTGTGGAAAGTGTTAAGAATATATGGAGTAGATGGGAAGTTGTTGAATGCTGTGAAGAGTATGTACGATGGTGTGAAGGCTGCAGTGCGTGTGGATGGTGAACTAAGTGAATTTTTCTCTTTGAAAGTTGGTTTGAAACAGGGATGTGTCATGTCTCCATGGTTGTTCAATCTGTACATGGATGGGGTAATAAAAGAGGTACAAGGTAGGGTAGTGGATGTTGGAGTGGCCCTGGTGAGAGAGGATAGTGTTTGGAAACTCCCTGTACTGTTGTTTGCAGATGATACTGTGTTGTTGAGTGAAGACGAAGGGGAGCTGTAAGGCTTGGTGGATGAGTTTGGGAGAGTGTGTAAGAAACGGAACCTAAAGATGAATGTAGGGAAGAGTAAAGTGATGGTCTTTGAGAGAGGTGAAGTTAGTGAATGTACAGCGAGGTTGGATGGTGAGGAATTGGAAAATGTGAGTACGTTTAAGTATTTGGGTAGTGTGATGAGTAAGGATGGAGGTTTGGAGGGTGAAGTGCTTGAAAGGGTACAGCAGGGAAGAAAGGTTGCTGGTTCCTTGAAAGCAGTGATAAGCAACAGGGAAGTGAGCATGGAAGTGAAAAAGTTACTACGTGACAGTATTGTGATACCAACTCTAACGTACGGAAGTGAAGCTTGGACATTGTTGGAAGGACACAAGTCAAGAGTGAGAGCAGTGGAAATGAGTTATTTAAGAGGAGCCTGTGGAGTCACGTGGAGAGACAGGCTGACGAATGAAGATATAAAGGAGCGTTGTGGTGTTGATGTGGATGTGATAGGAAGCGTTATGAGGAACACACTGAGGTGGTTTGGCCATGTGGAGAGGATGGAGGGTGAAAGACTGACGAAGAGAGTGTATGTGAGTGAGGTGGAGGGGGGAAGAGGGAGGGGGAGGCCGAGGATGAGATGGAGGGATGGGGTGGAGAGGAATATGAGAGAGGGGGGTGTGAGTTGGGAGCGGGGCAGTGAAATGGCGGGGGACAGGGCGATTGGAGGCGATTTGTTTGTGGCCACCCCAAACGGGATTGAGGCGTCTGGCAATAGATAGATAGATAGATTTTTTTTTTTATAAAGCCTAAGAAACAGAGTGTGCACAGGGCGGCACGTCCGCCCTGTTCACACGGCCTGTCTTCCCCATTCACACCAAAGCCTAAGCCCACTGACCGGGCTAATGTATGGCCCGGCCTCCGTTATAGGTGGAGGAAATCTAAAAACGAACGACGAACGCGTCGTCGTCGTCCACTCTCAGCTGAGCTCTCGCCGAGGTAACATCTCTGCTTAGTGAAACGTGGATTCCCGGCTCCATAGACTTTCTCAGCAATTTCACCATCGCACCTCACAGAGCTTTCGAGTTTTTCCTGGCTCTATCCTTTTCTCCCAGCTCTTTCTTTTCAGTTTATTTTCCTTTCTCTTCCTGTTCAGCTACTCTCCGGCTGCCATCTTAGAGTCCCTGCCGAAGTACGACGCCGAACCCTGAAGGAATACCGTTAGGGTATCTCCATGAGGGGGGGCCTAAAAGGCCTGGTTATAGGAGGCGGCAAGGGTTGGCACTGTTAGGGCTAGGTTAGGTAAGTCCCTCACGGGGCAGTGACGGGGTCTCCTGCGTCGCCCTTTAGAGGGCGGGGAGTTTAGGTCCCCGTTACTGTAGGGAACCGCCGGAGAGTCTTGCCCTTCTCTCTCTCTCTCTCTCTCTCTCTGTTTTTTTTTTTTTCTTTCTTTTGCTCGTTTTGATTTTTTTTCTTTCTTTTCTTTTTCTTTTCTTTCTTCAGCTATATCCCTTTACCTATCCCCTTTAGCTCACCTCATTCTATTTTTATTTTTATTTTCACATCCTTTCACTTTTATTCTATTTTTACTTTTATTTTTCAAGCTCTGTGTCTGCATGTCCGTGTGTCTGTAACATGGGGCCTCCACCCAAGCCTGCTCTGACGTCTTCCCCTAAGACATCCCAGGCTAAGAAACCTCGTCTCACTGGTCCAGAGTATGACCCAGAAGACTTTTTTGAATCTACCCCGGCTATGAATACCGACCTAGACTCTGACGAAGTGGATCGTGCCTCTGCCTCTGCCATGACCTCCAAACCTGCCCAAGACCCAAGCCACGCCCCCAGGGCCTCCGAGAGCTCCGCCTTAGATCCTGCTCAACCCACTGACGATGCTGATGGCTTCACCCTGGTAAAAAAAAAAAAACGCCGCTCTGCTGCCAAGACCACGCTCCCCCTTGAGCCCCCCACTACCTCATCCTCTGAACCCCACAACCGCACCTCACCAACTTCACACCCTCACTCCCGGTCCTCAACGCACCCGCAGATGCCGCCACCTCCTGCCACTTCTCAGCCCCCTCATCAATACCCAGGCTTCATTATCACTCCCTATGAGAACTTTTCCTCTACTTTCGACATCACTAACGCAATTGCAGCAGCACACCCCTCCTTAAAATTCAAAATGGTCCAGCTTAAAAACCAGGACACTGCTATCGTTCCCCTCGATGATGCTTCTCACGACATCCTCCACACCTTGAACACTGTTGCCGGAAAACCCACCAGCATCCAAAGACGCGACCCTAACCTAACCCCACATAAATTTGTCCTCACAAAATACCCGACAAATTTTCCCATGGCGGCAGTCCTAGACCACAACTCAGTCGAAACTGCCCAGAGATGCAACGTACAGGGACAAAATACCAGGCAAGTTATTGTCACTATCAGGGGAACTGTCCCTCCACTCCTCGACCTAGGACAATGGGGCTCATACCACCTACGCCCATTCATCCCAGAACCCCTCCGCTGCTTCAATTGCCAGCAATACGGACACCACCAATCACGGTGCTCCCGCCGCCCAGTTTGCGCCATGTGCAGCGGCCGCCATGCCACCCAGGAGTGCCTAGACAAATTCAAGGCCAAGCAGCCGGTCGCTGCACGTTGCCCGAACTGCGGCGGGAAGCACCATGCTTGGAACAAGGTTTGCCCTGCCAGGAAGGAACGTGTGCAGTGGGGGATAGAGAGGGAGACACGTTGGGTCCAAGACCACCTCCCTGCACCCCTAGCCTCTCCAACCACCAACGCCTGGGGCGTGCCCCCCATCATCCCCCGAACCTCGTCTCTCCCTGTCCCTCCTCCACAGCCCACCGAGTTTCCCCCACTACCCAACCCCACCCCATCCCCGTCGGCTTTCCACCCACAGAGAAACCCAGCTCGCCTTAACCCCGCAGCCACCTCGCCACCCCCCCTCCACCCCACCACACACCGGTGCCAGCACACAGACCAACATAGACTCCTCCACCCAAACCTCACCAGACACCACTTATCTCCCAGGCCTTGCCACCACCAGCATAGAGGACTTCAGATCCCTAAGCCGCCACCTATGCACCACAATAGCAGAGGAACTCGGAAAGATCCTGGGACAACAGTTCGACCCCAAACCCCTCCTCCAGGTAACCCACCAAGCCATACAACAGTGGATCGAGCATCCAGATCGGACCAACGCCACCCCCGACAAACTCCCCCCAGCCACCCCCACACTACAGGCGCCACTCCAACCCCCACCAACCCCATCCAACCCAGCCACTGCCCACCAACCACGCCACCGACACCGCCAAAACTCACGATCCCGTGCAACACCAGCATCACGGGATCCAAGAAACAGAAGCCGCTCCATCTCCATCGACAGGCCTCAAGAACACCTGGACAAGCATGCAGGAGCCCCCAGCCACCGACATCACACCCCCTCCGGGGAGAAAGGGAGACCTCGATCCAGATCACCACTTCCCACATCCACTCCATCAACCGGAATGACCTAAACACTGCAAGCCACCCCCATACCTCACAACAAATCACCTCCCCTTCCACATCTCTTCGCATACTGCGGTGGAATATCAACGGTGCCTCTGCAAAACGTTCTCTGCTCGAGGAGGCTGCCCATAAAGACAACATCGATGTCTTCCTCCTGCAGGAAACTCTTCTTAACAAGCGCCAACCACTGCGGTTGCGGGGTTTTATCCCCTTCCTTCTTCCCTGTGCTCGTGGCGGTCCCCGGGGCTGTGCCATCCTCGTCAGAAACGACATCCCTGCAATAGCCATCGACCCCCTCCCAGACTGTGGACCCAGAGCTGAAATTCAGGGAGTAGAACTTACCCTGACAAACGGAAATCTAAAAATCTTCAACGTCTATCGTCCGCCTGCAGCCGATCTACACCTGGGAGAGCTTTTCTCCCTTTCACAATCAGAGGAAATATTCATAGGGGGGGACATGAATGCCCACCACATGTGCCTCAGATCCCAAAGCCCAGCTAACCCAACAGGACGCCACATAGCTCTAGTACTTGAAGAAACCCCGACCATATCCCTCCTCAACAACACCAACACCCCTACGCACCTACAGGGAGGTAGGCTGGATCTCTCCCTTGTTTCCTCCACTCTCGTTCCTCGATCCACTTGGGAGATCCACCCCACCTTAACATCAGATCACCACGCCATCCTCTGCTCCCTAGGAATCACTCCTCTACCGAAGCCCCCTGTGCCCTCCCCACGATGGAACACAAAACAAGCAAACTGGGGCTTATTTACAAACACCCTAGACCACCACCTCCTTACCCTAGACCCCTCACCTGACCTTGACAGCCATGCCAACCAAATCATGGAGGCCTTCCAGGCGGCGGCAGACACAGTAATCCCCATCACCGGTCCTCCAAAACACTTCCACAAAGACCATTGGTATTATAACCCTAGGGTCAAAGAGCTCAACCACCATCTAAACAGAGCTAAAAAGATCTACCGGTCCAACCCAACCCCCGATGCACTAAGATATCTCCAAAGTGTTATCAGGCACTCTATAGCGGAGAACAGCATAAAAGAGCAGAAATGGCTGAAGTGGTGCCAATCTCTGGGAGCTCACACCAATCTTGGATCTATTTGGAGGAAACTAAAAGCAATCTCTAGCCCTCCCACTGACCGTCCCCCAACCCACCCCAACCCCCGTGGGAAAGCTGAGGACATGGCTGAGGCCTTTGCCCTTAGAACCTCCCCCCAACAACTCCCGCTCTCCACTAGACGCAAACAAGATGACCTACACCAAGACAGAGCACACCTGATCCACATTTATAAAAACACCCCAGCCGAGACAGACTGCCCTTTCACCATACACGAACTAACACACACCTACAAAACTAGCACCGACACCGCTCCAGGTTCAGATGGGATTACTTACAGCATGCTTTCACATGCGGGTCCAGTGACTAGGAAGGCCTTCCTTGACCGCCTTAACCACTCCTGGACCCTCGGACGTATACCCTCGCAGTGGAAGCGTGCTGTAATCCACCCCATCCCTAAACAAAACGACCCCAACAACCCCCGTCCTATCTCTCTTCTCAGTTGCCTTGGCAAAACAGTGGAGCGAATGGTTCTCCACCGTCTGACTTGGTCACTGCCTCCCCCACACAGCCACATCTTCGCCTACATCAAGGGCAAAGGTGCCTCAGAATGCCTCAGCTCCTTCCTGTCTGAATTCCGAGGAGGCAGAGGTCTAGCTGTCTTCATAGATCTCGAGAAGGCCTTCGAGCTAGCATGCCCAGAGGCTATCCTCGGAACCCTGGCATGCAGGGGAGTGAGGAGTCGCCTCCTTTGCTGGCTCGAGGACTTCTTCCAAGATCGTGAAGCTGCTGTCCGCTTCCAAGGATTCACCTCTTCCTCCCACAAACACCAAAATGGCACTCCACAAGGCAGCATTCTCAGTCCAACCCTATTCAATGCCCTTGTGGAGTGCCTCCTACACATCGACTTTGGACCTGGGATCAGACTGCTGTGTTATGCAGATGATCTAGCCCTCGCCATCCACAGAGGTCCTTACCATGCTCAAGGCCGGAAAGCCCTCTCTAAAATACACTCAGCGTGACAAGAACTCGGCCTCAAAATTAACGCCTCCAAAACAAAGGCCCTCCCTATCAACATCAGACCTCCCATCAACCAACTGAGCCTCGGGCAAACGCCCATTGCATACGTCAGCACATCGTTTCCCACTTCTCTTTCAGACCCGAAGTTCCACGCCTGAGAGATAAAACCAAAACCAGGATCTCGGCACTGAGAGCTCTAGCAGGTTAAGGGGGCGGAGCCGCCTTTAAGGTCCTCCGCCTCTTTTACATGCAGACCATCAGATCCATCATAGACTATTCCGCACCTGTTCTCCCAGCAATCGATGCAGGACACTCCCAAAAACTAGAAGTCATACAAAATGAAGCCATGAGGATCATGTCCGGCTCTTCGAGGTGGACAAAGCTTGTCAATCTCCGCCTCGAGTGTGACCTCATTAGCCTTAACCTCCGCATCCAAACTCGTGTTGCTACCCTTGCCACCAAACTAGCCCGCAGTGCATCTCCACTCCCCCTTTTATCACGAATCAAAACATCAGTAGGCCTCCACCCTGATATACTCACGGGTAGCTGGCTCCACAGCACAGCCAGAGCCATCCACGCCCTCGAGACATCCTCATTCGTAAATCAAGCCCCTGACTCTCTTGCCCCCCACTATCGCCCCCAAGCCCCATGGGACCCCCCTTTGTGCAAAACAGTCATCACCAATACACCTCCTAAATCACACACCCCCACCCAGCAACTCCGCCAAGAAGGCCTACAGCGCATCCACACCATCACCCCAAAGGATGCAGTCACTTACTATACTGATGGCTCTGTCTCTGATGGTCGAGCAGCTGCAGCCTTTGTCTGCGAACAAAGAGCACAGGGTTTCCGCCTAACCAACGGAGCTTCCACACTACAAGTGGAACTGGTGGCAATAGCATCTGCACTAAAGGATGCCCTGCTCCATAACCCTTCATCCGCTATCATCATTCACTCCGACTCTATGGCAGCCGTCCACACCCTTAGACAGCCTCTTCCCACCGACAACATCTTCATCGTCACAGACCTACTTGCTACAACCCAGCAAATACAGGATGCAGGGGGATCAGTCATTATACATTGGATCCCCAGTCATGTAGGCATCAGGGGTAATGAAATGGCAGATGACACTGCGAGACAAGGAACACTACGCCCCACCATTGACATAGAGACAGCACAGAGCTTCTCAAACATCAAGAGGCAAATTCAACACTGCGCAAAAGATCTCAGCCGAGAAGACCACAATCAGGAAGTACAGCTCGGCTCTCCTTCTGCAATGTGGTTTGCCCAGGCCACTCAATACACGCCACTCAAACCACCTCTGCCAAAAGACAATCGCTTGCTTAACCAACTCCGCCACCTCAGATTGGGATACCCCAGCCTCTCTGAACTAGAAACAGCAAGCGACCCCCCTCCCACAGAATGCGAGCACTGCCAAGCCGACACCCCTTACCCACTGCTCCATTACCTTCTTCGCTGCCCAGTCACCTCCCGCCTCTGGGCAAAATCCACCTACCCTAATCCTGACATTCCTAGAGCCCACACTGCGGCAATCCCACTCAGCACCCTCCGAAAGACCGCAGCCAGCATCGTTGCCACCGCCCCATTCAGTGCCCTCCTTCAAGTGGTGCAAAGCACGCACCCTCCACCCTAATTCTAATTTATTTATTATTTATTTATTTATTTATTTATCTTTTTTATTTATTTTTTTTATTTATTTATTTTTTTATTATTATTTATTTATTTATTTATTAATTTATTTTTTTATAAAGCCTAAGAAACAGAGTGTGCACAGGGCGGCTCGTCCGCCCTGTTCACACGGCCTGTCTTCCCCATTCACACCAAAGCCTAACCCCACCGACCGGGCTAATGTATGGCCCGGCCTCCGCTATAGGTGGAGGAAATCTTAAAACGAACGAACGAACGAACGAACGCGTCGTCGTCACACACACCACAAAGCCAGTCAGGAGACAGGACGTGTGTGCTGGGTAATACCCAGGTCCTGTCCTCCCCACTTACTGTTTTTTAATCAGCCCATATACCACTGACCGGGCTAATGTATGGCCCGGCCTGCACTATATGTGCAGGGAATCTTTCAACGAACGAACGATCGCGTCGTCGTCAGAGTTGGTGCAGCCAACGTGCCACGAAGTCTATAGGCGAGATAGTGAACCTTGGCGCGCCGATCCCGGAGACTTCATCATGGCTCGCACATCTGCTAATGCCTACGACCCGTTGAGGGGGGCATCCAACAGCAGATTGGAGCTACCGGGAGCCCAGAAGATCAGGGGAACTGTTCGTTGGTTCAACGTGAAGGCTGGGTACGGTTTCATCATGTGCCAGGACACTGGTGCTGATGTTTTCGTCCCTGGCCGTTCGATCGTTGTACCAAACGAACAGCACCGCCAACGCTCTCTTGGCGAAGGTGAGATGGTGGAATTCAGTCTTTCACAGTCTCCTAAGGGTTCTGTGGCCAGGGATGTCTCTGGGCCGGGGGGTGTAACTGTGCAGGGCTCTGTCCATGCATGGCGACGCCCCATGGCTCAGAGACGCCGGCCTCAGAATCCTGGGAGATCTGGGAAGATGGACACCATCGTTGCGATGTGCATCGGGACGGCGAAAGCTTTCTGCGGTGATGACAGGGCGGCCCTGCGCATTCTCCTCCCTCAGATTTTCGAGGAGAATGGGTTGCCACACCTTGTCATCCCCGAGAGCTTTGCCCACGATGTCCGTCCCGCCACTCGTCAGAAGCGTCAGCCCCGTCCTCAGCAGCCTGCCCAACCTCGCACAACACCGCGAAAACGGCTGCAGTTGGATGCTCCTCTCAACAGACGGACTGCCACCATTCCCGACGACCCGGCACCGAACTTGGACCTCGAACCGACTACTGAAGACCATGCCTCGTCACCGGCAGCTGAGAAGGACACAGAGACCATCCCTGACCCTCCAGACACCCTAGATCCTGCTGCCATTGACGACGGTGATGAAGACACCACCATGGAGACAGGCACTGCATCCCCTCTGCCATCAACTGAGACCACTAAGAAGAAGAAGAAGGGGAAGAATAAGAAGAGGAAGGCAGAACAACTAGCCCCCTCCATCAACTCGACACTCGACCTGCCTGCACCCACCACCGCCATGAACGTCAGCCCTCGCGATCAAGCAAGAGCCCGCATCCGAGACATCTTGCCACCCCTCCATCCCACCATCAAGCAATGTCTCGACTCACTATCCTTCGACGAACTCTTCGATCAGAGAGACAGCTACTGGGACAACAACTTCTCAGATGCACTCGACGCCCTACTAAGACTCGCGACTCCAGTGCCATTCCAAGAACATCACGAACGATGCCTGGAAGAATTAATCGACACTCACCCCGACGACACAGCGATTATGAACTACATAGTGAACCGAATCGAACACGAGAGAATACAGCATCTTCACTGACCGGGCTAATGTATGGCCCGGCCTGCATTATAGGTGCAGGAAATCTACGAACGAACGAACGAACGGACGCGTCGTCGTCACACACACCAGAAAGCCAGTCAGGAGACAGGACGTGTGTGCTGGGCATTCCCCAGGTCCTGTCCTCCCCACTTACTGTTTTTTAATCAGCCCATACACCACTGACCGGGCTAATGTATGGCCCGGCCTGCACTATATGTGCAGGGAATCTTTCAACCAACGAACGAACGAACGCGTCGTCGTCACACACACCACAAAGCCAGTCAGGAGGCAGGACGTGTGTGCTGGGTAATCCCCAGGTCCTGTCCTCCCCACTTACTATTTTTTAATCAGCCCATACCCCACTGACCGGGCTAATGTATGGCCCGGCCTGCACTATATGTGCATGAAATCTTCGAACGAACGAACGAACGCGTCGTCGTCATTCCACTCTCACTGCTTGGCCTAGCCAGTCGCCACCATGCCCGAGCTTACCGAGACTTCTGACTCATCTGCTCACGCCTTCGACCCGTTGATGGGGGCACCCATCAGTAGATCAAAGCCGCCAGGAGCCACTACCATCCAGGGAACCATGAACTGGTTCAACGTGAGAGCGTGTTACGGTTTCATCAAGCGCCAGGATACTGGTGCTAATGTTTTCGTACACGTTTCTGCGATCGTTGCACCAAATCCACGGCATTTCCAGCGCTCACTTGGCGATGGGGAGACGGTGGAGTTTAGTGTTGTTCAAGCTGCCAAGGGTCCCGAAGCCAGGGATGTCTCTGGGCTGGGTGGCGTTGCTGTGCAGGGGTCTGCCCATGCACGGCGGCGCCCCCCGTCCAAGAGACGTCGGCCGGGGGGTCCTGGGAGTGCTGCTCACACTAACACACTCGTTGGGATGTGTATCGCGACTGCCAAAGCTTTTAGTGATTGTGACAAGGCGGTTTTGGCTGTTCTCCTTCTTCAAATCTTTGAGGAAAATGGCCTTCCACTCCTTGCCATTCCCCAAAGCTTTGCTCGTGATACACGTCTCCCCCCCTCGTCAGAAGCGTCAGGCTCGGCGTCAACAGCCAACACCATCCAGCACGACACCCCGGAAACGGCTGTGTTTGGATGCCCCCCTCAACAGAGCGACCGGCACCGTTATGACCGCCCCTCAGATCACCGATCCGGAACCGTCTCAGGCCATGGAGCTCGACCTTTCCCCCTAGGAGCCTGTCGTGGAGGTTCACCTTCCTTCATCAGGAGGTGAGGAGGAGCGGCCATCTTCTCCCGTCCCTTCCGTACACCTGGATGTGGCAGAGCCGCCCTCCTTGTCCTCTCCATCTGCTCCTGATGTTGTGGAGGCACCTCCTCCATCCTCACCACAGTCTACTGCCGTTGCTCTCCCTTCTTCTCCCCCTTCACCCAAGGAGAAGAAAAAGAAGAACAAGAACAAGAAGAGCAAGGCCAAACCTGATCCTTACACCGTTGCCCGGCGAATCGAGGCCTTGCTTCTACCCTTTGATAATGCCAGCCTCGATTCCTGCACGGATATGTACCTCGAGGAGATTTTGTGCGACCTCACAACACCTGTCAACGATCTAGATGCACTGCCACCCATCTACCAGCAGTTGCACGATGATCTACGTGAGGTGTACATCTCTAACTCCCTCCTACCATCTCAAGAGGAACGTATCCGTGCAGGCATCGCCTGTGATCCACCTCGTGCTGTCTTGGTGCATTACATCGTAACCAGGCTCCTTTCTTAACTTGTTCCATCTGTGCCATCTGTAGCTGTCGCCCTTGCCATGTCTGCTGCCTTTTTGGGACCTTTGTTGGCTGTCTCCCAGCTTTTTTTTTTTTTTTCCCCTGCCTTATCTCCTTTTCTTTTTATGCCTATCTCTGACGGGCTCAAAATAAAGGAGTAAATATGGGGGTGCGGGCCATCTTATTCATCTGGACAACAACGTACCGTCGCCCCAATTGATCCAAAATTATTTTTAGTTGTAAGAAGGTATGACAGATTCTGCCTTCTCTCTCTCTCTCTCTCTCTCTCTCTCTCTCTCTCTTACACTACTGTAGGCAATCAACAGGACCAAAACATGAGTTCCCAAACTCTCTCAATGCAAAAACACGCACTCTTTACTCCATCTTTTAATCTTAATATCTGTCTTTTAAAATAAACTGTAATGTCCTGCTGAACAGAGAAATGCTTATTTGGAAGTTTTGAACTCAATGACTTGTTTATGAACCTCTGCAATTTTTTACTCTTGCTAATCGATTATGCACTGAGGAGGATATCAGACACTGACACAAGGTAGCATTCTCCAAGGACCTCCGACTCTAGGCAAATTCCTAGTTTTATATAGATAGATAGATATAGACAGATAGATAGATAGATAGATACTTCTTCCACCGATAGCCCTTTGGCTTATATTAAATTAATAATCCTGAGATTTTTCTTTATGAGAAACTGGCCAAAGGCAGTGTAATAACTGCATATCTTTGAGTGAATGTTATCTCCTTTCGTGCGTGCTGATCGAAACATTTAAAATAGCTTACTGGCTTACGCCGCTTTCCCGCTTTCTGTCGTCGTCCATGGAGACACTGGGAACGGAAATCAATGACTTTAATTTATTCCCTAGTATTGTAACGGAAATTATTTTATTAATAATAATTTTAATCCCTTCAACTGTTTGTTGAAGCTCCTTTTGGCGATGGTGACGCCAGAGAGGAGCTTGTTGAGCTCCTTGTCGTTTCGGATGGCCAAATGCAGGTGACGGGGGATGATAGGAGTCTTCTTATTGTCACGGGCTGCGTTGCCAGCCAGCTCTAGCACTTCAGGTGCTAGGTACTCCATGACCGCAGCCAAGTAGACGGGGGCACCAGCACCCACACGCTCCGCGTAATTGCCTTTAGGCAGGTGCAGTTGGAAACGGGAACCGAGGCTATATACAGTATATATATAGTGGGAATATTAATCGACCTTCACTGATGTAAGCAGCAACTTCTTACATGCAACCAAACGTAAATATAGCCAAAGACACATGCCAGCATTCAACACATACCACATTATATGCACATACATAGATGCGTGTATACATACAGAAAGACACATATATACCAACGCATTCATCCACACACAAAGATGATGATGATGATGATGACGCTGGGCAATGCCAAAGTCTATTCTCTCCCAAGAAACAAATGTGGCTCCTAAAGGAGCCGATGGAGGTGAAGAAGAAGAAGCAAGAGAAGAACTTCTTGGAAGCGTTTACTTCTTCTCCGTCTTCTTGGGGAGCAGCACAGCCTGGATGTTAGGCAGGACACCTCCCTGGGCGATGGTGACGCCATAGAGGAGTTTGTTGAGCTCCTCGTCGTTACGGATGGCCAACTGCAGGTGACGGGGAATGATAGGAGTCTTCTTAATGTCACGGACTGCGTTGCCAGCCAGCTCTAGCACTTCAGCTGCTAGGTACTCCATGACCGCAGCCAAGTAGATGGGGGCACCAACACCCACATGCTCCGCGTAATTGCCTTTACGAAGGAGACGGTGGAGCCTGCCGACGGGGAACTGGAGCCCAGCCCTGCTAGATCGGGACTTGGACTTTCCCTTCACCTTGCCACCCTTGCCACGTCCGGACTTGGTGTCTGTCTTATGTCATCGTTGGAGTAGTAGTAGTATGACCTTCAGGAGAAGACTAATGCGTCACCTGCGCGATCGTTCGTTCGTTCGTAGATTTCCTGCACCTATAGTGCAGGCCGGGCCATACATTAGTCCGGTCAGTGAAGATGCTGTATTCTCTCGTGTTCGATTCTGTTCACTATGTAGTTCATAATGGCTGTGTCGTCGGGGTGAGTGTCGATTAATTCTTCCAGGCATCGTTCGTGATGTTCTTGGAATGGCACTGGAGTCGCGAGTCTTAGTAGGGCATCAAGTACATCTGAGAAGTTGTTGTCCCAGTAGCTGTCTCTCTGATCGAAGAGTTCGTCATATGATAGTGAGTTGAGACGTTGCTTGATGGTGGGATGGAGGGGTGGCAAGATGTCTCGAATGCTGGCTTTTGCTTGATCCTGAGGGCTGACGTTCGTGGCGGTGGTGGGTGCAGGCAGGTCGAGTGTCGAGTTGATGGAGGGGGCTAGTTGTTCTGCCTTCCTCTTCTTGTTCTTCCCCTTCTTCTTCTTGGTGGTCTCAGTTGATGGCGGAGGGGATGCAGTGCCTGTCTCCATGGTGGTGTCTTCATCACCTGCGCGTTGTTGTTGTTGTGTTGTAATATTTTCCCCACAACTATGGTGGGGAACGGGCAAACAAAGAGCCCGTCAGGGAGAAATGCAGGAAAAAAGCCCTTCAATGAGGGCGTAGCGGAGACAATGAGCTGGCAAACGAAGGAAAAGGCAGCAGAGGCAGGGGAAGGTGCGATGGTTGGTTGTGAGGCGGGCTGCCAGATGTACGGCGAGGCAGGGCGAAGATGGAAGACTCGGCGGTGGATGGTAAGCCGGCTGCACGATGGTTAAACGAGGGCAGGGTGGGACGAGAGCTAGGTAGACAAAGCGGCGCCGATGGAAGGGGCTCCGACGAGCTCAGATAGACACGCCCCGACACTGCCCTCAACCCCCTTCACTCGCTCCAGCTCTCCACAGCAGCAGGTGGATGCACAAAGGGGAGGCCCAGTCCAGGTAGTCACGAGGGCACAATCCCGGTCCTGGTGGTAACGGAGGGAAGAGTCGTCGGCCGGGTAGATAAAGGGCAGAGGACCCTCGGCCTCCTGGTGGACCGACCAGGGCACTCCCTCTGACGGAAGAACAGGCCCGACCTTGTCGGCTGAAACGGCTGCTGTGGAGAGCTGGTCCCGCCGGGAACAGCGGTGGAGGTGTTGCCTCGGCGAGAGGTGGGCTGCGAGAGTCCAACACCTGCGCGCGAGATCTTCGCTTAAATACCCGTCTTCCCGATTCGGTCTCATCCCACCCACGAATAGGCCAGAAGCGGGGCTGCGATCTGGCAGCAATCACATATAAGAACTTCAGCAACCGCGTCTCGCCACACACACCACAAAGCCAGTCAGGAGACAGGACGTGTGTGCTGGGCAATCCCCAGGTCCTGTCCTCCCCACTTACTGTTTTTTAATCAGCCCATACACCACTGACCGGGCTAATGTACGGCACGGCCTGCACTATATGTGCAGGGAATCTTTCAACAACAACAACAACGCGTCCCGCATCTCAACTCAGTCTCTCGCTCGCTCCCGCACCGTGCACATACCGTCTGACTCGGCGCTGCCATGCCACCCAAGACCTCCAGAAAGGCCGCTAAAAGCAAGGCCCAGAAGGCCATTGCCAAGGGAGACAAGAAGAAGCAATGTAAGAGGGAGGAGAGCTACAGCATCTACATGTACAAAGTGCTCAAGCAGGTCCACTCTGACACCGGCGTTTCCTCAAAGGCTATGTCTATCATGAACTCTTTCGTGAATGACATCTTCGAGCGCATTGCTGCAGAGGCTTCACGCCTGGCACGCTACAAGTGTTCAACCATCACCAGCCGGGAGATCCAGGCGGCCGTCAGGCTGCTCCTCCTTGGCGAGCTGGCCAAGCACGTCGTGTCTGAAGGCACCAAGGCTGTCACCAAGTACACCTCCTCAAAGTAGAGAGGTTCCTCTCTTGGCCATTTCAACATTTCCGGCTCCAATCGGAGCCACAAGATTTTCAATAAAAAGGGGAAAGACGGACTTACAAATTTTCCTCTCAAGAACTCTGGTTTATTGACTTTTTTTTTTTTTTTCCCCAAATCCCCTTCATTTCTTTCTTTCTTTCATTCTTTCCTAATTTCGGCAACGGTGGGTTGGGATGGGTATGTAGACACAATCGAAATGGTTTGAACTAGGGTTGGGGGTTAAAAGAAGAATGAGAAGGAGAGGGATTCAAAATAAAGGAGTAAATATGGGGGTGCGGGCCATCTTATTCATCTGGACAACAACGTACCGTCGCCCCAATTGATGCAAAATTATTTTTAGTTGTAAGAAGGTATGACAGATTCTGCCTTTTCTCTCTCTCTCTCTCTCTTACACTACTGTAGGCAATCAACAGGACCAAAACATGAGTTCCCAAATTCTCTCAATGCAAAAACACGCACTCTTTACTCCATCTTTTAATTTTAATATCTGTCTTCTTAAATAAACTGTAATGTCCTGCTGAACAGAGAAATGCTTATTTGGAAGTTTTGAACGCAATGACTTGTTTATGAACCTCTGCAATTTTTTACTCTTGCTAATCGATTATGCACTGAGGAGGATATCAGACACTGACACAAGGTAGCATTCTCCAAGGACCTCCGACTCTAGGCAAATTCCGAGTTTTATATTGACAGGTATAGACAGATAGATAGATAGATACTTCTTTCACCGATAGCCCTCTGGCTTATATTAAATTAATAATCCTGAGATTTTTCTTTATGAGAAACTGGCCAAAGGCAGTGTAATAACTGCATGTCTTTGAGTGAATGTTATCTCCTTTCGTGCGTGCTGATCGAAACATTTAAAATAGCTTACTGGCTTACGCCGCTTTCCCGCTTTCTGTCGTCGTCCATGGAGACACTGGGAACGGAAGTCAATGACTTTAATTTATTCCCTAGTATTGTAACGGAAATTATTTTATAAATAATAATTAATCCTTTCAACTGTTTGTTGAAGCTGCTTTTGGTTCAGTCTTACGCTACTAAAAAATGACTATGAACTCCACAAATTATTCCTGACTGTCCCTGAGCCATAGTTATGAAATATCAATCAGTTCCGCTTAGAATTTCCTATTATCGTGACGAACGAACTGCTTCCTACAATTTTGTAATATATAGTACTTTGTCAGTGATTTTGTGTTTTTGGTAACGAGGTTTCACCTCGTGCTGATATAAGGAAGAGTATGTGCATTATCGCTGACAGAAAACTTCTGGATACTCCGCCGTCGCTTCTTAGGCCGACTGTACCAACCAACACACTCAACAGACCTAAATACATGCACGACATTGTATCATGCATATTCATGTCAGTCTATAATATGTAGGTACATACAACAATACACGCGCAGAAATACAGTACATACATCCTCGATACACAGTGACCTACACATGTACCTACACACTAAGTCATGCTCACATACACACAAGCCCTCATACGTCCGTACACATTGACATACATGCTCACAAAGACACACGCATACATACGTACAGTACAAACATACGTACACACGCACCACTGCGGGTTAAAATCAATGGGTTCAGGTTCTTTCCCCTCCCCCCCCCAGTATAGTAACTGAAGGATTTACCGTGCGTTCGTGGCCACTGTTAAACCTTCATGACGGGTAGAGAGCATCTCCTAATATCCAGTGGGAATGCCTTTCTCGTTGTGCAAACCTGTGTACGTTTATGAGGGCGTGAGTGAATAGATAAGTAAGTAAATGGAACAGGCAAATAACGAAAACAAAAACTTCGACGTGAACAACAGATCAACACAAGAAATAAACGTATAGGCAAGTATTCCCCCCTCCCCCCAAAAAAAGGGAGTAAATGAATGATCGAAAGAAGGATGAATGTATGTATGTATGTATGTATTTTTGTATGTAAGTAAAATGCCCACAGCCGGACCACCCACCCCGCCACCCCCCACCCCACCACCGGGCCATCACCACACCACCACCCCAGGAGGACACAACGGGGGGGCTAGTGACCCAGGTCAAGAGGGTCACCTGTCCACTACTGACCTGAGCCCCTCTTCCCCGCAACTGCCCCGACACCAGGTGACCGAAGAACGACAACGACCTTGCAGGCGGGACAACCATTGTCAGGAGGGGGTGGGACTGAACAGGGTTCAGTCCCAAGTAACGTCTTGGCGACGGCCATAGTTACACCCTCAAGGGCAGGAGGCCCAAGGGTACGGCCTAGAGTGAGCACCAGGGTGTCAGTGCCCTTAGCCACTTCCAGGGCAGGAGGCCCTAACGTGAGCACCAGGGCGTCAGTACCCTCAGCCACTTCAAGGGCAAGAGGCCCTAACGTGAGCATCAGGGCGTCAGTACCCTCAGCCACTCCACGGGCAGGAGGCCCTAACGTGAGCACCAGGGCGTCAGTGCCCTTAGCCACTTCCAGGGCAGGAGGCCCTAATGTGCGCACCGGGGTGTCAGTGCCCTTAGCCACTCCCATGGGCAGGAGGTCCTAACGTGAGCACCAGGGCGTCAGTGCCCTCAGCCACTTCAAGGGCAGGAGGCCCTAATGTGAGCACCAGGGCGTTAGTGCCTTCAGCCACTCCAAGGGCAGGAGGCCCTAGCAGACAGCTAGAAGTGGGTCCCAGGGCGAGAAGACCTGGAGCCACGGCTGTAATAGACCCAGGGGAGAGAGTCGCCTCTGTGCTTCCCTCCCTGTATATAGGAGAGGACACGGTTTCCGTGGACACTCTACCGATCTCGTTCCCCTGTGGGAACTGTTCGTCACCACCCGGGAGTGTTGCCCCGGAGGTGTCGCCAGAGTGGTGGCAAAGTCCGAGACCGGACCTGCCTCCCACGCCTGGGAAATCTGTCTTTTACAGACACCAGACGGAGACAAGGCCGCAGTCCAACCCTGACGGCGCGTCCCCCAACAGATCATCGCACCCCCAGGCGAGACCAGCAGGCTACAGGCGAGGGCGACCATGACTCCCTCACCCCACGGAGCCGCAGACGCCAGGCCCGCCTCCTCCAGCTGTTCGGCCCCAGTCTCGAGGGCCACCTCTCAGGTCGAGGCCCCCAGACAGGAGGGCCTCCCTGCACCTCACCGACGGCCAGGTCGAGGCCCCCAGACAGGAGGGCCTCCCTGCACCCCACCAACGAGGCCCCAAGGTAAGGGCCTCCCCTCAGGTCGAGGCCCCCAGACAGGAGGGCCTCCCTGCACCTCACCGACGGCCAGGACCCGGGCAGTGACTCCCCTGTGAGTAGTGTGTTGCTCATTGCAGGCAGAGTCCCCCTAAGGCCCTCTCCTCACGCCCTGACGACAGAGTGTGTCAAACTCAGGAAACACAGGTAAATAAGTGACGCCCCTTATACCGAGAATAAGCCAGGGGAAAAAGAGCAGTGAACAGTGACAGAGTGCGACTAATGTAAAACCAGTGACATTTGTTATTAACCTAAAAGAACTCCATACCCGGCAGAATAGAAAAGTACTTGGACCGCCTATCATAGAAAGTAGAGTAATTATACCTGCCCCAGAATAAAAGAACTTTCAGTAATTGTGAACGAAGACCAGAGCGCACGGGAGAATCAAAAGCCTGTGCAAAGTGCCGCCGTGACTAGATGACTGTGTCGAGTGTCGCGATCCGCACCCTGTCTTCTTTATAGTAGTATTTCCCTCACGGACTCTTAACCTTGTTTATTCCCCTCGTTCTCAAGTGCATATATGTTTTGGCTTTAAATGAAATATGGGTATCTCCATACATATAACTAAAGACATTGGTATACATATATCATATCATGTGTTCAGTGCAACTGTATTTTGTGATATCAAAGTCTAACTCTGTGTCCCTGTATCCTGTATCTTAAATATCACTCTGTGTTATATTGTAACGGTTTAGAATTAAGGCAATAGATGTGTTAAGGTATACTGCCTGGTTTTTATGTCCTGTTCCTTTGTTGGTGCATTACTTCCGGTCCAGAAAGAGGACCCCGCTCAGTCGCTAGTGTTTTTAGGACGAGGAGTCGACCTAAAAACACTCAGCATAACAGTAAGTATATAAATACAGGAATTCATTCGTCTGTGTGTGTGTGTGTGTGTGTGTGTGTGTGTGTGTGTGTGTGTGTGTGTGTGTGTGTGTGTGTGTGTGTGTGTGTGTGTGTGTGTGTGTGTGTGTGTGTGTGTGTGTGTGTGTGTGTGTGTGTGTGTGTGTGTGTGTGTGTGTGTGTGTGTGTGTGTGTGTGTGTGTGTGTGTGTGTGTGTGTGTGTGTGAACATGCTTCGCTGCGGAAAAGCAAGAGCTGATATATGGAAACCTAATCTGAGGGTTTGTCATCATCTCTCTCTGAAGACGGGTTTTGGCCCTGAAAAGGGCCGAGATTTCTTTCAATCGAGGCGAGGGGCCTCTTGCCTTAGGCACGCTCACCGCGGATGTGGCGGGCCAGCTGGATGTCCTTAGGCATGATTGTTACATGCTTGGCGTGGATGGCACACAGGTTGGTGTCCTCAAAGAGACCGACCAAATAGGCCTCAGACGCCTCCTGCAGAGCCATGACAGCAGAGGACTGGAAGCACAGGTCAGTCTTGAAGGCCTGGGCAATCTCGCGGATGAGACGCTGGAATGGCAGCTTCCTGATAAGCAGCTCAGTGCTCTTCTGGTAGCAACGGATCTCACGCAGGGCCACAGTGCCAGGCCTGTAACAATAGGGTTTCTTGACGCCGCCGGTGGCAGGGGCAGACTTGCGAGCGGCCTTGGTGGCCAGCTGCTTGCGAGGGGCCTTGCCTCCAGTGGACTTACGTGCAATCTGCTTGGTACGAGCCATGGCGCACGACTGACGGAGCGAGAAGAGCGAGAGTGTTGGCGCTGCGCCTGGCAGTGCCTTTTTATGCCACCTGTCTCAGGACTAGCAGCGTGTGAGTGGTGGGGGTGTGATGTACATGGCGGTGATTTACTGTTCATGCTTTTTCAATGCAATTCCTGGTTTGCCTGCAAAATTTGGCATGCCCTGTGGCGTGACCTGGCTACGACGCCTCTCTTGGCAGCTGACATGAGGTCTAGGTCTTGAAGTAAAGGCTAGATGGATAAGGTTCGTACTTGCACGACCGACCTCGGCTTATATAAGGGTGGTTGGTGTGCAGCGGCATCTTGTTTCTGAGCTCTTCTCTAGCTGCAGGGTTGCCTCACCGGCGTTAGCTTTTTCCTTTTGCTCGCCAGTAGGGCGTTTTTCAATAAAGTTAGGTTAGCTAGACCTCATTTTCCTCCCTGGCCTTAGTAGATATAGTAGGTGTCTATATCTAATTACTGAGATTGCCTTTGCTTACTCACCTCTAGAGTGTACCCCTCACTGATCGCTCTGGGGTGCGAGTGACACACAGGCGCATCCTCCAGAGAGTGGTTTGAGAGGGTAATCTCAGACTAGGTGTGTTTTCCCAGGGCAATTTCTCCCTTGGTTGTTTTTCTCTTTATTCCCACTTCCCCCGTGAGGAGGAAGTGGTAACTATGGCGGACGCCACTACTGCCTCCTCCCCCTTCAGGGGGGGAGGTAGTCCTGACCGACCCCTGACTGCTGCACGGACGGACTGCCCCCAGACTGAACGGCCCCAGACACGTACCCGCCTTGACATTCATGTAAATAATGCCGAGTTTGTATTGATTCATGCGGTTGGTTCCACTCCCCTGTCCAGCCTCAATCCCTTCATCATCAAGAAGGTGATTGATGGGTGTGCAGGAGAGGTGGAACAAGTGAAAAAACTTGCGAGTGTAGACCTCCTTGTAAAAACCATGAATTCAGCTCAGGTCAAGGAATTTGCTTAAACTGAGGAAGTTCCATTGTCACGATGTCCAAACAAAGATCCCCCACTCCATGAATTCCTGCAAGGGTGTTATCACCTGCAGGAATCTTGTGCTTATGGAGGAAGAAGAAATTGTACAGGAACTTTCTCAGCAAGGTGTCATAGAGGCGAGGTTCATTACCAGATTCTCGGAAGGTATAAGGACGAAGACTGCAACAGTTGTTCTCACTTTTGGCAAAGCATCTCTTCCAGCCAATGTGAAGGTTGGATACGAAATTGTAAATGTTAGACCATACATTCCGAACCCCCTTCGTTGTTCAAAATGTCAGCTCCATGGACACCACGAGAAGGCTTGTCGGGCTTCCAACATCGTGTGTGGCAAGTGCGCAGCTGTAGGTCACTCTGCTGACAGCTGTACATCCGAGACCGAGTGCTGCTTTCACTACAAGGATGCTCACTCCACTTCCTCGAGGGCTTGTCCCAAGTGGAAGGAGGAGGAGGTCTGCACAGTAAAAGCAACACAGGGCATTTCCTTCTACGATGCTAGGAAGAAGGTGAAGGAGTTGCATGCAACTCCCAAGCCTAATATCTCCTATGCATCGGCGGTTGTGTCCCGACCCGTGATGTGCACCGTTGAGACATAGACTGACCTAACATTCGCTCCACATGCCCCACGCCCTACCTCTCAGTCTAAGCCTCCTGTACGCTCCAACTCTCTGACGGACATCCCTGTTGCAACTTCCTACTCCCAGGCTGCTGCTGCTCCTTCGCAGTCAGTGCGGCCAAAATCGAAGCCAGACAAGTCTGACAAGATTAATTTGACCACCCTCACTAGACAGTCACGTCCTCATGTCCTTCCCGCTCCTGGTCCAGCGAGGCAGAGAAAGAATAGCTCTTCCTCGGTGGAGTCTGAGAGCCTTGTAATTGATAAGAATATGGGGGTTTCCATGAGTAAGAACCGGGAAAGATCCCCTGGTAGTCACTCGTCTGGTCGCGGGGGGCATAAAAAAACTAAGCACACTGGCCATCCTCGAAAATCTTAAACCGCCGCATTCACTATACTACAGTGGAGTTGTAGAGGTATTGGGAATAAGTTACACAATTTTGCAATCTTGCTTTCTATACGCAGGCCAGACGTTGTTTGTTTACAGGAGACATGCCTGGAGGATCACCCTGATCCTCCGCAGTTAAAACACTACCACTCGTATAGAAGATATGAAGGTCACGGAGTAGCCATATACACACACAAATCACACCCACCAACGGAAGTGATTCTAAATTCTACTCTGGAAGCGGTCACGTGCAGAGTAAAATTTAATAACACGTATCTGTCTATTTGCTATCTGTACTGTTCTCCACATGGCCCCATTGATAGTGATGCTTTAAATTCACTAGTTGAACATCTCCCTGGGAATAAGTTAGTGTTGGGCAATTTTAACGCCCATCACTATCAATGGGGTAGCTTGAGGATTGATGGTCGTGGGGAGCAAGTAGCCGACCTAATACTACAGTCCAACCTCTGTCTTCTGAACGATGGTAGAACGACTCGTGTAACTTTTCGGCCATTGACTTATCTTTGGCCTCCCCTGGTATACATCAAGATTTTTAATGAAATCCTTATGACGACTCCTTGGGAAGTGATCATTTACCCATCTGTCTTTCTTATACACGCGACATCGTTTCGGACCCTCCACCTCTAAAATTTAACTATAAAAAAGCAGATTGGGGATCCTTCTCAAGGATCGCCAATTTAGATATATCTGGGGAGACCATAGATGTTAAGGTCGAAAATATAACCCAATCCATATTACACACAGCTGAGGCTGCTATTCCCAAGACTTCTACAGTTCATGTGAAGCATAAAGCACATTGGTGGACGCCGGATTGCCGATAAGCATTAAGAAAACGCAATAGGAGATACAGGATTTTTGATAGTCAGCCCACTGAGAAAAATTTTATTGCATACAAACAGGCACGGGCTGAGACAAGGAGAATAATAAGAAGGGCCAAACGCGACTCCTGGCGGTCCTTTGTGTCCACGGTGACTCATACAACACCATTACGTAAAGTCTGGTCCACCATAAGAATATTAAATAATAAAGGCCCATATTTCCCAGTGACCACCTTGTAAGTAAATAATAACATCTATGACGAGCCCGTGGACGTTGCTAACATCCTCGCCAGAAGTTTTTCTCATGTAAGTAGCTCAGCCAATTATGACCCGCGTTTCCAGCTCATGGCTGAGCTACAGATTATTGACTTTGCCACAGAAGACGTAGACTCCCCATACAACCAAGAGTTTACGCTAGATGAACTGCTCCTTGCCCTTAAATCCTGTAAAGACACCAGCCCTAGACCAGACACCATCACGTACGGTATGATGCAGCATCTTAATCAGGACAACCTGATTCAAATGTTAGCATTGTAAAATGAGATTTGGGCGTCTCGAACGTTCCCAAACTCATGGCACTTTGCACACGTCATACCGATACCCAAAGAGGCTTGTCGTCTTATGAATCCCACTTCATTTCGTCCTATTGTGTTGACTTCTTGTCTATGTAAGGTCACGGAACGAATGGTAAACAATAGGCTTCTTTTTGTTTTAGAGTTGCAGAATTTGTTAAATAATCAACAATGTGGCTTCCGTAAATACAGAAGTTCACTAGATCATCTAATGAATCTGGAGCATTGTATTGCAGAGGCATTTGCCAATAAAGAATTCATGATGGGGGTGTTCTTGGACATCCATAAAGCCTATGACATGACGTGGTGACACGGTATACTAATGAGGCTCTATGCTTATGGTTTAAGAGGAAATTTGCCTATTTTTATTTCAAATTTCTTACAGGACAGGACTTTCTCTGTCAAATTACCCCGTAACGTAACATCAGATATATTTATCCAGGAAAACGGGGTGCCGCAGGGAAGTGTGCTTAGTCCTACTTTATTTAGTATTATGATCAATGATATTCTGTCATCAGCTCCCATCCCCAGGAATCTTAAATACTCGCTCTATGCTGACGATTGTGCAATATGGCACTCCTCCCGTAATGCACAGTTTTCGGCTGGGCGGATTCAAGCAGCCCTTGACTCCGTCCACCAATGGGCCTTGCAGTGGGGATTTAAGTTTTCCGTCCGTAAGTGTGCCGCTGTAATTTTTACAACTCGTAACGTCCCCGATTTGCGTTTATTTTTGGATAATCAGGCGGTACCTTTTCAAAATTCTGTAAAGTTTTTGGGCCTCCACTTTGATCGCGGAATGAATTTTAAACTTCACGTTAATACTTTGCTTGCTCGTGATAAACCATTAAATGTCCTTAAGTATCTAGCGGGTACTACCTGGGGTGCCGACAGAAAATCTTTATTAATGGTGTATAGTCCCTTATTCGATCGAAGCTAGACTATGGCGTACAGGTGTATGGCTCGGCATCTGATGCCACGCTGAAAGGATTGGATGTGCTACAGAATAAATGCTTGTGAATGTGTCTTGGAGCTGTCCGGTGTACCCGTGTAGCTCGTATGGAAGTGGAGGCGAATGTGCCTCCCCTCCATATTCACCGTGACCACCTGGCATTATCGTATGGGTTACGAACATTAAGGAAAAGTAATATTGGCAATGTGGCCTGTACCCCCCTGCGTCAATACCACCATCTTCTGCGGGGGGTGTGTTGGCCACTTGCTGCTCGCCTCCACTTACTGACTCAGGAGCTTGGTGTGGACCCCAGGGACTGTGACAAGTTGGTGCTTAAAAATATAGTGCCTTGGGAGCCACCCGGCTTTACAGTGGATGTTACATGGCTCCCAGCACCAAAGGCCAAGGCGCCGGAGGCGGAGGTCCACCACTTGTTTCGTAACATCATTGTTCGTCACTTGGGGTCCCAACAATTGTACACCGACAGCTCCAAGTCGAGTGAATGTGTGGGTGCAAGTGTGTGGTCGACTGAATGTGCCCTCAGGTATCGGTTGCCGACTCGTAGATCTGTGTTTACTTCAGAACTTTTTGCTATTCACAAAGCCATAGACTATGCTCTCAATTCTAGGCATGACTCATTTGTCATATTTTCAGATTCAAAATCAGCCCTTCAGGCAATTGCATCTTGCACTGCGGACTCTTACGAGATCCAGGGCCGCATCGCTAATAAGTTGCATTCATGCAACAAGTCTTTCACACTGACATGGGTGCCTGGTCATTGTCGTATCTACGGCAATGAGCAGGCTGACTTAATTGCAAAGTCGGCTGTGGAGCTCGAGGAGACTTGGGACGTTCCTAGTGATCTACGGTCGAGTCTCTCTCTCTCTCGGAAAGAAAGCAATAAATCTTCTGTGGCAAGGTCAGTGGACCAGACTAAATCTTCCAACTTGTAAGCCATACCTGGGCGACTGGGACACTGCCAACCGTCCCAGTCCCCTAGAAGAAAAAGTGTTGGCACGGTTATGGCTCAATGCCACCATTTTAACCCACATGAAACCATATATGGAAAGACGCTTCCCACATCACTGTGACATCTGTAATGCGGTGTTATCTTCCTGCGCTGTCGGCGATTTATTCGTGAACGTGCTTCACTTATAAATTACTGCAGCGCAGTAGACGTCCCCTTCACCCTTTCCACCATCCTGGGTGATTGGGACATTGTTATGACTGATAAATTGATGGCTTTCTTGAGAGAGACCGGACTGATCAGAGTGATGTGACTTTTTTACTGTGTGGGTATGGTTTTTATCAACGGTAAATATGTATGTATTGTAATATTATTTAGGGTTGATAGTTGATATATTTTAAATAGTTCCTCCTCCCACCGACCTATTTCTAATATAGATGTCCCCTACATTAAGCCAAGTTCCTCGCCTGACAGTCACCAGCTGATGAGCGCAAGTGTGCAATATAGGAAGGTATTGGGCACTTGCAGTCGATGGTGGTCTGCTGGGCGAGGTTCTTCACTTTTTGTACAAATTATGTAAATACATTATACCATCTTGCTTAAGTTATTCTAGTTAGGGACGACAGCTGACGTATATGGAAATGTTCCTGACTCGTCTGGTTCCCTTTCATATATTGATGTCCCCTATATTACGTTGTGCCTCGACTGACAATCACCAGGTGATGAGTGCAGGTATGTAATGTAGAAAGGCATTACATATCTGCAGTCGATGGTGTTCTCATGGTCGAGGCTTTTTTAACATTATTGTAGGTCTAGTTATTGGGCTCTTAGGATCTAGTATAGGTTAGCGATTTGTCTGTTAGGTGATTAGTTTTAGGGTATTTAGATTAGGTATTTTTGATTATAAGTAATATAAGGTTAAAAAAAAAAAACTAAATAAAAATATTAAAAATAAAACTACAAAAAAATAAAATAAAAATTATTATATATATATGTACGTGTGCATGAAAGTGTGAATGTTCATATGCATGGATGTGTGTTTGTATGTATGTATGTATGTATGTATATATATATGTTCGTATATATATGTATATATGTTGACACATATATACATATATATATATATATTTGCCTTAATGACCAGAGGCTCCGGCCTCAATAGTCGATAGGCAAAAAAAAAAAAAAAAAAGAGGCATCGTCTACTCGCACCCCACCTCTCGCCGAGGCAACACCTCCACCGCTGTTCCCAGCGGGACCAGCTCTCCACAGCAGCCGTACCAGCCGAGGGGGTCGGGCCTGTCCTCTTATCTGAGGAGTGCCCTGGTCGGTCCACCAGGAGGCAGAGGCTCTCCGCCCTATTCTACCCGGCCGACAGCCTTCCCTCCGCCACCACCAGGACCGGGGTTGTGCCCTCGTGACGACCGGAACCGGGCCTCCCCTCTGTGCATCCACCTGCTGCTGTGGAGAGCTGGACCGAGTGTATGGGAGTTGAGGGCAGCGTCCGGGCGTGTCTACCTGAGCTCGTCGGCGCCCCTTCCATCGGCGCCGCTTTGTCTATCCAGCTCTCGTCCCGCCCTGCCCTCGTTTAACCATCGTGTAGCCGGCTCACCATCCACCGCCGAGTCTTCCATCTTCGCCCTGCCTCGTCGTACATCTGGCAGCCCAACTCACCACCAGCCATCGCACCTTCCCCTGCCTCTGCCGCCTTTTCCCTCGTTTGTCGGCTCGTTGTCTCTGCTACACCCTCATTGAAGGGCTTTTTCCTGCATTTCTCCCTGACGGGCTCTTTGTTTGCCCGTTCCCCACCATAGTTGTGGGAAAAATATTACAACACAACATACACAAACACGCGTCGTCGTCATCATTGTTGGTGCTTGGAGAAGAGTGGACACTCACTACTACTACTGAGTCTCAGCAACCGACACTACTACTATGACTGGTCGAGGCAAAGGCGGCAAGGGTCTGGGCAAGGGAGGCGCCAAGCGACACCGCAAGGTGCTTCATGACAACATCCAGGGCATCACCAAGCCTGCCATCCGTCGTCTGGCTCGTCGTGGCGGCGTGAAGCGTATCTCTGGCCTGATCTACGAGGAGACCCGCGGTGTTCTCAAGGTGTTCCTCGAGAACGTGATTCGCGATGCTGTCACCTACACTGAGCACGCCAAGCGTAAGACGGTGACCGCGATGGACGTGGTGTACGCCCTGAAGAGGCAAGGGCGCACCCTTTACGGCTTCGGCGGTTAAGAGGGTGCATAACTGAATTGCACTATTCCACCCGGCTACGGCAAAGCACACAACCACCCCCGGACCTCTTTTAGAGGTCCACACCTAATTTCTGTGAAAGAGAATGAATGAAGGCGTAGTAGTATAAGTAAATGCAGACGTTCAGCAGGTTGGCTAGCACCAAAATAAGTCAATGTAACGGATATGAAGACAGGTTAACGCAACCCAACCAACTCTTACCACACCTAATGTAACCAAAGCAAAGCAACCATAACCTAACTGAACCATACCACACCTCCCTCTCTCTCTCTCTCTCTCTCTGTCTTACAGGTGTGACGAAGGTAAAAAAAAAAGGGGGGGGGCGATTAGACACCTGTCATATAGTTTAGACAGCTCTGTATTTTGCTTCTATATCTTCTATTTTTAATGGACGTCTGCATTTATATAGTTAATTATTTGGCTGGGCCATTGCTCTTTTTCAGTACCTCTAATAACCCCCATTTCAGCAAAGCTTTCTCTATACCTATCAGGGCAATTTCCATCCTGTTGCGAGAGCATCTCCTCTGCTGTGCTCAGAGAGTCGCCTCCATCAATCGTGAAGGCAAATCCCACTAATCCAAGGTATTTAGCCTTGAAATGCACCAGCAGCAAACTTGAATGATGTACCTAGAGACGACACAGTCACGTCGGTGAGGCACCGCACACACTGCATAATATGAATGCCTAAGTGTTAGACCGAATGTTTGCATATGAACAAGTTATCCCTTGAATTAGTCGCTGTCATGGCCGTTTTCTCTAAGTCCCAAAACCCACCAATCATCCATCGTACAAGCGTTGCAGCAACAGCCATACAACCACTAAGGCCTGAAAACAAATTTAAATGGAGCAGGTTCGTACTTGCACGACCGCTAGTGCATTATATATAAGAGGTGGTTGATAAGGTGGCTGACACTCACCTCCCAACAGATTCACCAGGCAGGCTTTCACCGGAGCTCGCAGTTCGACGGGTGCTGCTGCTGCTGCTGATGATGATGATGATGATTTAGATGATGATATTATTATTATTACTGATGATGATGATGAATGAATGAATGGATGGATGGATGAATAGACAGATGGTGGTGATTTTTGATTCTGTAGTAACTAGTTGTTGCAATACTACTTATTATGTCGAGATAAATGAATAGTATTTTCTTCATTATTATCAGAATTGCTCTTATTTGGGGGTGTTAAATCAACAATGGTCGTCACCACACGGATAATAATAATATATACATCACCATATCCTCTGTCATTCAACAACTTTGTCAATTCCTTCGACGGTGGGAGAAAAGCCATCATCACCTATGTTTTCATTCATCCAGCCAGGCAGTTAGGAGACTTATACAGTATTAGGCAGGTGCAGTTGGAAACGGGAACCGAGGCTATATACAGTATATATATATAGTGGGAATATTAATCGACCTTCACTGATGTAAGCAGCAACTTCTTACATGCAACCAAACGTAAATATAGCCAAAGACACATGCCAGCATTCAACACTTACCACATTATACGCACATACATAGATGCGAGCATACATACAGAAAGACACATGTATACCAACACATTCATCCACACACAAAGATGATGATGATGATGATGATGTTGGGCAATGCCAAAGTCTATTCTCTCTCAAGAAACGAATGTGGCTCCTAAAGGAGCCGATGGAGGTGAAGAAGAAGAAGGAGAAGAACTTCTTGGAAGCGTTTACTTCTTCTCCGTCTTCTTGGGGAGCAGCACAGCCTGGATATTAGGCAGGACACCTCCCTGGGCGATGGTGACGCCAGAGAGGAGCTTGTTGAGCTCGTTGTTACAGATGGCCAACTGCAGGTGACGGGGAATGATACGAGTCTTCTTGTTGTCACGGGCTGCGTTGCCAGCCAGCTCTAGCACTTCAGCTGCTAGGTACTCCATGACCGTAGGCAAGTAGACGGGGGCACCAGCACCCATACTCTCCGCGTAATTGCCTTTACGAAGGAGACGGTGGATCCTGCCGACGTGGAACTGGAGCCCAGCCCTGCTAGATCGGGACTTGGACTTTCCCTTCACCTTGCCACCCTTGCCACGTCCGGACATGGTGTCTGTCTTATGTCGTCGTTGGAGTAGTAGTAGTACGACCTTCAGGAGAAGACTAATGCGTCACCTGCGCATTTGTTTGTTTTTAATATTCTCCCCACAGCGTGGTGGGGAATGGGCAAACATGAGAGCCCGTCAGGGAAAAATGCAGAAAAGGCTCCTGAGAAGGAGCAAAGCACGGACGGCAGACTGGCAGACAGGGCAAGGGCGGCAGAGGAAGGGAACGATGTGATGGTGGTGAGAAAACAGCCCGATGATCGACGAGGCGAGGGGGAGAGAGCGGTAGACTGGACGGCGCCAATGGAAGAGGCGCCGGCATGCTCAAGTGCAATCCCCAAACGACTCGACGGTGGTTGGCGGCCAGCTGCTCGGTGTTCGTAGAGGGCAGAGAGGGACGAGAGCTATGTAGACGAAACGGCGCCGATGGTGAGGGCGCCGAAGCTCAGGATGGAAGCGTCCCGACTCTGCCCTCAACCCCCTTCACTCGCTCCAGCTCTCCACAGCAGCAGGTGGATGGACAAAGGGGAGGTCCGGTCCAGGTGGTCACAAGGGCACAATCCCGGTCCTGGTGGTAAAGGAGGGAGAGTCGTCGGCCGGGTAGATAAAGGGCGGAGGACCCTAAGCCTCCTGGTGGACCGACCAGGGCACTCCCTATGATGGAAGGACAGGCCTGACCCCCTAGGCTGATACGGCTGCTGTGGAGAGCTGGTCCCGCAGGGAACAGTGGTGGAGGTGTTGCCTCGGCGAGAGGTGGGCTGCGAGTGAGGCATCTTCGTCGTCGTCGTAGAAAGTGGGAGGAAAGAAGGGGGGGAGGGATTGAAGAGATTAAAGTAGGGAAGTATGAAATTAGTCGGAGATTAAAAGATTGGGGGCCGTCCCCATTGGTATGTCTTGATTGCTTGTTGTGTATTGTTTTCCTCTTGGTCCTGTTGTGTAGTGGTCACTGCTGATACTGACCGGGGCACTCTCGTGGATGATGGTGGAAGGGCCCTAGTTTATACCCCCGGCCCTACTGAGGGTTGTGCCCCCGTCTGTGTGATGGTGGTGGCGTTGCCCATGTTGGTGGTTGCCTGCCCCTGTAGTTCTCCATCGACTCCCAGGAGTCACGGAAGGAAGGAGTTTAGTAATAGAGAAAGAGGGGGGAGCGAGAAATAATCTTAGTAGGAGAGACAGTCTAGGTTTGTCCACTCCTCCTTAATTGCCCCGCACGCCTCCCAGGTGCGGTAGCTGGAGGACGAAGATGGGATTAGGCCCCCGCCCTCCCACAACCGCCCCGGAACACGTGCGTCGGCACTCAGGGGAGCGGAGGTGTTGGTTTGTTCTTGTCTGCACATGTGTATGAGTTTATGTTCGGATATTCTTCTGTGTTGTTATATACTCCTTGTTTTTTTATATACTGTTATTTATTTATTTATTTATTTATTTGTTTAATTATTGTTTCATATACATGTATACATATATATATACATACACACATGTACACATATATATTTTTTATTTATTTATTTTTTTTCTTAGTATTGTTATCGTTACTGTTATTAATATTATTCGTTTATTTATTTTGTTTATTTATTTTTGTATATTTTTTGTATTCCTTTCCTTTCTTTCATCTTTCTTTTCCTTGTATTCTTTTTCTTTCTATCTTTTCATTGGAGGGAGGGGGGGGGGAGGATACCACCAGGAGAAGGTCCACATGCATGTCAGCCACGTTGCACTCCGAGAATGCACGGGTCATAGGCTGCATATGGGCCGTCTCTGGCTGTTTCCAACCCACTTCACGTTCCTAACTCCGCCGTCAAATGTGACAGCTTCTTACATTGGGTTTCGGGAGCTAGCACACTGGGCGACGGAGTGCATTCACTCTGGTGTGGGTCGGAAAGGACTGGGTAACGCAATTGCCTCGTTCCCGGTTGTCTATAGCAGGAGTGGCGGAGGTGGGGTGGTGGTGAGGTGCGCCCGGCTCAGGTCGCCAGGTGTGCGGCTTATAGGGCAGTGGGGGGGGGGGGACGGGGAGTACGGTGAGGTCTGGTGGTTTGGGGAATCTCCGGCGCGGCAAGTCGCGGTTTTCACTCGTTTTCGTTGTGTTTCTTTATCTCGTGACTAGCGTGATGTTATTTATTTTCCTTTTCTTTAAGTTGATTTGTTGTTATTTATTATTATTATTGTTACTATTATTAGTGTAATGCTAGGTGAAATTAGGCTCGACTTCTCGTTCCTATTTCACCTAACGTGGAGCGGGGTCCTCTTTCGAGACCGGAGCTAGTGCAATAAAGAGAGGCAGGACACAAACACTCTAGGTAACAACCTTTACACGTATAATACCACAGTCAGACACAGGACAAATCAGCAGATATTACAGCACAATATATAGCAATATAAAACCTTAGCTAGGATATGTGTATCTCGCAGGATACTTGCTTCTCTGATACTAATGACAACACAACAATCCTAGTATATCAGGAGTGCAGTAAATATAGGCACGCGCGCGAGGGCGCGGGGGGGGGGGAGTTGAGATTCACTAGGAGGAGATGGGGGAGGTGCAGGGAGTGACTTGGGACGGCTAGGAGAAAGTTATGGTAATACTGGAAGGCGGCAGATATTAGCCGTGAGATTTATATGGTTTCCACTAGCGAAAATACTTTGGTAAATGAATCTTATCCTTGATTTACACTTACTTGAGATTTGGGAGTGAGAGCGAGTGGTAAACAAGATTTTATGGGTAGCGTGCGGGAAGGAGAGAATACTATTAATACTTCCTTTCACAGTATTCCTTCATAGTAATGGGGGGTATGTCTTTATAGGCACAGGCTTATTAATTATATGACAGAGATGTCACTCACATGTATAGTCAAACAGATCTCGTTCTACAGCGTGGGGGAAAGATAGAATACTATTAATACTTCCTTTCACAATATTCCTTCACAGTAATGGGAGTATGTCTTTATAGGCATAGGCTTATTAATTATATAATAGGGATGTCACTCGCACGTATAGTCAATCAGATGTGGGTCCACATCCTCATCCTTTAACTTCTCACTGTGATCTGATTTACCCCGATATTCACTATATGAAATCACTGCACAATACTTACACTAGGGGAGAATCACAGTTAACCTAAATCACCCATGTTACAATATCACACGTATTCATCAGGGGGATAGGCAGGAACATGTCATTGGTGATCCTGCTGGGATAGGGGCACCGTCAATGCGGGGCATGCCGAGAGGGCACGGGACGGCTCGCAAGGGCGTCCTCTCGTGTCCTGGACTCCCCATGGCTTCCGGACTTGGCTCCGGCGTGTGGCCCTCGAAACTGGGGCCGAATAGCTCCAGGAACCTCTGTGACAGGTCCCGGTGTCGTGGGGGTGTGGAGAGATGACGCCCGGGTGCCCTGGGGAAAACCGAGAGAGGCTGTGGGCTGCGGTCTCCAGCGTCTAGGGGCGCCGACAGGGAAGGACTGCGGCAGCGACTTCCACTGGGGTCCGTCAGGTGCGTCTGCTCTAGAGCCAGGCGTAGAGAACAGAGACCAGGGGAGGCTGGGAGGCCTGTCTGGGTCACTCTGGGACAGGAAGCCTGGACTTCAGTCTCCTGCCGTGGGGACGTCCCTCTACTCTGCACGCCCTCGGAGCGACCATAGATCGTCTCTACTGGGGCACCTTGGGATTGACCATAGATTGTCTCTACCATAAAACCTTGGGAGCGACCATAGATCGTCTCTACCTGAACACTTTGGGAGCAACCATTCAACGTCTCTACCGGAGCACCTTGGAAGCGACCATAGATCGTCTCTACCAGAACAACTTGGGAGCGACCATAGATCGTCTCTACTGGAACACCTTGGGAGTGACCATAGATAAGTCTCTACCGGAACACCTTGGGAGCGACCATAGATCATCTCTACCTGGACACCTTGGGAGCGACCATTGATCGTCTCTACCTGAACACCTTGGGAGCGACCATAGATTGTCTCTACCTGAACACCTTGGGAGCAACCATAGATCGTCTCTACCGAAACACTTTGGGAGCGACCATAGATCGTCTCTACCAGAGGGGCGCTGTCTGGAGCTAGATTTCTAACTCCATCCCTAGCTAGCTCAGCAATTCCACTACATGAAGGTAGTGTCCTTCTCCTGTGGTGGCGGCGGCGTGGTGGCTGCATGTCACAGGGGCGCACAGCCCGGGCTGAGATGTGTCGCTGTTGCCTGGAGTGGTGGTGGCTGGTGGCGGCTACACCGTGGGGTCCGTGTGGGGGTGTTGGCATATCTGTGGGCACACTACGCTGTTCTTGGCTTGCCCTGTCGTCGGGGATACTATGGTATTCTTTGGGAGCACTGTTTTTCAAGCCACACATTTTACCACTCTCCCCCTGTAAAAAGTCACATCCCCGTGGCTGGAGGTGGAACGCTTGTGTGTTGGATGTGGTGTAGACGGGCTGGAGGTGTTGCAGTGTAGTTTGCCAGGCGACAGTGTAGGAGTTCTCTTCTTGTGCTGGGTCGTAGGTGAGGAAGAGTGTGGAGGTGGCAGTGGTAGACTGGAGGAGGTTTAGCAGGTGGTGTGGCCCGCGGAGTCGGTGGTTCCTGCCGAGGGTAGGTGCCCATACGGTCCGCTTCACTCTCATCTTGCTTGGTGTGGCTGTCGGTGTGGTTGGAGGCTGAATGCTGGATACTGCGGGTAAGGGCCGGGTTTTGTGTCGTGGTAATGCGGCGTTGAGTCTCTGGTTAGTACAGGTAGAGGAGATATCGGCCTGATGTAGCTTGATGGTGTGAAGTCGTGGAGAGGTGGGCGGTGTAGGGGTGTGTGTGTATCGGGTGCGTGGGCATGAGAGTCGGCCGGAGGGGGTGGTGGTGGTGGCTCTGAGGGTGGGTGTGGGTGGGGAAGTAGGCGTGCTGGGTGGGGGGGATCGGTTAGCATAGGCTGTCGCGCGTTGGGGGCACGGGAGAAGGTAAGATCGTCAGAGTGGGCGTGTGTAGATGTGGACGGGAGAGGGCGGTGGTAGTGGGTGGTCCTGCGGGGTGGGCGGGGCACCTGGGCTTGGGTGGAAAGGGTGAGGCGGCTGAGGGAAGGGGTGAGGGTAAGCGAGGCGTGGCGGGTGAGATGTCAGGTGAGGTGCGGGGGGTGGTGGAGGCGGTGGAGGCTGAGGTTGTAGGGGAGGTGGTTTTAGGAAGTAGGTCAGGGGAAGATGAGGAGAGGGTCCTAGGAGGCCTGTGAAGAGGGAGGCCGGTTTTGTGTTGAGGGGGTATAGTGGTGTGTGGGGTGGGAAGGTTAGAACTAGGGGCAGGAATTGGGGAAGGTAGAACAGAAGAGATAGTGAGAGGGGAGGAAAAGGAAAGATAACGTTCTCCCCTGTCGTAGACTGTGGGAGAGGTGAGGTGGCCCCTGTCATTTCGGTGGGATGCGGGGGCAGTGGGGGGGCGCTTTTTGTTTTTCCTTTTTTGTATTTTCTTCCCCTGAGGCTTAGGGGAATTTGCGTATGGTGGGGAGGTTTGTAAGCGCCCTCGTGTCATTTGGCTGCACTGGGCAGCTTCTAGCTGCTCACGGATGTCGTGGATCGGACATCCGTGGTAGCACGGAGAAAATTCCCACGGGTTGATGGTGATGAGGTCAACGGGGAATTGATTTATTTCGCTGATGCGTTGAGGGGTGGCATGGATGGCTAAAAGGCGCCTCATTAAACTGATATCTCTATCCATGTCTCCTGTTGGATCATGGATAGTGAAGTGTTGTCTTACAACACTTGGGAGTACTCTGAGCAGAGTATTAAATGTATGCTGATCCCGTGTTTCATCATCTGCCTCCGGGTAAGCAGCAGTAACCAGGCGTCTTGCCTGTATCATGGTATTATCTAAATCCCCGTCGAATGAAAAGCTATCCAATTTGATAGAGCCACTACTTTCCCCAATGATGGGGTGATGGCTTGTACAGTGAACTTTGTAAAGTTCTGCTAGGAAAGTTCTGGGACGATTTTCGGCGCTATGTTCGCCGCCTTTTTACCCAACAGTGGTAGTGTGACTGCAATTTTTTGTTGGTCATTTTCAAAGCCAATATCCAGTGAGGGTTTAATTACTGCCAGATATGTGTGTATATCATACTGGTTGGGGTCAAACTTGGGTAACTGAACGTGCGGTTTAGTTGCCATTTTGCCAAATATTTCCTGATTACCTCTCTTCTACACCCGGGCCTAGAATCACCGCTGGCCACCAGTGTAATGCTAGGTGAAATTTGGCTCGACTTCTCGTTCCTATTTCACCTAACGTGGAGCGGGGTCCTCTTTCGAGACCGGAGCTAGTGCAATAAAGAGAGGCAGGATACAAACACTCTAGGCAACAACCTTTACACGTATATTACCACAGTCAGACACAGGACAAATCAGCAGATATTACAGCACAATATATAGCAATATAAAACCTTAGCTAGGATATGTGTATCTCGCAGGATACTTGCTTCTCTGATACTAATGACAACACAACAATCCTAGTGTATCAGGAGTGCAGTAAATATAGGCACGCGCGCGAGGGCGCCGGGGGGTGGGAGTTGAGACTCACTAGGAGGAGATGGGGGAGGTGCAGGGAGTGACTTGGGACTGCTAGGAGAAAGTCATGGTAATACTGGAAGGCGGCAGATATTAGCCGTGAGATTTATATGGTTTCCACTAGCCAAAATACTTTGGTAAATGAATCTTATCCTTGATTTACACTTACTTGAGATTTGGGAGTGAGAGCGAGTGGTAAACAAGATTTTATGGGTAGCGTGCGGGAAGGAGAGAATACTATTAATACTTCCTTTCACAATATTCCTTCATAGTAATGGGGGGTATGTCTTTATAGGCACAGGCTTATTAATTATATGACAGAGATGTCACTCACATGTATAGTCAAACAGATCTCCTTCCACAGCGTGGGGGAAAGATAGAATACTATTAATACTTCCTTTCACAATATTCCTTCACAGTAATGGGGGTATGTCTTTATAGGCATAGGCTTATTAATTATATAACAGGGATGTCACTCGCACGTATAGTCAATCAGATGTGGGTCCATATCCTCGTCCTTTAACTTCTCACTGTGATCTGATTTACCCCGATATTCACTATATGAAATCACTGCACAATACTAACACTAGGGGAGAATCACAGTTAACTTAAATCACTCATGTTACAATATCACACGTATTCATCAGGGGGATAGGCAGGAACATGTCATTGGTGATCCTGCTGGGCTAGGGGCACCATCAATGCGGGGCATGCCGAGAGGGCATGGGACGGCTCGCAAGGGCGTCCTCTCGTGTCCTGGACTCCCCGTGGCTTCCGGACTTGGCTCCGGCGTATGGCCCTCGAGACTGGGGCCGAATAGCTCCAGGAACCTCTGTGACAGGTCCCGGTGTCGTGGGGGAGTGGAGAGATGACGCTCGGGTGTCCTAGGGAAAACCGAGAGAGACTGTGGGCTGTGGTCTTCAGCGTCTAGGGGCGCCGACAGGGAAGGACTGCGGCAGCGACTTCCACTGGGGTCCGTCAGGCGCATCTGCTCTAGAGCCAGGCGTAGAGAACAGAGACCAGGGGAGGCTGGGAGGCCAGTCTGGGTCACTCTGGGACAGGAAGCCTGGGCTTCAGTCTCCTGCCATGGGGACATCCCTCTACTCTGCACGCCCTCGGAGCGACCATAGATCGCCTCACGAGGGAGGGAGCGACAATAGGTCGTCTCTACCACGACACTCTCGTAGCGACCATAGATCGTCTCTACTGGGGCACCTTGGGAGCGACCATAGATTGTCTCTACCATAACACCTTGGGAGCGACCATAGATCGTCTCTACCTGAACACTTTGGGAGCCACCATTGATCGTCTCTACCAGAGCACCTTGGGAGGGACCATAGATCGTCTCTACCGGAACACCTTGGGAGGGACCATAGATCGTCTCTACTGGAACACCTTGGGAGTGACCATAGATCGTCTCTACCGGGACACCTTGGGAGCGACCATAGATCGTCTCTACCTGGACACCTTGGGAGCGACCATTGATCATCTCTACCTGAACACCTTGGGAGCGACCATTGATCGTCTCTACCTGAACACCTTGGGAGCGACCATAGATCGTCTCTACCTGAACATCTTGGGAGCGACCATAGATCGTCTCTACCGAAACACTTTGGGAGTGACCATAGATCGTCTCTACCAGAGGGGCACCGTCTGGATTTTGATTTCCAACTCCACCCCTAGATAGCTCAGCAATTCCACTACGCGAAGGTAGTGTCCTTCTCCTACGGTGGCGGCGGCGTGGTGGCTGCATGTCACAGGGGCGCACAGCCCGGGCTGAGATGTGTCGCTGTTGCCCGGAGTGGTGGTTGCTTGTAGCGGCTACCCCGTGGGGTCCGTGTGGGGGTGTCGGCATATCTGTGGGCACACTATGCTGTTCTTGGCTTGCCCTGTCGTCGGGGATACTATGGTATTCTTCGGGAGCACTGTTTTCCAAGCCACGTATTTTACCACTCTCCCCCTGTAAAAAGTCACGTCCCCGTGGCTGGAGGTGGAATGCTTGTGTGTTGGATGTGGTGTAGATAGGCTGGAGGTGTTGCAGCGTAGTTTGCCAGGCGACAGTGTAGGAGTTCTCTTCTTGTGCTGGGTCGTAGGTGAGGAAGAGTGTGGAGGTGCCGGTGGTAGACAGGAGGAGGTTTAGCAGGTGGTGTGGCCCGCAGAGTCGGTGGTTCCTGCCGAGGGTAGGTGCCCATACGGCCCGCTTCACTCTCAACTTGCTTGGTGTGGCTGTCAGTGTGGTTGGGGGCTGAATGCTGGATACTGCGGGTAAGGGCCGGGTTTTGTGTCGTGGTAATGCGGCATTGAGTCTCTGGGGAGTACAGGTAGAGGGGATTTGGATCTGATGTAGCTTGATGGTGTGAAGTCGTGGAGAGATGGGCAGTTTAGGGGTGTGTGTGTATCGGGTGGGTGGGCATGAGAGTTGGCCGGAGGGGGTGGTGGTGGTGGTTCTGAGGGTGGGTGTGGGTGGGGAAGTAGGCGTACGGGGTGGGCGGGGTCGGTTACCACGGGCTGTTGCGCGCGTTGGGGGCGTGGGAGAAGGTGAGATCGTCGGAGTGTGCATGCGTAGATGTGGAGGGGAGAGCGCGGTGGTAGTGGGTGGTCCTGCAGGGGTGGCGGGGTGGGAGGGGCACGTGGGCTTGGGTGGAAAGGGTGAGGCGGCGGAGGGAAGGGGTGAGGGTGAGCGAGGCGTGGCGGGTGAGATGTCAGGTGAGGTGCCGGGGGTGGTGGAGGCGGTGGAGGCTCAGGTGGTAGGGGAGGTGGTTTTAGGAAGTAGGATAGGGGAAGATGAGGAGAGGGTCCTAGGAGGCCTGTGAAGAGGGAGGCCGATTTGTGTTGAGGGGGTATAGTGGTGTGTGGGGTGGGAAGGTTAGAACTAGGGACAAGAATAGGGGAAGGTAGAACAGAAGAGATAGTGAGAGGGGAGGAAAAAGAAAGATAACATTCTCCCCTGTCGTAGACTGGGGAAGAGGTGAGGTGGCCCCCATCATTTCGGTGGGATGCGGGGGCAGTGGGGGGGCGCTTTTTGTTTTTCCCTTTTTGTATTTTCTTCCCCTGAGGCCTAGGGGAATTTGCGTATGGTGGGGAGGTTTGTAAGCGCCATCGTGTCATTTGGCTGCACTGGGCAGCTTCTAGCTGCTCACGGATGTCGTGGATCGGACATCCGTGGTAGCACGGAGGAAATTCCCACGGGTTGATGGTGATGAGGTCAACGGGGAATTGATTTATTTCGCCGATGCGTTGAGGGGTGGCATGGACGGCTAAAAGGCGCCTCATTAAACTGATATCTCTATCCATGTCTCTTGTTGGATCATGGAGAGTGAAGTGTTGTCTTACAACACTTGGGAGTACTCTGAGCAGAGTATTAAATGTATGCTGATCCCGTGTTTCATCATCTGCCTCCGGGTAGGCAGCAGTAACTAGGCGTCTTGCCTGTATCACGGTATTATCTAAATCCCCGTCGAATGAAAAGCTATCCAATTTGGATAGAGCCACTACTTTCCCCAATGATGGGGTGATGGCTTGTACAGTGAACTTTGTAAAGTTCTGCCAGGTAAGTTCTGGGACGATTTTCGGCGCTATGTTCGCCGCCTTTTTACCCAACAGTGGTAGTGTGACTGCAATTTTTTGTTGGTCATTTTCAAAGCCAATATCCAGTGAGGGTTTAATTATTGCCAGATATGTGTGTATATCATACTGGTTGGGGTCAAACTTGGGTAACTGAACGTGCGGTATAGTTGCCATTTTGCCAAATATTTCCTGATTACGTCCCTTCTACGCCCGGGTGTAGAACCACTGCTGGCCACCAGTGTAATGCTAGGTGAAATTAGGCTCGACTTCTCGTTCCTATTTCACCTAACGTGGAGCGGGGTCCTCTTTCGAGACCGGAGCTAGTGCAATAAAGAGAAGCATAACACAAACACTCTAGGCAACAACCTTTACACGTATATTACCACAGTCAGACACAGGACAAATCAGCAGATATTACAGCACAATATATAGCAATATAAAACCTTATCTAGGATATGTGTATCTCGCAGGATACTTGCTTCTCTGATACTAATGACAACACAACAATCCTAGTGTATCAGGAGTGCAGTAAATATATGCACGCGCGTGAGGGCGCGGGGGGGAGTTGACACTCACTAGGAGGAGATGGGGGAGGTGCGGGGAGTGACTTGGGACTGCTAGGAGAAAATCATGGTAATACTGGAAGGCGGCAGATATTAGCCGTGAGATTTATATGGTTTCCACTAGCCAAAATACTTTGGTAAATGAATCTTATCCTTGATTTACACTTACTTGAGATTTGGGAGTGAGAGCGAGTGATAAACAAGATTTTATGGGTAGCGTGGGGGAAGGAGAGAATACTATTAATACTTCCTTTCACAATATTCCTTCATAGTAATGGGGGGTATGTCTTTATAGGCACAGGCTTATTAATTATATGACAGAGATGTCACTCACATGTATAGTCAAACAGATCTCGTTCCACAGCGTGGGGGAAAGATAGAATACTATTAATACTTCCTTTCACAATATTCCTTAACAGTAATGGGGGTATGTCTTTATAGGCATAGGCTTATTAATTATATAACAGGGATGTCACTCGCACGTATAGTCAATCTGATGTGGGTCCACATCCTCGTCCTTTAACTTCTCACTGTGATCTGATTTACCCCGATATTCACTATATGAAATCACCGCACAATACTTACACTAGGGGAGAATCACAGTTAACCTAAATCACTCATGTTACAATATCACACGTATTCATCAGGAGGATAGGCAGGAACATGTCATTGGTGATCCTGCTGGGCTAGGGGCACCGTCAATGCGGGGCATGCCGAGAGGGCATGGGACGGCTCGCAAGGGCGTCCTCTCGTGTCCTGGACTCCCCGTGGCTTCCGGACTTGGCTCCGGCGTGTGGCCCTCGAGACTGAGGCCGAATAGCTTCAGGAACCTCTGTGACAGGTCCCGGCGTCGTGGGGGCGTGGACAGATGACGCCCGGGTGTCCTGGGGAGAACCGAGAGAGACTGTGGGCTGCGGTCTCCAGGGTCTAGGGGTGCCGACAGGGAAGGACTGCAGCAGCGACTTCCACTGGGGTCCGTCAGGTGCATCTACTCTAGAGCCAGGCGTAGAGAACAGAGACCAGGTGAGGCTGGGAGGCCTGTCTGGGTCACTCTGGGACAGGAAGCCTGGGCTTCAGTCTCCGGCCGTGGGGACGTCCCTCTACTCTGCACGCCCTCAGAGCGACCATAGATCGTCTCATGAGGGAGGGAGCGACAATAGGTCGTCTCTACCACGAAACTCTCACAGCGACCATAGATCGTCTCTACCGGGGCACCTTGGGAGCGACCATAGATTGTCTGTACCATAGCACCTTGGGAGCGACCATAGATCATCTCTACCTGAACACTTTCGGAGCCACCATTGATCATCTCTACCGGAGCACTTTGGGAGCGACCATAGATCGTCTCTACCGGAACACCTTGGGAGCGACCATAGATCGTCTCTGCCGGAACACCTAGGGAGCGACCATAGATCGTCTCTACCGGAACACCTTAGGAGCGACCATAGATCGTCTTTACCGGAACACCTTGGGAGCAACCATTGATCGTCTCTACCTGAACACCTTGGGAGCGACCATTGATCATCTCTACCTGAACACCTTGGGAGCGACCATTGATCGTCTCTACCTGAACACCTTGGGAGCGACCATAGATCGTCTCTACCTGAACATCTTGGGAGCGACCATAGATCGTCTCTACCGAAACACTCTGGGAGCGACCATAGATCGTCTCTACCAGAGGGGCGCCATCTAGAGTTTGATTTCCAACTCCACCCCTAGATAGCTCAGCAATTCCACTACACGAAGGTAGTGTCCTTCTCCGACGGTGGCGGCGGCGTGGTGGCTGCATGTCACAGGGGCGCATGGCCCGGGCTGAGATGTGTCGCTGTTGCCCGGAGTGGTGGTGGCTTGTGGCGGCTACCCCGTGGGGTCCTTGTGGGGGTGTCGGCATATCTGTGGGCACACTATGCTGTTCTTGGCTTGCCCTGTCGTCGGGGATACTATGGTATTCTTCAGGGGCACTGTTTTTCAAGCCATGTATTTTACCACTCTCCCCCTGTAAAAAGTCACGTCCCCGTGGCTGGAGGTGGAATGCTTGTGTGTTGGATGTGGTGTAGACGGGCTGGAGGTGTTGCAGCATAGTTTGCCAGGCGACAGTGTAGGAGTTCTCTTATTGTGCTGGGTCGTAGGTGAGGAAGAGTGTGGAGGTGGCGGTGGTAGACTGGAGGAGGTTTAGCAGGTGGTGTGGCCCGCGGAGTAGGTGGTTCCTGCTAAGGGTAGGTGCCCATACGGCCCGCTTCACTCTCTTCGTGCTGGGTGTGGCTGTCGGTGTGGTTGGGGGCTGAATGCTGGATACTGCGGGTAAGGGCCGGGTTTTGTGTCGTGATAATGCGGCGTTGAGTCTCTGGGGAGTACAGGTAGAGGGGATTTGGGTCTGATGTAGCTTGATGGTGTGAAGTCGTGGAGAGGTGGGCGGTGTAGGGGTGTGTGTGTGTATCGGGTGGGTGGGCATGAGAGTTGCCCGGAGGGGGTGGTGGTGGTGGTTCTGAGGGTGGGTGTGGGTGGGGAAGTAGGCGTGCGGGGTGGGCAGGGTCGGTCAGCACGGGCTGTCGCGCGCGTTGGGGGCGTGGGAGAAGGTGAGATCGTCGGAGTGTGCGTGCGTAGATGTGGCGGGGAGAGGGCGGTGGTAGTGGGTGGTCCTGCGGGGGTGGCGGGGTGGGCGGGGCACGTGGGCTTGGGTGGAAAGGATGAGGTGGCTGAGGGAAGGGGTGAGGGTGAGCGAGGCGTGGTGGGTGAGATGTCAGGTGAGGTGCCGGGGGTGGTGGAGGCGGTGGAGGCTGAGGTGGTAGGGGAGGTGGTTTTAGGAAGTAGGTCAGGGGAAGATGAGGAGAGGGTCCTAGGAGGCCTGTGAAGAGGGAGGCCGGTTTTGTGTTGAGGGGGTATAGTGGTGTGTGGGGTGGGAAGGTTAGAACTAGGGGCAGGAATAGGGAAAGGTAGAACAGAAGAGATAGTGAGAGGGGAGGAAAAAGAAAGATAACGTTCTCCCCTGTCATAGACTGGGGGAGAGGTGAGGTGGCCCCCGTCATTACCGTGGGGTGCGGAGGCAGTGGGGGGGGGGCTTTTTGTTTTTCCCTTTTTGTATTTTCTTCCCCTGAGGCTTAGGGGAATTTGCGTATGGTGGGGAGGTTTGTAAGCGCCCTCGTGTCATTTGGCTGCACTGGGCAGCTTCTAGCTGCTCACGGATGTCGTGGATCGGACATCCGTGGTAGCACGGAGAAAATTCCCACGGGTTGATGTTGATGAGGTCAACGGGGAATTGATTTATTTCGCCGATGCGTTGAGGGGTGGCATGGACGGCTAAAATGCGCCTCATTAAACTGATATCTCTAACCATGTCTCCTGTTGGATCATGGATAGTGAAGTGTTGTCTTACAACACTTGGGAGTACTCTGAGCAGAGTATTAAATGTATGCTGATCCCGTGTTTCATCATCTGCCTCCGGTAGGCAGCAGTAACCAGGCGTCTTGCCTGTATCAGGGTATTATCTAAATCCACATCGACTGAAAAGCTATCCAATTTGGATAGAGTCACTACTTTCCCCAATGATGGGGTGATGGCTTGTACAGTAAACTTTGTAAAGTTCTGCCAGGTAAGTTCTCGAACGATTTTCGGCGCTATGTTCGCCGCCTTTTTACCCATCAGTGGTAGTGTGACTGCAATTTTTTGCTGGTCATTTTCAAAGCCAATATCCAGTAAGGGTTTAATTATTGCCATATATGTGTGTATATCATACTGGTCGGGGTCAAACTTGGGTAACTTAACGTGCGGTTTAGTTGCCATTTTGCCAAATATTTCCTGATTACCTCCCTTCTACGCCCGGGTGTAGAACCACTGCTGGCCACCAGTGTAATGCTAGGTGAAATTAAGCTCGACTTCTCATTCCTATTTCACCTAACGTGGAGCGGGGTCCTCTTTCGAGACCGGAGCTAGTGCAATAAAGAGAGGCAGGACACAAACACTCTAGGCAACAACCTTTACACGTATATTACCACAGTCAGACACAGGACAAATCAGCAGATATTACAGCACAATATATAGCAATATAAAACCTTATCTAGGATATGTGTATCTCGCAGGATACTTGCTTCTCTGATACTAATGACAACACAACAATCCTAGTGTATCAGGAGTGCAGTAAATATAGGCGTGCGCGCGGGGGCGCGGGGGGAGGGGGAGTTGAGACTCACTAGGAGGAGATGGGGGAGGTGCGGGGAGTGACTTGGGACGGCTAGGAGATAATTATGGTAATACAGGAAGGCGGCAGATATTAGCCGTGAGATTTATATGGTTTCCACTAGCCAAAATACTTTGGTAAATGAATCTTATCCTTGATTTACACTTACTTGCGATTTGGGAGTGAGAGGGAGTCGTATACAAGATTTTATGGGTAGCGTGGGGGAAGGAGAGAATACTATTAATACTTCCTTTCACGATATTCCTTCACAGTAATGGGGGGTATATATTTATAGGCACAGGCTTATTAATTATATGACAGAGATGTCACTCACATGTATAGTCAAACAGATCTCGTTCCACAGCGTGGGGGAAAGATAGAATACTATTAATACTTCCTTTCACAATATTCCTTCACAGTAATGGGGGTATATCTTTACAGGCATAGGCTTATTGATTATATAACAGGGATGTCACTCGCACGTATAGTCAACCTGATGTGGGTCCACATCCTCGTCCTTTAACTTCTCACTGTGATCTGATTTACCCCGATATTCACTGTATGAAATCACTGCACAATACTTACAGTAGGGGAGAATCACAGTTAACCTAGATCACTCATGTTACAATATCACACGTATTTATCAGGGGGATAGGCAGGAACATGTCATTGGTGATCCTGCTGGGCTAGGGGCACCGTCAATGCGGGGCGTGCCGAGAGGGCACGGGACGGCTCGCAAGGGCGTCCTCTCGTGTCCTGGACTCCCCATGGCTTCCGGACTTGGCTCCGGCGTGTGGCCCTCGAGACTGGGGCCGAATAGCTCCAGGAACCTCTGTGACAGGTCCCGGTGTCGTGGGGGTGTGGAGAGATGACGCCCGGGTGTCCTGAGGAGAACCGAGAGAGACTGTGGGCTGCGGTCTCCAGCATCTAGGGGCGCCGACAGGGGAGGACTGCGGCAGCTACTTCCACTGGGGTCCGTCAGGTGCATCTGCTCTAGAGCCAGGCGTAGAGAACAGAGACCAGGTGAGGCTGGGAGGCCTGTCTGGGTCACTCTGGGACAGGAAGCCTGGGCTTCAGTCTTCGGCCGTGGGGACGTCCCTCTACTCTGCACGCCCTCGGATTGACCATAGATCGTCTCATGAGGGAGGGAGCGATAATAGGTCGTCTCTACCACGACACTCTCGGAGCGACCATAGATCGTCTCTACCGGGGCACCTTGGGAGCGACCATAGATCGTCTCTACCGGGGCACCTTGGGAGCGACCATAGATCGTCTCTACCTGAACACTTTCGGAGCCACCATAGATCGTCTCTACCTGAACACTTTGGGAGCGACCATTGATCATCTCTACCGGAGCATCTTGGGAGCGACCATAGATCGTCTCTACCGGAACACCTTGGGAGTGACCATAGATCGTCTCTACTGGAACACCTTGGGAGTGACCATAGATCGTCTCTACCTGGACACCTTGGGAGTGACCATTGATCATCTCTACCTGAACACCTTGGGAGCAACCATTGATCGTCTCTACCTGAACACCTTGGTAGCGACCATTGATCGTCTCTACCAGAGCACCTTGGGAGCGACCATAGATCGTCTCTACCGGAACCCCTTGGGAGCGACCATAGATCATCTCTACCGGAACACCTTGGGAGCGACCATAGATCGTCTCTACCTGGACACCTTGGGAGCGACCATTGATCGTCTCTACCTGAACACCTTGGGAGCGACCATTGATCGTCTCTACCTGAACACCTTGGTAGCGACCATTGATCGTCTCTACCTGAACACCTTGGGAGCGACCATAGATCGTCTCTACCTGAACACCTTGGGAGCGACCATAGATCGTCTCTACCGAAACACTTTGGAAGTGACCACAGATCGTCTCTACCACAGGGGCGCCGTCTGGAGTTTGTTTTCTAACTCCACCCCTAGCTAGCTCAGCAATTCCACTACGCGAAAGTAGTGTCCTTCTCCTACGGTGGCGGCGGCGTGGTGGCTGCATGTCACAGGGGCGCACGGCTCGGGCTGAGATGTGTCGCTGTTGCCCGGAGTGGTGGTGGCTGGTGGCGGCTACCCCGTGGGGTCCGTGTGGGGGTGTCGGCATATCTGTGGGCACACTACGCTGTTCTTGGCTTGCCCTGTCGTCGGGGATACTATGGTATTCTTCGGGGGCACTGTTTTTCAAGCCACGCATTTTAGTGTTACTTAATTTATTTATTTTGATATGTATATATTCTTTGTATTCTTTTTCTTTCTTTCTTTTCCTGTATTCTTTCTTTCTTCTCCTTAGAGGGAGGGGGGGGGATAGCACCAGGGGTGCGGTGAGGTCTGGTGGTTTGGGGAATCCCGGGCGCGGTAGGTCGTGGTTTCACTTGTTTTAGTAGTTTTTCTTTATTCCGTATTTTGCGTGTTGTTGTTGTTGTAAATTTTCTTGCGGTTGTTTAGGGAGTTCTGTAGTTTGTGTTCACATTCTCTTATATCCTGTGGGTGTACAGTCACTGCCATACACCCCCAGTCTATACGCGTGCATAACGCACACACCGCAACTCAGACAGGAGACAGGGCGTGTGTGCTGGGCATTCCCCAGGTCCTGTCTTCCCCCTTACCTTACTGAAGACAACCACCACCAACCGGGCTACAGCAAGGCCCGGTCTCCTCGAATGAGGAGAGAATCAACAACAACAACAACAACAAGCGTGCATAACATGCTTTGTCAGTCATTCATTCAACCCTCCCCGTACGTTCAGCCAGCCGGTGTCTCGCCCATCCGACGTCACCATGAGTGGCGCCGGGTGGCATCTTTCCCAACTCTGGAAGAGTATATACATAGGGAGAAATTAGAACCAATCAGAGCGCGCGGAGCTTGACGATGACGTCATGGACATTATTGCCAGCTACGGTCTCAAAGTTAACTTTGAATTTACGCAATTCACGGCTTATATGATGTATTTACTTTAGTCAGACATGTATTAATTGTTGAACACTAATTTAACAACTTTGTTATTTTCAGATGAGATGCATCATGAAATATATTAGCTTTTATTGACTTGCCATATTTGGTAATATTGCACAGTGGCTATTAATTCCTGCTCACAAAGTCGATACTAACTTTAAAAATATATATTTCGATCTCATATGTGGCTAAATCGTATAGTTGTAAACGTTATTATTAACAGTATAATGACATAAAAATGTTGTTGATACCTGATGGGATGAATAAAACAATATATAAGATGTTAAAGCTGATGGTATGTGACTACAAGTGGCATACAAACTACAGACTACAACAATCCATCTACCTGGAGGCAAACTTCACCAACTCGCAAGTCCTTACTCCAAAACCAAGAACTTCAACAACAATGGATTTAATCTTGGACCTTGAAAGTGATGGCTTTGAAAATGTTGAGATTGAAAAGGTACAAGACTGTATTAAACTTAGAACAAATGCAGAGAAGAATTCCAGCAGTGGACAGAAATTTTTTGTATTAAAAATATGCAGTGTTTTAAGTCTTATAAATTGTACCCAGTTGGCGAGAGAAAATTATTTCGCCAAAAACTAATATGTCATCATGGTGTAAAGCATAAAGGATTAAAGAAAACTTCAGCAGGGTAAGCATATAGTATATGGTACAAATCCTAATGAAAAATACAGTAACTAATGGAATTACATATACGGTATACCGTAGTATACAGTCACTAATGGAATTACATATATAGTACCGTATACAGTAACTGAATGAACCTAGTCTACCTAACATCTTCATTTCCACGCATTTTTACAGTTGCAAGGTGTTCATGGATGTGACCATCAGTATTGTGCACAAGAGGACTCCTGAAATGGTCAAGGATTTTCCATGTTTTGTGGAGATCCGTGGGCAACACAATCACTCCCTTCAAGCAGCAGAGAGTCTCAACCAGCTGAGAGTAACAACAAATACAAAGGTGTTTGAGAAGTACTTTGAGCAAGGTATTGTAATGCATTATTATTAATATTTTTGAAAGACCAAACTAAAAACATTAATAATGATTAATAAGTGTAGATGAGCATTGAAAATACTAGATGCTGTCTTTCAAGTGATTTGCAGCATAATTATCCATTTTTCATAATTTTGGGTTCTACAAGTATTTTGGTCATTTTAAAAGTGGAAAATTTTCATACATTGCTTTCTCTCACAACAAAAGTGTTGAATAAATATATTATGTGATAGATTTGCCTACTGTTTTTATGTATGATTACATTTGTATCCCTCTTTCCAGAAATGTCAACTGGCAGACTTTATGCACCTTCTCATCCAATGAAATGTAAATAAGCATATCGTAAGCTTTAAGCGTAAATATGTAAGTTTTTTTTAATTAGATAAGAAAGAAGCTTTTAAGTACTGTATAAGCTAAAATATGGTATAGACATAAAGTAAGTCTTCTATAGAGATGAAGAATAAACTTTAAGTACATTATAAGCTAGAAAAAAATATGTTTAAGGTTAAAATAATTAGCCTAAGCTGTCTATTGAGACTTCAGAAAAAAGTTTTTAAGTATAGCCAACAACAAAATCGATATTGCCTCAAACTTTAGGGTTTACTACTGTCCTGTGAATCAGGGTATAGTTTCTATGTGTGATGTTTTGAATCCTGAAACTATGACCCCTAGACTCGAAAAGGCAACATCACTTCTGTTGTAGAGTCTAGTTTTTCTAAATGGAAAATCATAAGCACAATATTGAGTTACATCAACTGTAATACAGTATTGTTTCCTCTATCAGTTAACGTAAATACTGTACAAACAAATAAATATTATACCATAGAATAGGATATGGTACAGTATAGTATTAATGTACCCCCTCCACAATATGTCTACCCCCGATGTATATATATCCCCCCCCACAATGCATACATGCCCCCACTAAATTTGCTAGGTCAGCATGCTCTCCCACGCCTGAAGACGGCGTTATTGCATCAGTTGATAGCAGACATCCTAGCCGGGCAGACTGTTTTACTGTGAGCTTGTAATAAACTCCTTATCTAGCTGTTTGTACACGGAGTTTCTATCACCAAAGTATTGCAAGTTACGTTTGGTAGCAGCGGTGTTTCGAACCATCACATTCTGACTGCCTCCTTGGATTTTTAGTGATACAACAAGATACACGACGTCTCGCATCTGCCAGCCTCGCCCCTTCCTCCGTGCCTCTATACCTTGGCTGTGCTTTTCGAGTGTACCATTTTTCTCGCCAGTGCTCACCTCTCAAACAACCGCACCCATACGCCTTGTTCCTGACCGCAAGTGTCACCGTCACCGACCTACGCACCTGTTGCTCCTGTTCCCAGCACCTGTTCCGGACTCATCATAGCTCCTGCCCCCACGGTGCCACTTATCACTGTCTGCCCGCTGTCTGCCCACCACCATTCTCTGCATTTGCAATTCACCAGCTCTACACCTGCCTTGCGCCGACATCTGCCTCACCACCCACCACCGGCCTCCGCCGTCGCCCGCATCTGGTCTGCATTACGGAGCCTTCTAAGCCCGCCACTCCCTGCCGGTGATTCATCGCGGCGTCTCTTCTCCTCTCCGCCCAGCTGTCTCTGCCCCGCCGCCCAGCCCCGCCCCGCCCCGCCCCGTCGTCCCGCCCCGCCCCGCCCCAGCCCAGCTACGCCCAGCCACCCTGCACGTCATACATCCCGACACTCCCGTTTCTCCTGTGTAACTATAGTATATCTTTCCTTTCTCTAGAGATTATCCTCGATTTTCTCTACAGATTGGTTATTGTAAATATTCCATCTCATTTCCATTACCCCGTTTTCATCTTCACCTACGTTATTTATAATCCATCTCATCCTTCGCATTTTATTTAAACCATTCATCCCCGCACCTTCATTCATTTTCACCCCTAGTGTATTCCATTCTCTCATTGTTCTTTATACATTTCCACCTCCGTATCCATCTTCATCCTTTCATCTTCCATTGCCACATTAAATGTCATACTTTCCACGTCAACCGCTTACCACCAGCCCTCGCGACCCGGAAACATCCCCTGCTCATACCCCGTCTGCCGACTCTAACACAATCACTCATTTACGAAGTGGCAAAGCGTACCACCGCCCTGTACCTGAGACTCCCGTTTCACTTCCCGCAGCATCACTTACTACCCGTCCTACCCTCGTAAATCCAGATACCTCCTCCTCTACTCCTGCCTCTACTCTCCCTTCTTCTTCCTCTACTCTTTCCCCTGTCGTTCCCTCTCCTGCCTCCCTTCATACCCCGTCTTCATCGTCCTTAACTGCCGCTACCTTCTCTCTCTCCCACACCTCTCCTCCCGCCACTTCTGCACTTCCAGCCATGGCCAACCCTCCACAGTCTATCTATCTCGACGATGCCAATCGTCTCAAATTTACCGGCCAGGACCCAACTTGGTCTGTCTATGATTTCCTCAGAGAAGTCGAAACCGAAATAAATAATAGACAAATTACCGAGGAATCGTTCAAAGTAGCTTACCTCCTCGGTTCCTTGCATCATGTTAAATCAGACATCGGATCCGTGATCCGTGCAGGACATTTCGATAGCATTCGTACCTTTGCTGATTTTCGTACGGAACTCATCAGCCTTTGTTGCCACCATTCAAATACCGCATCTCTCATGGGATTCATTAATCTCCTAAACCAACTAGATGAGGACTTGCGCGTCCCCGCGCAATATGCCAAGCTCCGCGAAGCTGCCGCCGCCATGAAAGCAACTAGTAGCGAGATGCTCCAATTACTGGTAGGCACGAAATGGTTAGAAGACAAGAATGGCATTCCAATGCTTTCACGCACCAACTTTGCTGACTTAATTGGTTACCTCAGATTCCTTCACTGGCTTACTCCTTGTCACGGGGTTTTTATATTAACACGGTAATTTTAGAATATAAATGGTTAAATATTATTTAAATTGATAATAATATTCAATAATATTGAAGAGCAGAGACAATGATTGTCTTGCTACATCAAGCAACGATTACTTTACGCTGGCTTAGCACGATTCTCTGAGAACGAGAATTTATAAACTTCCTCAACAGTACACAGCAGAGACTAATTACTCACAATTGCTGAATTACTGTACTGTTAGCCTCTGGAGAAAGTTACATCACCCCTGACAATAAATAACTAATACTAATAATAATAACATCAGGTTCTTGCTGATGCATTAACTCCTGGCACAACGGATTTTAAGTTAATACAACAAGACTGGTCTAAGTTCCAGTTATGAATAGTAAATGTTTATGCAAGCTAGGAGCTATATGGAAAATAAGCTTAATTATGGAGAAATGAAACAAGATTTTTACTCTACATTAAGCTCAAGAAATAGAACTGTTAAATTTATTAATCACAAAAAATAAATTTAACGTTACAATTCAAATCAATTAAATGAGACGCACTCACTCTCACAAAAGCTAAATACTTACGCCTAGGAAAAAACACCTTAACTAAGCTCTTAAAACTACAAAATACACAAAAGAAATACCAGTCGATGAATACTATGTATCACCCGGGGGGTGGGAGTACTGGGATTAACTGTACTAATGGAGCTTGGGGTGCTAGCTGACCTCTCCACTTCTGAGCACAGACCCTTTCTCCGTCACAGCAAACACAAGACTGAATTCAAATAATGTACAGGCAGGACGCACAAGCTACCAGAAGGCGTGGCTAACGGTTTAGGCAAGCAGAGGTGAACGATAAAGAAGCAATAGTATCGCTCAGTAGCGCACTTAGTGACGTGCATCAAATCGGTCACCCCTGAAAATGGTGACGAATGATTTGAAAAGTATACCCCGAAATGGAGAGAGAAACGGTTAACTGAGCGATACACAGTGAGTTTTCCACTAATAGTTCGTGGCTTCTCACAAAAAGGAAATGTCGCGAATTGATTCGTGACATTACGCCCCATGAAAATTAAATCTTTCTTCCTTCAGAAGAATGATTTCAATATACATACATATAAATCCTAACTCAGTCACACAAGATTCACACTGTGGTGTGTGTGCTATCCTGCTACAGGAGAAAATCGCAGTCGCCAGTGAGTGAAAAAACCTCATATTTACGTTAATAGAAGCAAGCTTGAGGGAAAAACTCCGTGACGACGGTGAAAATCCTGTACTCAGGTCAAACTGAGCGAAAAGTCGCTACATTTACACTGACAACTAATTGTTGTGTAGCGTGGTGTATGTAATACACGGTGTAGGTGTGACAGTTGTAGTGTAACTGTACCTACGTGTAAAATGACACAGTAAATAATAATGTGGCGACGACGAAGGCAGAGGAGAAGAGGCGGCAGCGTGCGGCAGATGATCAGCTGGCCCGCACAGCAAAACTGCTACACCCATTGCTGAACCTGCAAAACCAATTGAGGTGGAGCATCAAAAGTGTCAATGAGACAAAATTCTTATTAAGTTGCAATTACTCTCTCTGCCTAGCAGTCAGTGCTACGACGTACATTCGAGGTCGCCATTAATTATAACACACGATTATGGTCGGCAAGTTGAGAATCCCTGTGCAAACTCGGGTCTTCCATAGCCTCGAACTGCACACGGGTCCTCAACCTGTGCCTTAACCTACAGTACTTATATTAATATCGGGAAGCTGAGAATCCTTGTGCAAACTTGGGTCTTCCATAGCCTCAAGTCGCCACTGCGGAGTTCTCTCTCGAACTTCCCCCTTAACCTAGAGTACTTCTATTAGTACCGGGAAGCTGAGAATCCTTATGCAAACTTGGGTCTTCCATAGCCTCAAGTCGCCTCTGCGGAGTTCTCTCTCGAACTTCCCCCTTAACCTACAGTACTTCTATTAGTACCGGGAAGCTGAGAATCCTTATGCAAACTTGGGTCTTCCATAGCCTCAAGTCGCCTCTGCGGAGTTCTCTCTCGAACTTCCCCTTAACCTACAGTACTTCTATTAGTACCGGGAAGCTGAGAATCCTTATGCAAACTTGGGTCTTCCATAGCCTCAAGTCGCCACTGCGGAGTTCTCTCTCGAACTTCCCCCTTAACCTACAGTACTTCTATTAGTACCGGGAAGCTGAGAATCCTTATGCAAACTTGGGTCTTCCATAGCCTCAAGTCGCCTCTCAACTTCCCCTTAACCTACGGTACATAATATGTATGTACAGGCCCTGGACATAATGTGTCCTGTGGGGCCAATGGGCGAGACGTCAGGTCTGCACCCACTTCACCACTACCCTGTCTCTCAACTGACTCAGAGATTACAGGTGTGGTTATAAATGGCACAGGAAGGGCATGTCCCTGAGTAGTGGCGATACTTTGGCACACACTGCAGGAACGGACAAAACTATCTATGTCCCGTCCCATCCCTGGCCAGAAAAAGTCAGCTCGGATACGGCCCTGGGTCTTCCTTTTGCCCATGTGACCTCCTGAGACTGAACAATGACCCCATTGTAACACTGCTAGGCGGTACTTGGCGGGAACGACAAACTGCAGTCGAACCTCGCCCTCGGGTGTTCGTGACTCACGGTAGAGCCGTCCTTGTTTGCGAAGGAACTTGGCTCGACCTCCCCGTGAATACTTAATCACTCGACCCTTTTGTTTGTTCCGCACGGCAGCAAGTGTCGGGTCAGAATGTTGTTCTTGTACAACAAGTTGACTACACATCAGATCTTGCGGCGATTCAATGATCACTGGGGTGACACAGTCTGGAGCCTCAGTCATGGCTCGTGTTACCGCAGCAGCCGAAGTCTGAGTAGCGTCATCATCGGAGCAACTATCCTTGGCTCCTTGAATATTGCCTACTATCAAGTCAAATAGTGGCTCTGGCATGACAACTGCAAGTGTCGTACCAGTATAAAATGGAGATGCCACCTGGATACATGCCTCAGGGAACAATCTCACTGATCCATCAATAAGCTTTGCATGGATCTGTCGACCTGTATACTGCTCAGGCCGAACTAAACTCTGCTTAACAGAGCAACCTGAGGAACCATTGTCTCTCAGGACCTTCACAGGAATGCCTCCCACAAACCCTGGCTGAACAAGGAAGGTACTGTCACCTGTGGGAGGGCCTGTGGAGGAAGCAGCTAGCCACTCAAGAGGCTGCTGAATTGATGTGGCAAACATTGTGCCTTTTGAATTATATGGAGATGGAACATTGGCCATCTGTGGAGGGGGGTTCACTGTCACTGTGGGACTAGTGAACTGTGGGGAAGTACCCACACTGGTAGGGACATGGCCACCAGGCTGCTGGTGAGGAATGAAGGCTGCATTCGCTTCCTGCCTCTTTTGAGCTGGAGGTGAAAAAGTTTGTCCCGACGGTCGGTTGCGTGGCTGATACTGCTGCTGGTTAGGGTACTTGTTGTACCTCTTCCACTCAGGTTTCTGAGTGTTTTGCCCCTGGTCCTTCCACTGCGGTTTTGGACCTTGGCCATTACTCTGAGAATGGCCTTGGTGCTGGGATTCAGTCTGAGACGGCTTCCCAGACTTGGCAGTATCTTTTCTGCTCCAGGTGTTTTGCTTACGAGCTTGATACCCGTATGCAGTAAAGAATGCATCAGCCTTTTCTGCCATTTGGCTGGCATCTTTCACCTGGCAGATCTTAAGCTGTGCTATGAGCTCAGCAGGCCACGACCTCTCTAGCTGTGTACGCAGCATAAGGTCAATTATCCCCTCACGCGTGGAAGGAGTTTCATCTTTCTCCATCCACTCATTTAAGTAAGCTGTGAGACGATCAAGGAACTGAACAGCTGTCTCCTTGTCTTGGAGACGAGCTCGCATGAACTGAACTTTGGCGTCGTCTACTGTGAGACCATACGCCTTAATGAGTGCAGCTTTCATCATCTCATATGTGAGATTGTCTCCACGAATTCTGTGGAGAATATCGAGGGCAGGGCCCTCAAATAGGCTAAGAAACTGAAGCCGCTTAGCTGCCTCATCCAGTTGATACATGTCTGCCATGTCCTCAAAACGAGCTATGTACGGCTCAATTCGCTCGCTTTCCTTATATGAAGGAAGCTTGATGCGTGGGGTAGCCAGGACATGTGCAGGGGAAACGCTCGTGGAACTTTGACCAACTGCACCAGACGTGTCTGAAGCCAAGGAATCTCGCTTGAGCTTCAGCACTTCAAGTTCATGTTCTCGTTCTTTGTCTCGTTGTTCACGCTCGTATTCGCGCTGTTCTCGCTCTTTTTCTAACTCGAGCTCGCGTTGTTTCTGCTCGTATTCGCGCTGTTCACGCTCATACTCGCGCTCTTTCTCACGCTGCTCTTGTTCATATGCACGCTCTCTTTCACGTTGTTCGCGCTGTTCTCGCTCGTATTCGCGCTGAATCTTACGCTCTTCACGGGCATCATTCTCGCGCTGCTGCTCCTGATTATGCCGTGAGAGTATATACTCTTTAATTTCGGTTGGGTCCGAAAGACCCATTTCTTTGGCTTCCTGTAAAAATACAGTAGTAGCCATTTCGCTAATTTATTAAGCAAACCGAAATTGAGTACTGACTGCTTAGCGACGAATAGGCCTACTAATAAACAAAAGTAAAGAGTACAGACACAAGCTAGTGGTGACCAGTCTTATCCAGTTAACTGGCAAAGAATAAATAAAAAATGTAAATGACTGGGAAGACTCAATAATAAACACCACAATGGTACGGCGACTTCCCAGAAGCGAATAAAATTGTCTGGCGTTACCAAAAATAAACGAGTTAAGTATTCTATTGATTAATAAAGCAAAATTCACTTGCTAAATTAAGGGTAAACACCAGTAAGCTTGTGCCTATAAACTTTAATGATAAATACCTAAATATGAATGAGTGAGCACTATCTCGTGAATAGCTTTAGAGCTAGGAGTTAATATCCTGTAATGAGGTCGCCAATTGTCACGGGGTTTTTATATTAACACGGTAATTTTAGAATATAAATGGTTAAATATTATTTAAATTGATAATAATATTCAATAATATTGAAGAGCAGAGACAATGATTGTCTTGCTACATCAAGCAACGATTACTTTACGCTGGCTTAGCACGATTCTCTGAGAACGAGAATTTATAAACTTCCTCAACAGTACACAGCAGAGACTAATTACTCACAATTGCTGAATTACTGTACTGTTAGCCTCTGGAGAAAGTTACATCACCCCTGACAATAAATAACTAATACTAATAATAATAACATCAGGTTCTTGCTGATGCATTAACTCCTGGCACAACGGATTTTAAGTTAATACAACAAGACTGGTCTAAGTACCAGTTATGAATAGTAAATGTTTATGCAAGCTAGGAGCTATATGGAAAATAAGCTTAATTATGGAGAAATGAAACAAGATTTTTACTCTACATTAAGCTCAAGAAATAGAACTGTTAAATTTATTAATCACAAAAAATAAATTTAACGTTACAATTCAAATCAATTAAATGAGACGCACTCACTCTCACAAAAGCTAAATACTTACGCCTAGGAAAAAACACCTTAACTAAGCTCTTAAAACTACAAAATACACAAAAGAAATACCAGTCGATGAATACTATGTATCACCCGGGGGGTGGGAGTACTGGGATTAACTGTACTAATGGAGCTTGGGGTGCTAGCTGACCTCTCCACTTCTGAGCACAGACCCTTTCTCCGTCACAGCAAACACAAGACTGAATTCAAATAATGTACAGGCAGGACGCACAAGCTACCAGAAGGCGTGGCTAACGGTTTAGGCAAGCAGAGGTGAACGATAAAGAAGCAATAGTATCGCTCAGTAGCGCACTTAGTGACGTGCATCAAATCGGTCACCCCTGAAAACGGTGACGAATGATTTGAAAAGTATACCCCGAAATGGAGAGAGAAACGGTTAACTGAGCGATACACAGTGAGTTTTCCACTAATAGTTCGTGGCTTCTCACAAAAAGGAAATGTCGCGAATTGATTCGTGACACTCCTAAACAGCGAGAGCTAGCCTTGGAAATCGGTTTCAATCCAGGAGATAAAATTATTCAGGTCACTAAAGCCATTCATGAAAGAACAGGATCGAACTACATGCGTCAGGGCACCACCCAGCCCTTGGCCTCCTCAGTCTGTCACACCTCCACTACCCCAGACCAATCTCGCTCCCGTCCCGCCACACGCGGCAGACCTGCCACACATCGCTCTCCTACCGCAGGTCGTGATCAATCTAGCGCCAGACGGAACAGACAATCTTCGATTCTTTGCTGGTACTGTGGTCATCCTGGACATCGAGCATCCAGTTGCGACCGTACATACAGACGTCCTCACTCCCAAACCAGACAGCGTACGCCTTCCCGCTCACGTCGTCCACACTGCAAATACCACAAATCAAGCATGACTCACACCACTGAGGAATGTCATTACCTCAACCGCCCACAGTCGGGGGAAGCGCCGCGCCCGTATCGGACCAATATCACGTAGAACCAGAAACCCAACTCCCCATCCGCCATGTAGGTCCCATAACATCCTCGGGTTTAGTCATTCTCGGAAGCAGTCATGACATACCAACGTCATTCTTCTTGGACACAGGATCTATAGTAAATCTCATCTCCGAAAATTCCTTACAAATTATTCATCGCCATCACAACCATGTCAGTTTCCTAGAACCACCAGACATTCGCCCATGTGGTGTTAACGGCTCAGAGTTTAAGGTTAAGGGAAGAGTCACCCTTGAAGTCAAACTCCACAGAGCTTTGCCCCCTATCCTCATTGAATTTCATGTCACTAATGACTTGCAGTATCCCGCAGATGCCCTTATTGGTTTCTCCACCATGGCACAACATTCCATTGCATTATTACCTGCTTGTGGTAGTATAGACATTTCTGGATTCCCGGTTTACACTATGGAATGTCCCCGTCCTGTTCTTACGATCAAATCAGTCCTTCAATTACCTCTGTCCCTATCACTACCAAAAAGTCCAACCCAGCCCAAACCACCACTCTCATCATCTGAGAATACAGAGATCATTCCTTTACTGACTGCGAGCAAGGACATAAATTCCTCAATGTCTCCTGATACATCATCTCAGCCCTCGAACATGGCTCTTACATCCTCTCTCGACAACACTATCGCTGACTCAGACATGTCTCAGTTACCTACCTCACACAGTCTGAATGATCTTCTCCAACACGCAGAGACGAAACGTTCAGTAACGAATACGTGCACAATTTTGTTACCGCATGAGTTCACCAAAGTCTCTGTTTGTGTTGCCGGTGCGCAAGAAGGAGTGGATGTACTCACCCTACCTGAGACGTGTTGTGTGAATGGCTTGACTTATGAGTCAGCGTGGTGTACAGTCTTAGAGGACAGTTTATGCTACCTGTACTTGCTCAATGTCACAAATGCTCCACTAAAACTTAAAAGTGGTGTAAAGATTGGAGACTTCCTAGTATACCCAGCGGCCATAAAGGTGTGCCAGGATTCCTCAATTCCTACTATTCAGACTGATGATACGCCAATCGGTGTATGTACTATTAACTCTACGGGATCTGCGCCGACGCATTCACCCGATATGCTCTCACATCTCGCTTGTACAGATTTCCCAGAACATACGCCTCAACTCCTCGACCTTCTGACCTCGTACAGAAACGTGGTTGCCTTACCCAGTGAACCGATGGGTAGAACAGACCTTGTCAAACATACGATTGAACTACTACCAGGATCTCAGCCGGTTTACATACCAGCGTATCGATTGCCTCACAGCCAGAGAAAGCAAACAGATCAAATGGTACAGAACATGTTAGACCAGGACATTATTGAACCCTCCGTCAGTCCATGGAATAGCCCACTTTTCTTAGTACCAAAGAAGGACGGCAACCTTAGACCAGTAGTCGACTATCGTAAGGTCAATTCTGTCACCGTTCCAGACCGTTTCCCGCTACCTGTCCTCACTGATTTGCTAGAATCCCTTGGTGAAAATAACGTAGTCTTTTAATCTTTAGACCTCCTCAGCGGGTACTGGCAGGTCGAAATGGAAGAGTCCTCTCACCCAGTTACAGCCTTTAGCACCCCTTCCGGACATTTTCAGTTTAAGAGACTCCCTTTTGGTCTGAGAAATGCTCCTTCCGTGTTCATGCGACTTATCCATTCAGTCTTCAGCGGTATGATGGGACACTCTCTTTTTGCTTACCTAGATGATATCATTGTTGTGAGTAAATCCATCCCTGATCATTTTACTAAACTCCAGCAAGTCTTTGAACGCCTCCAGCTCGCAGGCCTGAAAATCAATCTCAGTAGATGTGTCTTCCTGCGAAAGAAAATCAAATTCCTAGGCCATGTCATAGATGCACAAGGCATTCATACTAATGAGGATAAAACTAAGGCGATCATTAACTTCCCAGAACCTACCACTACCGACGCTGTACGAAGTTTCCTGGGCCTCAGTGGCTATTATCGTCGCTTTATCAGGAATTATGCACAGATCGCCGCTCCTCTGACCCACTTACTCAAGCAGAATGTGCCCTTTGTTTGGACTAACGACCAGTCACAGGCTTTCCAAAAGCTAAAGACAGCTCTTGTAAATGCCCCTATTCTAGCGTTCTCTGATTATACCACACCCTTCCTTCTCTGCACAGACGCCTCAGGCACTGGACTTGGTGCCGTTTTGATGCAACTCGATGAAGCATCAAGGAAGCGCGTAATAGCGTATGCTAGTCGCACCCTTACAACCGCTGAACGTAACTACAGTGTCACAGATCTCGAAGCGCTAGCGGTAATCTGGTCCTTGAAACATTTCAGAGATATCGTCTATGGTTATCCAGTGCATATCCAAACAGACCACTTTCCACTATGTGATTTGTTCAAGAATTGCAACCTAACAGGTAGGTTAGCTAGATGGTCTGTCATCATCCAGGACTTTAATCCCACTTTTCAATATGTACCAGGCAAGTTGAATGTAGTCGCAGACGCACTCTCACGTCACGTAGCAGCAGCTATAACATCACTGCAGCCTGAAGTAACTGAAAATACTACACTAACGTCAGAAGTTGTTCGAAACTTTCAACGCCAAGACCCCATGTGGTCCAAAGTCATTTATTTCCTAGAATCTGGCGATGCCTCGACCTTACCTACTCTGCCAGTATCACTAGATGAGTTCATGCCAGATGATGATCTCTTGTACAGGAAAACACTGCTAACAGGCAAAGATATGCCCAATCGCGAAGTACGCCAACTTGTTGTCCCCACTGCCCTGATACCAAAGGTTCTTCATATTGTTCATAATACTCCTCAAGCTTCCCATCCAGGTAAATACCGATGCTTGCGCCAAGCACGTCTCAAATACTATTGGCCAACCATGCGCCGCGATATCAATGCCCACTGTGACTCTTGCCTCTCCTGCCACCGCCACAAAGGATCAACCGGCTTACCAGCACCTCTCTTACAATACCCATTCCCGTCACAACCATGGGAAACTGTCTCAATCGATCTCTTAAAACTACCTCTCACAGAATCTGGCGCTGAGTACTTGTTCGTAGCGGTCGACCACTTCTCCCGCTACTGTGTCCTCGTTCCCCTCTCCGACAAGACCGCGAAGAGCGTTGCCCGTTCTTTTGTAGATCACGTAATTTGCCCATTCAGTACCCCTCATACCATTCTTACTGACAACGGTACAGAATTCAACAATAGCCTTCTAGATGAGATCTGTCGCCACTTTCATATCAGTAAGTGCAATGTCGTGCCTAACCATCCGGCTTCCAATGGCCTTGTAGAACGCCACAACCGAAAAATCTTAGAATGCCTCAGACATCTAGGCTCCCATAGTTCGTCCTGGGATGACTGGATTCCCTAAGTGGCATCCTCCATCAATAGTTCCATCAATGCATCCATTGCTGAATCTCCCTTCTTCGTCCTCTTTGGCTTTGACAAGGACCTCCCATACTCTCTCTTATCCTCAAAGCCAGAACCCATCTACAACATGGATGATTATGTTAAACTAAAGTTGGCCAACTTCCAGACAATCCACCAGTATGTCCAATCCACTTTGGCTTCCTCTCAGGAGGACATGCTGCAGCGCCAACATAAGTACGCCTCTCCTATCACTATCCATGTAGGCGATCTTGTCTTTGCTCATTCCCATACGCATTCCTCCAAGTTGGATGACAAATTTACAGGGCCCCACCGAGTCCTCACTCAACAAGGCAACAAATTTCACCTCCAGGACCTGTCCACTAGAGACACCAGATGGGTCCGCGTCGATGACTTAAAGCGAGCACCCCGTGTTGGAAGAGTCACTTAAACAACCTCCTGCCCCCTCTTCCCCTCCTCCCATCCCTCAATCTACTCTGTCTCCACCTATCCCTCAGTCTCCTTCCTCTCCACCTCCACCTGCTCATTCATCAACCCATCAATATCGGTCCAAACTGCGCTCTACCCATCAACCTCTTCACGACCTTCCCCATTAACTCTACCCTGATTTTCTAGGTGCGATGTTAGCGATCTCCCTGCTGGCAGTGCTGACCCTCCTGGGGTCTGGGTCAGGTCAGAACGATGGTGGAGTACGTCCCGGGGCCTTGGTCGGCTCGGGAAGCGAGGTAATGCTTATTGACGACATCGCCTCTTTGTGCTACGGTCTTGCGCCCCTGGCCGACGTAGCCATTGCCCTACCTGCCTACGCGCACCAGCTCCACGGAATCAGGAACCATCTCACGGCCCTCATGGGGACACACAACCCGAATGAGTATCTCTATAACCTTTTCCTCCCACTCTCCTGGGAATTGCCATACATAAGTCACAGAAGCTCACAACCCAACTCAATGAAGTCACGTCCACTCTAAACAATTTCACCGATATCTTACAACGCCACCTTTCAGATCTCAACGTTATCTCTCAGTTCTTCTACCTCAAACTCAACATGGATAATCTCCAACTGGCCGTTGACTCTCTCCTGTCTCAAGTCTCTACCTTGGTTCGTATCCTGGTCGATGCTATCAATGGACGTGTCACTGCCGACTTAGTACCTGTCTCAGCTCTCCGTTCTGTCCTGGAATGGGCTCACTTCACCTTCGGTCTCTCCCCAGTCCTCCCTTACTCCTCCCTTGAATATTATTATCCTGTTCTCGAAGCCACTCTTCTCACTACATATGTCGTCGTCCATATTCCTCTCCGTTCTGCCATAACCTTTAACCTTTTCCACATCATTCCCTTCCCTTTCCGCCTCAACAACTCCTTGTTACAGGTATCTGTTCCTTCCGAATATTTCCTCCTCTCCCATGATCATCTTTCCGTTGCCTTCCTTTCTTCCACAGACCTCCAGCAATGTTCCTCCCTTACTCCGACCTCTCGTCTCTGTGCTGCCCACCTTTTCGCTATCTTCCCTAGCAGTGCTACACCCTGTGAGTCTGCTTTAGTTCGCAACCATTCCATCTACTCGGCCTGTTCCTTTGTCCCAGCTCCTGACCTCCCGGTCCACCATGCTCACCTCAACCATGTCCAGTACTTCTTCTTTGCTGTTCCCATCTCTGTCACAATCATGTGTCCTGGTTCTTCCGTTCGCTCCGTCCCCGCTAGTGGTCTCTACAAAGCACCTGACTATTGTACCGTCAAATCAGAGTCCGTCATCACTTACGCCACTCGCTATCACCAAGCTGTTCGTAAACACTCCTGTGACATCTTTCAACCAATCGACATGCCTTCAACCCTACCTTCTGCCAATATTACTATCACCTCCCCTCACTTGCGCATGCTCACCTTCCTTAATGACAGTGATTTCATTATGGATCAATTTTCTCTGGCCTTCAGCCGTTCATGGGTTCATCCAACAGTTGTGTTTCCCCCTGTGGTTATCGCTTTCATAGGTTTTCTACTCATCATCTGTGCAGTGCATTGTTGTGTCAGAAAAATGGAACGTCGACTCCAGGAAATCAGAGTCGCTACAGGCATAGTACGCCCTACACACGACGTAGAAACTCCCCGTACTTAGTGCCCTCACATTCAGTGACTAGCAATGCCATCTGACAATTAACCAAACTGTGCACAGCACTCTGCCTACTAGAAAATGATGGTATTTCTTTCATGCATTACTCGGTGACAGTGTATCCTACAGAAAATCCACAAAAAAAAAAAAAAAAATGAAGGAAGAACAACAATAGAACTCTCATAGCTACTCCTTGTTTCTCATGTATCAAACTATTATTGTGTACTTCCCATTATGTTTATATATCCCTTCGACCCTTACTGGATTTGTACCTATTATTCCTTGTATATCTTATATGTATATATCCTTCTAATTCCCTCCCCTCAACATGGCCATGTCTCCCCTACTGCCCCTGTATCATACTTATCCCTTGTACAAACCTCCCGGTCCTGCCTTACTCCTATAATCAAACACCCTTTAACTCCCGGTGTCAGGAGACACCGTCTCAGCTACCCGGGGGAGTAGTGTACCCCCTCCACAATATGTCTACCCCCGATGTATATATGTCCCCCCCCCAATGCATACATGCCCCCACTAAATTTGCTAGGTCAGCATGCTCTCCCACGCCTGAAGACGGCGTTATTGCATCAGTTGATAGCAGACATCCTAGCCGGGCAGACTGTTTTACTGTGAGCTTGTAATAAACTCCTTATCTAGCTGTTAGTACACGGAGTTTCTATCACCAAAGTATTGCAAGTTACATTAAGATAAGGAATAACCATAAGGATGAACCTATATATGGATAACTAAATACTGTATTAAGATACACTGTGCTATATAATAGTAGATAACTTCAAATTTTAAGCTGGGCATGATAGTGTACAATACTACAGTATTTAGAGCACAAGTCAGCATAAAAAATCAAGAGCCTTTTCTTATCAACCTTTGCATACTATGTATCCAACTTTTTATTAAGACCTGGTTGGAACAACTGGTTTCTGTCAAAGGTGGATAGTTTTTAATCAGCTTGCAGGTCTGGCATAGACAATATGTTGCATATTGCGGACACATGGCATGGAGATCATAAGCTAATACAGTGTATATAATTATGTATATACAGTACAGTAATTATATCTTTATATTACAGGCATGACACCAGTGCAGGCACATCGTCATCATGTACTCAAGATGGGCCTGTGTGATGATATATATGGGCAAGCTGATCATGCTGTAAATCCAACTCAGAGATTAATTCAATATATGTGGAACATGTGGCGGAACAGGGAGCATGGTGGATTAAATATGCCAACCATGTTTGAAGCAATACAAAATTATGCGCAGGCCAACCCAGAAGTCATTGTGAAATTTGAACATGACCAAAAGAACTTTTGTGTATTGTTGATAACACCATTTATGATGAGGGCCCACATGCAACTAAAAGAAGCTGGAGAGGTAGTTTTTGTAGATGCCACAGGCTGTGTTGACCAGCTTAACACAGCCACAATACCATTCTTGTGTGCAGGACCAGCTGGTGCAGTGTCATTAGCAATAGTGTTCACATCTTCTCAAGATGAAGCGACACTTACTAAAGGTTTGTGTACCATATACAGTACTGCTTTTGTTTGTTATTTTGGATACTTAGTATGTTTGCTGATGAAACAATTGGTTATGAATTGTAATTATAATCTTTCTTACTTTGTGCTTGCTAGGTTTTGGCATGATCAAAGAGGCACTTGGTGAGTGCGCCTTCTGTGGCAGAGGGGAGCCACAGTGTTTCATGACAGATAACTGCAAAGCAGAAAGGAAGGCTGTGGCAGCCACATGGCCTACATCAAAGCTCTTCCTCTGCGTATTCCACAATTTACAGCAAGTATGGCGCTGGCTTCTGGATTCCAAGCATGGCATCCATAAAGAAAATCGCCAAGAGCTTATGGGTGTGATGAAGTCTCTTGTATATGCAAGTTCAAGGAATGAATTCAGCGAATTGTGGAAGAAAGTTGAAGCCAGTTTTCTGCTAGAGAAATACTCCAATTTTAGAAGGTACTTACAGTATTGTATTTATTTTTATCTTTAATTACTTTTTCTTATAATATAATAAGGATCACCAATGATAAATATTGTTTATCTTAGGGGCATGGAAGAAGTTGATAGGCAGAAGAGAGAGTTATATGTAGAAAGGAAGAGAGAGGTGAAAAGATTAGTAAGAGAGAGTAGAAGAGAGTGGATGAGGAATTTGGAAGGAATTTGAGTGTGAAGTGGAGGGACTGTAAGAAAATGTTCTGGAAAGAGGTGAAGAGAGTAAGACAGGGTGCCAGTGAAGTCAGTAGGGGAGTGAAAGATAAAAATGGCAGATTGCTAGTGGAGAAGGGAGAAAAAGTGAGCAGATGGAGAGAACACTTTTAGGAATTGTTGAACATAGAGAATGGAAGTAATGTGAGTATAAGTGGCTGGGGAATGGCTGGGAGAAGGAGGAAGGTGAGAAGACAGCAAGAAATCAGTTGGATAGAAATAGTGGAAGCAATGAAGAAATTCAAATTAGGGAAGGCCTCAGGAAATGATGGAGTGTGTGGTGAAATACTGAAGCATGGGGGAGAGATAGTAGTAGAATAGATGTGGAAGATGTGCAGATTGGCATAGGAGGAAGGTAAACTCCCGGGGGATTGGAAGTCAGGTATAATTATTCCCCTGTACAAAGGAAAAGGGGAAAAAGAAGTGTGTGGTAATCACAGGGACATTTGTCTTCTTAGTGTACTAGGAAAAGTGTATGGTAGGATACTTATTGACAGAGTTAGGGAAATAACAGAGGAATTAGTTGGAGTACAGGGAGGCTTTAGGAAGGGAAGAGGCTGTGTAGATCAGATATTCATTCTTAGATCTTTGTGGAAAAGTTTCTAGAGAAGGGAAAGAAGTTGTATGCGGCTTCATGAACTTGGAGAAAGCATATAACAGGGGGAGGTGGTGGCTCAATCGGTAGAGTAGTGGCTTGCAGTCCTAACGGACCCAGGTTCAAATCTCCGCGGGGGCAGGGAACAGTTTAAGGATTTGAATTTCGTAGAAGCACGCTTTACTGATCTACCAGAAGGCCTGCTGACATGTCGTAAAAATACCCACGCTAATACCAATACACCAGTCCTGTATGAGACAGCCCTAGCATGTATTCAATATGGACGGTGGGTGTTAGCGCCGAAGTGGTGACATGTAGAAGCGTATGGTATGTAGTAGGACTACTTGGCCTTGATAGCAGGCTGTGAAGCCTATGCCCAGAGTCGGATACATAAAAAAAAAAAAAAAAAAAAAAAAAGGAATGTGGAAAGTATTAAGAATATGTGGAGTAGATGGGAAGTTGTTGAACACTGTGAAGAGTATGTATGGTGGTGCTAAGGCTGCAGTGCGTGTGGATGGTGAACTGAGTGAATTTTTCTCTTTGAAGGTTGGATTGAAACAGGGATGTGTCATGTCTCCATGGTTGTTCAGTCTGTACATGGATGGAGTAATACAAGAGATACAAGGTTGGGCAGTGGATGTTGGTGTGGCCCTAGGGAGAAAGGGTAGTGTTTGGAAACTCCCTGCACTATTGTTTGCAGATGGTACTGTGTTGTTAAGTGAGGACGAACGGGAGCTGCAAGGCTTGGTGGATGAGTTTGGGAGAGTATGTAAGAAACTGAATCTAAAGGTGAATGTAGGGAAGAGATGAAGGCAGTGAATGTACAGTGAGGTTGGATGGTGAGGAAATGGAAAATGTGAGTAGGTTTAAGTACTTGGGGAGTGTGATGAGTAAGGATGAAAGTTTGGAGGGTGAAGTGCTTGAAAGGGTATAACAAGGAAGAAAGGTTGCTGGCTCCTTGACAGCTGTGATAAGAAACTGGGAGTGAGCATGGATGTGAAAAAGTTACTACATGACAGTATTGTGATACCAACTCTAACGTATGGAAGTGAAGCTTGGACGTTGTTGGAAGGACACAAGGCAAGAGTGAGAGCATTGGAAATGAGTTATTTAACCCACCCCGTCCTGACAAGTTTCCTAGCAATGGTACCCCCCAGTCCCGACAAATTTTGGACCCACTATTTTTTTTGGCTCAAATCTCTGCTTTTGGTGAGAAACAAAGGAAAATCACAATGAAAGTGGTTACTGGGGTCGTCAAGTGGCCTAAACAGGTATAGTTACGTTACACCTGGTATCATGTTCTGTGGAGGTGCACTGCTGCTCTCACATTTTCTATGGTAGGTATTAATATGGAAAACAATACTGATTATGTACGGTACATATTTATTTATTACAAAGAAAGAAACATGTAGTACAAGAGTATATTGGTTTTTATACAAAAAACATATGAAATAAGGAATGGTCCATTGGGCGGAAATAGCGAAATCGCCCAATTACAGTAGGTCACAGATGGTAAGGTAACATTGTTGTTTCATCATAAATTGTATTTTTTTCAAGTTCCATAATACTTTCCCAATGACATCATACCATTTTCCACTTTACAGAATTGTTTTCACATATTTACAGGCCTTACGATAATATATTGCATAATAATAACACTTATTTACCTAGTGACTTCATGTTCTGTCAAATTATGCATCTTGCAGTTTTGGCGCGTTTAAGTACATCAGCGGGACATGAGATTACATCATGTTTGGATGTACAAGAACGTCGTCGGGACGGGGCGGGTTAAGAGAAGCCTGTGGAGTCACATGGAGAGACAGGCTGACAAATGAGGATATAAAGGAGCGTTGTGGTGTGGATGTGGACGTGATAGGAAGCATTAGGAGGAGAACACTGGGGTGGTTTGGCCATGTGGAGAGGATGGAGGGTGAGAGGCCAGACACCTTAATCGCGTATGGGATTAAGGCGTCTGGCAATAGATAGATAGATAGATTATTGTTTTCTTTCTCTAAGTTTCCTTTTTTTTTTCTCTAAATAGATTTTGATTTTATATTTGCAGTTATCTAACCTCTCTGGTACAAAGAAGAGAAGAGTGGGTGATCGCTTTCCAAGCTGGTGCGATGTTGCGGGGGCATCACACCAATAACTATGCAGAATCAACAATCTGCATAATTAAGGATATTGTCCTCAATAGGTAAGGATTAACTAACTCCTAATAAAACAGGGTTTCTTATTTGGCATTATATTTTGAATTATGTCTTCCAAATTGTATGCAGGTACTCCTCGACTGATGATGGGGTTTAGGACTGAGACATCCATCATAAGTTGATGCAGTCGTAAATCGAAGCAATAATGAATTTTTGTACTGCATGTGAATAACGCAAGAAAATATTAATGGAATCTTCCAATAAATTTGAATAAACTCTGATAACACTCAAACAGTGAGACTACGTATGATATTATCACCATCATAATTTTGAATCCTTCGCAAGTCGAAGCATCATAAAATGAGGAGTGCCTGTACATTCTTGTATTAAGCATTCAGACCCATCTATCTATTGCCAGACGCCTCAATCCCGTTTGGGGTGGCCACAAACAAATCGCCTCCAAGTCGCCCTGTCCCCCGCCATTTCACTGCCCTGCTCCCAACTCACCCCCCCCTCTCATATACCTCTCCACCCCTTCCCTCCATCTCATCCTCGGCCTACAATGTATTATTCATATTATGGTTTTTACTATTATTTCAGATGCAAGGCCTACAACACTGCGCAGCTGCTGGTCTTCATGGTGGAGATCTTCGACTGCTACATGAGACAGCGGTTGGTGGACGTAGCACTGCGCCGATGACGGGTGAAGTCCATTACTGTCGACAAGGTAGCAGTTGATGCAGTAAAATCCGTTGGTGGAGGTCTATACTCTGTGCAAAGCCAGTCTGACCAAACACAGGTGTATGAAGTTGACCTCTCCATTGGCATGTGCACGTGTGTGAAAGGACAAAATGGGGCCATCTGTAAACATCAGATTGCATGTGCAGACTATGGCATGACAGCAGTGTCCCAAATCTTTGTATGGACCAGCAGTAGTCGGCAGTGGTTGGCAGCCTTAGCCATTGGCACAGAAAAAGCCCCTAAGGAGAGATTCTTTAAAGGTTTGACTGAGGTAGAAGAAGACAGATGTAAAGATGGAAACAGATGCAAGGATGGAAACAGATTCAAGGATGGAAACCGATGCAAGAGAGTCTGGAAATATTGCTGAAGACACTGTTGACCTAACTGCTGAATCAAAAGTAGTAGCAGAGGAGCTAATTGAAACAACTGCTCGGTATGGAAATTTAGAAACTCGAGTGGCCCTGCAAAGATTCCTTCAGAGAATACGTTCAGTTAAAACTGCAAATCAGCTGAACACCTTGCTGAACTGTGCAGGCTCATCGGTGAAGTATGGTGGAGCTGGTCGTGGGAAGATTCCTTGCCAACCAACTTCCATAGCAAGAAGGTCCCCAGGAATGCCAAGAGGAGCAGCCCCCCTCGGTAAAGGACGTCGACCATCAGCAGCTCTGTCATTGAAGCCAAAGCGTCCCGCAACCTTGCTCATAATGTAAAGTGCAACGTTGCAAATGTAAAGCAGCATGGCAGCAGTCTTGAACCAGAGGCCAACTGAAGCAGGTTGCTGCTAAAATGTTCACATAATATAGTGTTTTGTGCCAGTCTGTGATATTGCTTTCTTGTACTTTCCAAAACATCCACCACAACACTCTTGAACTTCCTCATTCGTCTGTCTCTCCATGTAACTCCACATGCTCTTCTCAGGTAACTTCATTCCCACTGATCTCACTCTCGATTTGTGTCCCTCTAGCAAGATCCAAGCTTCACTTCCATACATTAGAGTGGGATTCAGAGTACTATCATGCAATGACTTCTTCACTTACATGCTTACTCCCTATTCCTTGTCACTGCCCTCAGTGTGCCTTGCAACCCTCTTTTTCTGCTGCACGCCTTCTCGCACTTCATCCCCTAAACTTCGATCTTTGTTCATCACACTGCTGAAGGTTCTCAGATTCTCCATTTCCTGACCATCCAACCTCACTAGGCATTTTGTGGCATCCCGCCTTTCAAAAACAGTAACTTTATTCTTTGTTACATTCACTTTCAATTTTCTTCTTTTCACAAACACTTCCAAACTCATTCACAGAACCCTGCAGCTCCCATTCATTTTCTCTTAAAACTGTGTCATCAGCAAACAACAGTACAGGCAGTTTCCACACTGCCCTCCCGCACTATGGACATTCCAACATCCACTGCTCTACCATATATTTCTTTTATCACATTATCCATGTATATGCTGAACAACCACGGAGACATGACACACCCCTACCTCGGTCCAACACTCAGATAAAAGAACTTGCTCAGTTGATTTTCCACCGCACTGCCGCCCTAACACCCTGATACATACTCTTAACAGCATTCAGCAATTTCCCATCTACTTCATATATTCTTAGCGCCTTCCACATTCCTTGTCTGGTGTCTACTCTGTCATATGCTTTCTCCGGGTCCATGAAGGTTGCATACAACTTCTTTCCCCTCTCAAAATACTTCTCTACTACGCACCTAACTGAGAATATATGGTCAGCACACCCCCTCCCCTTTCTGAAGCCTCCCTGTTCTTCTGCTAATCCCTCGGTTATCTCCCTGAGATAGGCCATTACCCCATCCCCTGTACACTCCCGTATCGGACCTTCTCATTCATCATCCACACATACATAATCAATCATTGCCTTACGTTCAGTCATCTCATCTCCCTTTCATCTTATACTTCTCCATGTATACTGATGGATCAGCCTGTGCCTGAAAAGGGTATTGGTGATCACCTAGCCCTTCCCAGCACACACTTCCATCAAGGCACTACCATTCCCATCCATTTCAGTGGGTATACCCCACTGACTAACCACTATCTATTCTTGCATTCCCCACTTAACCCTTCATATCACTAATCAAAAACACTCTCATTTTTATAAGACCTGTCCTGTTATGCTTCTACATTCTCCCAGAGCTCAGCTTTCACTCTAAACATTTACTTAAATATTATTTTATTGCAGTTTGTTTCGGATTTCAATAAATTTATAAAAAATTGAAACTAAACATTCACTTAATTTTATTTTACTGCAGTTTGTTTCTTTTAGATTTCACTACTGTAGAAATTTCAGTCTTAGCTCAGTATTAAGTACACTACTCTAGCCCCCCAAAAGCTATACTGTACAGTACCGTAGTATACTTGTATATAAATTGTGGTTTTTGCTAATCTTAAATTTTACCACAGGTCCACTCTAACTTTAAAAAGGTATTCTGTACAGTACTGTAATAATAACTGCCATATGCTTAAACAAAATGTGGACAGTATAATTTTGACGACACAAATTTCTATGCATAATATCAGGGTTACATTTTGCTCTTGACAACTGTGAGCTGGTATATACATTGTGTTCTACCCATACTATTGTTAGCTCTGGCTGTAATTAATACTGTATCTATTATCAGTCCATAATCTTATGTTGAAAACGAGGTGTGAATTGAAGTGTCATCCATATTTTGTTAAAGCATATGGCAATAACTAATAAATTTATGCATAAATTCCAGTCTAGCTCAGCTCAGTAATAAGTCTAGTCTAGCTGCCAAAAAGATATTCTGTACTGTTATAGTAGCTAAGAAAAATAAATACTCAATGAAATAATCACTTTTTATTCCATTGTACACAATGAATGACAAGTAAAAACCAGTTAAGGTAAAGAGATCTTGAAGGCAAAAGGTAATCAAACAGCATCCACCTTACAAAGGCCATTTTTGACGTGTTATTTTACGAGTACAACAGCTTGTACAGTACCTTGAAAAGCAGCCTTACACAGCTTAGTTACCGATAGGATGAGCTTAGTAAGTTACTACACTGGCACAGTAGGCTAATTTTGATCACCAAACAAAACAGCCCTATAGGTTTACTTGAGGACACTGTATTAATAAGCTCTCTCTAAATAATTTAATGAATGGAGCTTATACTGTAGCATAAAAATAATCACTTCATTCCACTGAACACAATGAATGACAAGTAAAAATTGGGTAAGGTAAGGAGATTTTGGGGGCAAAAGGTAATCAAACAGTATCCACCATTTAAAGGTAATTTTTGACGTTGTGCTATTTTACAACAGCTTGTACAGTACCTTGAAAAACAACCTTACAAAGCTTAGTTACTGATAGGATGAGCTTAGAGGGTTACTATATTTGGCACAGTAGGCTAATTTTGATCACCAAAACAAAACTGCCATATAGGTTTACTTGAGGACACATTAGCTCTCTCTAAATATTTAATAAATGGAGCTTATACTGTATCCGTGTAAATAGCACACTATTTCAATTATGATTCCTTTTCATGACCTAGTAATGGCCAGTATACTGCCTTCAATACAAAGGACAGTAATAAACCTTATTACCTAATATGGTATGTCCATAATACGTAGTGTAGGCCTCTCTCTCTCTCTCTCTCTCTCTCTCTCTCTCTCTCTCTCTCTCTCTCTCTCTCTCTCTCTCTCTCAAAAAGCTATAATTTTAAGGCTATTGTACTATGAATTATATCAAAATATAATTAAATTGGTGAAATTTGTCTCAAAATAGAAGGATTGTTGTTGTCTATAGTTTGTATGCCACTTATAGTAGGTCACATACCATCAGCTTTAACATCTTATATATTGTTTGATTCATCCCATCAGGTATCAACAATATTTTTGTCATTAAACTGTAAATAATAACGTTTACAACTATACTATTTAGCCACATATGCGATCGAAATATATATATTTAAAGTTTGTATCGACTTTGTGACTTTGTGAGCCACTGTGCAAAATTACCAAACACGACAAGTCAATAAAAGCTAATATATTTCATGATGCATCTCATCTGAAAATAACGAAGTTGTTAAATTAGTGTTCAACAATTAATCTATATTTCTGACTAAAATAAATACATCATATAAGCCGTGAATTTCATAAATTCACAGTAAACCTTGAGACCGTAGCTGGCAATAATGTCTATGACGTCATTGTTTAGCTCCTCTCGCTCTGATTGGTTCTAATTTCTCCCTATGTATATACCCTTCCAGAGTTGGGAAATATGCCGCCGGGTGTGGCGGGCCAGGAGCTGGTCGCATTGGGAGAGTGGTTGAATTATCGGTATTATATGGATGTATAAATTGGGTTGGGTGGCGGTCTGTTGATGTTCATGAGGGAGCTGGGGAACCATTCATGCATTCTTCCGTATTCTTTGTTTGTAATATTTTCATAATTTTGGTCCCTAGTCTCCTCCAGTTTTTTCCAGATTTTTTCTGCTCTCCTGTGCATACGAGTGTTCAGGGCAGTTATTCTGTGTATGTTGTGCAGTTGTTCAGTGCTGTAGTCGTAGGGGTAATGATCGTTTTGCGCGTACCTCAGTGCTTTGTTCAGTATCCTTTGTAATTTAAGCTTCTGGGTGTTCGAGATTGTGTTTAGTGGCACGGGAGGGTATTCTAGTAGTGGGAGAACATAGGATTTTACAAGATGGCTCTTGATTTTGGTGTTCAGCATTTTAAACCGATAGAGGGTGGACAGCGCTGATTTCCCCTTACCGATTCTTTCTGTCACATGCTTGGTAATTCCAGCTCGTGTTAGTGTAAGGCCTAGCATGCTTCCTTCATTGTTTGTGTCCAACAGCTCACCGTCTACTACTATATCCTCCATGTATTTTTGTGCCAGCGGTATGATTTTGAATTTTTGTTGGTTTGTTTTTATTTTCCATTGTTTTTCGTATTGGCTGATTCGGGCAATTTCCCTAGCGACCTTACTGGCCATCATGCGTTTAGATCGTCCTTGGTACGTCACTACTTGGGTCACGTCGTCGGCGTACATTATGTCGAGGCAGTCTGGGGGTGGGGGGGGGAGTGTCTCGAGTGTAAAGAATGTACAGGGTGGGGGAGAGGACGCTCCCTTGAGCCACCCCACTGTCAAGTTGTATTGTGTCGCCTAACTTGTCCTTGTGTCTGATTCTTGCTGTGCGGTCGGTGACAAAGTCGCATAAGAGTTTTTCAAGGATGGTCGGAAGTCCGATTTGCAGTAGTTTTTACTTTAGTATTTCATGCCAGACCTTGTCGAAGGCTTTACTTACGTCCCTAAGGACCAGGCAGCATTGTTCCCGCCTCGACAGTGTCTGTGCAATCGTTTCGTATGTCAGGGCTATGACTTTGGTCGTGTCCTTCTGTGGTCAGAAGCCGTACTGTCTCGGGTTATGAAGTCCGTTCGTCTCTAGGCAGAGTCTGAGTCGCTTGTTGATAATTCTTTCAAGTAGTTTGCCTGGTACTTCAAGCAGTGAGATTGGTCTATAGTTTTCAGGTCTCGTGTCGGTCTTTCCTGTCTTTGGTATCATCACTAGTACAGCTTCTTTTAGTCTGTCAGGATAGTATCCCGCGGATAGGGATGCGTTAAAAATGTCTATGAGTCGTTCTATCATGGATTGCGAACATTCCATGATAACTTGTTTGTTGATTCCCGTCAATCCTGGGACCGTGTTCTTCGTTTTAGCAACTACTATCCTTAGTTCGTCTATTGTAACTCATCTGGTGAGGAGGTCGTTCGTTAGTCTGGAGAAGTCAGCTGTGTCATAAGGGGTGATTCTGTTTCTATTGTCATGGAGGGAATGGAGGACCATATGTTCGTTATTCTCGTCAAAGTCGTCATTTTCGTTGTCGGAGATTCGAAAGATGTCACGCCATAGGTTGGTGAAAAGAGTCAGTTGTCCATGGGTGTCATGTACTTTTCGTCCTTGGTGGTCAATGAGTTATGGGGTGGGTCGTTTCTCTGTTCCTTTGAGTAGACGTACTTCTCGCCAGAACTGGGTTGGGTCGGGGTATTTCTCTGCAATCTGGGTGATTTTGCGGTCCCATTGGTCGTTACAGAGCTGTCTGCATAGTGTCTGTATGTCTCTCTGGATCTGTCGGTATTCTTGATATTGGTTGTAGGTCAGTCCCTGTCGTCCAGCCTGGTGGTATAGTCTAGTGTAGCGAGTCTGTAGTACGTGTAGTTCTGGGGAGGGTCTCTGTGCTCTGATTGTTTTATATGTAGTTATAGGGATGGCCGTTTTGATGCCGCTGTCCACTGCATTAAGCCTTTGTTCAAGTGCCGTGCCTATATGTTCAAGTGTCTGATTGCCTAGGGAGGGGGTGTCAGGGAGGGAGGCGTTGGTGGTTCTTCTGAAGAGGTCCCAGTCAGCTTGTCTGTAGTTGAGTCTGGGTGTGGCGGGGATACGTATTGGTGAGGTGGAGATGGTGAATATGATGGGTATGTGGTCTGATGAGGTTAGAGGGCCGGGTTGGGAGAAGGTGTGATGATGGGCACGATTATTGGTGGTGATGATGTCAGGTGTTGAGGCGCTGTTTTGTCGTATTAAGGTCGGGAAGTTGGGGCCTGTGTGCAGTGCTGTGCCCGCGTTAATGAATGTCATTAAGTTACGTCCTACTGTGTTGTCGTGATTGTCTCCCAGGGCTGGATGTTTGGCGTTAAGGTCGCCCAGTATGTATACTGGGTCTTGGTCATAGAGAAGTTTGTGGAAGTCAGGGGAGGAAAGGAATGGTCGTAGGGGAGGTATGTATGTCGTGGCTAGTTTAATTGGTCCTGTTGTTGTTTGTAATGAAATGGAGAGAATGTCTGTAATGTAGTCATCGTCTAGTTTGTATGTTAGTCCGTGTCTGATGGCTATAGCACAGCCATCGCTGTTCTCTCCACTGGTGTTGCGTTTGTGAATGGTGTAGCCATAAATTTTAATGCTGTTACCGTCCCCAACTCCATGGCTGTTAATAAGAATTACGTCAGGTGCTACAGTCTGGTATGTCGTCGCTAAAGTTCGTCTGTTGGTCGGCCAGTGAAGGACGTTATGTCGAATTACTCGAATCGTGTCCATTTATTTATTGGTAGTACGAGAGGGTTTTTTTCTGAGTCTGTCAGTGCGGGGGAATACGTTGTGGCATCTGTTGTAGAAGCCAGCTTTGACAGTCTGGAATTGGCATGAGTCGATATCAACCTTCTTCTGGGCAAATAGATTATATACATAGTTTGTTGTCAGTCTGTCGTTGCCGTACTCGATTTTCACGTGTGAGGCAATTGTTAAGGCATGCAGCTAGTTGCTGTCTGTCCAGTTTTGTTTTTTCCTGCAGGTGATCAAGGCTATAGATAGTAACTCCTCCCAGTTCATTGGCATTGACTTCCTCGTCAGATTCATCCTCCTCTTCTGTGGTGGAGGCGTCAGTTGTGTAGTCGATGTTTTGTGTCGGCATTGCGCTGGTAGATGCAGTGTTACCTGGCTTGGGGGGCGAGGGTGGTGTCGGAGCTTCCTTGTCATTTGAGTTAGCTGTTTCAGGGGTGGGGGGGTGTAATTGGACAGTTGTGGGGGGAATTTCCTTTCGTTCGTTGTTGGTGATTGCTGTTTCTAGTGGCGTGGGGGGGATGGGTGGCTCAGTCTGGGGGGTGGAGGATAGGGGGGTGGCGGTTGATGCATTACTTTTATTGTTTAACATGGCTTTGGAGGGTGGGTTGCTTGGGGCCTTGACTGGTGGAATTTCGTTGTCTTGAAACAACTTATTCAGATGTGTGGCATAGGTCCCAGGGAATGCTGCATTGTTCATGTGGGCTTCGTACATGCAGTACAATATTGTGCTGGGCGGCACAGTGAGGCCTGGTAGGGTTGTGGTAGTGGTTGTTGTGTTACTGGGATTTTGGTTCTTTGTTGCAGCAGCTGCGCTGTATGTTCCTGTCTCCCTGGCCTGCTGTTCTTTCGGCTGAGCAGCAGCTTTCCTTTTCTCCTGTACAGCCGTTTTTCTCAGGGGGCAGGTCATAGCTGTTGCTCCGTGATCACCCTCGCAGTTTATGCATTTTTTGGTGTTTGTGGTGCATTGTGTGTGTGTGTGTGTTCTGTGCTGGCGCACAGGGAGCATACTTTGTATTCTCGGGGTTTGGGGCAGTCCTTTGCTGTGTGTTCATCGATCGCATAGCATCTGTAGCAGGTTACAATCGGTATAAACTGTTCTTGCTCTATCTGATGGTAGGGGATACTGAAGTAGAACAATTTCAGTCCCACCTCGGTTGCTTTCCTTGCTTGGGTAATTTGCTTGAACATGACTTTGACGTTGTGGGAGCGTGGGAACTTATAAATATTCTCCACGTCTCCCTCCCGTATGAAGCCATTATTACGTGTAAGCTCTTCCTTGATATCCTCTTCACTATTGTCATAGATGATGTTATCTACGTTTCTGAGGATTATGGATTTACGAGCACGCAGTTGTGGGGGAAGGACAGGCTCGTATTCTTTGGCTGAGAGGTCTCGGGTGCTTTCCTCAGTAAAGATCTTATCGGCATTTGAGTCGTCTGCCGTCAGCACGATTAGTGAGTCATTCGTGGGAAGAACTTTCAATATAGCTACTTCGTGGTTTGCCAGTACCTCTAGCAACCCAATTTGGGTGCTGCGGAGCTTCGGACGGGAATGTTTTATCTTTACTCTCGCCATTATTCGCGCATGATTCAAACGCAAGTGGTGGAATGTGTAAGCCTAGCAGTTTGGGGTGCCGACCCCCTCCTACTTTCTACGGCTTGGTGTGGTGAGAGGTGTGAGAGACCTCGTCTATTGTCCTGTAACTGACTTGTTCTACTGGGTGCCCTGCCTGTTCAGGTCCCAGTAGATGATCAGGCCCACCGACCCAGACCCCCACTACACAATCCCAGCACTATAGCCGAGGTTTAGGGGCGTGAGGGGGTTTCCGGACGAATACCCGCGTAGGTCCTTTCACCAGTGGAAAGAGGAATGAAGAGAAGTATTAGTAGAAGGTGAAGAGCTAGGAGTGCAAACCACGTCTGGAATAGCCACAGAGGTGTGGTTCTTCCAGACGATCGGCGTGACAGGGGACGACGGCAGCGAAGACGGAGATGGGAGCAGCAGCAGGGTGATGCAGTGTACAGGGTACTTCCCCTCTATCCAGAGTTAGAGTCCCGGTCACTGGGCAGACAGAGGCTCTCCCTCTATCCAGAGGTAGAGCGTGTTTGCCGGTGGAGGCTAGATGCACAAGAGAGTCTTGTTGGCCACGTGGTCAAGTGGAGAGAGAGATGCTTCCTTCTTGATGTCTGGAGGTGGAATTAATGCCAATGAATGAATGATGTAATCTGCGCTGTTTGTTTGTTTGTTTAAGATTTCCCCTTCATTTAAGTGGAAGGGGCCAGGCCATATGTTAGCCCAGTCAGTGGTATAAGCATAGACAAGGAAGTGATGAAGACTGCAGTAGCAGTCTCTTGACTATAAAAAACTATATATGCACATATATACACACGAGTATATATATATGCATATGCACACGCACTCACACACACACTCGTACAGAGATACACACACACACACACACACACACACACACACACACACACGCTACCAAAGGCTTACATTCTGGTATTGATCTTACGTAGAATTTAGTGGTATTGATGATGGTTGTAACAGGAAATCGATAAGTCTAATAGTTTTCGAGTAATTGGCCGACAAAGTGAGGTTACTCTTCCAATCGCTACCAACTTTTACACACACTGTTTCTTCCTCGCACACCGGCCTGAAGACTATGCTACTAACTTTCTTTTTCCCCTATCTGTACAGACTGTTACATCTTCCATGGATGTTTTTCTATTGTTATAACCTACTACACATAAACATAACTCTTCTATAGTTACTGCTGTGGAGATTTACTTTCTTTCATATGTGTAATCTGTAGGAGAAAATGGTTATTTGTCTGAAAGTGTGAGAGGTAATGGTAATAGATTATTACATATATCAACAAAATTTGCAGAACTCACTTCCTCCAGGGGTGTTGATCCAGTTAGACCAGGGATTTGAAGATGAGGAGTTATGTAGTGTATGTGTGAGTCAGCTTCTCCCTGAGAGTATGAGGCAATGCTATTTTTAGCACACACCACACTCGTTCACGGAAACTCGCAGCTTGTTTGACGTATATTTCATACAATTCCATACGCATTTACACTATCAGAATCACAATAATTCCAGCCCAAAAACACCGGTAATTCTCCCCTCCCAACTTCAGGTTTGCCCCTTCACAACACTCTGTTTCATGCCACACATAACGCTTGCTGGCTCCATAATTTCACCAAGCCATCCACAGTATGTTTCACACAATATATATTTATGCCTTGGCTTCATTTATATACGTATTTCCACTCACGCCATATGGCCTACGGGGGGGTGGAGTGGTGAAACCCCACTACACTGACCAAGTGTCTGGCTCCAAGGCCCAACGATTGCTAATGGCCAGAATTGCTTTTCAATACATATATGTATGTTCCATCGACAATATCACGTCACTATATGTTCACATACAATGTATTATCTCACTGAGTCAATAGGGTCTTTGCCTTGGGCAAGAGGGGGAGAATTATGGACGATTTAAAGGGAACCACGAGCTGTCAAACACCACCGCCTGACTGCTCAACAAACACTGAGGTTGGAGGGAGCGGGCTGAGGCAGATAAGGCAAAGCAGCGTTGCCAATGACTTACCTCAAGAAAGCCTTGGCTACCCTATGACGCGCCCAAAAATCACGCAAATCGGCCTATAAGTTTTTTTCTGACGAATATTTTTTGTGCCTAAATGACGCGATTCGCGTGACTGTGCCTGGCAGAGTGCAGGCCGATGTCACGCGAATCGCGTGACTGTGCCTGCGGGGTTAGGTGAATGTTGTCTTTGTGATCGTTTTGGCGAAGGGTGTGAATGGCCGAAGCCGAGTCTGTATGGATGATAGTGGGAGTTGTTGGACTGTGTTCCAGTGCATCAGAGAGGGCAGCTGAGATAGCTGCCAGTTCAGCCTGAAGGGTGGAGGCACCATCTGTGACTCGGAAACCGAATGATCGGCTCCTGCACACGAAGGCTGCTCCGGCTTTGAATGATGCTACCGAGCCGTCAGTGTAGTAGGTGATGGACTCTGGGGCTGTGAGGGCAGCAATTTGTCGGAGGCCCTCTTGGCGCAACAATGAGGTTGGTGTTTGAGTTTTAGGAAGTGTGTGTGCGAGAATGAGCGTGAGAAGAGGCGGACTCCATGGGGGCTGCGGGCTGTAATTGATACCAGTCGTGTCGTGGGCCTGTGACATGAAGTCATCTAGCTCATAGATGTGGATTGCTTGAGCTATATTATGAACCCAGCTGTCTGTTAGGAGGTCTGGATGAAGGCTGGCTGCCGCTGTAAGCCGTGGCAGGAGGGGGAGGGGAGAAGCACTGTGATCTAGTTTGGCTGCCAGGCCCGCCACCCTTGCTTGTATGCGAAGGTGTAGGGATTCAAGATCACATTCCATGCGGAGATTGCACAGTCTAGTCCACATGGGTGAACCAGTCATGATACGCATGGCATTGTTCTGGATGACTTCCAGTTTGGCTAATTGTGGTTCATTGAGGGATGGAAGTACTGGTGCCGCATAGTCCACTATTGCTCGTATGGCTTGGATGTAAAATAAACGGAGGACTCTGTACGAGGCACCCTTTCCCTTTCCTGCCAAGGATCGCAGGGCATTAAGGTGGAGTTTAGTTCTTTCTCGGAGGTGGTTAACCTCCGTCCAGAATGAAAGTTTGGAGTCAAAGATGACTCCCAAGTACTTGTGTGTGGTTACATAGTCAATGGCTGTGTGGCCGAGGTGAAGAGTGTCTTTAGGGGGATTTATGAGGAAGGGAAGAGCCTTGGTCTTAGTCGGGTTGATTTTGAGTCCCAGCTCTGTACACTTGAGGTGGAGTTTTGTTAGAGCCCTCTGGGCTTTTGCATGGTATGGGCCTCCATGGACAACCAGAGTTATGTCGTCAGCATAACAGAGGAGGCGGGCTCCAGGGCCTAGGTCCACCTGTAGGAGGCAGTTGATGAGGGCGTTGAAAAGCGTGGGGCTGAGAATGCTGCCCTGCGGGGTTCCGTTTCTGTGACAGTGCTCTGATGAGGTGTGTCCCTGAAATTGTACCGCTGCCCGTCGGCCCTTAAAGAAATTCTCGAGCCAGCACAGGAGGCGTCCCTTGACTCCCCTGCTTGCCAGGGTTGCCAGGATGCCCTCCGGGCATGCCAGCTCGAAGGCCTTTTCTAAGTCTATGAAGATGGCCAGGCCTCTTCCTCCACGTAACTCAGAGAGGAAGGAACTCAGGCACTCAGCCGTCCCCCTGCCTCTAGTGTAAGCAAAGATGTGGCTGTGGGGTGAGGGCAGAATCCAGCTGAGGTGCCTGAGCACCATCCTCTCGGCAGTTTTACTCAAGCAACTGAGAAGGGAGATAGGTCTAAAGGATCTGGGATCAGGCGGTTTGGGGATGGGGTGAATGGTGGCAGTCTTCCATTGCTCAGGGAGTTTCCCCATGGACCAGGAATGGTTTAGTAGATCAAGAAAGGCGGATCTTGCTGTGGGCCCAGCGTGGGTGAGCATGGAATAGGTGATACCATCTGGGCCCGGGGCAGTGTCGGTGCTTGTTTTCAAGGCTTGATCAAGCTCGTGTGTAGTGAATATATGATCAGAGTCAGATGGGATGGCCTTGCAGATGTTGATCAGATCCGTCCTGGTTTGGTGTAGGGCTTCTTGTTTACTTCTGGTGTCTTCGGGAAGCTGTGTGGGTGAGGTCTTCTGGGCGAATGTTGCTGCCAGCCTTTCAGCCTCTCCCTGTGGGTCGGGGTGAGACGGGGGACGAGGTGGCTGAGGATTGGAAATGGCTCTCAATTTTTTCCAAATACTCCCCAGTCTTGATTGAGCCCCAAGGGACTGACACCATTCCAGCCACTTTTGCTCCTTAATGTCAGATTTTTCTCCAATAGAATGCCTGATGACAGCCTGGAGGTAGGCGAGGCTGTTAGCTGTAGGGTTGGCTCGATGGATCTTTTTAGCTCTATTAAGGCGTCTGTTAAGTTCCTTTACCCTATCACAGTAAAACCAATGGTCGGTATGGTAAGCCTTTGGGGGAGCGGTTTTTGGGATAGTGGAGCCTGCTGCTGCATTGAAGGCATCTGTGAGGAGGGCGGCATGTTCCTCTAGATTTACTGGAGCGTTAAATGCTGCTGTCTCTTCTAGTGTGGTAGTAAATTTAGGCCAGTCTGCCCTCTTAGTATTCCATCGTGGTGGCGGCCCAGTAGGCGTGGGGAGTGGGGCAACATTGATGGTGGTTAGTATAGCATGGTGGTCTGACGTAAGGGTGGGATGGAGCCTCCAGGTAGTGAGGGGGGCTAGGCCGGAAGACACAAAAGAGAGGTCTAGCCTGCCTCCACGGACGTGTGTTGGGGTGGCTGGGTCATTAAGGAGTATGAGCTCTGGCACCTCCTCCAGTAGTGCAGAGACATGGCATCCAGCTGCATTCGTGGGGGATCTAGAGCCTAAGCTGGGATGATGGGCATTAAGATCGCCGCCAATGAAGAGCTGGTTAGTAGTGGAGAGAGTGGCAACCTCCCCAAGGTTAATGTCAGCTGTAGGGTGACGGTAAATATTGTATAGTTGTAGGTGACCATCTGCCAGGGTTATGTCCACTCCTTGTACCTCAACACCTTCGCCACAGTCTGGTGGCGGATCAATAGCTGTGGCAGGTATATGCCTCCGAACGAGTATAGCACAGCCTCTGGGGCCGCCTGGAGTGCTGGGGAGGAGGAAGGTGGTGAAGCCTCGCAATCGGAGCTGCCTGCTTGGTTTTAGGAGTGTTTCTTGGAGGAGGAGGATGTCTATATGGTCTTTATGGGCTGCCTCTTCTAGTAGGAGGCGTTTGGGAGTAATCCCATAGACGTTCCACTGTAAGACGTGGAGTGCTTGTGTGTGTGTGGGTTGTCTGTGATGAGATGGGTGAGGAAATGGGTGTGTTAGTCGTCCATGTCTGTGAGCGTTGGGATGGGGGATCGCGATCTCCTCCTGTGTGTGATGGTGTCCGTGTGTGGTGGTGCTGGGGACAGCTGGTGTACTTTGTCTGGCTGTTTGTCTGTGGTGTTGGGATGGCTGCGTGACTGTTGGTGAGGTGTTCGTAGGCAGTCTTGAGACTGTTTGCGTGAACGTGAGCGGCTCTGACGTTCCTCTTTTCCCCTCTGTTTGCTGTGTTGAGTGTGAATAGGAGCAGTGGTAGGGGTTGTGGGTGGTGGTGGCATCTCTGTTTGTGTTGGCTGTGGGTTGAGTGCAAACTGGTCGAGTGATTTGCGTACGAGCGTGTGGATTCCCTCTGGGCTGGGGATAGGCATGTCTAGCTCCTTTCCCATCCATGTGGTGATGTGGTCGGCTATTTGCTGAGCAAAGCAGGCCAGTTGGTCCCTGTTCAGGATAACATATCCTGGAGGTAGTATGGGAGCTGGTGGAGGAGTTTGTGTGGCGGCATCTGGCACTGTTTGAGTCAAGATGGTGTGGACTGTCGGACGTGTAGGTGGAGGCGGTTGTGCTATGGTGTGTGATGTGGCAGTGGGAGTGGGTCTGGAGGGAGGTGGAGGAACTGCTTGAGGTGTATGTTTGCTTGGAGGTAGAGGGGGGAACTCCTCTGGGGCTGGTGTTTGCCGTATTGTGGGCTGTGGTGCGCGTTGCTGTCCCCATGTGAAGGTCCCTGGCGGTGCTGGTGTCACTGTAGTCCTTGCCTGGAGCCAACGGTGCTCTCTTACTATGCCCTTCTGCACCAGGTCTTTGCGTGCTGGGCATAGTTTGTTCCAGGCATGGTGAGGGAGCTGGCAGTTGGGGCATTTCGGCTGGACCGGCTGCTTGGCCTTTAACTTGGAGATGCACTCCTCCGTGGCATGACGACCGCTGCACACTGCGCATGTTGGGGGACGAGTGCAACGTGACTGGTGGTGCCCGTAGCGCTGGCAATTGAAGCACCTGAGAGGTTCCGGGGTGTATGGGCGGATAGTGTAGGTGCCCCATGACTGTAGGTCGAGTGCTGTTGGGATGGGGCCTCTGAGGGTGACTAGCACCTGCCTGGTGGGGGCTCCCCCTACCTCGCATCTCGTGGCTTCCTCCACTTGGATGTTGTTTTTGATGGCTTGCAGGGGAAAATTTGTAGGGTAATTTTGGAGGATCACTTTTCTGGTGGACAGGTTGGGGTCAAGTTTTTGCAGGCTGATAGGTTTGCCTGCCACAGAGGTGAGAGAGTCTAAGACGTGAAAGGTGTCTTTATCGAGAGGAACCAGGATCGTGTTTTGGTTCCGTGTTGCCTCCAATTTAAACTTGAGATGAGGCATCTCTGTCTCCAAGGCGATCACAGTGTCATAAGGGGTGGGGAAGGCATCATTATTGGTGATAAGGAACGCAGGAGGCTTGGAGGGGGGAAGAGGGAGTGTACTGGTAGTGTTAGGTGGCTGAGGAAGGTGCTGGGAAGATGAACGTGTGTTTGTGAGTGTGGTGTGGCGGTCTGTATTGCAGGAGGATGTGGCTGGCTGATCAGCAAGGTTGGTAAGTCTTTTACGATTTTTCTTTTTCTGTACCACTGTAAACCCGTCATCATCAGTCATCGTGGTGGCAGGGGCCTGGGTAGCATCTGTCTTGGAGGTCAAGGTGTCAGGAGGAGTTAACTTGGCGTTCTTGCTGGAGAGGTCTGGGTCAGTGGGAGAGACATCTTCGGTATCCATGTTCAGGAAGAGATCATCAGCACCATATTCTGGCCCTGTTAGTCGTGGCCTTTTGCATTGAGACTTAGGCTTGGTGCCTGTAGGTGATGGAGGTGAACACGAGTCACCACTCTGGTCAGGATCAAGTGCAGGATCCGGCGCGCTCATGGTAAAAAAAAAAAAAAAAAAAAAAAAGGCTCTATATATATATATGTATCTGTAAGATATATATATATATATATATATATATATATATATATATATATATATATATATATATATATATATATATATATATATATATATATATATATATATATATATATATATATATATATATATATATATATATATATATATATATGTACTGCAGTATTTATTTATTTAAATGTTATTCCATTCCTCTTTCTAGCATACACACATGTACATACTCATACACACATGTATACCTAAAATATACACGAATATATGTGCATGAACCAATGTATATACCTTAAAAGAGCAACGAAAGAAACAAGAAAATAAATAAATTATCAGCTGTTAATCCGGCGGTTCCCTACAGTGCCGGGGGCCTAAACTCCCCGCCCTCTAAAGGGCGCCGTGAGAGTACCCCAACACTGCCCCGTGAGGGACTTACCTAACCCTAGCCCTAACAGAAAGCCTACCCTTGCCGCCTCCTATAACCAGGCCTCTAAGGACCCCCTTCATGGAAATACCCTACGGTATCCCTTCAGGGTTCGGCGTCGTACTATGGCAGGGACTCTAAGTGGCAGCCGGAAAAACAGCTGATAACACAAAGAAAAAAAAAAAAAAACACAAGAGCACACAAGACTTTGGTGAAAAGCACCGAATTTCGTAAACGAGAGAAAAAAAAAACAGACTGTGAAAGTCTAAGGAGAGATCTAGCCACCGTTCAGGATCTGGGGAAGAGATGTTCTCACTACGAGAGCTGGGCCAGAACTGAAGAGCAGGATGTCACCGGCCATACTTCATACTTCGTCATAGAAAAGTGGGGGGGAAAAAGAGAGAGAGATTGGAAGAGATTAAGTTGGGAAATATGAAGGACAGTCGGAGGTATAAAGATTGGGGGCCGTCCCCATTGCTGTCGCTTGGTTTTAATTTTTGTGAATGTTGTGTTCCTGTTGGTCCTATACAGCGGTCACTCTGTGTATGTGCAGACAAGGGTAGATATATCGATGAAGGTGAAGAGCCATAGTTTGTACCCCCGGCACTACTAAGGGTGGTGCCTGTCTCTGTGGCATTGGTGGGTTCTGCTGTCTTGGTGGGTTGCTGCTCTCTATTTCACAGGCTCTATAGTCATGGAAAGGAGGAGTTTTAGTATTAGAGAAAATGGGGAGGGGGGAAGGATAGAAATTATCTTTCCTCCCCATGGCATTCACCAGGGTGCACGAGGCATAGGCTGTGCATGGGCATTGTCTATTCCCAACCCACTCCACGTTCACGACCCCGCCATCAGATGTGACAGCTCCTTACATTTTGGTTTCAGGAGCTAGCACAACGGACGACGGAGTGCATTCACTCAGGAGTGGGCAGGGAATGAGTGTGCAGTGCGACTGTCTCCTGACAGTAGTGGTGGTCTGGTGCGGTCAGTTCAAGGTCGGCAGGTGTATGGAATATAGGGTAACGGGGTCTTTCGCTTCCTTGCTGCCGTTTGTATTATTAGTTATTATATAATGAGATCGGTTGTCGTTAGAGGGACGTATAAATTGGGTTTCGTGGCGGTCTATTTCTGTTTAAGAGGGAGCTGGGGAACCAATTATGCATCCTCCCGTATTCTTTGTTGGTGATGTTCTCGTAATTTGGGTCTCTGGTCTCTTCTAGTTTTTGCCAGATTTTTCCTGCCCTCTTGTGCATCCGGATGTTTAGTGCGGTTATTTTGTGCATGCTGTGAAAATTGTTCTGTGATATAGTTGAAGGGGTAATGGTAGTTTTCGACAAATCTCAGAGCTTTGTTTAATACTCTTTGTAGTTTTAGTTTTTGGGTGTTTGATATAGTGTCCAGTGGCACAGGAGGGTATTCTAGCAAAGGGACAATGTAGGCTTTAACGAGGTGGCTTTTTATTTTCTATTTAGCGTTTTAAAACGTTAGAGGGTGGACAGTGCCGCCTTCCCCTTGCATATTCGTTCCCTTACATGTTTTGTGATCCCGGCCTGAGTTATTGTGAGGCCTAACAGGCTACCCTCGTTGCTTGTGTTAAGTGGCTCACCATCTACAATGATTTCCTCCATATATTTTTGTGCTAATGGAATTATTTTAAATTTCTGTTGGTTAGTCCTGATCTTCCATCGTTTCTCATAATCACTGATTCTGGTGATTCTCTGGCTACTTTGCTGGCCATCATGAGTTTGGAACGTCCTTGGTAAGTCACTATTTGAGTCACGTCGTCAGCATACATTATGTCTAGGCAGTCTGGAGGTGAGGGGGGGGGTGTCTCTAGTGTAAAGAATGTATAGGGTGGGGGAGAGGACGCTCCCTTGTGCCACCCCACTGTCGAGCTGTATAACGTCGCCTAACTGGTCCTTGTGTCTAATTCTTGCGGTGCGGTCAGTCACAAAGTCGCATAAAAACTTCTCGAGGATGGTAGGGAGTTCTAGTTGTAATTGTTTGTATCTGAGTCCTTCATGCCAGACCTTGTCAAAGGCCTTGCTTACGTCTCTGAGGACGAGACAGCACTGTTCCCGTCTCGACAGGGTCTGGGCGATAGTCTCGTAAGTCAGGGCTATGGCTTTGTTTGTGTCTTTTTGTGGTCTGAAGCCGTACTGTCTGGGGTTATGAAGTCTGTTTGTCTCTAGGTAAAGTCGGAGTCTTCTGTTAATGATCCTTTCAAGCAGTTTTCCTGGTACTTCGAGCAGTGAGATTGGTCTGTAGTTCTCAGGTGTCGTGTCAGTCTTTCCTGGCTTAGGTATCATTATTATTACGGCTTCTTTAAGTTTGTCAGGGAAGTATCCCGCGGACAGGGAGGCGTTGAAAATGTCAATAAGTCTTTCTATCATAGATTGTGAGCATTCCATGATAACTTGTTTGTTAATGCCTGTCAGTCCTGGGGCCGTGTTCTTCGTTTTTGTGACTACTGTCTTAAGTTCGTCTACTGTGATTCGTCTAGTGAGAAGGTTGTTCGTTAGTCTGGAGAAGTCTGCTGTGTCATGGGGGAGGATTCTGTCTCTGTTGTCATTGAGGAAGTGAAGGACCATTCGTTCGTTGCCCTCGTCAAAATCGTCATTTTCGTCGTCAGATATTTGGAAAATGTCACGCCATAGGTTGGTGAAAAGAGTCAGTTGTCCTTGGGTATCATGTATTTTACGTCCTTGGTGGTCAATCAGATAAGGGGTGGGTCGTTTGTCTGTTCCTTTGAGAAGACGTACTTCTCGCCAGAACTTGGTTGGGTCAGGATATTTCTCTGTCAGCTGGGTGATTTTAAGGTTCCATTGATCACTGCAGAGCTGTCTGCACAGTGTCTGTATGTCTCTTTGGAGCTGTCGATAATCTTGGTATTGGTCGTATGTCAGTCCCTGTCGTCCAGCAAGGTTGTGCAGTCTTGTGTAGTGAGTCTGGAGTACATGCAGTTCTGGGGAAGGTCTTTGTGTTCTAATAATTTTAAATGCTGTTGTAGGGATAGCAGTTTTAATGCCACTATCCACTGCTTTAAGCCACTGCTCAAGTGCAGAGTCTATGTGTTCCAGGGTCTGATTGTCAAGGGAGGGAACGTCAGGGAGGGAGGCGTCAGAGGTCCTTCTGAAAAGGTCCCAGTCAGCTTGTCTGTAGTTAAGTCTGGGTGTGGCAGGGATATGTATAGGTGAGGTGGAGATGGTGAATACGATGGGTATGTGATCTGATGAAGTTAGAGGGCCGGGTTGAGAGAAGGTGTGATGATGGGCACGGTTGTTGGTGATGATGATATCAGGTGATGTGGCACTATTATGGAGGATTAAGGTTGGGAAGTTGGGGCCAGTATGCAGTGCTGTGCCTGCGTTAATGAATGTCATTAGGTTTCGTCCTACTGTATTGTCATAATTGTCTCCCAAGGCTGGATGTTTGGCATTTAGGTCGTCCAGTATGTATACAGGGTCGTTGTCATAGAGTAGTTTGTGAAAGTCGGGGAAGGGTAGGAATGGTCGTCGTGGGGGAACTTAAGTCATTGCTAGTTTAAGTGGTCCTGTCGTGGTTTGCAGCGTGATTGAGAGCATGTCTGTAATGTAGTCATCGTCTAGTCTGTATGTCAGTCCGTGTCTGATGGCTATAGCTGAGCCATCGCCGTTCTCACCACTGGTGTTACGTTTGTGGACAGTGTAGCCATAGATTTTTATACTGTCACTGTCTTCAACTCCGTGGCTGTTGATGAGAACGACGTCAGGTGCTATAGTTTGGTATATCGTCGTTAGAGTTCGTTTGTTTGTCGGCCAGTGGAGGACGTTATGTTGAATTACTTTAATCGTTTCCATTATTTGTTAACAGTACGAGTAGGGTTTTTTCTAAGTCTGTCAGTGCGGAGGAATACACTATGGCATTTGTTAAAGAAGCCGGGTTTCGCAACCTTGAACTGGCACGAGTTGATGTCAACCCTTTTCTGGATGAACAGACTGTACACGTACTTTGTTGAAAGGTTGTCATTGCCATATTCGATTTTTACATGTGATGCGATTGTTAGCGCAGCTATTTGTTGCCTATCTAGTTTTGTTTTATTATCTTGGAGGGATTCGAGGCTGTAGATTATTACTCCTCCTAGTTCACTGGCACTGACTTCTTCTTCGTCGGTCTCTTCGTCTTCTTCTGAAGTGGAGGCATCGGTTATATACTCTGCGTTCTGTGATGGTAGAGTAGCGTTGGAAGTGGCGTTTTCTGCCTTAGAGGGCGATGGTGGGGTCGGGTTTTCATCGCTGATTGATTCAGCTGTTACCTGGGTGGTGGGGTGCGATTGGGTGACGATGGGGGGATTCCCCATCGGTTCATTGTCGGTGATTGCTGATTCTGAGGGCGTGGTGAGGGTTGAAGACTCAGTCTGGAAGGCGGGAAGTAGAGGGGAGGCAGTAGGGGGTGTGGTGGTAACTGCACTGGTTTTGTTTAGGATAGCTTTAGAGGGTGGGTTGCTTGGGGCCTTGACAGGTGGAATTCCATTGTCTTGGAACATTTTATTTAGGTGAGTAGCATAAGTCTCAGGGTACGTTGCATTAAGCATATGTGCTTCATACATGCAGTACAGAATAGTACTGGGCGGGACTGTGAGGCTTGGTAGGGGTGAGTTAGTGGTAGTGCTGTTGCTGTTGATTGTTGTTGCAGCGGCTGTACTGTAAGTTCTTGATTGTCCAGCTTGCTGTTCAGGCAACTGGGCAATAGACTTTCTCTTCTCCTGCACCGCTTTTTTCCTTATAGGGCAGGACATTGCAGTTGCTCCATGTTCACCATCACAGTTAACACATTTTTTTGTGCTTGAGGTGCACTGTGTGTACTTGTGCTCTGTGCTGGCACAGAGGGAGCATACTTTGTAATCTCGGGGTTTGGGGCAGTCCTTTACCGAGTGTCCATCGACTGCATAGCACTTGTAGCAGGTCATGATCGGGATAAATTGTTCCTGTTCAATTTGGTAGTGAGGGATGCTGAGGTAGAACAGTTTAAGTCCTGCCTCAGTTGCTTTCTTTGCCTGCGCAATCTGTTTGAAGGTTACTTTGATGTTGTGAGAGCGTGGGAACTTGTAGATGTTTTCCACGTCTCCCTCCCGTATGAAGGTGTTGTTGCAGGTTATTTCTTGTATGATGTCATCCTCATTGTTGTCGTAGATGATGTTGTCTACGTTTCTTAGGATGACGGATTTACGTGAGCGCAGTTGTAGGGGAAGGACAGGTTCATAATCATTGGCCAGGAGATCTCGAGTGCATTCCTCTGAGAAGATCTTGTCAGCATTCGAGTCATCTGCCGTCAGTATGATTAAGGCATCATTGGTGGGAAACACTTTCAAAGTGGCTACTTCAAACTTAGCCAGGACCTGTAGCAGTCCAATCCGGGTGTTCCGGAGTTTAGGGCGGGAGTGTTTAATTTTAACTCTCGCCATCTTCACGCATGGAAAAAATCTCCCTCTCTCTCTCTCTCTCTCTCTCTATATATATATATGTATACTAATATACAATATATATATATATATATATATATATATATATATATATATATATATATTTGTCTGTTTATATATCTATTTACCCCTTCCTTAGCTTATATATACACACACACACACAAACAGACACATGTACACTAGTAATGGACACATGTACGCTAGTCTATGTGCCCATATATATATATATACGGGACGGAATAAATAAACAATCTAAGTAGACAAACAAACAAATGTCAGCAAAAAATCTCCCTCTATATATATATATATATATATATATATATATATATATTTATATATATATATATATGGTTTGTCTGTTTATATATCTATTTACCCCTTCCTTAGCTTATATATACACACACACACACAAACATACACATGTACACCAGTAAATGTACACATGTACGCAAGCCTATGTGTCCATATATATGTGCGGGACGGAATAAATAAACAATCTAAGTAGACAAACAAACAAATGTCAGCAAAAAGTCTCCCTCTCTCTCTATATATATGTATATTAATATACAATATATATATATATATATATATATATATATATATATATATATATATATATATATAGTTTGTCTAATTATATATTTATTTACCCCTTCCTTAATTACTTATATACACACACACACAAACATACACATGTACACCAGTAAATGTACACATGTACACAAGCCTATGTGTTTATATATATGTACGGGACTGAGTAAATAAATAATCTAAGTAGACAAACAAATGTCAGCAAGCAGTCCGGCAGTTCCCTACAGTAACGGGGGACCTAACTCCCCGCCCTCTAGAGGGCGTCGAGGGAGACCCCGTCACTGCCCCGTGAGGGTCTTGCCTAACCTAGCCCTAGCAGAATGCCGCCCTTGCCGCCTCCTATAACCAGGCCTCTGAGGCCCCCCCTTCGTGGAAGTACCCTAACGGTACCCCTTCAGGGTTCGGCTTCGTACTACGGCAAGGGACTCTAAGTGGCAGGCCGGAATGCCAGCTGACAAAGTAGAAAAGGAACGTGGAGACAAAGTCACTGAAGTTAACTGCAAGTTCGCCTAGATAGCAGCGCGAAAGTCTTGGGAGATATGATTCCAAGTTTGACTACTGGGGGAGAGATGTTACCGCTGCAAGTGCTGGGAGAAGAATGGCACTGAGTCGACCAATGCGAAGTGTAATGGATGATGCGTCACCGGCCCGTTCGTTCGTTGAAAGATTCCCTGCACATATAGTGCAGGCCGGGCCATACATTAGCCCGGTCAGTGGTGTATGGGCTGATTAAAAAAAACAGTAAGTGGGGAGGACAGGACCTGGGGAATGCCCAGTACACACGTCCTGTCTCCTGACTGGCTTTGTGGTGTGTGTGTCACCGGCCCGCGCGACCTTCCCTTAAATACCCGTCTTCCCGATCCGGCCCGTTTGTTTGTTTGTTTGTTGAATATTCGCCTCACGTAGTGAGGACACGGGCAAACAGAGAGCCCGTCACAGAAAAAAGCGAAAACAAGCTCTCAAAGAGAGCAAAGCAGTGACGGCTAGATGTCGAGGCAGCAAGGCAGAACAGGATCAGGCGTGGCTCAGCGTTTAGGAGAGCAGTCTGGTAGCGATGTAATTAATGAGAGCAGCACGTGGTGGATCAATCTCGATGCCCTCACGGATGACGGCTTCCTCAGATGGAGAGAGGGAGTTGGAGATGAATGCCTCACGGATCTTCTGATACAGTCTCTGATATACGAGAGGTAGTGTATCGGCTTCGTTGATCGGATCCGTGAGGCACTCGAGTAGCTCTTCTAGGTCCGCATCCGTGCGAGCATCGAGATCACGAGAGTCTGAGAGTGGTGGAAGGAGGGCCTCGATCCGGCGAGCAACGGTGGAGGGGTCGCTCTTGATCTTTCCCCCTTTCTTCTTTTGCTCTTTCCTCTTCTCCTTGGGTGGAGGGGGAGAAGAAGAGAGAGCGATGACGGCAGGCGGTGGTGAAGGAAGAGGCTCCTCCACTTCGTCAGGAGCAGATGGAGAGGGCAAGGAGGAGGGTTCCACGACGTCCTGGTGTTCTGAAGGGACGGGGGACGAAACACGCTCCTCCTCAGCTCCTGACGAAGGGAGGTGGACCTCCACGACAGTCTCCCCATGCTCACAATCCATGGCCTGTAACGGTTCCGGGTGGGTGATCGAAGGGTCCGAGGTGGTGGCGCCAGTCGTCCGGTTGAGAGGGGCAGACAGACGCAGCCGTTTTCGCGGTGTCGGGCGAGGTGGTGGTGGCTGCTGTCGCCGGGCCTGACGCTCCTGACGAGGGGGGAGACGAGGATCGCGGGTGAAGCTTCGGGGAATAGCAAGGCGTGGAAGGCCGTTCTCCTCAAAGATCTGAGGAAGGAGAACAGCCAGAACCGCCTTGCTACCTCCACTGAACGCCTCAGCCGTCGCGATACACATCGCAACAAGTGTGTTTGTGTTGCTAGCACTTCCAAGGCCCTTTGGCCGGCGTCTCTGGGCAGGGTGACGCCGCCGTGCATGGGCAGAGCCCTGCACAGCAACACCACCCGGCCCAGTGACGTCCTTAGTCTCAGGACCCTTGGAAGCCTGGACAACACAAAACTCCACCGTCTCTCCCTCGGCAAGTGAGCGCTGGAAATGCCGTGGATTTGGTGCAACGATCCCAGATGCGTGCACGAAAACATCAGCGCCAGTGTCCCGGCGTTTGATGAAACCGTAGCACGATCTCACGTTGAACCAATTCACGGTTCCCTGGATGGTAGTGGCTCCTGACGGCACAGAACTGGTGGTTGGTGCCCCCCTCAACGGGTCGCAGGCACGAGCAGGGGCGCTGGAACACTCGGGCATAATGGCGACTGGCCAGGCCAAGCTATGCGAGAGGAGTGATCCGGCCCATTGTTGTTGTTGTGAGATATTCGTCCCAGTTTCCTGGGACACGGGCAAACAGAGAGCCCGTCAGAGGTGCGCACTACTTGCGCGAACTTGCTTTATCGAGGTGGAGGGTAATTCCTTACCGTAGTAAGTAGTATATTTAGTGGAGCATTGGCAACAATGCCAGCAGCGTTCCTAAAGCCATCACCAGTACGGGCTAGGGCCGAGTCGAGCTCAGACCTGAGCCTGGTGGTGGCTGGGCAGTCCAGAAGATAATGCAAAAGGGGCTCCTCACAGCTGGCCAAGCAATGTTCACACGGGTCTGGCTCCATACCCCTAATTTGCTTGTAGCAGAGAAACCCAAGACGCAATCTTCGAAGTCGGACTACAATAAAATTAGGTAGACCTGGGGGGGGCAGCAGGAGGGAATAGGACGTGGCAGTAGCATACCATTTTGCAGAGCAAGAGCCCTCCGTGACCCAGAGCTGATGGTCCTCTAGGGATAGTCTTCCTATGGTGGCAGTGAGAGTGCGGATGAGGTGCGAGGGACTAGGTCGTAGTGGAAATGTGATGTCTGGAAGATCACAAGCTGAGCGCGCAGCGTGATCAGCACGTCTGCTGCCACTGATTCCCACATGTCCCGGGAGCCAGTGCAGGTTAATCGTTGCGCCCCTATGGACAAGAAGTGATGCGAATGTATGGATCGCTGTTAGGAGGAAGACGTTGTCATGCAGCGAGAAGGATCGTAATCTCTGAATCGAGGAAAGAGAGTCTGTGTGGATTATGACTCGGTTGCGACGATGGTGGTGAGCATGGCGCAAAGCACCCAGGATGGCCGCAAGTTCCGCCTGGAAAGCGGATACACCTGAGGAGAGTCGCCAAGCTTCCACTATTTGCCCAGTGACAAAGGCTGCTCCAGCTGCGCCATTGGGGGAAACAGAGCCATCAGTGTAATAGATGGCTGAGTCTGGTAAGGCCAGAGCTGCCACCCTACTGAGACCCTCCTGGCGAAGGAGTGCTGGAATCGAGGAGCTGGGTTTAGCCTCCGATGGACAAAAATATTAAAAGAGGAGGATCCCATGGCGGTGGATCAACATATCCGGAGAAAAGGGGGAGTCGGGGTCTTGACAGAGGCTCGCCGCAGCTCCCAGTCCATGGATGACAGCGGCCGTGTTGCGAGCCCAGTCACGCTGAGGGGCCGGCTCGGGTGGGCGGCCGAGAAGGCGTTTTAGGAGGGCAGTGACGGGCAGGTGAGGCAGGCACTGGATCATCTTCAGTGTGACGATTGCCGCTCGTAACATAATGCGATGGGCCAGAGACGGCACCCCGCCCTCCATACGCAGATTTTCAATCCGGGTCCAGCGTGGAGCACCCAGCATGATGCGGAGTGCATCGTTCTGGATGACCTCCAGAGATCGAGACACTGGTGGACTGAGACCAGTTAGACAGATGGCACTGTAGTCCACCAGAGATCGGATTGCGTGAATATAAAAGGTCCGGAGGACAGAAAATGATGCCCCCAAACTCCGCCTGGAGAGATATCTGAGAGCAGCCATTCGGGTGGAAGCACGTTCCCTCAGATACCGTACATGGCAAGCAAAGGTGAGGCCCCCATCTAGCCAAACCCCCAGATACTGGTGGACGGTGACCATTGAGAGCTGATGACCTCCAAGCAGCAGTGGAAAGTCGGGGGGGCGGAGGCCAAAAGGCAGACACTTCGTCTTAGCAAAGTTGATTTTAAGCCCTAGCTCGTTGCACTTTGCGTGTAACCGAGAAAGGGCCAAGTCTGCCTGTTGAAGACAGTCTCTCCGTGTAAACACGAGGGCCAGATCGTCAGCGTAACAGAGTAGAGTTATGCCAGGCCCATATTCAACAAAAAGGAGCTCCTCCATCAGGACATTGAACAGGATAGGGCTCAAAACGCTTCCCTGGGGGGTGCCATTGATATGCGGGTGAAAAGGGGAGAGGTGCCCCTGAAAGCGGACCCCCGCAGTGCGGTCACTAAAAAAATCCCGGACCCAGGATATGAGCCTGCCCCCTACTCCCCTGGCCACTAGAGCTGCCAAGATAACGGTGGGGTTCGCCAGTTCGAATGCCTTCTCGAGGTCGAGAAAGATGGCCATCCCCCGTCCGCCCCTCAGCTCCCCAAGGAATGATGCAAGGCAGTGGGTGGCACTCCTGCCTGGGTGATATGCATAAATCCTTGGGTGCAGCGGTCCCAGCCGCCAAGCAAGACGAGCCCGCACAACCCTCTCAGCTGTCTTTGCAAAGCAACTGAGCAGGGAGATGGGGCGCATGGCAGTGGGATCGCGAGGTTTCGGAATCGGGTGGATGACCGCCATCTTCCACGACCTCGGCAGACGCCCCTCAGACCACGAGAGGTTGCGCAAATCAAGCAGACGCTCTCTACCGCAATCTCCAGCATGACTTAAAATGGAGTACGTGACCCCATCGAGCCCAGGTGCAGTGTCCTCCCGGCGCCTCAGCGCTTTTTGAAGCTCTCCGCTGGTGATGGGACAGTCAGCGGGGTCAGGTGTATTACACGCCGTCTGAATGGCCGCAATGCGAGAGGCGGACAGCTGCACTTGTAAGGCTCGGACAGACTGCGGGAGATTGGAAGAGGCTGAGCGGTCAGCGAAATGCTGGGCAAGACGGCTGGCCTCAGCGGCAGGGTCAGGGTGGGAGGGCGGACGAGGAGGACGTGGATCGGAGATGGACCTGATTCTCCCCCACATCTCACGGAGTGTGGAGTGAGAATCTAGGGTGCGACACCATCCGATCCACGCCTCCTCTTTAAGGCGACGCTTTTCAGTAACCACATGCCGAGTCACAGCAACCAGGTACCGGTGGTGCGGAGATGTTCGGCGCCGCCGGTACTGCCTGCGTGCTGCATTCAGCCTATGGTTCAATTCCCTGACCCTGTCGCAGTAAAACCAGCCGTCCCGGTAGCATCTCGCCGAGCGCCGCTGCAAAGGAATGGCAAGAGAGGCAGCGTGCGAAAAGATATTTGCTGCTTGATTTGCCCGGCTCTCGAGGTCTGAGGCGGGAGAGGATGTCGCAAAGGCCGCCGTGAGAGCACGGTCAAAGGCCGCCCAATCCGCCTTGCGTAGATCCCATCGTGGTGTGGGAGGCGGGGGAGGGGGGAGGGGGGCGAGAGGCAAGCCAACAAGAGTAGCGAAGTGGTCACTCGCAAGGTGTGGGTGGAGTGACCATGACGCCAGGCCTGACAGAGGGGTTGAGACAAAGGAGAGGTCGAGGCGACCTCCTCCAATATGAGTGGGCTCTGTCGTGTTGTTTAGGAGGGAGACACCACCCATCTCCTCCAGAAGTAAGGAAATGTGCCGTCCTGCTTCATTGGACTGAAGAGGCGATGACAGAAGGGCGTGGTGGGCATTGAAGTCGCCCCCAATGTACACTGCCCCCCTGGCAGCTTGGGAGAAAAGTTCCCCCAACTCCAGGGTGCTCCTCTGGCTTCGGTATACATTGTATACCGTTAGGGGCGACGTCGCCAGATGGAGAACCACGCCCTGAACCTCCACATCAGGTCCACAGAAAGGAGGGGACTCACAATCCGTGCACGCGATGTGGTCCTGGACCAGAACGGCACATCCCCGTGTAACGCCACGAATATACGGGAGGAGATGGGTGGTGTATCCCGAGAGATGGAAGTGGAATTGCCTGGGAGCAGGGTCTCCTGCAGAAGAATGACATGAGGGCGGTCCCGTGCGGCCGCCTCCTGCAAAAGGGGGAGCTTGCTCCGTGCTCCCAAGCAATTCCACTGGAGGAGCCTGAGAGAGCGGTCTACTGGCCGTCCGGCGACAGTTGCGGACGGTCGTTCTCCTGCAGCAGTGGTGAGGCCCTGTCCATCACTTTGGACCCTGATGGTGGTAGGGTTTGCCCCAAACGATGACGCTGACGAGGCAGCTGTGCGGTGGAAGACAGCGCATTGGGAGGTCGTGGCTTTACCCTCTTGGACGGGCGAGCTGTCCTGTGCAGTGTGGGACGGGGTCGCCCTGCCGAACGAGCTGGGCGGCGAGGGGACAGAGGAGCACCTAGGCTCGCCATCTTCCTTTCGATCGCCTGGTCCACTAGGCGATTGGCAGCTTCGGCAAGGGGCTCTGTTGGGAGAGGGATGTCGAGGGTTAAGTCAACTGTTTTGGCGAGGGTCAGCGCCAGTTCCGTGGCAAAGGTCCTGAGCTCCTCCGTTGTGAATGAGATCACCGGAGGAGCAGGAGCGGTTGGTGGACTGGGTGTGGAGCCAGGCACTGGTGGTGGAACAGGCAGTGGCTGGCTGGTCTCTACAGGTGGAAGTGCTGGCGAGACAGGCGGCTGCTGGCGGTGGACCTCGGCTGTGGTCTGGACCACAGTCAGGGCTGAGGGCAATGGAGGGAACTCCTGGTCGCTGAGAGGTGGTGGGCGCTGGATGAGAGGGCGGCGCTGTTGGCCCCAGATGAAAGTGCCGGGGGGAGCTGGAGTGGCGCTGGTGGCCTGGCTTTCCTTTACAAAAGCAACCTGCCTCTCTCGACCCTGGTTCACTCGGTGAACCCGTGCGGGGCAGCTGGGGTGCCAGGCGTGGTGTCGTCCGGAGCAGTTGGGGCACTTGGCCGCAACTGGTTGCTTCGCCTTGTACCGCTGGAGACACTCGGCCGTGTCGTGGCTGCCACTGCACATGCCGCAGATGACGGGGCGGTTGCAGTTGGCACGGTGGTGCCCGTAGCGCTGGCAGCGGTAGCAACGGAGAGGCTCTGGGGTGAAGGGGCGAAGGTGATATGTTCCCCAGTTCCCCAGGTCTATGGCAGGGATCAGAGGACCCCGCAGGGTGACAATGACCTGTCGAGTCTCCTCTCGGGTCCGCGTGTTTTGGCATTGGGTTGCCTCCTCGACTTGAGGGTGGTGAAGGAGAATCTCTATGGGCATTCTCAAGGGATAGCCCATGACCACTGCCTTCGTAGACTGTTGACCAGGCATCAGCTCTACTAGCTTTACAGGGCAGGCCTCGTCCTGCAGGGCTGTTCTTAAGAGGTCGTAGGCTCCCTCGTCCTTTGGCACCAACACTGAGCTTCCATCCCGACCCATGAGATTGGAGCAGCGTAGCCCTGGCAGGTGACGCTCTAGTGCAGCCACGGCGTCGTAGCTCGTCGCATGCCCGTCCTGGACCGGCACACGGAAAGCTGGAAATGCAGAGCGGGGAGGCGGACGCACAGCTACCGACACGGAGGGACGAGCAGCAGAGGGATCCCTGAGGGGAGGCCCAGTGCGCACTGCCGGAGAAGGGCCGTTTCCCTGGCGAGCCCGCTTCGATCCCTTGCGTGTCACGGGGGTGAAACCCTCATCTCCCTGCAGAGTGGGATCAGCAGAGGGGGGGAGCTGAGTCGCAGCAGGAGCCTCCGAAGTGCCCCTGGTGGAAGAGAGAGATGGTGGAGCAGGTGTAACCTCCTCCATAGCCTCATGTCGGCAGGCCGCCTTGGCAGAGCGGGTAGAGTCACCACGCAAGTGAGGTGCCACTCTCGTGGATGTTGGGGTAGAGGGGTTAGCACCCGCGGCCTCGTGAGCTGACGAGAGGGAGCTCGAGTCAGAGCAGTGACGCTCCCTCTTTGTGCCTGTGGCAGGGCACGGGATGGAGGGCCTCGACTGAGGAAGCGGGAGGCGGGAATGCCCCTGGGGCCTAGGGATGCTGGATCCCTTCATGCTCACCGGAGCAGGCCAAAAAACTCTGTCAAAAACACACACGCACACACACACACACCTCACACACACAACCACTCAAAAAAGCACAAGCAAACAAAAAACAGCAAAAGTGGCCAGGTCCCTACAGTGACGGGCAACCTATGCTCCCCGCCCTCTAAAGGGCGATGGGAGGCCCCGCCACTGCCCCTTTCGGGTCTTCCCTACTCTAACAGAGCCGCCCTCACCGCCTCCTATAACCAGGCCCTAAAGGCCCCCCGTCATGGAAGTGCCCTAACGGCACCCCTTCAGGGTTCGGCGTCGTACTATGGTGAGGTACACTAACGGCAGGCCAAAAAAAAAAAAAAAAAAAAAAAAAAAACACCCACACACACAGTCACCAACACACACACACTCCCACTCACACCCAGGCAATCTGAGACTAAGTCTCGGAAAAAACCTGGAAAACGGCCAAAAATCTTCCTCAGTGCCAGAGACTAAGTCGAAACTGGCAAAAAACGAGGCAAAACAGGCGAAATTCTCCACGAGTGAATGAAACAGTGTTCACAGCTCGAGAGAAAACGGCCAGACCTCCGCACCCGACAGAGTCTGAGCTAGGAGTGATCCGGCCCGCGCGACCTTCCCTTAAATACCCGTCTTCCCGATCCGACCCCATCCCACCCGCGAATGGGAAGGAGGCAGAAGCCGGGCTGCGATCGGGCAGAAATCACATATAAGGATTTCAGCAAGCGCGGCCCCCCGGATTCGCAGTCCAGCAGCGGTAGCAGCAACACCTCCTCCTCTCTCCAGCATGGCCTCTACTTCTGCCACAGCCTACGACCCGTTGAGGGGGGCTAACCTGGCAGCTGAGCCTGATGGAGAAGGGCAGACCACCACCATCACTGGTACCGTGAAGTGGTACAGCATCAAGGCGAAGTACGGATTCATCCGGCGCCAGGATTCTGGCGCCGATGTATTTGTACATCGCTCGAGGATTGCTGGTACCTCTTCTCGGCGCCACTCGCCTGTGTTACGCCAGGGTGAGACAGTGGAGTTCAACATTCTCCAGACACCGAAGGGTCCCGAGGCTATAGACGTCACTGGACCGGGGGGTGCAGCTGTGCAAGGCTCTGCCTATGCACAGCGGCGCCCCACGGTTCAGGGGCGGCGGCCTGGGGATCCCCGATATCCTGGGGATGTGGACACCATTGTCGCCATGTGCATCGCGACGGCGAAAGCTTTCTGTGGCGATGACAAGGCAGCTATGCTCGTTCTACTCCCTCAAATCTTTGAGAAGAACGGGCTGCCACGCCTTGTCATCCCTCAGAGCTTCGCTTGTGATGCACGGCCAGCCCCGCGTCAGGAGCGTCACACCACAACGCTGCAGCCTCTTAGACCCCGCACAACACCGCGGAAAAGGCTGCAGCTCGACGCTCCCCTAAACAGGGCAACTGCTGCCTCTGCCATTACCTCCACTATACCGCCCACCGAGCCTACACAGACAGCCGCTACAGAAGACTCCTGCTACTCGCCGTCAGTAGCCGAGGAAAGGGCTCCTTCTCCCGTCCCCTCCATCGACAGGGAAGAAGAGTACCTCCGGCCCTCGACTCTACCACCTGCTACTGACGGAGAGCCGAAGAAGAAGAAGAAGAAGGGGAAGAAAGGCAGGCCTCCACCACCACTTGACGAGATGGAGACAGACCATCCTGTGTCTCCACCGCCACCACACGCTTCTGGACCTGACCTCAGCTGCACCAAATTCCTCAGCCAGGCAGAAATCTCCGGCATCGTGAAGTCAGTCGTTAACCCCGACATTCTCCTAAGCCGTCTAAAGCAGTCAGACCCATCATTATTTTCCAAATTGACCAGCCCCAGCAGTTCCTCGTAGAGGCTGCTCCACATTCGTCACGGAAAACTCTGGCGGGCTCTCCACCCTGAGCCGGGTCCATTTTACTTGTAAAATGGACAAATCTTAACAAACAGCGCGGCCCCCGCAGCGGTAGCAGCAACATCTCCTCCTCTCTCCAGCATGGCCTCTACTTCTGCCACAGCCTACGACCCGTTGAGGGGGGCTAACCTGGCAGCTGAGCCTGAGAGGGATGAGCAGACCACCACTATCACTGGCACCGTGAAGTGGTACAGCATCAGGGCGAAGTACGGGTTCATCCGGCTCCAGGATTCTGGCGCCGATGTATTTGTGCATTGCTCAGGGATTGCTGGTACCTCTTCTCGGCGCCACTCGCCCTTGTTACGCCAGGGTGAGACAGTGGAGTTCAACATTCTCCAGACACCGAAGGGTCCCGAGGCTATAAACGTCACTGGACCGGGGGGTGCAGCTGTGCAAGGCTCTGCCTATGCACAGCGGCGCCCCACGGTTCAGGGGCTCGTTCTACTCCCTCAAATCTTTGAGAAGAACGGGCTGCCACGCCTTGTCATCCCTCAGAGCTTCGCTCGTGATGCACGGCCAGCCCCGCGTCAGGAGCGTCACACCACAACGCTGCAGCCTCCTAGACCCCGCACAACACCGCGGAAAAGGCTGCAGCTCGACGCTCCCCTAAACAGGGCAACTGCTGCCTCCTGCTCTACCTCTGCCCCGCCCATGGACATCGACACCGCCGATGCTAACCGCCCACCGTCAGCAGCTGAGGGAAGGGTCGTCTCTCCTGTCCCTTCCATCCTACAGGAAGAAAGCGACCACACCTCTCCCTCACCACCTGATGCTGTAGTGAACCTCCAGGCCACCGAGGAGGCTTGTACCTCTCCCTCTCCACCACCGACATCGAACAGAAAGAGGAAGAAGAAACAGCCCAAACCACTGCCACCTGCCGAGATAGAACCTGAACGCCCTACTCCACACGCTTCTCAACCTGACCTCTGCTACAACAAAATCCTCAGCGAGGCAGAAATCTCGAACATCGTAAAGTCGGTCGTTAAACCCATTAACCCCGACATTCTCCTAGGCCGTCTGAAACAGACAGACCTTTCCTTATTCTCCAAACTGACCAGCCCCAGCAGTTCCTCGTAGAGGCTGCTACACTGAATTCTCTGAGAACTCTGGCGGGCTCTCCACCCTGAGCCCGGGTCCATTTTATATATATAACATGGACAAATCTCAACAACAACAACTACAACAAGCGCGGCCCCCATGTCGACTCAGTCTCTCGCTCGCTCCCGCACCGTGCACATACCGTCTGACTCGGCGCCGCCGCCATGCCACCCAAGACCTCCGGAAAGGCCGCTAAGAAGGCTGGCAAGGCCCAGAAGGCCATTGCCAAGGGAGACAAGAAGAAGAAGCGTAGGAGGAAGGAGAGCTACGGCATCTACATCTACAAAGTGCTCAAGCAGGTCCACCCTGACACCGGTGTTTCCTCCAAGGCGATGTCTATCATGAACTCTTTCGTGAATGACATCTTCGAGCGCATTGCTGCAGAGGCTTCACGCCTGGCACACTACAACAAGCGTTCAACCATCACCAGCCGGGAGATCCAGACGGCCGTCAGGCTGCTCCTCCCTGGCGAGCTGGCCAAGCACGCCGTGTCTGAAGGCACCAAGGCTGTCACCAAGTACACCTCCTCAAAGTAGAGAGGTTACACTCTTGGCCATTTCAACATTTCCGGCTCCAATCGGAGCCACAAGATTTTCGATAAAAAGGGGAAAGACAGACTTACCAATTTTCCTCTCAGGAACTCTGGTTTATCAGCTTGTTCTCTCTCTCTCTCTCTCTCTCTCTCTCTCTCTCTCTCTCTCTCTCTCTCTCTCTCTTTCTTTCTTTTCGGCAACGGTGGTTTGGGATGGGCACGTAGGCACAATCGAAATGTTTTGAACTAGGGTTGGGGGTTAAAACAATAGAGTCAAAATAAAAGAGTAAATAGGGGCGTGCGGGCCTTCTTATTCATCTGAACAACCAACAACAACGTACCGTCGTCGCCCCAAGAAGTGACGGCACAGTTTCAGATTGCTTCGGTCACTCTCCACGGCCATACGTTCTAGGAAAACAGTGAATATAAGGTGAACATTCAATGCCTTCATCACGTCATGCCAAATAATCGTATATATTATATCGTGCAAATAATGATGTAAAATGAATAACAGGAGGCAGTGATATATTAGATGGTAACACTTAGTTATCTGTCCCGATTTGAATGAATGTGAAATGTATTAACTTCGCGCGCGGTGGCCGGTACGCCTAAAACTCCCAGTCCTTTTTTTTTTTCTTTTTTTTTTTCCCCCTTTTTTTTTTCCCTGCTGAACAGAAAATGCTTATTCGGAAGTTTTGAACTCAATGATTTCTTTATGAACCTCTGCATTTTATTACTCTTGCGAATCGATTATGCACTGTGGATATCAGACACTGACAGAAGGTAGCATTCTCCAAGGAGCTCCGACTCTAATCTAGGCAGATTTCGATTTTTTTTTTTCTTTTTTTTAACGATAGTCCCCTGTCTTATATGAAATAATCCTGAGATTTTTCTTCGTGGGAAACTGGCCAAAGGCAGTGTAATAACTGCATGTCCTTGAGTGAATGTTATCTCCTTTCGTGCGTGTTGACCGAAACATTGAAAATAGCTTACCGGCTTACGCCGCCTTCCCGCTTTCTGTCGTCGTCCACCGAGACATTGGAAACGGAAATAAATGACTTTAAATTATTCCCTAGTATTGTAACGGAAATTATTTTCTAAATAATATTTATTCATATCCAATGTTTATTCAAGCTCCCTTTTGTTCAGTCTTACGCTACCCAAACGTCACTGTCTGTTACCATGCTAGATTTGAACTCCACAACATATTTATTCCCGACTCTCCCTGAGCGACAGTTGTGAAATATCACTTAGTTCCGTTTAGGAATTCCTATTATCGTAACGAACCAACTGCTTCCTACAATACTTTTGAAATATACAGATAACTGGTCATGGATTTATTGTTTCTTGTAACAATTTTACGTATTAGGCTTCACCTCGTACAGATATAAGGAAGAGTAGGGACACTATCGCTGACCGAAAACTTCTGGATACTCCGCCGGCACTTCCTAGGCCGCCTGTACCAACCAACACACTCAACAGGCGTACAGTAAATACATGCATGGCATAGTATCATGCCTATTCATGTCAGCCTATAATATGTAGGTACATACAACAACACATGTGCACAAATACATTTATTCTATGTACGCAGTGACCTACACATGTACGTACACACAAGCCCTCATACGTCCGTACATACAGACATACATGCTCACAAAGACACACACATACACATACGTACAGTATAAACATACAGTACAACATACATACATACATACATACACACGCACAACTGCAGTTAAAAATCGATGGGTTCAGGTCCCCCCCCCCTTTTTTTTTTCCCCCTCAGTATATTCACTGAAGGATTTACCGTGCGTTCGTGGCCACTGTCAAACCTTCATGACGGGTACAGAGCATCTCCTAATACGCAGCGGGAATGAGGGCGTGACTGAATCGGTCAGGAAGTAAACGAAACAGGCAAATAACGACAACAAAAACTGCGACGTGAACAACAGATCAACAAAAGAAATAAACGAATAAGTAAGTTCCTCTCCCCCCCCCCACCCACCCGCCCAAAACAAGTAAATGAATGATTGAAAAAAGGATGAATGAATGAATGAATGCATGTATGTAAGTATATAAGTATAGTTCATTCGTCTGTGTGTGTGCGTGCGTGTGTGTGTGTGTGTGTGTGTGTGTGTCCTCAAACGTCCGTACACACAGACATACATGCTCACAAAGACACACAAATACAGTATAAACGTACAGTATAAACATACATACACACGCACAACTGCAGGCGAGAATCGATGGGTTCATTTTTTTTTTTTTTTTTTTCCAGCATAGTAACTGAAGGATTCATCTTGCGTTCATTACGGATAGAGAGCATCTCCAAATATGCAGCGGAAATGCCTTTCTCGTTGTGCAAACCTGGGTACCTTTATGAGGGCGTGAGTGAATCGCTGAGTAAGTCAAAGAAACGCAAATAACGACAACAAAAACTGCGACGTGAGCGACAGATCAACCAAAGAAATAAACGAATAGGCAAGTTCCCCCTCTTCCCCCCCCCCCAAAAAAAAAAAAAATAAGTAAATGAATGATTGAAAAAAGGATGAATGGATGAATGAATGAATGAATGCATGTATGTAAGTATATAAGTACAGTTCATTCGTCCGAAAGTGTGTGTGTCTGTGTGTGTGTGTGTGTGTGTGTCCTCTTACGCCCGTACACACAGACATACATGCTCACAAAGACACACAAATACATACGTACAGTATAAGCATACATACACACGCACAACTGCAGGTGAAAATCGATGGGTCCAGGTTCACCTTTTTTTTTTTTTTTTTTTTCCAGCATAGTAACTGAAGGATTCATTTTGCGTTCATGACGGATAGAGAGCATCTCCTAATATGCAGCGGGAATGCCTTTCTCGTTGTGCAAACCTGTTTACCTTTATGAGGGCGTGAGTCGCTGAGTAAGTAAACGAAACTGGCAAATAACGACAACAAAAAATGCGACGTGAACAACAGATCAATCAAAGAAATAAACGAATAGGCAAGTTTTCCCCCCCTCCCCCTTCCAAAAAAAAAAAAAAAAAAAGTGTAAATATTTGAGAAAAAAAAAAAATGAATGCATGTATGTAAGTAATGGAGTTCAATCGTGTGTGAGCATGCTTCGCTGCGGAAAAGCAAGAGCTGATACATGCAAACCTAAACTGAGGGTCTGTCATCATCTCTCTTTGAAGAAGGGTTTTGGCCCTGAAAAGGGCCGAGATTTCTTTCGATGGAGGAGGGGGGCCTCTCGCCTTAGGCGCGCTCGCCACGGATGCGGCGGGCCAGCTGGATGTCCTTAGGCATGATTGTTACACGCTTGGCGTGGATGGCACACAGGTTGGTGTCCTCAAAGAGACCGACCAAATAGGCCTCAGACTCCTCCTGCAGAGCCATGACGGCAGAGGACTGGAAGCGCAGGTCAGTCTTGAAGTCCTGGGCGATCTCACGGACAAGACGCTGGAATGGCAGCTTCCTTATAAGCAGCTCAGTGCTCTTCTGGTAGCGACGGATCTCACGCAGGGCCACAGTGCCAGGCCTGTAACGGTGGGGTTTCTTGACGCCGCCGGTGGCAGGGGCGGACTTGCGAGCGGCTTTGGTGGCCAGCTGCTTGCGAGGGGCCTTGCCTCCAGTGGACTTACGTGCAGTCTGCTTGGTACGAGCCATGGCGCGCGACTGAGGAGGGAGCTGTGAGACGAGCGAGAGTGTTGGCGCGCCGCGCCTGGCAATGGCTTTTTATGTGGCCTGCCTCCGGACTGGCGGCGTGTGAGTGGTCGGGGTGTGATGTATATGGCGGTGATTTACTGTTCATGCTTTTTCGATGCCATTCCTGGTTGGCTTACAAAATTTGGCATGCCCTGTGGCGCGACCTGGCTACGACGCCTCTCTAGGATTGGCCTCCTGGGAGCTGGGGTTGGGCCTGGGCCTGAAATCGAGGTTAGATGGATAAGGTTCGTACTTGCACTACCGACACTGCGTTATATAAGGGTGGTCGGCGAGCGGGGTCGTCATCATTGTTGGTGCTGGGAGCGGAGTGGACACTCACTACTACTGGGTCTGAGGAGCAGTAGCAGCAGCAGCTGTAGACACTATGACTGGTTGAGGCAAAGGCGGCAAGGGTCTGGGCAAGGGAGGCGCCAAGCGACACCGCAAGGTGCTTCGTGACAACATCCAGGGCATCACCAAGCCTGCCATCCGTCGTCTGGCTCGTCGTGGCGGCGTGAAGCGTATCTCGGGCCTGATCTACGAGGAGACCCGCGGTGTTCTCAAGGTGTTCCTCGAGAACGTGATTCGCGATGCTGTCACCTACACTGAGCACGCCAAGCGTAAGACCGTGACCGCGATGGACGTGGTGTACGCCCTGAAGAGGCAAGGGCGCACCCTTTACGGCTTCGGCGGTTAAGAGGCTGCGTGCATAACTGCATGGCACTATTCCACCTGGCCACAGCAAAGCACACAATAAACACCAACCCCCGGACCTCTTTTAGAGGTCCACAACTAATTTCTGTGAAAGAGAATGAATGAAGGCATAGTAGTATAAGTAAATGCAGACGTTGAGCAGGTTAGGTAGCACCATTTTTTTTTTTTTTCACCCTCTCTCTCTCTTCCTTTTAATGTAACAGATATGAAGACATGTAATGCAACCCAACCAACTCTTACCACACCTAACATAACCAAACCAAACCAACCATAACCTAACTGAACCATACCAAACCTCTCTCTCTCTCTCTCTCTCTCTCTCTCTGGCAGTTGTAAAAAAAAAAAAAAAAAAGGGGGGGTGGATTACGCAACTGTCAATTTGCCTACATCTTCTAATTTAAATGGACGTCTGCATACATATACATTATCACTTATTTTGCTGGGCCATTGTTTTCTCTGTCCCTCTGATCTCCCCCCCCCCATTTCAGGAAAGCTTTCTCCATACCTATCAGGGCAATTTCCATCCTGTTGCGAGAGCATCTCCTCTGCTGTGCTCCGGGAGTCGCCTCCATAAATCGTGAAGGCAAATCCCACTAATCCAAGGTATTTCTGCCTTCATATGCACGAGCAGCAGCACACTTGAAGGATGCACCTAGAGTAAAGAAGACACAGTCAGTCACGTCGGTGAGGCACCACAAACGGTGCATGATATGAATGCCTAAGTGTTAGACAGACAGAATTTCTGCATATGAACAAGTTATCCCTTGAATTTGTCGCTGTCACGGCCGTTTTCTCTAAGTGCCAAAACCCACCAATCACCCATCGTACAAGCATTGCATCAACCGCCATACAACCGCTGAGGCCTGAAATAAAATTTAAATGGATCCGATTGGTACTTGCACGACCGCTAGTGCATTATATAGAAGAGGTGGCTGACAAGGTGGCTAACACTCGCCTCCCAACAGTTTCACTAAGCAGGCGTTCACCGGTGCTCGCAGTTCGATGGGTGGTGGTGGTGGTGCAGCTGCTGCTGCTGCTGATTATTATTATTATTATTATTATTAATCTTGATGATGATGATGATGATGATGATGATGATGATGAATGAATGGATGGATGGATGAATAGATGGTGGTGGTGGTGGTTTTTGATGGTGTAGTAACTAGTTGTTGCAATACTACTCATAATGACGAGTATTTTCTTCATTATTGCTCTTATTTGGGGGTGTTAAATCAACCATGGTCGTCACCACACGGTTAATATATATATATATATATATATATATATATATATATATATATATATATATATATATATATATATATATATATATATACTGTTGTATACATCACCATATCCTCTGCCACTGAACGACTTTGTCCATTCCTTCGATGGTGGGAGAATAGCCATCATCATCATCATCATCATCATCACCTATGTTTTCATTCATCCACCCGGCCAGGCAGTTAGGAGGCATAATTATACAGGACAGTATTATGCAGGTGCAGTTGGGAACGGGACAAGACTCTATGTAGTAGTGGGACTATTATTATTATAATTATTATTATTATTAATCCACCTTCACTGATGTCAGTAGCTTCTTACATGCAACCGAACGTAAATATAGCCACAGACACATGCCAGCATTCAACACATACCACGTTATAGGCACATACACACAGACACAAACATACAGTATACCAACACATTCATCCATACCCAAAGATGATGATGATGATGATGCTGTTGGGCAATGCCAAAGTCTATTCTCTCTCAAGAAACGAATGTGGCTCCTAAAGGAGCCGATGGAGGTGAAGAAGAAGAAGGATTTCTTGGAAGCGTTTACTTCTTCTCCGTCTTCTTGGGGAGCAGCACAGCCTGGATGTTAGGCAGAACACCTCCCTGGGCAATGATGACGCCAGAGAGGAGCTTGTTGAGCTCCTCATCATTACGGATAGCCAACTGCAGGTGACGGGGAATGATACGAGTCTTCTTGTTGTCACGGGTTGCGTTGCCAGCCTGCTCAAGCACTTCAGCTGCTAAGTACTCCATGACTGCAGCCAAGTAGACGGGAGCACCAGCACCCACACGCTCGGCGTAATTGCCTTTACGAAGGAGACGGTGGATCCTGCCGACGGGGAACTGGAGCCCAGCCCTGCTAGATCGGGACTTGGACTTTCCCTTCACCTTGCCTCCCTTGCCACGTCCAGACATGCTGCTGATGCTGCTGGAGTAGTAGGACCTTCAGGAGAAGACTAATGCGTCACAGGCCCGTTGTTGTTGATGTTGTTGAAATATTCGCCTCACGTAGTGAGGACACGGGCAAACAAAGAGCCCGTCGCAGAAAAGCGAAAAAAAAAAAAAGCTCTCCAAAGAGAGCATAGCGGTGACAGCTACATGTCGAAGCAGCAAGGCAGGACAGGATCAGGCATGGCTTAGCAGTTAGGACAGCAGTCTGGTGGCGATGTAGTTGATGAGAGCAGCACATGGTGGATCTATCTCGATGCCCTCACGGATGACGGCTTCCTCAGATGGAGAGAGGGAGTTGGAAATGTATGCCTCACGGATCTTCTGATACAGCTTCTGATATACGAGAGGCAGTGTATCAGCGTCGTTGATCGGATCCGTGAGGCAATCGAGTAGCTCTTCTAGGTCCACATCCGTGCGAGCATCGAGATCACGAGTCCCTGATAGTGGTGGAAGGAGGGCCTCGATCCGGCGAGCAACGGAGGAGGGGTCGCTCTTGATCTTTCCCCCTTTCTTCTTTTGCTTTTTCCTCTTCTCCTTAGGTGGAGGGGGAGAAGAAGAGAGAGCGATGGCAGCAGGCGGTGGTGAAGGTGGAAGAGGCTCCTCCACTTCGTCAGGAGCAGATGGAGAGGGCAAGGAGGAGGGTTCCACGACGTCCAGGTGTTCTAAAGGGACGGGGGACGAGACACGCTCCTCCTCAGCTCCTGACGAAGGGAGGTGGACCTCCACGACAGTCTCCCCATGCTCACAATCCATGGCCTTTAACGGTTCCGGGTCGGCGATCGAAGGTTCCAAGGTGGTGGCGCCAGTCGTCCGGTTGAGAGGGGCAGCCAAACACAGCCGTTTTCGCGGTGTCGTGCAAGGTGGTGGTGGCTGCTGTCGCCGGGCCTGACGCTCCTGACGAGGGGGGAGACGAGGATCGCGGGTGAAGCTTCGGGGAATAGCAAGGCATGGAAGGCCGTTCTCCTCAAAGATCTGAGGAAGGAGAACAGCCAGAACCGCCTTGCTACCCCCTCCAAAAGCCTCAGCCGTCGCGATACACATCGCAACGAGTGTGTTTGTGTTGCTAGCACTTCCATGACCCTTTGGCCGGCGTCTCTGGGCAGGGTGACGCCGCCGTGCATGGGCAGAGCCCTGCACAGCAACACCACCCGGCCCAGTGACGTCCTTAGCCTCGGGACCCTTGGAAGCCTGTACAACACAAAACTCCACCGTCTCTCCCTCGGCAAGTGAGCGCTGGAAATGCCGTGGATTTGGTGCAACGATCCCAGATGCGTGCACGAAAACATCAGCGCCAGTGTCCCGGCGTTTGATGAAACCGTAGCACGATCTCACGTTGAACCAATTCACGGTTCCCTGGATGGTGGTGGCTCCTGACGGCACAGAACTGCTGTTTGGTGCCCCCCTCAATGGGTCGCAGGCACGAGCAGAGTCGCTGGAGATCTCGGGCATAGTGACGACTGGCCAGGCCAAGCTATGCGAGAGGAGTCGCACACCGGCACGTTGTTGTTGTTGTTGTTGTTAGGATATTCGTCCCAGGACGTACTGGGACACGGGCAAACATGTGAGCCCGTCACAGTTGCGCTATGCATGCGCATCTACATTATCGTAACGGAGAGTAGCGACTGACTACCCGAAGTAATAGTGAAATAGGAGCACGGGCAACTATACCAGCGGCATCCCTCACCTCATCTTCTGATGGGACGTATGCCCCACTAGGGAGAGACCTGAGAGCAGAAGTCACAGGGCAATTCAATAGATAGTGCAGGAGAGGCTCCTCCGACCTCTCTAAGCAGTGTTCACAAGGGTCTGGGGCCACTCCTTTTATCTGTTTATAGCATAAGTATCCCAAACGTAAAAGCCGCAGCCTCACTAGCAGACGATTCGGTAAGCCCAGAGGGGGCTGCAATGGTGAATAAGAAGTGGCACTGGCATACCAAGTGGCAGAGCGTGAGCCTTCAGCCACACATAGCCTATGTTCCTCCACTGATTGATGTCCAATAGTCACAGCGAAAGATCTAATGATTTGAGCCTCACTTTTGCAGAGTGGGAACGTGACAGCAGGGAGAGAACAGGCAGAGCGCGCAGCCTCATCTGCCATCTCATTCCCCAAGATGCCAACATGACCTGGAAGCCAGTGAAGGATGATCGTGGCTCCCCCACGGACGAGGAGAGAAGCTACAGTGTATATGGAGGATAACAAAAAGATGTTGTCTTTGAGGGAGAAGGAGCGAAGGCGCACAATAGATGAGAGTGAGTCTGTGTGAATAACCACACGGCAAAATCGGCGGTTGTGTGCATGCCGTAAAGCTCCCAGAATAGCAGCGAGCTCTGCCTGGAAGGGAGACGCCCCCTAGGACACCCGCCAAGACTCCACCATGTCACCAAAAACAAAGGCCGCTCCAGCAGTGCCATCAGCTGCCACAGAGCCATCAGTATAATAAACTGCTGACCCCGCAGACCCCAGAGCAGCTACCCGGCGGAGACTATCCTAACGGAGGAGTGCTGGGATGGTATTGCGAGGCTTTCCACCTGCTGGATAAACACACCGGAAAAGGGGAGGCTCCCAATGTGGTGGTTCCTCGAACCCATTGAAGGGCGAGTCAGGGACCTGGCATATATCGTCAGCAGCACCAATACTATGTAGCATAGCAACCGTGGCACGGGCCCAGTCCCGCCCAGGGGCCGGGTCAGGAGAGCGTGACAGAAGCCGCTTTAGAAGAAAAGAGACTGGGAGATGTGGCCTGCGGTGCACAAGTTGCAGAGAGGTCGCTGCAGCCCGGAGCATAATTCGGCCTTTCAACGATGGGAAACCGCCCTCCACTCGCAGATTCACCAGTCTGGTCCAAGGAGGTGCATGCAGAATGATGCGCAGAGCCTCATTCTGCACGACCTCCAGAGACTGGGAAACACTTGGGGCAAGACCCGTCAGGCAGATGGCACTATAGTCCACCAAAGACCTAATAGCGTGGACGTAGAACGTGCGCAGCACATAAAAAGAGGCCCCCAAACTCTTCTTTGAGAGGAAGCGAAGAGCAGACAGACGTGTCTTTGCCCGCTCGCGCAAGTACCTGACGTGGCTCTCGAAAGTAAGGTTGCTGTCTAGCCGCACCCCAAGATATGTATGTACTGCCACGAGAGACAGCTGGTGGCCACCAAGCAGAAGGGGAAAGCGGGGAGGCCTAAGGCCAAAAGTCATGCATTTGGTTTTACCAAAATTAATTTTTAGGCCCAGCTCCGCACACTTACTATATAGCCGTGCAAGTGCAACATTTGCATGTGCATAACAATCCCTCCTGGCTATGACGAGGGCCAGATCATCGGCATAGCACAGGAGCTTAACGCCGCACCCATAGTCCACAGTAAGTAGCCCCTCCATGAGGATATTGAAAAGGAGAGGGCTCAAGACGCTCCCCTGGGGGGTGCCGTTTGGGTGGTTATGAAAGGAGGAGAGCTGCCCCTGGAAGCGGACCCCCGCAGCATGCTCATGAAAAAAGTCCACAAGCCATGACAAGAGCCTGCCACGCACTCCCTCTTCTGCAAGAGCCTGGAGGATGACTTTAGGGCTCGCCAACTCAAAAGCTTTCTCAAGGTCAAGGAAGATCGCCATCCCCACTCCACCCCGAAGTTCACCGAGGAGAGATGCAAGGCAGTGAGAGGCACTTCTGCCTGGATGATAGGCAAATATCCTCTGGTGAAGCGGACCTAACCTCTATGCTAAACACGCTCGCACAACCCACTCAGCTGTCTTGGCAATACAGCTGAGCAGCGAGATGGGGCGCATGGCACCGGGATTGTTAGGCTTCGGGATGGGGTGGATGACAGCAGTCTTCCACGACCTCGGCAGACGACCCTCAGACCACGAGAGGTTGAGCAGAGCAAGAAGCCGCTCTTTACCACAATCTCCCGCATGCGACAGGATGGAATAAGTCAGCCCATCAAGGCCTGGAGCAGTGTCCGCTCTATGCCGCAAAGCTGCCAGCAGCTCCTCACTAGTGATGGGGCAATCAGCTGGATCAGGACGGTCACAGGCTGCCTGAATAGCCTCAACACGAGAGGCGGACAGCTGCTCCTGCATGGCCAAGATGGACCGCGGGAGATTGCAGGAGGCAGAGCGGTCTGCAAAGTGCTGAGCCAGGCGGCTGGCCTCTGCGACAGGATCAGGGTGTGAAGGTGGACGGGAGGGACGTGGACCGGAGATGGACCTGATTCTCCTCCACATCTCACGGAGTGTGGAGTGAGAATCCAGGGTACGACACCACCTAATCCACGCCTCCTCCCTAAGGTTGCGCTTCTCCGCGAGGACATGGCGAGACACGGCAGACAAGCACCGGCGGCACGGCGAAGTGCGGCGCCGCCGGTACTGTCTGCGAGCTGCATTCAGCCTCCGATTCAACTCCCTGACCCTATCACAATAGAACCAGCCATCCCGGTAGCACCCCGCAGAGCGCTGCTGCAAAGGGATAGCAAGAGATGCTGCTTGCCTAAAAGCATCAGCAACTTGCTCTGCTCGATCTTCGAGGTCTAATGCTGGGGCAGATGAGAAGGCAAGAGTGAGAGCCCTGTCAAAGGCTGCCCAGTCTGCCCTGTTCATATCCCACCTCAGAGGAGGCGACCCAGGTGGAGGAAGGGGAGCCAAAGGTAGATCCACCACAACAGCATAGTGGTCACTCATGAGATGGGGATGGAGTGACCACGTTGCGGAGCCTGCGAGAGGGGTGGAAACAAAAGTAAGGTCTAGTCGACCTCCCCTAATATGAGTAGCCTCACCGATGTCATTTAGCAGGGAGACACCTCCCATCTCCTCCATAATCACAGAGATGTGCCGACCAGCCTCGTTGGTCCTGAGAGGCGAGGAAAATATATCGTGGTGTGCATTGAAGTCGCCTCCAATGAGCACAGGCCCCCTTGTAGCCTGGGAGAACAAGTCCCCCAACTCCAGAGAGGCATCCCGGCCACGATATACATTAAAAACAGTGAGGGGTGACCCCGCCAATTGTAGGATCATGCCCTGGACCTCAACACCAGTCCCACAGTAGGGAGGCTCACAGACTGCAGAACCGATGTGGTCCCTAATCAGAACGGCACAACCCTGAGCTACACCACGTTCACGAGGGAGGAGATAGGTGGTGTATCCCGGCAAACGAAACCGGGAGCCCTCAGCCAACAAGGTTTCCTGCAGGAGAATAACTTGTGGTTGATCACTGTTGGCCACCTCTTGCAGGAGGGGAAGCTTACTTATTGCTCCTGCACAGTTCCACTGGAGGACCCTGAGGTTGGTACCGTCCCGGTGTCCGGAGACAGACGGAGGCGAACCTCCTCTGACTCCTGACCCACTGGAGTCAATGGAGGCACCAAGGGGGCCGATGGAAGGTGAGGAGAGCCGGCCACTGAGGTGCAGGGTGGCCGAGCCTTGGTCTTGGCTACCTTCGAAAAAGCCCCTCTGTGGGACGACCTGGGCTTCCTCGGTGAGCGAGGCCGCTTGGCTGAGGCAGGAGGAGCAACGAGCTGTCTTTTTGCCTCGACTGCCTGATTCAGCGTACGGTCCACTACAGCCACTATAGGATCCGTGTTCAGCTGGACCCCCAGAGTCTGAGCCACGGTTTCTGCTATGGCCAGAGCCAGTTATGTCCCCAGGGTGCGCAGCTCGTCCAGTGTGAAGAGTGGGGCTGCTTGAGTTGGATGTGCCTGCGGAGAAGGGGTTTGGGATTCTGGCGGAAGCATTGGATCCTCTTGGGAAGGAGGGGGCGGCAGGGGTGATAGATCCACTGAGGCCATGGGTCTGTGAACTTCCGCCACTGTCTCGACAGTCTGTGCGGGAGTTGGCAGGGGAGGAAAAGCAGTCGTGTCTAAGACAGGAGGAGTCTGTGCCTGGGGACGGCGTTGTTGACCCCAAACAAAAGTGCCTGGGGGAGCCGGCGTTGATACCAAGGACTGCTGTTCCTGCACCCAAGAGACCTGCCTTTCTCTGCCCTGGTTCACCCTCTTCACCCTCGCTGGGCAACTGGGATGCCAGGCGTGGTGTGCTCCTGCACAGTTGGGACAGCGGGAGGTGACCGGCTCCTTGGCTCGGAATTTCGCCAGGCACTGCTCCGTGTCGTGGGAGCCGCTGCAGATCCCGCACACTACAGGCCTGTTGCAGCTTGCACGATGGTGTCCGAACCTCTGGCAGCGGTAGCACCTCAGTGGCTCTGGAGTGTACGGGCGCAGCCAGTACACTCCCCAGTTCCCAAGATCGAGAGAGGGGACGAGGGGGCCGCGGAGGGTGACACACACATGTAGGGTTTCCTCCCGCGTCCTCTGGTGCTGGCACCTGGTAGCCTCCTCTACTAAGTCGTGCCTTCGGAGGATGTCTAATGGGAAACGACGAGGGTATCCCATCACTACAGCCTTCGTCACCTGTCCACCCCGTGTGAGCTCTGTCACCTTCACCGTTGCCGCCTCGTCCTCTGCTACAGCCTTGAGCTGCTGGTAAGCCTCCTCCGTGGAAGGAATGAGGATACAACTTTCGTCCCTGCCAAAACGATTCCTCGCTACAAGACCCGGCAGCTGGCTCTCCAGGGCCGCCACTGCATCGTAGCTGGTTTCGTAGCCCGATTGCAGTGGAACCCTGAAAGCTGGGAAGGAGGAGCAGGGTGGAGGAGGGGCTGCCACAGACACTGAAGGGCGAGGTGGAGGAGGGGCTGCCACAGACACTGAAGGGCGAGGTGGAGGAGGAGGTTGCTTCAGAGCAGGCAGAGAAAAACCCTGGGCTGCAGGCTGGGTCCGGTTTGTACGCTTAGCCCTGCGAGTCACAAGGGTAAACCCTTCATCATCTGCAGAGCCATTTGCAATAACAGGAGTAGGAGCAGCAGGTGTAACAGCATCATCATGAGATGTAGCAGTGTCGGGGTTTGGAGCAGGCACAATGTCATCCATCCCCTCATGGTGGCGAGCTATCTTCCTTGGTGCAGTAGAGGAAGCAGAGCAAGAATCAGGACGTCCTGGATCAGCACAACCGCCAGCAGACACAGTCGAGCTATCCCCTGATCCACGACGCTCCCTTTTCCTCCCAGTAGTGAAAAGATTCTTGCCTCCGTTCGCAGCTGGATGGGTGACCGAGGTTAAGACACCCTGGGCCGAGACAGCAGCCATGCTCCCACCCAAGACCCCAGGAACCGTCTCAACCCTACCTCCAGCATAGGGGAAGCGAGCAGACGAAGCAGGCAGCTGGATCCTGGATGGGATAGGAATCCTCGAAGGCCCCGGGGGCCTAGACCTCGACTTGCCTGTCATCACACACAGGCACAAACACCCACACAGACACCCACACTGACACGCACACAAACACACAGAACAGGCAAACAGAAACGCAGGAAGAAGCCTACCTACTGTGGCAGGAATCTGCCCCTCCACTAGCGGAGGACACGGCAGCCCTTACCACAGCCCCGAAGGTCTTGCCTAACCCTAGCCCTAACCAACGTTTTGGCTCACCCCTGCAGCTTCCTATAACCACCCCGACTACGGGGCCCCCTTGTGTACCAGGCCTGCGCCTGGAAACCGCGGGGTTCGGCTTCGTACCACGTACCAGGGGAACACTAAGAGCCGGAAAGGAAATACAGTAAGAGGCAAAAAAGAAGCCACTGAAGGGCGAGTGCGCACAAGTGTGAGCACCCCGGTACACAACAGCGGCTGGAGACCAAGGCGTGGTCAGGATGAAGGCGGCGAGCAACGACAGCAACAACACCTCAAGCACTGGCGAGAGACAAGAAGGGCAGAGCAGCTCGATCAACGGCGAACCGGAGAGCTGTTACCCTTGTTGAAGCAAGACAGGAGCAGGAGATGTTGTCAGTGTGGAGGCAGGCAGCAGAATCCACCGGCCCGTGTTGTTGTTGTTGTTGGGATATTCGTCCCAGGACGTACTGGGACACGGGCAAACATGTGAGCCCGTCACAGTTGCGCTATGCATGCGCATCTACATTATCATGGCGGAGGGTAGCGACCGACTACCCGAAGTAATAGTGAAAAAGGAGCACGGGCAACTATGCCAGCGGCATCCCTCACCTCATCTTCTGATGGGACGTATGCCCCACTAGGGAGAGACCTGAGAGCAGAAGTCACAGGGCAATTCAATAGATAGTGCAGTAGAGGCTCCTCCGACCTCTCTAAGCAGTGTTCACAAGGGTCTGGGGCCACTCCTTTTATCTGTTTATAGCATAAGTATCCCAAACATAAACGCCGCAGCCTCACTAGCAGACGATTCGGTAAGCCCAGAGGGGGCTGCAATGTTGAATAAGAAGTGGCACTGGCATACCAAGTGGCGGAGCGTGAGCCTTCAGCCGCACATAGCCTATGTGCCTCCACTGATTGACGTCCAATAGTCACAGCGAAAGATCTAATGATTTGAGCCTGACTTTTGCAGAGTGGGAACGTGACAGAAAGGAGGGTACAGGCAGAGCGTGCAGCCTCATCTGCCATCTCATTCCCCAAGATGCCAACATGACCTGGAAGCCAGTGAAGGATGATCGTGGCTCCCCCATGGACGAGGAGAGAAGCTACAGTGTATATGGAGGATAACAAAAAATGTTGTCTTTGAGGGAGAAGGAGCGAAGGCGTACAATAGATGAGAGCGAGTCTGTATGAATAACCACACGGCAATATCGGCGGTTGTGTGCATGCCGTAAAGCTCCCAGAATAGCAGCGAGCTCTGCCTGCAAGGGAGACGCCCCCTGGGACACCCGCCAAGACTCCACCATGTCACCAAAAAAAAAGGCCGCTCCAGCAGTGCCATCAGCTGCCACAGAGACATCAGTATAATAAACTGCTGACCCCGCAGACCCTAGAGCAGCTACCCGGCGGAGACTATCCTGACGGAGGAGTGCTGGGATGGTATTGCGAGGCTTTCCACCTGCTGGATAAACACACAGGAAAAGGGGAGGCTCCCAAGGTGGTGGTTCCTCGAACCCATAGAAGGGTGAGTCAGGGACCTGGCATATATCGGCAGTAGCACCCATACTATGTAGCATAGCAACCGTGGCACGGGCCCAGTCCCGCCCAGGGGCCGGGTCAGGAGGGCGTGACAGAAGCCGCTTTAGCAGATAAGAGACTGGGAGATGTGGCCTGCAGTGCACAAGTTGCAGAGAGGTCGCTGCAGCCCGGAGCATAATTCGGCCTTTCAACGATGGGAAACCGCCCCCCACTCGCAGATTCACCAGTCTGGTCCAAGGAGGTGCATGCAGAATGATGCGCAGGGCCTCATTCTGCACGACCTCCAGAGACTGAGAAACACTTGGGGCAAGACCCGTCAAGCAGATGGCACTATAGTCCACCAAAGACCTAATAGCGTGGACGTAGAACGTGCGCAGCACATAAAAAGAGGCCCCCAGACTCTTCTTTGAGAGGGAGCGAAGAGCAGACAGACGTGTCTTTGCCCGCTCGCGCAAGTACCTGACTTGGCTCTCGAAAGTAAGGTTGCTGTCTAGTCACACCCCAAGATATGTGTGTACTGCCACGAGAGACAGCTGGTGGCCACCAATCAGAAGGGGAAAGCGGGGAGGCCTAAGGCCAAAAGGCATGCATTTGGTTTTTCCGTAGTTAATTTTTAGGCCCAGCTCCGCACACTTACTATATAGCCGTGCAAGTGCAACGTTTGCATGTTCGTAACAATCCCTCCTGGCTATGACGAGGGCCAGATCATCGGCATAGCACAGGAGGGTAACGCCGCGCCCATAGTCCTCAGTAAGTAGCCCCTCCATGAGGATATTGAAAAGGAGAGGGCTCAAGACACTCCCCTGGGGGGTGCCATTTAGGTGGGTATGAAATTAGGAAAGCTGCCCCTGGAAGCGGACCCCCGCAGCACGCTCATGAAAAAAGTCCACAAGCCATGACAAGAGCTTGCCACCCACTCCCTTGTCTGCAAGAGCCTGAAGTATGACTTTAGGGCTCACCAACTCAAAAGCTTTCTCAAGGTCAAGGAAGACCGCCATCCCCACTCCACCCCGAAGTTCACCGAGGAGAGATGCAAGGCAGTGAGAGGCACTTCTGCCTGGATGATAGGCAAATATCCTCTGGTGAAGTGGACCTAACCACCATGCCAGACGCGCCCGTACAACCAGCTAAGCCGTCTTGGCAATACAGCTGAGCAGCGAGATGGGGCGCATGGCACCGGGATTGTTAGGCTTCGGGATGGGGTGGATGACAGCAGTCTTCCACGACCTCGGCAGACGACCCTCAGACCACGAGAGGTTGAGCAGAGCAAGAAGCCGCTCTTTACCACAATCTCCCGCATGCGACAGGATGGAATAAGTCAGCCCATCAAGGCCTGGAGCAGTGTCCGCTCTATGCTGCAAAGCTGCCAGCAGCTCCCCACTAGTGATGGAGCAATCAGCTGGATCAGGACGGTCACAGGCCGCCTGAATAGCCTCAACACGAGAGACAGCTGCTCTTGCATGGCCAAGATGGACTGCGGGAGAATGCAGGAGGCAGAGCGGTCTGCAAAGTGCTGAGCCAGGCGGCTGGCCTCTGCGACAGGATCAGGGTGTGAAGGTGGACGGGAGGGACGTGGATCGGAGATGGACCTGATTCTCCTCCACATCTCACGGAGTGTGGAGTGAGAATCCAGGGTACGACACCACCTAATCCACGCCTCCTCCCTAAGGCGGCGCTTCTCCGCGAGGACATGGCGAGACACGGCAGACAAGCACCGGCGGCACGGTGAAGTGCGGCGTCGCCGGCACTGTCTGCGAGTTGCATTCAGCCTCCGATTCAACTCCCTGACCCTATCACAATAGAACCAGCCATCCCGGTAGCACCCCGCAAAGCGCTGCTGCAACGGGATAGCAAGAGATGCTGCTTGCCTAAAAGCATCAGCAACTTGCTCTGCTCGATCCTCGAGGTCTGATGCAGGGGCAGATGAGAAGGCAAGAGTGAGAGCCCTGTCAAAGGCTGCCCAGTCCGCCTTGCTCATATCCCACCTCTGAGGAGGCGACCCAGGTGGAGGAAGGGGAGCCAAAGGTAGATCGACCACAACAGCATAGTGGTCACTCATGAGGTGGGGATGGAGTGACCACATTGCCGAGCCTGCGAGAGGGGTGGAAATAAAGGTGAGGTCTAGTCGACCTCCTCTAATATGAGTAGCCTCATCGATATCATTCAGCAGGGAGACACCTCCCATCTCCTCCATAACTACAGAGATGTGCCGACCAGCCTCGTTGGTCTTGAGAGGCGAGGAAAACATATCGTGGTGTGCATTGAAGTCGCCTCCAATGAACACAGGCCCCCTGGTAGCCTGGGAGAACAAGTCCCCCAACTCCAGAGAGGCATCTCGGCCACGATATACATTAAACACAGTGAGGGGTGACCCCGCCAATTGTAGGATCACGCCCTGGACCTCAACACCAATCCCACAGTAGGGAGGCTCATAGACTGCAGAACCGATGTGGTCCCTAACCAGAACGGCACAACCCTGAGCTACACCACGTTCACGAGGGAGGAGATAGGAGGTGTATCCCGCCAAACGAAACCGGGAGCTCTCAGTCAACAAGGTTTCCTGCAGGAGAATAACGTGTGGTTGATCCCTGTTGGCCACCTCTTGCAGGAGGGGGAGCTTACTTATTGCTCCTGCGCAGTTCCACTGGAGGACCCTGAGGTAGGTACCGTCCTGGGGCCCGGAGACAGACAGAGGCGAACCTCCTCTGACTCCTGACCCACTGGCATCAAAGGAGGCACCAAGTGGGCCGATGGAAGATGAGGAGAGCCGGCCGCTACGGTGCGGGGTGGCCGAGCCTTGGTCTTGGCTACCTTCGAAACAGCCCCTCTGGGGGACGACCTGGGCTTCCTCGGTGATCGAGGCCGCTTGGCTGAGGCAGGAGGAACAACGAACTGTCGTTTCGCCTCGATTGCCTGATTCAGTGTACGGTCCACTACTGCCACTATAGGATCTGTGTTTAGCTGGACCTCCAGAGTCTGAGCCACGGTTTCTGCTATGGCCAGAGCCAATTGCGTCCCCAGGGTGCGCAGCTCGTCCAGTGTGAAGAGTGGGGCTGCTTGAGTTTCATGTGCCTGCGGAGGAGGGGTTTGCGATACTGGCGCGAGCACTGGATCCTCTTGGGAAGGAGGGGGCGGCAGGGGTGATGGATCCATTGAGGCCATGGGCCTGTGAACTTCCGCCACTGTCTCGATAGTCTGTGCGGGAGTTGGCAGGGGAGGAAAAGCAGTCGTATCTAAGACAGGAGGAGTCTGTGCCTGGGGGCGGCGTTGTTGACCCCAAACAAAAGTGCCTGGGGGGGCCGGCGTTGAGACCAAGGACTGCTGTTCCTGCACCCAAGAGACCTGCCTTTCTCTGCCCTGGTTCACCCTCTTCACCCTCGCTGGGCAACTGGGATGCCAGGCGTGGTGTGCTCCTGCACAGTTGGGACAGCGGGTGGTGACCGGCTCTTTTGCTCGGAATTTTGCCAAGCACTGCTCCGTGTCGTGGGAGCCGCTGCAGATCCCGCACACTGCAGGCCTGCTGCAGCTTGCACGATGGTGTCCGAACCTCGGGCAGCGGTAGCACCTCAGTGGCTCTGGAGTGTACGGGCGCAGCCAGTACACTCCCCAGTTCCCAAGATCGAGAGAGGGGACGAGGGGGCCGCGGAGGGTGACACACACCTGTAAGGTTTCCTCCCGCGTCCTCTGGTGCTGGCACCTGGTAGCCTCCTCTACCAGGTCGTGCCTTCGAAGGATGTCTAATGGGAAACGACGAGGGTATCCCATCACTACAGCCTTCGTCACCTGTCCACCCCGTGTGAGCTCTGTCACCTTCACTGTTGCCGCCTCGTCCTCTGCTACGGCCTTGAGCTGCTGGTAAGCCTCCTCCGTGGAAGGAATGAGGACACAACTTTCGTCCCTGCCAAAGCGATTTCTCGCTGCAAGACCCGGCAGCTGGCTCTCCAGGGCCGCCACTGCATCGTAGCTGGTTTCGTAACCCGATTGCAGTGGAACCCTGAAAGCTGGGAAGGAGGAGCGGGGTGGAGGAGGGGCTGCCACAGACACTGAAGGGCGAGGTGGAGGAGGAGGTTGCTTTAGAGCAGGCAGAGAAAAACCCTGGGCTGCAGGCTTGGTCAGGGTTGCACGCTTAGCCCTGCGAGACACAAGGGTAAACCCCTCATCATCTGCAGAGCCATTTGTATTAACAGCAGGAGTAGCAGCAGCAGTTGAAACAGCATCAACATGAGAAGTAGCAGTGTCAGGGTTTGGAGCAGGCACAATGTCATCCATCCCCTCATGACGGCGAGCTATCTTCCTTGGTGCTGTAGAGGAAGCAGAGGAGCAAGAATCTGGACGTTCTGGATCAGCACAACCGCCAGCAGACATAGTCGAGCTATCCCCTGATCCACGACGCTCCCTTTTCCTCCCAGTAGTGAAAAACTTCTGGCCTCTGGCAGCAGCTGGATGGGTGACCGAGGTCAAGACACCCTGGGCCGAGACAGCAGCTGGATGGGTGACCGCAGCCATGCTCCCACCCAAGACCCCAGGAACCGTCTCAACCCTACCTCCAGCATAGGGGACGCGAGCAGATGAACCAGGCAGCTGGATCCTAGATGGCATAGGAATCCTCGAAGGCCCTGGGGGCCTAGACCTCGACTTGCCTGTCATCACACACAGGCAAAAACACCCACACTAACACTCACACAACCACACAGAACAGGCACACAGAAACGCAGGAAGAAGCCTACCTACTATGGCAGGAATCTGTCCCTCCGCTAGCGGAGGACGCGGCAGCCCTTACCACAGCCCCGAAGGTCTTGCCTAACCCTAGCCCTTAACAAAGTTTTGGCTCACCCCTGCAGCTTCCTATAACCACCCCGACTACGGGGCCCCCTTGTGTACCAGACCTGAGCCTGGAAACCGCGGGGTTCGGCTTCGTACCACGTACCAGGGGAACACTAAGAGCCGGAAAGGAAATACAGTAACAGACAAAAAGAAACCACTGAAGGGCGAGTGCGCACAAGCGTGAGCACCCCGGTACACAACAGTGGCTGGAGACCAAGGCGTGGTCAGGATGAAGGCGGCAAGCAACGACAGCAACAACACCTCAAAGCCCTGTCGAGAGACAAGAAGGGCAGAGCAGCTCGATCAACGGCAAACCGGAGAGCTGTTACCCTTGTTGAAACAAGACAGGAGCAGGAGATGTTGTCAGTGTGGAGGCAGGCAGCAGAATCCACCGGCCCGTTTGTTTGTTTGTGGGATATTCGTCCCAGTTTCCTGGGACACGGGCAAACAGAGAGCCCGTCAGAGGTGCGCACTACTTGCGCAAACTTGCTTTAGCGAGGCGGAGGGTAATCCCTTACCGTAGTAAGTAATATATTTAATGGAGCATGGGTTACAATGCCAGCAGCGTCCCTAAAGACATCACCAGATCGGACTAGGGCCGAGTCGAGCCCAGACCTGAGCCTGGTGGTGGCTGGGCAGTCCTGAAGATAATGAAGAAGGGGTTCATCACAGCTGGCCAAGCAAAGGTCACACGGGTCTGGCTCCATACCCACAATTTGCTTGTAGCAAAGAAACCCAAGACGCAATCTTCGAAGTCGGACTACAATAAAATTAGGTAGTCCTGGGGGGAGCAACAGGAGGGAATACGTGGCAGTGGCATACCATTTTGCAGAGCAAGAGCCCTCCGTGACCCAGAGCCGATGGTCCTCAAGGGATAGTCTTCCTATGGTGGCAGTGAGAGTGCGGATGAGGTGCGAGGGACTAGGGCGTAGTGGGAATGTGATGTCTGGGAGATCGCAAGCTGAGCGCGCAGCGTCATCAGCACGCTCGTTGCCACTAATTCCCACATGTCCCGGGAGCCAGTGAAGGTTAATCGTTGCGCCCCTACGGACAAGAAGTGTTGCAAATGTATGAATCGCTGTTAGGAGAAAGACGTTGTCATGCAGCGATAAGGATCGTAATCTCTGAATGGAGGAAAGAGAGTCTGTGTGGATTATGACTCGATTGCGACGATGGTGGTGAGCATGGCGCAATGCACCCAGGATGGCTGCAAGTTCCGCCTGGAAAGCAGATACGCCTGAAGAGAGTCGCCAAGCTTCCACTAGTTGCCCAGAGACAAAGGCCGCTCCAGCTGCGCCATTAGGGGAAACAGAGCCATCAGTGTAGTAGATGGCTGAGTCTGGTGAGGCCAGAGCTGCCACCCTACTGAGACCCTCCTGGCGAACGATGGCTGGAATTGAGGAGCGGGGTTTAGCCTCCGATGGACCAATAATATTAAAAAGAGGAAGATCCCATGGCGGTGGATCAACGTATCCAGGAAAGGGAGAGTCGGGATCTTGACAGAGGCTCGCAGCAGCTCCCAATCCATGGATGGCAGTGGCTGTGGTGCGGGCCCAGTCACGCTGAGGGGCCGGCTCGGGTGGGCGGCAGAGAGGGCGTTTTAGGAGGTCAGATACAGGCAGGTGAGGCAGGCACTGGATTAGCTTCAGAGTGACAATTGCTGCTCGTAGGACAATGCGATAGGCCAGAGATGGAAGTCTACCCTCCATACGCAGATTTGCAAGTCGGGTCCAGCGTGGAGCACCCAGCATAATGCGGAGGGCATCATTCTGGATGACCTCCAGAGATCTAGCGACTGGCGGAGCGAGTCCCGTCAAGCAGATGGCGCTGTAATCTATTAAGGACCGGACTGCGTGTATATAAAATGTCCGTAGGACGGAGTATGATGCCCCCAAACTCCGCTTGGAAAGATAGCGGAGAGCAGCCATGCGGGTGGATGCACGCTCCCTCAGGTATCGAACGTGGCAGGCAAAGTTGAGACCCGCGTCAAGCCAGACCCCCAAGTACCGATGGGCAGTGACGATGGAGAGCTGATGGCCACCGAGTAGCAGTGGACAGTCTGGAGGGCAGAGCCCAAATGGTAGGCACTTGGTTTTCAAGAAGTTAATTTTTAGGCCTAACTCGGCACACTTGGCATGGAGCCGAGAAAGGGCCAAGTCTGCCTGTCTGAAGCAGTCTTTTCATGTAAATACGAGGGCAAGATCATCTGCATAACAGAGGAGGGTGACGCCAGGCCCATAGTCCAGAGTTAAGAGCCCCTCCATAAGGATATTAAAGAGGAGGGGACTTAATACGCTCCCCTGTGGCGTGCCATTTAGATGTTTGCAAAAGTGTGAGAGGTGTCCCTGGAATCTGACCCCTGCGGAGCGATCCGTAAAGAAGTCCCTGATCCAGGCTAAAAGCCTGCCTCCCACACCCCTGTCTGCAAGGGCAGCCAGAATAACTGTAGGGCTGGCTAGTTCAAACGCCTTTTCAAGGTCGAGGAAGACGGCCATCCCCCTTCCCCCTCTCAGTTCCCCAAGGAAAGACGCGAGGCAGTGAGTGGCACTCCTACCATGGTGATACGCGAAAATCCTTGGGTGCAGTGGTCCCAGCCGCCAAGCGAGACGAGCCCGCACAATCCTCTCAGCCGTTTTTGCAATACAGCTAAGGAGGGAGATGGGGCGCATGGCGGTAGGATCATGAGGCTTAGGAATCGGGTGAATAACAGCCGCCTTCCACGACCTTGGCAGACGCCCCTCAGACCACGAGAGGTTGATCAGATCAAGTAGGCGCTCGCTGCCGCAATCCCCAGCATGTGACAGCAGTGAATACGTGATTCCGTCCAGTCCAGGCTCAGAGTCCCCCCTGTGGTGCAGTGCTTTTTGAACCTCCTCACTGGTGATGGGACAATCAGCTGGGTCTGGCCTATCACAGGCAGCCTGAACTGCCGTGGCACGAGCGGTACATAGCTGAGCCTCCAGAACCTGGACGGATTGCGGGAGATTGCTTGAAGCAGAGCGATCCGCGAAGTGCTGAGCGAGGCGGCTGGCCTCTGCGGCAGGATCAGGATGAGAGGGCGGCCGAGGAGGACGTGGATCGGAGATGGACCTGATTCTCCTCCACATCTCCCTGAGTGTGGAGTGAGCATCTAGGGTACGACACCATCCAATCCACGCCTCCTCCTTGAGGCGGCGTTTCTCTGTGGTGACGTGTCGCGTGACAGCCACCAGGTACCGACGGTGTCGAGATGTGCGACGCCGTCGGTACTGCCTGCGTGCCGCATTTAGCCGCCGGTTCAATTCCTTGACCCTGTCGCAGTAAATCCAGCCGTCCCGATAGCACCTCGCGGACCGACGCTGCAGGGGGATAGCAAGAGAGGCAGCCTGTGAGTAAATACTCGCCACCTGATCTGCTCGTCTCTCGAGGTCTGAGGCGGGAGGAGATGCAGCAAAGGCCCCAGCTAAGGCCTGTGCAAACGCCACCCAGTCGGCCCTGCGGAAGTCCCACTGCAAAGGAGGGGGCGGCGTCGGTGGGAGTGGAGCAGTCGGCAGAGTGACCTCTAGGGCAAAATGATCACTGGCGAGGTGTCGGTGCAGTGACCATGTTGCCGAGCCCGCAAAGGGGGAGGACACAAAAGCTAAGTCCAGACGCCCCCCGTCAATGTGTGTGGCCTCAGTGGTGTCGTTTAGTAGGGCAACACCACCCACCTCCTCCAGTATTAAAGAGATGTGTCGTCCTGCATCGTTGGGCCGAAGAGGCGAAGAGAGCAGGGCGTGGTGGGCATTGAAGTCGCCCCCAATGTACACAGCTCCCCTGGCAGCTAGGGAGAAAAGTTCCCCCAACTCCAGGGTGCTCCTCTGGCTTCGGTATACATTGTATACCGTTAGGGGCGACGTCGCCAGATGGAGAACCACGCCCTGAACCTCCACATCAGGTCCACAGAAAGGAGGGGGCTCACAATCCGTGCACTCGATGTGGTCCCGGACCAGAACGGCACATCCCCGTGTAACGCCACGAATATACGGGAGGAGATGGGTGGTGTATCCCGAGAGATGGAAAGTGGAATTGCCTGGGAGCAGGGTCTCCTGCAGGAGAATGACATCAGGGCGGTCCTTTGCGGCCGCTTCCTGCAAAAGGGGGAGCTTGCTCCATGCTCCCAAGCAATTCCACTGGAGGAGCCTGAGAGAGCGGTCTACTGGCCGTCCGGCGACAGTTGCGGACGGTCGTTCTCCTGCAGCAGTGGTGAGGCCCTCTCCATCACTCTGGACCCTGATGGTATTAGGGTTTGCCTCAAACGATGATGCTGACGAGGCAGCTGTGCGGTGGACAGAGAATTGGGAGGTCGTGGCATGACCCTCTTGGACGGCCGAGTTGTCCTGTGCGGTGTGGGACGAGGTCGCCCTGCCGAACGAGCTGGGCGGCGAGGGGACAGAGGAGCACCTAGGTTCGCCATCTTCCTCTCGATCGCCCGGTCCACGAGGCGATTGGCAGCTTCGGCAAGAGGCTCGGTTGGGAGAGGGATGTCGAGGGTGGAAGCTATTGTCTTTGCTAGGGTCGTCGCGAGCTCTATTGCAAAGGTCCTGAGCTCCTCCGTTGTGAAGGAGATCACCGGAGGAGCAGGAGCGGGGGGTGGACTGGGTGTGGAGGCAGACACTGGTGGCGGAATGGACATTGGCCGACTGGTCGCTACAGTGGGAAGTGGTGGCGAGACAGGCGGCTGTTGGCGGTGGACCTCTGCTGTGGTCTGTACCACAGTCAGAGCTGAGGGCAATGGAGGGAACTCTTGGTCGCTGAGAGGTGGTGGGCACTGAGTGAGAGGGCGGTGCTGTTTTCCCCAGACGAAGGTGCCTGGGGGAGCTGGAGTGGCACTGGCGGTTTGCTGCTCTTGCACCCACGCAACCTGCCTCTCTCGGCCCTGGTTCACCTTCTTGACCCTCGCAGGGCAACTGGGGTGCCAGGCATGGTGTCGCCCTGAGCAATTGGGGCATTTTGCTGTCGTCGGCTCTCCCGCTTTGAACTGCTGCAGGCACTGCTCCGTGTCGTGTGCCCCACTGCATATCCCACAGATGATGGGGCGGTTGCAGGTGGCGCGATGGTGGCCGAAACGATGACACCTGTAGCAGCGCAGCGGCTCGGGCGTGAAGGGGCGGAGATAAAACACCCCCCAATTGCCCAGATCGACCGATTTTACTAGAGGTCCCCGCACCGTTACACGGACCTGCAGCGTCTCCTCCCGCGTACGCTGATTTTGACAGCGTACTGCCTCTTCGATGAGGTCGTGTTGGAGTAGGATATTCACCGGCATACGCCGGGGATATCCCATCACCACCGCCTTTGTTGTATGGCCGCCTTGGGGCAGCTCGACGATCTTGACGATCGGGGCCTCCTCCTCTGCCACTGCTTTCAGGCGAAGGTACGATCCCTCTTCGGTGGGGATCAGCACACAGCTTTCGTCGCGACCAAAGCGATTCATGGCCGCGAGGCCGGGCAGGTGTCGCTCCAGAGCCGCTACTGCGTCGTAGCTGGTGCTGAATCCTTCCTGAAGAGGGACCCGAAAGGCCGGGAAAGCAGAGTGTGGAGGCTGAGGAGCCGCAACTGTGACCGAGGGGCGTGCAGCGGGGGGAGGCCGCCAAGGCCCTGGAGGCTTCGATGCTGGTGGCAGTGCGTTTCCCTGCGGAGCTCGCCGTGTTTTACGCTTCACAGGGCTGAAGCCTTCATCATCAGGAGAGGCAGCAGGTACAGCAGAAGGGGCTGCAGGTAGTGTATGCTCCACTTGGGGTGGCTCATTATGGCTTGTTGCAGTGGTAGGTCCCAAAGGAGCAGAAGGTGGCGTGGCAAGGTCAGGTGTCAGGCAGCAAGGGGCCTTGGGAGGAGGGGCAGCCTTACGGGTTGCGCCAGTGGCTGGTTCAATGGCAGAAGCATCTGAAACTCCCTCCATCGCCTCATGTACACGTGCAACCTTGGCCGCACGTGTGGAAGTGGAAGGGGGGGATGAGGCATCATTCTTAGGATCGGGAGAGAGCCTTGCAGGCCTGGAAGGGGAGGCGACAGGGGCCTCGCCAGACGTCGACGAGCGAGAGCTGGCATCAGATAGATGCAGCTCCCGCTTCGCACCTGGCACAGTTGCAGGGCCAGAAGGCCGCTGCTTGCAAGACTTAGGAGAGGAGAGTGGGCCAGTAGTCCCGCCAGGCGTCGACGAGCGAGAGCTGGCATCCGACAGACGCCGCTCTCGCTTCGCACCTGACACAGTAGCAGGGCGGACAGGCCTCTGCTTGGAAGACAAGGGGAGGGCTTGCCCTGTGGGCCTAGGGACCTGGGTCCCCTTCATGGTCTCCGCCAGACAGACGCAAACACAAACACCCACAGACACCACTCACACACATATACCACACACCCACCAAAACAGACACACAAAAGAAAAACACGGCAAAAAAAAAAAAGGCCCTACAGTAGAGGGGACCTATTCTCCCCGCCCTCTAGAGGGCGACGAAGGAGACCCACTACTGCCCCGTGAGGGACTTAACCTAACCCTAACAGAAAAGCCGCCCCCAACGCTTCCTATAACCGGGCCCTAAAGGCCCCCCCTCATGGAAGTGCCCTAACGGCACCCCTTCAGGGTTTGGCGTCGTACCACGTTGGGGGACACTAGCGGCTGGCCGTGAAAAAAAAAAAAAAAAAAAAAAAAAACGCACCCACACACAAGCAAGCAGGGCCTATCTGTCAGAGACAGAGTCTCGCCCAAAACGAGAGAAACAACTGAAAACTGTTCTCAGGCAAAAGGACTAAGTCCAATGAAGCCAAAAGGTTCGAAAAAACTCCCGAAAATCTGTCTCAGGCAACGATACAGAGTCGATAGCTCAGGAGAGACTAGCCAGACGTCTTCACACCACAAGAGCTAGACAGGGAGTGCACCGGCCCGGTTGGTTGGTTGGTGGGATATTCTCCCCACAGCATGGTGGGGAATGGGCAAACAAAGAGCCCGTCAGACGAAAATGCGTGAAAAGCTCCTATAAGGAGCAAAGCAGGGACGAAGACGCAGACAGGGCAAGGGCGGCAGAGGAAGGGAACGAGGCGATGGCGATGATATACAGCTCGACGATCAACAAGACGAGGGGGAGAGCGGTAGACAGGACGGCGCCGATGGAGAGGGCGCCGGCATGCTCAGGTGGATAGCCCCGTACGACTCGGCCCGTTGTTGTTGTTGTTGTTGTTTGATATTCGTCCCAGTTTCCTGGGACACGGGCAAACTGAGAGCCCGTCAGAGGTGCGCACTACTTGCGCGAACTTGCTTTAGCGAGGTGGAGGATAATCCTTTACCGTAGTAATCAATATATTTAATGGAGCACGGGCAACAACGGCTGCAGCGTCCATAAAGACGTCACCAGTTCGTTCAAGGGGCGAGTCCAGCTCAGACCTGAGCATGGTGGTGGCTGGGCAGTCCAGAAGATAATGAAGAAGGGGCTCCTCACAGCTGGACAAGCAATGGGCACATGGGTCTGGCTCCATACCCACAATTTGCTTGTAGCAGGGAAACCCAAGATGCAATCTTCGAAGCCGGACTACAATAAAGTTAGGTAGACCTGGGGGGGGCAGCAGGAGGGAATAGGACGTGGCAGTAGCATACCATTTTGCAGAGCAAGAGCCCTCCGTGACCCAGAGCTGATGGTCCTCTAGGGATAGTCTTCCTATGGTGGCAGTGAGAGTGCGGATGAGGTGCGAGGGACTAGGTCGTAGTGGAAATGTGATGTCTGGAAGATCACAAGCTGAGCGCGCAGCGTGATCAGCACGCTCGTTGCCACAGATTCCCACATGTCCCGGGAGCCAGTGCAGGTTAATCGTTGCGCCCCTATGGACAAGAAGTGATGCGAATGTATGGATCGCTGTTAGGAGGAAGATGTTGTCATGCAGCGAGAAAGATCGTAATCTCTGAATCGAGGAAAGAGAGTCTGTGTGGATTATGACTCGGTTGCGACGATGGTGGTGAGCATGGCGCAAAGCACCCAGGATGGCCGCAAGTTCCGCCTGGAAAGCGGATACACCTGAGGAGACTCGCCAAGCTTCCACTATTTGCCCAGTGACAAAGGCTGCTCCAGCTGCGCCACTGGGGGAAACAGAGCCATCAGTGTAATAGATGGCTGAGTCTGGTAAGGCCAGAGCTGCCACCCTACTGAGACCCTCCTGGCGAAGGAGTGCTGGAATCGAGGAGCGGGGTTTAGCCTCCGATGGACAAATTATATTAAAAAGAGGAGGATCCCATGGCGGTGGATCAACATATCCGGAAAAGAGGGAGTCGGGGTCTTGACAGAGGCTCGCCGCAGCTCCCAGTCCATGGATGACAGCGGCCGTGTTGCGAGCCCAGTCACGCTGAGGTGCCGGCTCGGGTGGGCGGCCGAGAAGGCGTTTTAGGAGGGCAGTGACGGGCAGGTGAGGCAGGCACTGGATCATCTTCAGTGTGACGATTGCCGCTCGTAACATAATGCGATGGGCCAGAGACGGCACCCCGCCCTCCATACGCAGATTTACAATCCGGGTCCAACGTGGAGCACCCAGCATGATGCGGAGTGCATCGTTCTGGATGACCTCCAGAGATCGAGACACTGGTGGAGTGAGACCAGTTAGACAGATGGCACTGTAGTCCACCAGAGATCGGATTACGTGAATATAAAAGGTCCGGAGGACAGAAAATGATGCCCCCAAACTCCGCCTGGAGAGGTATCTGAGAGCAGCCATTCGGGTGGAAGCACGTTCCCTCAGATACCGTACATGGCAAGCAAAGGTGAGGCCCCCATCTAGCCAAACCCCCAGATACTGGTGGACGGTGACCATTGAGAGCTGATGACCTCCAAGCAGCAGTGGAAAGTCGGGGGGGCGGAGGCCAAAAGGCAGACACTTCGTCTTAGCAAAGTTGATTTTAAGCCCTAGCTCGTTGCACTTTGCGTGTAACCGAGAAAGGGCCAAGTCTGCCTGTTGAAAACAGTCTCTCCGTGTAAACACGAGGGCCAGATCGTCAGCGTAACAGAGTAGAGTTATGCCAGGCCCATATTCAACAAAAAGGAGCTCCTCCATAAGGACATTGAACAGGATAGGGCTCAAAACGCTTCCCTGGGGGGTGCCATTGGTATGCGGGTGAAAAGGGGAGAGGTGCCCCTGAAAGCGGACCCCCGCAGTGCGGTCACTAAAAAAATCCCGGACCCAGGATATGAGCCTGCCCCCTACTCCCCTGGCCGCAAGAGCTGCCAAGATAACGGTGGGGTTCACCAGTTCAAAGGCCTTCTCGAGGTCGAGGAAGATGGCCATCCCCCGTCCGCCCCTCAGCTCCCCAAGGAATGATGCAAGGCAGTGGGTGGCACTCCTGCCTGGGTGATATGCATAAATCCTTGGGTGCAGCGGTCCCAGCCGCCAAGCAAGACGAGCCCGCACAACCCTCTCAGCTGTCTTTGCAAAGCAACTGAGCAGGGAGATGGGGCGCATGGCAGTGGGATCGCGAGGTTTCGGAATCGGGTGGATGACCGCCATCTTCCACGACCTCAGTAGACGCCCCTCAGACCACGAGAGGTTAAGCAAATCAAGCAGACGCTCTCTGCCGCAATCTCCAGCATGAGTTAGAATGGAGTACGTGACCCCGTCGAGCCCCGGTGCAGTGTCCTCCCGGCGCCTCAGCGCTTTTTGAAGCTCTCCGCCGGTGATGGGACAGTCAGTGGGGTCAGGTGTATTGCACGCCGTCTGAATGGCCGCAATGCGAGAGGCGGACAGCTGCACTTGTAAGGCTCGGACAGACTGCAGGAGATTTGAAGAGGCTGAGCGGTCAGCGAAATGCTGGGCAAGACGGCTGGCCTCAGCGGCAGGGTCAGGGTGGGAGGGCGGACAAGGAGGACGTGGATCGGAGATGGACCTGATTCTCCCCCACATCTCACGGAGTGTGGAGTGAGAATCTAGGGTGCGACACCATCCAATCCACGCCTCCTCTTTAAGGCGACGCTTTTCAGCAACCACATGCCGAGTCACAACAACCAGGTACCGGCGGTGCGGAGATGTTCGGCGCCGTCGGTACTGCATGCGTGCTGCATTCAGCCTCTGGTTCAATTCCCTGACCCTGTCGCAGTAAAACCAGCCGTCCCGGTAGCATCTCGCCGAGCGCCGCTGCAATGGAATGGCAAGAGAGGCAGCGTGCGAAAAGATATTTGCTGCTTGATCTGCCCGGCTCTCGAGGTCTGAGGCGGGAGAGGATGTCGCAAAGGCCGCCGTGAGAGCACGGTCAAAGGCCGCCCAATCCGCCTTGCGTAGATCCCATCGTGGTGTGGGAGGCGGAGGGAGGGGGAGGGGGGCGAGAGGCAAGCCAATAAGAGTAGCGAAGTGGTCACTCGCAAGGTGTGGGTGGAGTGACCATGACGCCAGGCCTGACAGAGGGGTTGAGATAAAGGAGAGGTCGAGGCAACCTCCTCCAATATGGGTGGGCTCTGTCATGTCGTTTAGGAGGGAGACACCACCCATCTCCTCCAGAAGTAAAGAAATATGCCGTCCTGCTTCATTAGACTGAAGAGGCGATGACAGAAGGGCGTGGTGGGCATTTAAGTCGCCCCCAATGTACACGGCCCCCCTGGCAGCTTGGGAGAAAAGTTCCCCCAACTCCAGGGTGCTCCTCTGTCTTCGGTATACATTGTATACCGTCAGGGGCGACGTCGCCAGATGGAGAACCACGCCCTGAACCTCCACATCAGGTCCACAGAAAGGAGGGGACTCACAATCCGTGCACGCGATGTGGTCCTGGACCAGAACGGCACATCCCCGTGTAACGCCACGAATATACGGGAGGAGATGGGTGGTGTATCCCGAGAGATGGAAAGTGGAATTGCCTGGGAGCAGGGTCTCCTGCAGGAGAATGACATGAGGGCGGTCCCGTGCGGCCGCCTCCTGCAAAAGAGGGAGCTTGCTCCGTGCTCCCAAGCAATTCCACTGGAGGAGCCTGAGAGAGCGGTCTACTGGCCGTCCGGCGACAGTTGCGGACGGTTGTTCTCCTGCAGCAGTGGTAAGGCCCTGTCCATCACTTTGGACCCTGATGGTGGTAGGGTTTGCCCCAAACGATGTCGAGGACGAGGCAGCTGTGCGGCCGAAAGCAGAGCATTGGGAGGTCGTGAGCTGACTCTTTTGGACGGGCGAGCTGACCTCTGCGATTTGGGACGGGGTCGCCCTGCCGAACGAGCTGGGCGGCGAGAGGACAGAGGAGCACCTAGGCTCGCCATCTTCCTTGCGATCGCCTGGTCCACTAGGCGATTGGCTGCTTCGGCAAGGGGCTCTGTTGGGAGAGGGATGTCGAGGGTTAAGGCCACTGTTTTGGCTAGGGTCAGCGCTAGCTCTGTGGCAAAGGTCCTGAGCTCCTCCGTTGTGAACGAGATCACCGGAGGAGCAGGAGCGGTTGGTGGACTTGGTGTGGAGCCAGGCGCTGGTGGCGGAACAGTCAGTGGCTGTCTGGTCTCTGCAGTCGGAGATGGTAGCGATACAGGCGGCTGTTGGTGGTGGACCTCGGCTGTGGTCTGGACCACAGTCAGGGCGGAGGGCAATGGAGGGAACTCTTGGTCGCTGAGAGGTGGTGGGCACTGAGTGAGAGGGCGGCGCTGTTGTCCCCAGATGAAAGTACCGGGGGGAGCTGGAGTGGCGCTGGTGGCCTGGTGTTCCTGTACAAAGGCAACCTGCCTCTCTTGACCCTGGTTCACTCGATGAACCCTCGCGGGGCAGCTGGGGTGCCAGGCGTGGTGTCGTCCGGAGCAGTTGGGGCACTTGGCCGCAACTGGTTGCTTCGCCTTGTACCGCTGGAGGCACTCGGCCGTGTCGTGGCCGCCACTGCACATGCCGCAGATGACAGGGCGGTTGCAGTTGGCACAGTGGTGCCCGTAGTGCTGGCAGCGGTAGCAACGGAGAGGCACCGGGGTGAAGGGGCGAAGGTGATACGTTCCCCAGTTCCCTAGGTCGAGTGAAGGGATCAGAGGACCAAGCAGGGTGACGACGACCTGACGAGTCTCTTCCCGGGTCCGCGTTTTCTGGCAGCGGGTCACCTCTTCGACCTGAGGGTGGTGAAGGAGTATCTCCATGGGCATTCTCAAGGGATAGCCCATGACCACTGCCTTCGTAGACTGTTGACCAGGCGTCAGCTCTACTAGCTTTACAGGGCAGGCCTCGTCCTGCAGGGCTGTTTGTAAGAGGTCGTAGGCTCCCTCGTCCTTCGGCACCAACACTGAGCTTCCATCCCGGCCCATGAGATTGGAGCAGCGCAGCCCTGGCAGGTGACGCTCTAGTGCAGCCACGGCGTCGTAGCTCGTCGCATGCCCGTCCTGTACCGGCACACGGAAAGCTGGAAATGCAGAGCGGGGAGGCGGACGCACAGCTACTGACACGGAGGAACGAGCAGCAGAGGGATCCCTGAGGGGAGGCCCAGTGCGTACTGCCGGAGAGGGGCCGATTCCCTGGCGAGCACGCCTCAATCCCTTCCGTACCACGGGGGTAAAACCCTCATCTACATGCAGAGCGGGAGCAGCAGAGGGGGAGAGCTGAGTCGCAGCAGGAGCCTCCGAAGTGCCCTTGGCGGAAGAGAGAGATGGCGGAGCAGGTGCAACCTCCTCCATAGCCTCATGTCGGCAGGCTGCCTTAGCAGAGCGGGAAGAGTCACCTCGCAAGTGAGGTACCACTCCTGTAGATTTGGGTGTGGAGGGGTTTGCACAAGCGGCCTCGTGAGCTGACGAGAGGGAGCTCGAGTCAGAGCAGTGACGCTCCCTCTTTGAGCCTGTGGCAGGGCACGGGATGGAGGGCCTCGACTGAGGAAGCGGGAGGCGGGAATGCCCCTGGGGCCTAGGGATGCTGGATCCCTTCATGCTCACCAGAGCAGGCCAAAAAAAACAGTCAAAAACACACACACACACACACACACACACACACACACCTCACACACACAACCACTCAAAAAAGCACAAGCAAACAAAAAACAGCAAAAGTGGCCAGGTCCCTACAGTGACGGGCAACCTATGCTCCCCGCCCTCTAAAGGGCGATGGGAGGCCCCGCCACTGCCCCTTTCGGGTCTTCCCTAGTCTAACAGAGCCGCCCTCACCGCCTTCTATAACCAGGCCCTAAAGGCCCCCCTTCATGGAAGTGCCCTAACGGCACCCCTTCAGGGTTCGGCGTCGTACTACGGTGAGGGACACTAACGGCAGGCCAAAAAAAAAAAAAAAACACCCACACACTCAGTCACAAACACACACACACTCCCACTCACACCCAGGCAATCTGAGACTAAGTCTCAGAAAAAACCTGTAAAGCAAAAGAAAAGCTTCCTCAGTGCCAGAGACTAAGTCGAAACTGGCAAAAAACGAGGCAAAACAGGCGAAATTCTCCACGAGTGAATGAAACAGTGTTCACAGCTCGAGAGAAAATGGCCAGACCTCCGCACCCGACAGAGTCTGAGCTAGGAGTGACACGGCCCGTTTGTTTGTGTTTGTGTGATATTCGTCCCAGGACGTACTGGGACACGGGCAAACATGTGAGCCCGTCACAGTTGCGCTATGCATGCGCATCTATATTATCGTGGCGGAGGGTAGCGACTGACTACCCGAAGTAATAGTGAAAAAGGAGCACGGGCAACTATGCCAGCGACATCCCTCACCTCATCTTCTGATGGGACGTATGCCCCACTAGGGAGAGACCTGAGAGCAGAAGTCACAGGGCAAGTCAATAGATAGTGCAGTAGAGGCTCCTCCGACCTCTCTAAGCAGTGTTCACAAGTGTCTGGGGCCACTCCTTTTATCTGGTTATAGCATAAGTATCCCAAACGTAAACGCCGCAGCCTCACTAGCAGACGATTCGGTAAGCCCAGAGGGGGCTGCAATGGTGAATAAGAAGTGGCACTGGCATACCAAGTGGCAGAGCGTGAGCCTTCAGCCACACATAGCCTATGTTCCTCCACTGATTGATGTCCAATAGTCACAGCGAATGATCTAATGATTTGAGCCTGACTTTTGCAGAGTGGGAACGTGACAGCAGGGAGAGTACAGGCAGAGCGCGCAGCCTCATCTGCCATCTCATTCCTCAAGATGCCAACATGACCTGGAAGCCAGTGAAGGATGATCGTGGCTCCCCCACGGACGAGGAGAGAAGCTACAGTGTATATGGAGGATAAGAAAAAAATGTTGTCTTTGAGGGAGAAGGAGCGAAGGCGTACAATAGATGAGAGAGAGTCTGTATGAATAACCACACGGCAATATCGGCGGTTGTGTGCATGCCGTAAAGCTCCCAGAATAGCAGCAAGTTCTGCCTGGAAGGGAGACGCCCCCTGGGACACCCGCCAAGACTCCACCATGTCACCAAAAACAAAGGCCGCTCCAGCAGTGCCATCAGCTGCCACAGAGCCATCAGTATAATAAACTGCTGACCCCGCAGACCCTAGAGCAGCTACCCGGCGTAGACTATCCTGGCGGAGGAGTGCTGGGATGGTATTGCGAGGCTTTCCACCAGCCGGATAAACACACCGGAAAAGGGGAGGCTCCCAAGGTGGTGGTTCCTCGAACCCATAGAAGGGCGAGTCAGGGACCTGGCATATATCGGCAGTAGCACCCATACTATGTAAAATAGCAACCGTGGCACGGGCCCAGTCCCGCCCAGGGGCCGGGTCAGGAGGGCGTGACAGAAGCCGCTTTAGTAGATAAGAGACTGGGAGATCTGGCCTGCGGTGCACAAGTTGCAGAGAGGTCGCTGCAGCCCGGAGCATGATTCGGCCTTTTAACGAAGGGAAACCGCCCTCCACTCGCAGATTCACCAGTCTGGTCCAAGGGGGTGCATGCAGAATGATGCGCAGGGCCTCATTCTGCACGACCTCCAGAGACTGAGAAACACTTGGGGCAAGACCCGTCAGGCAGATGGCACTATAGTCCACCAAAGACCTGATAGCGTGGACGTAGAATGTGCGCAGCACATAAAAAGAGGCCCCCAAACTCTTCTTTGAGAGGGAGCGAAGAGCAGACAGACGTGTCTTTGCCCGCTCGCGCAAGTACCTGACGTGGCTCTCGAATGTAAGGTTGCTGTCTAGTCGCACCCCAAGATATGTGTGTACTGCCACGAGAGACAGCTGGTGGGCACCAATCAGAAGGGGAAAGCCGGCAGGCCTAAGGCCAAAAGGCATGCATTTGGTCTTTTCGTAGTTAATTTTTAGGCCCAGCTCCGCACACTTACTATATAGCCGTGCAAGTGCAACGTTTGCATGGTCGTAACAATCCCTCCTGGCTATGACGAGGGCCAGATCATCGGCATAGCACAGGAGGGTAACGCCGCGCCCATAGTCCTCAGTAAGTAGCCCCTCCATGAGGATATTGAAAAGGAGAGGGCTCAAGACACTCCCCTGGGGGGTGCCATTTAGGTGGGTATGAAAGGAGGAAACCTGCCCCTGGAAGCGGACCCCCGCAGCACGCCCATGAAAAAAGTCCACAAGCCATGACAAGAGCTTGCCACCCACTCCCTTGTCTGCAAGAGCCTGAAGTATGACTTTAGGGCTCGCCAACTCAAAAGCTTTCTCAAGGTCAAGGAAGACCGCCATCCCCACTCCACCCCGAAGTTCACCGAGGAGAGATGCAAGGCAGTGAGAGGCACTTCTGCCTGGATGATAGGCAAATATCCTCTGGTGAAGCGGACCTAACCTCCATGCCAGACGCGCCCGCACAACAAGCTCAGAAGTCTTGGCAATACAGCTGAGCAGCGAGATGGGGCGCATGGCACCAGGATTGTTAGGCTTCGGGATGGGGTGGATGACAGCAGTCTTCCACGACCTCGGCAGACGCCCCTCAGACCACGAGAGGTTGAGCAGAGCAAGAAGCTGCTCTTTACCACAATCTCCCGCATGCGACAGGATGGAATAAGTCAGCCCATCAAGGCCTGGAGCAGTGTCCGATCTATGCTGCAAAGCTGCCAGGAGCTCCCCACTAGTGATGGGGCAATCAGCTGGATCAGGACGGTCACAGGCCGCCTGAATAGCCTCAACACGAGAGGCGGACAGCTGCTCCTGCATGGCCAAGATGGACCGCGGGAGATTGCAGGAGGCAGAGCGGTCTGCAAAGTGCTGAGCCAGGCGGCTGGCCTCTGCGACAGGATCAGGGTGTGAAGGTGGACGGGAGGGACGTGGATCGGAGATGGACCTGATTCTCCTCCACATCTCACGGAGTGTGGAGTGAGAATCAAGGGTAGGACACCACCTAATCCACGCCTCCTCCCTAAGGCGGCGCTTCTCCGCGAGGACATGACGAGACACGGCAGACAAGCACCGGCGGCACGCCGAAGTGCGGCGCCGCCGGTACTGTCTGCGAGCTGCATTCAGCCTCCGATTCAACTCCCTGACCCTATCACAATAGAACCAGCCATCCCGGTAGCACCCCGCAAAGGGCTGCTGCAACAGGATAGCAAGAGATGCTGCTTGCCTAAAAGCATCAGCAACTTGCTCTGCTCGATCCTCGAGGTCTGATGCAGGGGCAGATGAGAAGGCAAGAGTGAGAGCCCTATCAAAGGCTGCCCAGTCCGCCCTGCTGATATCCCACCTCTGAGGAGGCGACCCGGGTGGAGGAAGGGGAGCCAAAGGTAGATCAACCACAACAGCATAGTGGTCACTCATGAGGTGGGGATGGAGTGACCACGTTGCCGAACCTGCGAGAGGGGTGGAAACGAAGGTGAGGTCTAGTCGACCTCCTCTAATATGAGTAGCCTCATCGATGTCATTCAGCAGGGAGACACCTCCCATCTCCTCCAGAACTACAGAGATGTGCCGACCAGCCTCGTTGGTCTTGAGAGGCGAGGAAAACATATCGTGGTGAGCATTGAAGTCGCCTCCAATGAACACAGGGCCCCTGGTAGCCTGGGAGAACAAGTCCCCCAACTCCAGAGAGGCATCTCGGCCACGATATACATTAAACACAGTGAGGGGTGACCCCGCCAATTGTAGGATCACGCCCTGGACCTCAACACCAATCCCACAGTAGGGAGGCTCACAGACTGCAGAACCGATGTGGTCCCTAACCAGAACGGCACAACCTTGAGCTACACCGCGTTCACGAGGGAGGAGATAGGAGGTGTATCCCGCCAAACGAAACCGGGAGCTCTCAGTCAACAAGGTTTCCTGCAGGAGAATAACATGTGGTTGATCCCTGTTGGCCACCTCTTGCAGGAGGGGGAGCTTACTTATTGCTCCTGCGCAGTTCCACTGGAGGACCCTAAGGTAGGCACCGTCCTGGGGTCCGGAGACAGACGGAGGCGAACCTCCTCTGACTCCTGACCCACTGGCATCAAAGGAGGTACCAAGGGGGCCGATGGAAGATGAGGAGAGCCGGCCACTACGGTGCGGGGTGGCCGAGCCTTGATCTTGGCTACCTTCGAAGCAGCCCCTCTGGGGGACGACTTGGGCTTCCTCGGTGATCGAAGCCGCTTGGCTGAGGCAGGAGGAACAACGAGCTGTCGTTTCGCCTCGATTGCTTGATTAAGGGTACGGTCCACTACTGCCACTATAGGATCTGTGTTTAGCTGAACCCCCAGAGTCTGAGCCACGGTTTCTGCTATGGCCAGAGCCAATTGAGTCCCCAGGGTGCGCAGCTCGTCCAGTGTGAAGAGTGGGGCTGCTTGAGTTTGATGGGCCTGCGGAGGAGGGGTTTGCGTTACTGGCGCGAGCACTGAATCCTCTTGGGAAGGAGGGGGCGGCAGGGGTGATGGATCCATTGAGGCCATGGGCCTGTGAACCTCCGCCACTGTCTCGATAGTCTGTACGGGAGTTGGCAGGGGAGGAAAAGCAGTCGTATCTAAGACAGGAGGAGTCTGTGCCTGGGGGCGGCGTTGTTGACCCCAAACAAAAGTGTCTGGGGGGGCCGGCGTTGAGACCAAGGACTGCTGTTCCTGCACCCAAGAGACCTGCTTTTCTCTGCCCTGGTTCACCCTCTTCACCCTCGCTGGGCAACTGGGATGCCAGGCGTGGTGTGCTCCTGCACAGTTGGGACAGCGGGAAGTTACCGGCTCCTTTGCTCGGAATTTTGCCAAGCACTGCTCCGTGTCGTGGGAGCCGCTGCAGATCCCGCACACTGCAGGCCTGCTGCAGCTTGCACGATGGTGTCCGAACCTCTGGCAGCGGTAGCACCTCAGTGGCTCTGGAGTGTACGGGCGTAGCCAGTACACTCCCCAGTTCCCAAGATCGAGAGAGGGGACGAGGGGGCCGCGGAGGGTGACACACACCTGTAAGGTTTCCTCCCGCGTCCTCTGGTGCTGGCACCTGGTAGCCTCCTCTACTAGGTCGTGCCTTCGAAGGATGTCTAATGGGAACCGACGAGGGTATCCCATCACTACAGCCTTCGTCACCTGTCCACCCCGTGTGAGCTCTGTCACCTTCACTGTTGCCGCCTCGTCCTCTGCTACGGCCTTGAGCTGCTGATAAGCCTCCTCCGTGGAAGGAATGAGGACACAACTTTCGTCCCTGCCAAAGCGATTTCTCGCTGCAAGACCCGGCAGCTGGCTCTCCAGGGCCGCCACTGCATCGTAGCTGGTGTCGTAACCCGATTGCAGTGGAACCCTGAAAGCTGGAAAAGAGGAGCGGGGTGGAGGAGGGGCTGCCACAGACACTGAAGGGCGAGGTGGAGGAGGAGGTTGCTTTAGAGCTGGCAGAGAAAAACCCTGGGCCGCAGGCTTGGTCAGGGTTGCACGCTTAGCTCTGCGAGACACAAGGGTAAACCCTTCATCATCTGCAGAGCTATTTTTAACAACAGGAGTAGCAGCAGCGGTGGAAACAGCATCAACAGAAGTAGCAGTGTCAGGGTTTGGAGCAGGCACAATGTCATCCATCCCCTCATGACGGCGAGCTATCTTCCTTGGTGTTGTAGAGGAAGCAGAGGAGCAAGAAACTGGACGTTCCGGATCAGCACAACCACCAGCAGACACAGTCGAGCTATCCCCTGATCCACGACGCTCCCTTTTTCTTCCAGTAGTGAAAGAATTCTGGCCTCTGGCAGCAGCTGGATGGGTGACCGATGTCAAGACACCCTGGGCCGAGACAGCAGCTGGATGGGTGGCCGCAGCCATGCTCCCACTCAAGACCCCAGGAACCGTCTCAACCCTACCTCCAGCATCGGGGACGCGAGCATATGAACCAGGCAGCTGGATCCTAGATGGCATAGGAATCCTCGAAGGCCCTGGGGGCCTAGACCTCGACTTGCCTGTCATCACACACAGGCACAAACACCCACACTAACACTCACACAAACACACAGAACAGGCACACAGAAACGCAGGAAGAAGCCTACCTACTGTGGCAGGAATCTGCCCCTCCGCTAGCGGAGGACGCGGCAGCCCTTACCACAGCCCCGAAGGTCTTGCCTAACCCTAGCCCTAAACAAAGTTTTGGCTCACCCCTGCAGCTTCCTATAACCACCCCGACTACGGGGCCCCCTTGTGTGCCAGGCCTGCGCCTGGAAACCGCGGGGTTCGGCTTCGTACCACGTACCAGGGGAACACTAAGAGCCAGAAAGGAAATACAGTAAGAGGCAAAAAGAAACCACTGAAGGGCGAGCGCGCACAAGCGTGAGCACCCCGGTACACAACAGTGGCTGGAGACCAAGGCGTGGTCAGGATGAAGGCGGCAAGCAACGACAGCAACAACACCTCAAAGCACTGTCGAGAGACAAGAAGGGCAGAGCAGCTCGATCAACGGCGAACCGGAGAGCTGTTACCCTTGTTGAAACAAGACAGGAGCAGGAGATGTTGTCAGTGTGGAGGCAGGCAGCAGAGTGCCCCGGCCCGCGCGACCTTCCCTTAAATACCCGTCTTCCCGATCCGACCCCATCCCACCCGCGAATGGGAAGGAGGCAGAAGCCGGGCTGCGATCGGGCAGAAATCACATATAAGGATTTCAGCAAGCGCGGCCCCCATGTCGACTCAGTCTCTCGCTCGCTCCCGCACCGTGCACATACCGTCTGACTCGGCGCCGCCATGCCACCCAAGACCTCCGGAAAGGCCGCTAAGAAGGCCGGCAAGGCCCAGAAGGCCATTGCCAAGGGAGACAAGAAGAAGAAGCGTAGGAGGAAGGAGAGCTACAGCATCTACATCTACAAAGTGCTCAAGCAGGTCCACCCTGACACCGGTGTTTCCTCCAAGGCGATGTCTATCATGAACTCTTTCGTGAATGACATCTTCGAGCGCATTGCTGCAGAGGCTTCACGCCTGGCACACTACAACAAGCGTTCAACCATCACCAGCCGGGAGATCCAGACGGCCGTCAGGCTGCTCCTCCCTGGCGAGCTGGCCAAGCACGCCGTGTCTGAAGGCACCAAGGCTGTCACCAAGTACACCTCCTCAAAGTAGAGAGGTTACACTCTTGGCCATTTACAGGGCAGGCCTCGTCCTGCAGGGCTGTTCGTAAGAGGTCGTAGGCTCCCTCGTCCTTCGGCACCAACACTGAGCTTCCATCCAGGCCCATGAGATTGGAGCAGCGTAGCCCTGGCAGGTGACGCTCTAGTGCAGCCACGGCGTCGTAGCTCGTCGCATGCCCGTCCTGTACCGGCACACGGAAAGCTGGAAATGCAGAGCGGGGAGGCGGACGCACAGCTACTGACACGGAGGGACGAGCAGCAGAGGGATCCCTGAGGGGAGGCCCAGTGCGTACTGCCGGAGAGGGGCCGTTTCCCTGGTGAGCACGCCTCGATCCCTTCCGTACCACGGGGGTAAAACTCTCATCTACATGCAGAGCGGGAGCAGCAGAGGGGGAGAGCTGAGTCGCAGCAGGAGCTTCCAAAGTGCCCTTCGTGGAAGAGAGAGATGGCGGAGCAGGTGCAACCTCCTCCATAGCCTCATGTCGGCGGGCTGCCTTAGCAGAGCGGAAAGAGTCACCTCGCAAGCGAGGTACCACTCCCGTAGATTTGGGTGTGGAGGGGTTTGCACCAGCGGCCTCGTGAGCTGACGAGAGGGAGCTCGAGTCAGAGCAGTGACGCTCCCTCTTTGTGCCTGTGGCAGGGCACGGGATGGAGGGCCTCGACTGAGGAAGCGGGAGGCGGGAATGCCCCTGGGGCCTAGGGATGCTGGATCCCTTCATGCTCACCGGAGCAGGCCAAAAAACTCAGTCAAAAACACACACACACACACACACACACACACACACACACACACACACCTCACACACACAACCACTCAAAAAAGCACAAGCAAACAAAAAACAGCAAAAGTGGCCAGGTCCCTACAGTGACGGGCAACCTATGCTCCCCGCCCTCTAAAGGGCGATGGGAGGCCCCGCCACTGCCCCTTTCGGGTCTTCCCTAGTCTAACAGAGCCGCCCTCACCGCCTCCTATAACCAGGCCCTAAAGGCCCCCCTTCATGGAAGTGCCCTAACGGCACCCCTTCAGGGTTCGGCGTCATACTACGGTGAGGGACACTAACGGCAGGCCAAAAAAAAAAAAAAAAACACCCAGACACTCAGTCACAAACACACACACACTCCCACTCACACCCAGGCAATCTGAGACTAAGTCTCAGAAAAAACCTGTAAAGCAAAAGAAAAGCTTCCTCAGTGCCAGAGACTAAGTCCAAACTGGCAAAAAACGAGGAGAAACAGGCGAAATTCTCCACGAGTGAATGAAACAGTGTTCACAGCTCGAGAGAAAACGGCCAGACCTCCGCACCCAACAGAGTCTGAGCTAGGAGTGACTCGGCCCGTTTGTTTGTTTGTTTGATATTCGTCCCAGTTTCCTGGGACACGGGCAAACAGAGAGCCCGTCACAGGTGCGCACTACTTGCGCGAACTTGCTTTAGCGAGGTGGAGGGTATTTCCTTACCGTAGTAATCAATATGTTTAATGGAGCACGGGCAACAATGCCAGCAGCGTCCATAAAGACGTCACCAGTTCGTTCAAGGGCCGAGTCCAGCTCAGACCTGAGCCTGGTGGTGGCTGGGCAGTCCAGAAGATAATGCAGAAGGGGCTCCTCACAGCTGGACAAGCAATGGGCACATGGGTCTGGCTCCATACCCCTAATTTGCTTATAGCAGAGAAACCCAAGACGCAATCTTCGAAGTCGGACTACAATAAAATTAGGTAGACCTGGGGGGAGCGACAGAAAGGAATAGGACGTGGCAGTAGCATACCATTTTGCAGAGCAAGAGCCCTCCGTGACCCAGAGCTGATGGTCCTCTAGGGATAGTCTTCCTATGGTGGCAGTGAGAGTGCGAATGAGGTGCGAGGGACTAGGGCGTAGTGGGAATGTGATGTCTGGGAGATCGCAAGCTGAGCGCGAAGCGTCATCAGCACGCTCGTTGCCACTAATTCCCACATGTCCCGGGAGCCAGTGAAGGTTAATCGTTGCGCCCCTACGGACAAGAAGTGATGCAAATGTATGAATCGCTGTTAGGAGAAAGACGTTGTCATGCAGCGATAAGGATTGTAATCTCTGAATGGAGGAAAGAGAGTCTGTGTGGATTACGACTCGATTATGACGATGGTGGTGAGCATGGCGCAATGCACCCAGGATGGCCGCAAGTTCCGCCTGGAAAGCGGATACACCTGAAGAGAGTCGCCAAGCTTCCACTAGTTGCCCAGAGACAAAAGCCGCTCCAGCTGCGCCATTAGGGGAAACAGAGCCATCAGTGTAGTAGATGGCTGAGTCTGGTGAGGCCAGAGCTGCCACCCTACTGAGACCCTCCTGGCGAAGGAGTGCTGGAATTGAGGAGCGGGGTTTAGCCTCCGATGGACCAATAATATTAAAAAGAGGAGGATCCCATGGCTGTGGATCAACGTATCCAGGAAAGGGAGAGTCGGGATCTTGACAGAGGCTCGCAGCAGCTCCCAATCCATGGATGGCAGCGGCCGTGGTGCGGGCCCAGTCACGCTGAGAGGCCGGCTCGGGGGGGCGGCAGAGAAGGCGTTTTAGGAGGGCAGAGACAGGCAGGTGAGGCAGGCACTGGATCAGCTTCAGGGTGACAACTGCCGCTCGCAACACAATGCGATGGGCCAGAGATGGCAGCCCACCCTCCATACGCAGATTGACCAGTCGGGTCCAGCGTGGAGCACCCAGCATAATGCGGAGGGCATCATTCTGGATGACCTCCAGAGATCTAGCGACTGGCGGAGCAAGGCCCGTCAAGCAGATGGCGCTGTAGTCCACCAAGGATCGGACTGCGTGTGTATAAAAGGTCCGTAGGACGGAAAATTATGCCCCCAAACTCCGCCTGGACAGATAGCGGAGAGCAGCCATGCGGGTGGATGCACGCTCCCTCAGGTACCGAACATGGCAGGCAAACTTGAGACCCGCATCAAGCCAGACCCCCAAGTACCGATGTGCAGTGACCATGGAGAGCTGATGGCCACTGAGTAGCAGTGGAAAGTCTGGGGGGCGGAGTCCAAATAGCAGGCACTTTGTCTTCTGGAAGTTAATTTTTAGGCCTAACTCAGCACACTTGGCATGGAGCCGAGAAAGGGCCAAGTCTGCCTGTCGGAAACAATCCCTTCTTGTAAATACAAGGGCAAGATCGTCTGCATAACAGAGGAGGGTGACGCCAGGCCCATAATCGAGAGTTAAGAGCCCCTCCATAAGGATATTAAACAGGAGGGGGCTTAGTACGTTCCCCTGTGGCGTGCCATTTAAATGTTTGCAAAAGTGTGAGAGGTGCCCCTGGAATCTGACCCCTGCAGAGCGATCCGTAAAGAAGTCCCTGATCCAGGCTAAAGGCCTGCCTCCCACACCCCTGTCTGCAAGGGCAGCCAGAATAACTGTAGGGCTGGCTAGTTCAAACGCCTTTTCAAGGTCGAGGAAGACGGCCATCCCCCTTCCCCCTCTCAGTTCCCCAAGGAAAGACGCGAGGCAGTGAGTGGCACTCCTACCATGGTGATACGCGAAAATCCTTGGGTGCAGTGGTCCCAGCCGCCAAGCGAGACGAGCCCGCACAATCCTCTCAGCCGTTTTTGCAATACAGCTAAGGAGGGAGATGGGGCGCATGGCGGTAGGATCACTAGGCTTAGGAATCGGGTGTATAACAGCCGCCTTCCACGACCTTGGCAGACGCCCCTCAGACCACGAGAGGTTGATCAGATCAAGTAGGCGCTCGCTGCCGCAATCCCCAGCATGTGACAGCAGTGAATACGTGATTCCGTCCAGTCCAGGCGCAGAGTCCCCCCTGTGGTGCAGTGCTTTTTGAACCTCCCCGCTGGTGATGGGACAATCAGCTGGGTCTGGCCTATCACAGGCAGCCTGAACTGCCGTGGCACGAGCGGTGCATAGCTGAGCCTGTAGAACCTGGACGGATTGCAGGAGATTGCTTGAAGCAGAGCGATCCGTGAAGTGCTGAGCGAGGCGGCTGGCCTCTGCGGCAGGATCAGGATGCGAGGGCGGCCGAGGAGGACGTGGATCGGAGATGGACCTGATTCTCCTCCACATCTCCCTGAGTGTGGAGTGAGCATCTAGGGTACGACACCATCCAATCCACGCCTCCTCCTTGAGGCGGCGTTTCTCTGTGGTGACGTGTCGCGTGACAGCCACCAGGTACCGACGGTGTGGAGATGTGCGACGCCGTCGGTACTGCCTGCGTGCCGCATTTAGCCGCCGGTTCAATTCCTTGACCTTGTTGCAGTAAATCCAGCCGTCCCGATAGCACCTCGCGGACCGACGCTGCAGGGGGATAGCAAGAGAGGCAGCCTGTGAAAAAATACTCGCCACCTGATCTGCTCGTCTCTCGAGGTCTGAGGCGGGAGGAGATGCAGCAAAGGCCCCAGCTAAGGCCTGTGCAAACGCCACCCAGTCGGCCCTGCGGAAGTCCCACCGCAAAGGAGGGGGCGGCATCGGTGGGAGTGGAGCAGTCGGCAGAGTGACCTCTAGGGCAAAATGATCACTGGCGAGGTGTCGGTGCAGCGACCATGTTGCCGAGCTCGCAAGGGGGGAGGACACAAACGCCAAGTCCAGACGCCCCCCGTCAATATGTGTGGCCTCAGTGGTGTCGTTTAATAGGGCAACACCACCCACCTCCTCCAGTATTAAAGAGATGTGTCGTCCTGCATCGTTGGGCCGAAGAGGCGAAGAGAGCAGGGCGTGGTGGGCATTGAAGTCGCCCCCAATGTACACAGCTCCCCTGGCAGCTTGGGAGAAAAGTTCCCCCAACTCCAGGGTGCTCCTCTGGCTCCGGTATACATTGTATACCGTTAGGGGCGACGTCGCCAGATGGAGAACCACGCCCTGAACCTCCACATCAGGTCCACAGAAAGGAGGGGGCTCACAATCCGTGCACTCGATGTGGTCCCGGACCAGAACGGCACATCCCCGTGTAACGCCACGAATATACGGGAGGAGATGGGTGGTGTATCCCAAGAGATGGAAAGAGGAATTGCCTGGGAGCAGGGTCTCCTGCAGGAGAATGACATCAGGGCGGTCCTTTGCGGCCGCTTCCTGCAAAAGGGGGAGCTTGCTCCGTGCTCCCAAGCAATTCCACTGGAGGAGCCTGAGAGAGCGGTCTACTGGCCGTCCGGCGACAGTTGCGGACGGTCGTTCTCCTGCAGCAGTGGTGAGGCCCTCTCCATCACTCTGGACCCTGATGGTATTAGGGTTTGCCTCAAACGATGACGCTGACGGGGCAGCTGTGCGGTAGACAGAGCATTGGGAGGTCGTGGCCTGACCCTCTTGGACGGCCGAGTTGTCCTGTGCGGTGTGGGACGAGGTCGCCCTGCCGAACGAGCTGGGCGGCGAGGGGACAGAGGAGCACCTAGGTTCGCCATCTTCCTCTCGATCGCCCGGTCCACGAGGCGATTGGCAGCTTCGGCAAGAGGCTCGGTTGGGAGAGGGATGTCGAGGGTGGAAGCTATTGTCTTTGCTAGGGTCGTCGCGAGCTCTATTGCAAAGGTCCTGAGCTCCTCCGTTGTGAAGGAGATCACTGGAGGAGCAGGAGCGAGGGGTGGACTGGGTGTGGAGGCAGACACTGGTGGCGGAATGGACATTGGCCGACTGGTCGCTACAGTGGGAAGTGGTGGCGAGACAGGCGGCTGTTGGCGGTGGACCTCTGCTGTGGTCTGTACCACAGTCAGAGCTGAGGGCAATGGAGGGAACTCTTGGTCGCTGAGAGGTGGTGGGCACTGAGTGAGAGGGCGGCGCTGTTGTCCCCAGACGAAGGTGCCTGGGGGAGCTGGAGTGGCACTGGCGGTTTGCTGCTCTTGCACCCACGCAACCTGCCTCTCTCGGCCCTGGTTCACCTTCTTGACCCTCGCAGGGCAACTGGGGTGCCAGGCATGGTGTCGCCCTGAGCAATTGGGGCATTTTGCTGTTGTCGGCTCTCCCGCTTTGAGCTGCTGCAGGCACTGCTCCGTGTCGTGTGCTCCACTGCATATCCCGCAGATGATGGGGCGGTTGCAGGTGGCGCGATGGTGGCCGAAACGATGACACCTGTAGCAGCGCAGCGGCTCGGGCGTGAAGGGGTGGAGATAAAACACCCCCCAATTGCCCAGGTCGACCGATTTTACTAGAGGTCCCCGCAGCGTTACACGGACCTGCAGCGTCTCCTCCCGCGTACGCTGATTTTGGCATCGTACTGCCTCTTCGATGAGGTCGTGTTGGAGTAGGATATTCACTGGCATACGCCGGGGATATCCCATCACCACCGCCTTTGTCGTATGGCCGCCTTGGGGCAGTTCGACGATCTTGACGATCGGGGCCTCCTCCTGTGCCACTGCTTTCAGGCGAAGGTACGATCCCTCTTCGGTGGGGATCAGCACACAGCTTTCATCGCGACCAAAGCGATTCATGGCCGCAAGGCCGGGCAGGTGTCGCTCCAGAGCCGCTACCGCGTCGTAGCTGGTGCTGAATCCTTCCTGAAGAGGGACCCGAAAGGCCGGGAAAGCAGAGTGTGGAGGCTGAGGAGCCGCAACTGTGACTGAGGGGCGTGCAGCGGGGGGAGGCCGCCAAGGCCCTGGAGGCTTCGATGCTGGTGGCAGTGCGTTTCCCTGCGGAGCTCGCCGTGTTTTACGCTTCACAGGGCTGAAGCCTTCATCATCAGGAGAGGCAGCAGGTACAGCAGAAGGGGCTGCAGGTAGTGTATGCTCCACATGGGGTGGCTCATTATGGCTGGTTGCGGTGGTAGGTCCCAAAGGAGCAGAAGGTGGCGTGGCAAGGTCAGGTGTCAGGCAGCAAGGGGCCTTGGGAGGAGTGGCAGCCTTACGGGTTGCGCCAGTGGCTGGTTCAATGGCAGAAGCATCTGAAACTCCCTCCATCGCCTCATGTACACGTGCAACCTTGGCCGCACGTGTGGAAGTGGAAGGGGGGGATGAGGCATCATCCTTAGGATTGGGAGAGAGCCTTGCAGGCCTGGAAGGGGAGGCGACAGGGGCCTCGCCAGACGTCGACGAGCGAGAGCTGGCATCAGATAGATGCCGCTCCCGCTTCGCACCTGGCACAGTTGCAGGGCCAGAAGGCCGCTGCTTGCAAGACTTAGGAGAGGAGCGTGGGCCAGTAGTCCCGCCAGGCGTCGACGAGCGAGAGCTGGCATCGGACAGACGCCGCTCTCGCTTCGCACCTGACACAGTAGCAGGGCGGACAGGCCTCTGCTTGGAAGACAAGGGGAGGGCTTGCCCTGTGGGCCTAGGGACCTGGGTCCCCTTCATGGTCTCCGCCAGACAGACGCGAACACAAACACTCACAGACACCACTCACACACATATACCACACACCCACCAAAACAGACACACAAAAGAAAAACACGGCAAAAAAAAGGCCCTACAGTAGAGGGGACCTAAAACTCCCCGCCCTCTAAAGGGCGACGAAGGAGACCCACTACTGCCCCGTGAGGGACTTAACCTAACCCTAACAGAAAAGCCGCCCCCAACGCTTCCTATAACCAGGCCCTAAAGGCCCCCCCTCATGGAAGTGCCCTAACGGCACCCCTTCAGGGTTCGGCGTCGTACCACGTTGGGGGACACTAGCGGCTGGCCGTGAAAAAAAAAAAAAAAAAAAAAAAAAAAAAACACCCCCACACACACAGGCTCGCTCACACACACACACACACACAAGCAAGCAGGGCCTATCTGTCAGAGACAGAGTCTCGCCCAAAACGAGAGAAACAACTGAAAATTGTTCTCAGTGAAAAGGACTAAGTCCAATGAAGCCAAAAGGTTCGAAAACTCCCGAAAATCTGTCTCAGGCAACGATACAGAGTCGATAGCTCGGGAGAGACTAGCCAGACGTCTTCTCACCACGAGAGCTAGACAGGGAGTGACTCGGCCCGTTTGTTTGTTTGTGAGATATTCGTCCCAGTTTCCTGGGACACGGGCAAACAGAGAGCCCGTCAGAGGTGCGCACTACTTGCGCGAACTTGCTTTATCGAGGTGGAGGGTAATTCCTTACCGTAGTAAGTAATATATTTAATGGAGCATTGGCAACAATGCCAGCAGCGTCCCTGAAGACATCACCAGTACGGGCTAGGGCCGAGTCGAGCTCAGACCTGAGCCTGGTGGTGGCTGGGCAGTCCAGAAGATAATGCAAAAGGGGCTCCTCACAGCTGGCCAAGCAATGTTCACACGGGTCTGGCTCCATACCCCTAATTTGCTTGTAGCAAAGAAACCCAAGACGCAATCTTCGAAGTCGGACTACAATAAAGTTAGGTAGTCCTGGGGGGAGCGACAGAAGGGAATACAACGTGGCAGTAGCATACCATTTTGCAGAGCAAGAGCCCTCCGTGACCCAGAGTTGATGGTCCTCTTGGGATAGTCTTCCTATGGTGGCAGTAAGAGTGCGGATGAGGTGCGAAGGACTAGGGCGTAATGGGAATGTGATGTCTGGGAGATCGCAAGCTGAGCGCGCCGCGTCATCAGCACGCTCGTTGCCACTAATTCCCACATGTCCCGGGAGCCAGTGAAGGTTAATCGTTGCGCCCCTATGGACAAGGAGTGATGCAAATGTATGAATCGCTGTTAGGAGAAAGACGTTGTCATGCAGCGAGAAGGATCGTAATCTCTGAATGGAGGAAAGAGAGTCTATGTGGATTATGACTCGACTGCGACGATGGTGGTGAGCATGGCGCAATGCACCCAGGATGGCCGCAAGTTCCGCCTGGAAAGCGGAGATACCTGAAGAGAGTTGCCAAGCTTCCACTATTTGCCCAGAGACAAAGGCCGCTCCAGCTGCGCCATTAGGGGAAACAGAGCCATCAGTGTAGTAGATGGCTGAGTCTGGTGAGGCCAGAGCTGCCACCCTACTGAGACCCTCCTGGCGAAGGAGTGCTGGAATCAAGGAGCGGGGTTTAGCCTCCGATGGACCAATAATATTAAAAAGAGGAGGATCCCATGGCGGTGGATCAACGTATCCAGGAAAGGGAGAGTCGGGATCTTGACAGAGGCTCGCAGCAGCTCCCAATCCATGGATGGCAGCAGCTGTGGTGCGGGCCCAGTCACGCTGAGGGGCCGGCTCGGGGGGGCGGCAGAGAAGGCGTTTTAGGAGGGCAGAGACAGGCAGGTGAGGCAGGCACTGGATCAGCTTCAGGGTGACAATTGCTGCCCGTAACACAATGCGATGGGCCAGAGATGGCAGCCCACCCTCCATACGCAGATTGACCAGTCGGGTCCAGCGTGGAGCACCCAGCATAATGCGGAGGGCATCATTCTGGATGACCTCCAGAGATCTAGCGACTGGCGGAGCAAGGCCCGTCAAGCAGATGGCGTTGTAGTCTACTAAGGATCGGATGGCGTGAATATAAAAGGTCCGGAGGACAGAAAATGATGCCCCCAAACTCCGCCTGGAGAGGTATCTGAGAGCAGCCATTCGGGTGGAAGCACGCTCCCTCAGATACCGTACATGGCAAGCAAAGGTGAGGCCCCCATCTAGCCAAACCCCCAGATACTGGTGGACGGTGACCATGGAGAGCTGATGACCTCCAAGCAGCAGTGGAAAGTCGGGGGGGCGGAGGCCAAAAGGCAGACACTTCGTCTTAGCAAAGTTGATTTTAAGGCCTAGCTCGTTGCACTTTGCATGCAACCGAGCAAGGGCCAAGTCCGCCTGTTTAAAACAGTCTCTCTGTGTAAACACGAGGGCCAGATCGTCAGCGTAACAGAGTAGTGTTATGCCAGGCCCATATTCGACAAAAAGGAGCTCCTCCATCAGGACATTGAACAGTATAGGGCTCAAAACGCTTCCCTGGGGGGTGCTATTGGTATGCGGGTGAAAAGGGGAGAGGTGCCCCTGAAAGCGGACCCCCGCAGTGCGGTCACTAAAAAAATCCAGGACCCAGGATATGAGCCTGCCCCCTACTCCCCTGGCCGCAAGAGCTGCCAAGATAATGGTTGGGTTCGCCAGTTCGAATGCCTTCTCGAGGTCGAGGAAGATGACCATCCCCCGTCCGCCCCTCAGCTCCCCAAGGAATGATGCAAGGCAGTGGGTGGCACTCCTGCCGGGGTGATATGCATAAATCCTTGGGTGCAGCGGTCCCAGCCGCCAAGCAAGACGAGCCCGTACAACCCTCTCAGCTGTCTTTGCAAAGCAACTGAGCAGGGAGATGGGGCGCATGGCAGTGGGATCGCGAGGTTTCGGAATCGGGTGGATGACCGCCATCTTCCACGACCTCGGTAGACGCCCCTCAGACCACGAGAGGTTGAGCAAATCAAGCAGACGCTCTCTACCGCAATCACCAGCATGACTTAAAATGGAGTACGTGACCCCATCGAGCCCCGGTGCAGTGTCCTCCCGGCGCCTCAGCGCTTTTTGAAGCTCTCCGCTGGTGATGGGACAGTCAGCGGGGTCAGGTGTATTGCACGCCGTCTGAATGGCCGCAATGCGAGAGGCGGACAGCTGCACTTGTAAGGCTCGGACAGACTGCGGAAGATTGGAAGAGGCTGAGCGGTCAGCGAAATGCTGGGCAAGACGGCTGGCCTCAGCGGCAGGGTCAGGGTGGGAGGGCGGACGAGGAGGACGTGGATCGGAGATGGACCTGATTCTCCCCCACATCTCACGGAGTGTGGAGTGAGAATCCAGGGTGCGACACCATCCGATCCACGCCTCCTATTTAAGGCGACGCTTTTCAGTAACCACATGCCGGGTCACAGCAACCAGGTACCGGCGGTGCGGAGATGTTCGGCGCCGCCGGTACTGCCTGCGTGCTGCATTTAGCCTATGGTTCAATTCCCTGACCCTGTCGCAGTAAAACCAGCCGTCCCGGTAGCATCCCGCCGAGCGCCGCTGCAATGGAATGGCAAGAGAGGCAGTGTGCGAAAACATATTTGCTGCTTGATTTGCCCGGCTCTCGAGGTCTGAGGAGGGAGAGGATGTCGCAAAGGCCGCCGTGAGAGCACGGTCAAAGGCCGCCCAATCCGCCTTGCGTAGATCCCATCGTGGTGTGGGAGGGGGGGAGGGGGGAGGGGGGCGAGAGGCAAGCCAACAAGAGTAGCGAAGTGGTCACTCGCAAGGTGTGGGTGGAGTGACCATGACGCCAGGCCTGACAGAGGGGTTGAGACAAAGGAGAGGTCGAGGCGACCTCCTCCAATATGAGTGGGCTCTGTCGTGTTGTTTAGGAGGGAGACACCACCCATCTCCTCCAGAAGTAAAGAAATATGCCGTCCTGCTTCATTGGACTGAAGAGGCGATGATAGAAGGGCGTGGTGGGCATTGAAGTCGCCCCCAATGTACACGGCCCCCCTGGCAGCTTGGGAGAAAAGTTCCCCCAACTCCAGGGTGCTCCTCTGGCTTCGGTATACGTTGTATACCGTCAGGGGCGACATAGCCAGATGGAGGACCACGCCCTGAACCTCCACATCTGGTCCACAGAAAGGAGGGGACTCACAATCCGTGCACGCGATGTGGTCCCGGACCAGAACGGCACATCCCCGTGTAACGCCACGAATATACGGGAGGAGATGGGTGGTGTATCCCGAGAGATGGAAAGTGGAATTGCCTGGGAGCAGGGTCTCCTGCAGGAGAATGACATGAGGGCGGTCCCGTGCGGCCGCCTCCTGCAAAAGGGGGAGCTTGCTCCGTGCTCCCAAGCAATTCCACTGGAGGAGCCTGAGAGAGCGGTCTACTGGCCGTCCGGTGACAGTTGCGGACGGTCGTTCTCCTGCAGCAGTGGTGAGGCCCTGTCCATCACTTTGGACCCTGATGGTGGTAGGGTTTGCCCCAAACGATGTCGATGACGAGGCAGCTGTGCGGCCGAAGGCAGAGCATTGGGAGGTCGTGACCTGACTCTCTTGGGCGGGCGAGCAGACCTGTGCGGTGTGGGACGGGGTCGCCCTGCAGAACGAGCTGGGCGGCGAGGGGACAGAGGAGCACCTAGGCTCGCCATCTTCCTTTCGATCGCCTGGTCCACTAGGCGATTGGCAGCTTCGGCAAGGGGCTCTGTTGGGAGAGGGATGTCGAGGGTTAAGGCGACTGTTTTGGCGAGGGTCAGCGCCAGCTCCGTGGCAAAGGTCCTGAGCTCCTCCATTGTGAATGAGATCACTGGAGGAGCAGGAGCGGTTGGTGGACTGGGTGTGGAGCCAGGCACTGGTGGTGGAACAGGCAGTGGCTGGCTGGTCTCTACAGGTGGAAGTGCTGGCGAGACAGGCGGCTGCTGGCGGTGGACCTCGGCTGTGGTCTGGACCACAGTCAGAGCTGAGGGCAATGGAGGGAACTCCTGGTCGCTGAGAGGTGGTGGGCACTGGATGAGAGGGCGGCGCTGTGTGCCCAAGATGAAAGTGCCAGGGGGAGCTGGAGTAGCGCTGGCGGCCTGGTTCTCCTGCACAAACGCTACCTGCCTCTCCCGACCCTGGTTCACTCGAAGAACCCACGCGGGGCAGCTGGGGTCCAGGCGTGGTGTCGCCCGGAGCAGTTGGGGCACTTGGCCGCAACTGGTTGTTTCTCCTTGTACCACTGGAGGCACTCGGCCGTGTCGTGGCCGCCACTGCACATGCCGCAGATGACGGGGCGGTTGCAGTTGGCACGGTGGTGCCCGTAGCGCTGGCAGCGGTAGCAACGGAGAGGCTCCGGGGTGAAGGGGCGAAGGTGATACGTTCCCCAGTTCCCTAGGTCGATGGAAGGGATCAGAGGACCCCGCAGGGTGACAACGACCTGACGAGTCTCTTCCCGGGTCCGCGTTTTCTGGCAGCGGGTCGCCTCTTCGACCTGAGGGTGGTGAAGGAGGATCTCCAAAGGCATTCTCAAGGGATAACCCATGACAACCGCCTTCGTCGACTGTTGGCCGGGCGTCAGCTCGACTAGTTTCACAGGGCAGGCCTCGTCCTGCATAGCTGATCTCAATAGGTCGTAGGCTCCCTCGTCCTTCGGCACCAACACCGAGCTGCCATCTCGACCTATCAGGTTGGAGCAGCGTAGCCCTGGCAGGTGACGCTCTAGTGCAGCCACGGCGTCGTAGCTCGTCGCATGGCCGTCCTGTACCGGCACACGGAAAGCTGGAAATGCAGAGCGGGGAGGCGGACGCACAGCTACTGACACGGAGGGACGAGCAGCAGTGGGATCCCTGAGGGGAGGCCCAGTGCGTACTGCCGGAGAAGGGCCGTTTCCCTGGCGAGCACGCCTCGATCCCTTGCGTATCACGGGGGTGAAACCCTCATCTTCCTGCAGAGCGGGATCAGCAGAGGGGGGGAGCTGAGTCGCAGCAGGAGCCTCCGAAGTGCCCTTGGTGGAAGAGAGAGATGGTGGAGTGGGTGCAACCTCCTCCATAGCCTCATGTCGGCGGGCCGCCTTGGCAGAGCGGGTAGAGTCACCACGCAAGCGAGGTGCCACTCTCGTGGATGTTAGTGTGGAGGGGTTTGCACACGCGGCCTCGTGAGCTGACGAGAGAGAGCTCGAGTCAGAGCAGTGACGCTCCCTCTTTGTGCCTGTGGCAGGGCACGGGATGGAGGGCCTCGACTGAGGAAGCGGGAGGCGGGAATGCCCCTGGGGCCTAGGGATGCTGGATCCCTTCATGCTCACCGGAGCAGGCCAAAAAACTCAGTCAAAAAACACACACACACACACACACACACCTCACACACACAACCACTCAAAAAAGCACAAGCAAACAAAAAACAGCAAAAGTGGCCAGGTCCCTACAGTGACGGGCAACCTATGCTCCCCGCCCTCTAAAGGGCGATGGGAGGCCCCGCCACTGCCCCTTTCGGGTCTTCCCTAGTCTAACAGAGCCGCCCTCACCGCCTCCTATAACCAGGCCCTAAAGGCCCCCCTTCATGGAAGTGCCCTAACGGCACCCCTTCAGGGTTCGGCGTCGTACTACGGTGAGGGACACTAACGGCAGGCCAAAAAAAAAAAAACACCCACACACTCAGTCACAAACACACACACACTCCCACTCACACCCAGGCAATCTGAGACTAAGTCTCAGAAAAAACCTGTAAAGCAAAAGAAAAGCTTCCTCAGTGCCAGAGACTAAGTCCAAACTGGCAAAAAACGAGGAGAAACAGGCGAAATTCTCCACGAGTGAATGAAACAGTGTTCACAGCTCGAGAGAAAACGGCCAGACCTCCGCACCCGACAGAGTCTGAGCTAGGAGTGACTCGGCCCGTTTGTTTGTTTGTTTGATATTCGTCCCAGTTTCCTGGGACACGGGCAAACTGAGAGCCCGTCAGAGGTGCGCACTACTTGCACGAACTTGCTTTAGCGAGGTGGAGGATAATCCTTTACCGTAGTAATCAATATGTTTAATGGAGCACGGGCAACAACGGCTGCAGCGTCCATAAAGACGTCACCAGTTCGTTCAAGGGGCGAGTCCAGCTCAGACCTGAGCATGGTGGTGGCTGGGCAGTCCAGAAGATAATGAAGAAGGGGCTCCTCACAGCTGGACAAGCAATGGGCACATGGGTCTGGCTCCATACCCACAATTTGCTTATAGCAGAGAAACCCAAGACGCAATCTTCGAAGCCGGACTACAATAAAATTAGGTAGACCTGGGGGGGGCAGCAGGAGGGAATAGGACGTGGCAGTAGCATACCATTTTGCAGAGCAAGAGCCCTCCGTGACCCAGAGCTGATGGTCCTCTAGGGATAGTCTTCCTATGGTGGCAGTGAGAGTGCGAATGAGGTGCGAGGGACTAGGTCGTAGTGGAAATGTGATGTCTGGAAGATCACAAGCTGAGCGCGCAGCGTGATCAGCACGTTCGTTGCCACTGATTCCCACATGTCCCGGGAGCCAGTGCAGGTTAATCGTTGCGCCCCTATGGACAAGAAGTGATGCGAATGTATGGATCGCTGTTAGGAGGAAGACGTTGTCATGCAGCGAGAAAGATCGTAATCTCTGAATCGAGGAAAGAGAGTCTGTGTGGATTATGACTCGGTTGCGACGATGGTGGTGAGCATGGCGCAAAGCACCCAGGATGGCCCCAAGTTCCGCCTGGAAAGCGGATACACCTGAAGAGAGTCGCCAAGCTTCCACTATTTGCCCAGTGACAAAGGCTGCTCCAGCTGCGCCATTGGGGGAAACAGAGCCATCAGTGTAATAGATGGCTGAGTCTGGTAAGGCCAGAGCTGCCACCCTACTGAGACCCTCCTGGCGAAGGAGTGCTGGAATCGAGGAGCGGGGTTTAGCCTCCGATGGACAAAATATATTAAAAAGAGGAGGATCCCATGGCGGTGGATCAACATATTCGGAAAAGGGGGAGTCGGGGTCTTGACAGAGGCTCGCCGCAGCTCCCAGTCCATGGATGACAGCAGCCGTGTTGCGAGCCCAGTCACGCTGAGGGGCCGGCTCAGGTGGGCGGCTGAGAAGGCGTTTTAGGAGGGCAGTGACGGGCAGGTGAGGCAGGCACTGGATCATCTTCAGTGTGACGATTGCCGCTCGTAACATAATGCGATGGGCCAGAGACGGCACCCCGCCCTCCATACGCAGATTTACAATCCGGGTCCAACGTGGAGCACCCAGCATGATGCGGAGTGCATCGTTCTGGATGACCTCCAGAGATCGAGACACTGGTGGAGTGAGACCAGTTAGACAGATGGCACTGTAGTCCACCAGAGATCGGATTGCGTGAATATAAAAGGTCCGGAGGACAGAAAATGATGCCCCCAAACTCCGCCTGGAGAGGTATCTGAGAGCAGCCATTCGGGTGGAAGCACGTTCCCTCAGATACCGTACATGGCAAGCAAAGGTGAGGCCCCCATCTAGCCAAACCCCCAGATACTGGTGGACGGTGACCATTGAGAGCTGATGACCTCCAAGCAGCAGTGGAAAGTCGGGGGGGCGGAGGCCAAAAGGCAGACACTTCGTCTTAGCAAAGTTGATTTTAAGCCCTAGCTCGTTGCACTTTGCGTGTAACCGAGAAAGGGCCAAGTCTGCCTGTTGAAAACAGTCTCTCCGTGTAAACACGAGGGCCAGATCGTCAGCGTAACAGAGTAGAGTTATGCCAGGCCCATATTCAACAAAAAGGAGCTCCTCCATCAGGACATTGAACAGGATAGGGCTCAAAACTCTTCCCTGGGGGGTGCCATTGGTATGCGGGTGAAAAGGGGAGAGGTGCCCCTGAAAGCGGACCCCCGCAGTGCGGTCACTAAAAAAATCCCGGACCCAGGATATGAGCCTGCCCCCTACTCCCCTGGCCGCAAGAGCTGCCAAGATAACGGTGGGGTTCGCCAGTTCGAATGCCTTCTCGAGGTCGAGGAAGATGGCCATCCCCCGTCCGCCCCTCAGCTCCCCAAGGAATGATGCAAGGCAGTGGGTGGCACTCCTGCCTGGGTGATATGCATAAATCCTTGGGTGCAGCGGTCCCAGCCGCCAAGCAAGACGAGCCCGCACAACCCTCTCAGCTGTCTTTGCAAAGCAACTGAGCAGGGAGATGGGGCGCATGGCAGTGGGATCGCGAGGTTTCGGAATCGGGTGGATGACCGCCATCTTCCACGACCTCGGTAGACGCCCCTCAGACCACGAGAGGTTGAGCAAATCAAGCAGACGCTCTCTACCGCAATCTCCAGCATGACTTAAAATGGAGTACGTTACCCCATCGAGCCCCGGTGCAGTGTCTTCCCGGCGCCTCAGCGCTTTTTGAAGCTCTCCGCTGGTGATGGGACAGTCAGCGGGGTCAGGTGTATTGCACGCCGTCTGAATGGCCGCAATGCGAGAGGCGGACAGCTGCACTTGTAAGGCTCGGACAGACTGCGGGAGATTGGAAGAGGCTGAGCGGTCAGCGAAATGCTGGGCAAGACGGCTGGCCTCAGCGGCAGGGTCAGGGTGAGAGGGCGGACGAGGAGGACGTGGATCGGAGATGAACCTGATTCTCCCCCACATCTCACGGAGCGTGGAGTGAGAATCCAGGGTGCGACACCATCCGATCCACGCCTCCTCTTTAAGGCGACGCTTTTCAGTAACCACATGCCGAGTCACAGCAACCAGGCACCGGCGGTGCGGAGATGTTCGGCGCCGCCGGTACTGCCTGCGTGCTGCATTCAGCCTATGGTTCAATTCCCTGACCCTGTCGCAGTAAAACCAGCCGTCCCGGTAGCATCTCGCCGAGCGCCGCTGCAATGGAATGGCAAGAGAGGCAGCGTGCGAAAACATATTTGCTGCTTGATTTGCCCGGCTCTCGAGGTCTGAGGCGGGAGAGGATGTCGCAAAGGCCGCCGTGAGAGCACGGTCAAAGGCCGCCCAATCCGCCTTGCGTAGATCCCATCGTGGTGTGGGAGGCGGGGGAGGGGGGAGGGGGGCGAGAGGCAAGCCAACAAGAGTAGCGAAGTGGTCACTCGCAAGGTGTGGGTGGAGTGACCATGACGCCAGGCCTGACAGAGGGGTTGAGACAAAGGAGAGGTCGAGGCGACCTCCTCCAATATGAGTGGGCTCTGTCGTGTTGTTTAGGAGGGAGACACCACCCATCTCCTCCAGAAGTAAAGAAATGTGCCGTCCTGCTTCATTGGACTGAAGAGGCGATGACAGAAGGGCGTGGTGGGCATTGAAGTCGCCCCCAATGTACACGGCCCCCCTGGCAGCTTGGGAGAAAAGTTCCCCCAACTCCAGGGTGCTCCTCTGGCTTCGGTATACATTGTAAACCGTCAGGGGCGACGTCGCCAGATGGAGAACCACGCCCTGAACCTCCACATCAGGTCCACAGAAAGGAGGGGACTCACAATCCGTGCACGCGATGTGGTCCCAGACCAGAACGGCACATCCCCGTGTAACGCCACGAATATACGGGAGGAGATGGGTGGTGTATCCCGAGAGATGGAAAGTGGAATTGCCTGGGAGCAGGGTCTCCTGCAGGAGAATGACATCAGGGCGGTCCCGTGCGGCCGCCTCCTGCAAAAGGGGGAGCTTGCTCCGTGCTCTCAAGCAATTCCACTGGAGGAGCCTGAGAGAGCGGTCTACTGGCCGTCCGGCGACAGTTGCGGACGGTCGTTCTCCTGCAGCAGTGGTGAGGCCCTGTCCATCACTTTGGACCCTGATGGTGGTAGGGTTTGCCCCAAACGATGACGCTGACGAGGCAGCTGTTCGGTGGAAGACAGCGCATTGGGAGGTCGTGGCTTTACCCTCTTGGACGAGCGAGCTGTCCTGTGCGGTGTGGGACGGGGTCGCCCTGCCGAACGAGCTGGGCGGCGAGGGGACAGAGGAGCACCTAGGCTCGCCATCTTCCTTTCGATCGCCTGGTCCACTAGGCAATTGGCAGCCTCGGCAAGGGGCTCTGTTGGGAGAGGGATGTCGAGGGTTAAGGCGACTGTTTTGGCGAGGGTCAGCGCCAGCTCCATGGCAAAGGTCCTGAGCTCCTCCGTTGTGAATGAGATCACCGGAGGAGCAGGAGCGGTTGGTGGACTGGGTGTGGAGCCAGGCACTGGTGGCGGAACAGTCAGTGGCTGGCTGGTCTCTACAGGTGGAAGTGCTGGCGAGACAGGCGGCTGCTGGCGATGGACCTCGGCTGTGGTCTGGACCACAGTCAGGGCTGAGGGCAATGGAGGGAACTCCTGGTCGCTGAGAGGTGGTGGGCGCTGGATGAGAGGGCGGCGCTGTTGGCCCAAATGAAAGTGCCAGGGGGAGCTGGAGTGGCGCTGGTGGCCTGGCTTTCCTTTACAAAAGCAACCTGCCTCTCTCGACCCTGGTTCACTCGGTGAACCCTCGCGGGGCAGCTGGGGTGCCAGGCGTGGTGTCGTCCGGAGCAGTTGGGGCACTTGGCCGCAACTGGTTGCTTCGCCTTGTACCGCTGGAGGCACTCGGCCGTGTCGTGGCCGCCACTGCACATGCCGCAGATGACGGGGCGGTTGCAGTTGGCACGGTGGTGCCCGTAGCGTTGGCAGCGGTAGCAACGGAGAGGCTCTGGGGTGAAGGGGCGAAGGTGATATGTTCCCCAGTTCCCCAGGTCTATGGCAGGGATCAGAGGACCCCGCAGGGTGACAATGACCTGTCGAGTCTCCTCTCGGGTCCGCGTGTTTTGGCATCGGGTTGCCTCCTCGACTTGAGGGTGGTGAAGGAGAATCTCTATGGGCATTCTCAAGGGATAGCCCATGACCACTGCCTTTGTAGACTGTTGACCAGGCATCAGCTCTACTAGCTTTACAGGGCAGGCCTCGTCCTGCAGGGCTGTTCTTAAGAGGTCGTAGGCTCCCTCGTCCTTTGGCACCAACACTGAGCTTCCATCCCAACCCATGAGATTGGAGCAGCGTAGCCCTGGCAGGTGACGCTCTAGTGCAGCCACAGCGTCGTAGCTCGTCGCATGCCCGTCCTGGACCGGCACACGGAAAGCTGGAAATGCAGAGCGGGGAGGCGGACGCACAGCTACCGACACGGAGGGACGAGCAGCAGAGGGATCCCTGAGGGGAGGCCCAGTGTGCACTGCCGGAGAAGGGCCGTTTCCCTGGCGAGCACGCCTCGATCCCTTGCGTATCACGGGTGTGAAACCCTCATCTTCCTGCAGAGCGGGATCAGCAGAGGGGGGGAGCTGAGTCGCAGCAGGAGCCTCCGAAGTGCCCCTGGTGGAAGAGAGAGATGGTGGAGCAGGTGTAACCTCCTCCATAGCCTCATGTCGGCGGGCCGCCTTGGCAGAGCGGGTAGAGTCACCACGCAAGCGAGGTGCCACTCTCGTGGATGTTGGTGTAGAGGGGTTAGCACACGCGGCCTCGTGAGCTGACGAGAGGGAGCTCGAGTCAGAGCAGTGACGCTCCCTCTTTGTGCCTGTGGCAGGGCACGGGATGGAGGGCCTCGACTGAGGAAGCGGGAGGCGGGAATGCCCCTGGGGCCTAGGGATGCTGGATCCCTTCATGCTCACCGGAGCAGGCCAAAAAACTCAGTCAAAAACACACACACACACACACACACACACACACACAACCACTCAAAAAAGCACAAGCAAACAAAAACAGCAAAAGTGGCCAGGTCCCTACAGTGACGGGCAACCTATGCTCCCCGCCCTCTAAAGGGCGATGGGAGGCCCCGCCACTGCCCCTTTCGGGTCTTCCCTAGTCTAACAGAGCCGCCCTCACCGCCTCCTATAACCAGGCCCTAAAGGCCCCCCTTCATGGAAGTGCCCTAACGGCACCCCTTCAGGGTTCGGCGTCGTACTACGGTGAGGGACACTAACGGCAGGCCAAAAAAAAAAAAAAAAAAAAAAAAACACCCACACACTCAGTCACAAACACACACACACTCCCACTCACACCCAGGCAATCTGAGACTAAGTCTCAGAAAAACCTGTAAAACGGCAAAAGAAAAGCTTCCTCAGTGCCAGAGACAAAGTCGAAAACAGGCAAAAAACGAGGAAAACAGGCGAAAATCGTCAAGAGTAAATGAACCAGAGTTCAGAGCTCGAGCAAAATCAGCCAGACCTCCTCACCCGACAGAGTCTGAGCTAGGAGTGACTCGGCCCGTTTGTTTGTTTATTTGTTTGATATTCGTCCCAGTTTCCTGGGACACGGGCAAACTGAGAGCCCGTCAGAGGTGCGCACTACTTGCGCGAACTTGCTTTAGCGAGGTGGAGGATAATCCTTTACCGTAGTAATCAATATATTTAATGGAGCACGGGCAACAACGGCTGCAGCGTCCATAAAGACGTCACCAGTTCGTTCAAGGGGCGAGTCCAGCTCAGACCTGAGCATGGTGGTGGCTGGGCAGTCCAGAAGATAATGAAGAAGGGGCTCCTCACAGCTGGACAAGCAATGGGCACATGGGTCTGGCTCCATACCCACAATTTGCTTGTAGCAGAGAAACCCAAGACGCAATCTTCGAAGCCGGACTACAATAAAATTAGGTAGACCTGGGGGGGGCAGCAGGAGGGAATAGGACGTGGCAGTAGCATACCATTTTGCAGAGCAAGAGCCCTCCGTGACCCAGAGCTGATGGTCCTCTAGGGATAGTCTTCCTATGGTGGCAGTGAGAGTGCGGATGAGGTGCGAGGGACTAGGTCGTAGTGGAAATGTGATGTCTGGAAGATCACAAGCTGAGCGCGCAGCGTGATCAGCACGCTCGTTGCCACTGATTCCCACATGTCCCGGGAGCCAGTGCAGGTTAATCGTTGCGCCCCTATGGACAAGAAGTGATGCGAATGTATGGATCGCTGTTAGGAGGAAGACGTTGTCATGCAGCGAGAAAGATCGTAATCTCTGAATCGAGGAAAGAGAGTCTGTGTGGATTATGACTCGGTTGCGACGATGGTGGTGAGCATGGCGCAAAGCACCCAGGATGGCCGCAAGTTCCGCCTGGAAAGCGGATACACCTGAGGAGAGTCGCCAAGCTTCCACTATTTGCCCAGTGACAAAGGCTGCTCCAGCTGCGCCATTGGGGGAAACAGAGCCATCAGTGTAATAGATGGCTGAGTCTGGTAAGGCCAGAGCTGCCACCCTACTGAGACCCTCCTGGCGAAGGAGTGCTGGAATCGAGGAGCGGGGTTTAGCCTCCGATGGACAAATTATATTAAAAAGAGGAGGATCCCATGGCGGTGGATCAACATATCCGGAAAAGGGGGAGTCGGGGTCTTGACAGAGGCTCGCCGCAGCTCCCAGTCCATGGATGACAGCGGCCGTGTTGCGAGCCCAGTCACGCTGAGGGGCCGGCTCGGGTGGGCGGCCGAGAAGGCGTTTTAGGAGGGCAGTGACGGGCAGGTGAGGCAGGCACTGGATCATCTTCAGTGTGACGATTGCCGCTCGTAACATAATGCGATGGGCCAGAGACGGCACCCCGCCCTCCATACGCAGATTTACAATCCGGGTCCAACGTGGAGCACCCAGCATGATGCGGAGTGCATCGTTCTGGATGACCTCCAGAGATCGAGACACTGGTGGAGTGAGACCAGTTAGACAGATGGCACTGTAGTCCACCAGAGATCGGATTGCGTGAATATAAAAGGTCCGGAGGACAGAAAAAGATGCCCCCAAACTCCGCCTGGAGAGTTATCTGAGAGCAGCCATTCGGGTGGAAGCACGTTCCCTCAGATACCGTATATGGCAAGCAAAGGTGAGGCCCCCATCTAGCCAAACCCCCAGATACTGGTGGACGGTGACCATTGAGAGCTGATGACCTCCAAGCAGCAGTGGAAAGTCGGGGGGGCGGAGGCCAAAAGGCAGACACTTCGTCTTAGCAAAGTTGATTTTAAGCCCTAGCTCGTTGCACTTTGCGTGTAACCGAGAAAGGGCCAAGTCTGCCTGTTGAAAACAGTCTCTCCGTGTAAACACGAGGGCCAGATCATCAGCGTAACAGAGTAGAGTTATGCCAGGCCCATATTCAACAAAAAGGAGCTCCTCCATCAGGACATTGAACAGGATAGGGCTCAAAACGCTTCCCTGGGGGGTGCCATTGGTATGCGGGTGAAAAGGGGAGAGGTGCCCCTGAAAGCGGACCCCCGCAGTGCGGTCACTAAAATCCCGGACCCAGGATATGAGCCTGCCCCCTACTCCCCTGGCCGCAAGAGCTGCCAAGATAACGGTGGGGTTCGCCAGTTCAAATGCCTTCTCGAGGTCGAGGAAGATGGCCATCCCCCGTCCGCCCCTCAGCTCCCCAAGGAATGATGCAAGGCAGTGGGTGGCACTCCTGCCTGGGTGATATGCATAAATCCTTGGGTGCAGCGGTCCCAGCCGCCAAGCAAGACGAGCCCGCACAACCCTCTCAGCTGTCTTTGCAAAGCAACTGAGCAGGGAGATGGGGCGCATGGCAGTGGGATCGCGAGGTTTCGGAATCGGGTGGATGACCGCCATCTTCCACGACCTCGGTAGACGCCCCTCAGACCACGAGAGGTTGAGCAAATCAAGCAGACGCTCTCTACCGCAATCACCAGCATGACTTAAAATGGAGTACGTGACCCCATCGAGCCCCGGTGCAGTGTCCTCCCGGCGCCTCAGTGCTTTTTGAAGCTCTCCGCTGGTGATGGGACAGTCAGCGGGGTCAGGTGTATTGCACGCCGTCTGAATGGCCGCAATGCGAGAGGCAGACAGCTGCACTTGTAAGGCTCGGACAGACTGCGGGAGATTGGAAGAGGCTGAGCGGTCAGCGAAATGCTGGGCAAGACGGCTGGCCTCAGCGGCAGGGTCAGGGTGAGAGGGCGGACGAGGAGGACGTGGATCGGAGATGAACCTGATTCTCCCCCACATCTCACGGAGTGTGGAGTGAGAATCTAGGGTGCGACACCATCCGATCCACGCCTCCTCTTTAAGGCGACGCTTTTCAGTAACCACATGCCGAGTCACAGCAACCAGGTACCGGCGGTGTGGAGATGTTCGGCGCCGCCGGTACTGTCTGCGTGCTGCATTCAGCCTATGGTTCAATTCCCTGACCCTGTCGCAGTAAAACCAGCCGTCCCGGTAGCATTTCGCCGAGCGCCGCTGCAGTGGAATGGCAAGAGAGGCAGCGTGCGAAAAGATATTTGCTGCTTGATTTGCCCGGCTCTCGAGGTCTGAGGAGGGAGAGGATGTCGCAAAGGCCGCCGTGAGAGCACGGTCAAAGGCCGCCCAATCCGCCTTGCGTAGATCCCATCGGGGTGTGGGAGGCGGGGGGAGGGGAGGGGGCGAGAGGAAAGCCAACAAGAGTAGCGAAGTGGTCACTCGCAAGGTGTGGGTGGAGTGACCATGACGCCAGGCCTGACAGAGGGGTTGAGACAAAGGAGAGGTCGAGGCGACCTCCTCCAATATGAGTGGGTTCTGTCGTGTTGTTTAGGAGGGAGACACCACCCATCTCCTCCAGAAGTAAGGAAATGTGCCGTCCTGCTTCATTGGACTGAAGAGGCGATGACAGAAGGGCGTGGTGGGCATTGAAGTCACCCCCAATGTACACTGCCCCCCTGGCAGCTTGGGAGAAAAGTTCCCCCAACTCCAGGGTGCTCCTCTGGCTTCGGTATACATTGTATACCGTTAGGGGCGACGTCGCCAGATGGAGAACCACGCCCTGAACCTCCACATCAGGTCCACAGAAAGGAGGGGACTCGCAATCCGTGCACGCGATGTGGTCCTGGACCAGAATGGCACATCCCCGTGTAACGCCACGAATATACGGGAGGAGATGGGTGGTGTATCCCGAGAGATGGAAAGTGGAATTGCCTGGGAGCAGGGTCTCCTGCAGGAGAATGACATGAGGGCGGTCCCGTGCGGCCGCCTCCTGCAAAAGGGGGAGCTTGCTCCGTGCTCCCAAGCAATTCCACTGGAGGAGCCTGAGAGAGCAGTCTACTGGCCGTCCGGCGACAGTTGCGGACGGTCGTTCTCCTGCAGCAGTGGTGAGGCCCTGTCCATCACTTTGGACCCTGATGGTGGTAGGGTTTGCCCCAAACGATGACGCTGACGAGGCAGCTGTGCGGTGGAAGACAGCGCATTGGGAGGTCGTGGCTTTACCCTCTTCGAAGGGCGAGCTGTCCTGTGCGGTGTGGGACGGGGTCGCCCTGCCGAACGAGCTGGGTGGCGAGGGGACAGAGGAGCACCTAGGCTCGCCATCTTCCTTTCGATCGCCTGGTCCACTAGGCGATTGGCAGCTTCGGCAATGGGCTCTGTTGGGAGAGGGATGTCGAGGGTTAAGGCGACTGTTTTGGCGAGGGTCAGCGCCAGTTCCGTGGCAAAGGTCCTGAGCTCCTCCGTTGTGAATGAGATCACCGGAGGAGCAGGAGCGGTTGGTGGACTGGGTGTGGAGCCAGGCACTGGTGGTGGAACAGGCAGTGGCTGGCTGGTCTCTACAGGTGGAAGTGCTGGCGAGACAGGCGGCTGCTGGCGGTGGACCTCGGCTGTGGTCTGGACCACAGTCAGGGCGGAGGGCAATGGAGGGAACTCCTGGTCGCTGAGAGGTGGTGGGCGCTGGATGAGAGGGCGGCGCTTTTGGCCCCAGATGAAAGTGCCGGGGGGAGCTGGAGTGGCGCTGGTGGCCTGGCTTTCCTTTACAAAAGCAACCTGCCTCTCTCGACCCTGGTTCACTCGGTGAACCCGTGCGGGGCAGCTGGGGTGCCAGGCGTGGTGTCGTCCGGAGCAGTTGGGGCACTTGGCCGCAACTGGTTGCTTCGCCTTGTACCGCTGGAGACACTCGGCCGTGTCGTGGCCGCCACTGCACATGCCGCAGATGACGGGGCGGTTGCAGTTGGCACGGTTGTGCCCGTAGCGCTGGCAGTGGTAGCAACGGAGAGGCTCTGGGGTGAAGGGGCGAAGGTGATATGTTCCCCAGTTCCCCAGGTCTATGGCAGGGATCAGAGGACCCCGCAGGGTGACAATGACCTGTCGAGTCTCCTCTCGGGTCCGCGTGTTTTGGCATCGGGTTGCCTCCTCGACTTGAGGGTGGTGAAGGAGAATCTCTATGGGCATTCTCAAGGGATAGCCCATGACCACTGCCTTCGTAGACTGTTGACCAGGCATCAGCTCTACTAGCTTTACAGGGCAGGCCTCGTCCTGCAGGGCTGTTCTTAAGAGGTCGTAGGCTCCCTCGTCCTTTGGCACCAACACTGAGCTTCCATCCCGACCCATGAGATTGGAGCAGCGTAGCCCTGGCAGGTGACGCTCTAGTGCAGCCACAGCGTCGTAGCTCGTCGCATGCCCGTCCTGGACCGGCACACGGAAAGCTGGAAATGCAGAGCGGGGAGGCGGACGCACAGCTACCGACACGGAGGGACGAGCAGCAGAGGGATCCCTGAGGGGAGGCCCAGTGCGCACTGCCGGAGAAGGGCCGTTTCCCTGGCGAGCACGCTTCGATCCCTTGCGTGTCACGGGGGTGAAAGCCTCATCTCCCTGCAGAGCGGGATCAGCAGAGGGGGGGAGCTGAGTCGCAGCAGGAGCCTCCGAAGTGCCCCTGGTGGAAGAGCGAGATGGTGGAGCAGGTGTAACCTCCTCCATAGCCTCATGTCGGTGGGCCGCCTTGGCAGAGCGGGTAGAGTCACCACGCAAGCGAGGTGCCACTCTCGTGGATTTGGGTGTAGAGGGGTTAGCACACGCGGCCTCGTGAGCGGACGAGTGGGAGCTCGAGTCTGAGCAGTGACGCTCCCTCTTCGTGCCTGTGGTAGGGCACGGGATGGAGGTCCTCGACTGAGGAAGCAGGAGGCAGGAATGCCCCTGGGGCCTAGGGATGCTGGATCCCTTCATGCTCACCGGAGCAGGCCAAAAAACTCAGTCAAAAACACACACACACACACACAGACACCTCACACACACAACCACTCAAACAGCACAAGCAAACAAAAAACAACAGCAAAGTGGCCAGGTCCCTACAGTGACGGGCAACCTATGCTCCCCGCCCTCTAAAGGGCGATGGGAGGCCCCGCCACTGCCCCTTTCGGGTCTTCCCTACTCTAACAGAGCCGCCCTCACCGCCTCCTATAACCAGGCCCTAAAGGCCCCCCTTCATGGAAGTGCCCTAACGGCACCCCTTCAGGGTTCGGCGTCGTACTACGGTGAGGTACACTAATGGCAGGCCAAAAAAAAAAAAAAAAACACACTCAGTCACCAACACACACACACTCCCACTCACACCCAGGCAATCTGAGACTAAGTCTCGGAAAAAACCTGGAAAACGGCCAAAATTCTTCCTCAGTGCCAGAGACAAAGTCTAGAACAGGCAAAAAACGAGGAAAACAGGCGAAAATCGTCAAGAGTAAATGAACCAGAGTTCAGAGCTCGAGCGAAATCGGCCAGACCTCCTCACCCGACAGAGTCTGAGCTAGGAGTGACTCGGCCCGTTTGTTTGTTTGTTTGTGAGATATTCGTCCCAGTTTCCTGGGACACGGGCAAACAGAGAGCCCGTCAGAGGTGCGCACTACTTGCGCGAACTGGCTTTAACGAGGTGGATGGTAATTCCTTACCGTAGTAAGTAATATATTTAACGGAGCATGGGCAACAATGCAGCAGCGTCCCTAAAGACATCACCAGTACGGGCTAGGGCCGAGTCGAGCTCAGACCTGAGCCTGGTGGTGGCTGGGCAGTCCAGAAGATAATGCAAAAGGGGCTCCTCACAGCTGGCCAAGCAATGTTCACACGGGTCTGGCTCCATACCCCTAATTTGCTTGTAGCAAAGAAACCCAAGACGCAATCTTCGAAGTCGGACTACAATAAAATTAGGTAGTCCTGGGGGGAGCGACAGAAGGGAATACAACGTGGCAGTAGCATACCATTTTGCAGAGCAAGAGCCCTCCGTGACCCAGAGTTGATGGTCCTCTAGGGATAGTCTTCCTATGGTGGCAGTGAGAGTGCGGATGAGGTGCGACGGACTAGGGCGTAATGGGAATGTGTTGTCTGGGAGATCGCAAGCTGAGCGCGCCGCGTCATCAGCACGCTCGTTGCCACTAATTCCCACATGTCCCGGGAGCCAGTGAAGGTTAATCGTTGCGCCCCTATGGACAAGGAGTGATGCAAATGTATGAATCGCTGTTAGTAGAAAGACGTTGTCATGCAGCGAGAAGGATCGTAATCTCTGAATGGAGGAAAGAGAGTCTGTGTGGATTATGACTCGATTGCGACGATGGTGGTAAGCATGGCGCAATGCACCCAGGATGGCCGCAAGTTCCGCCTGGAAAGCGGAGATACCTGAAGAGAGTCGCCAAGCTTCCACTATTTGCCCAGAGACAAAAGCCGCTCCAGCTGCGCCATTAGGGGAAACAGAGCCATCAGTGTAGTAGATGGCTGAGTCTGGTGAGGCCAGAGCTGCCACCCTACTGAGACCCTCCTGTCGAAGGAGTGCTGGAATTGAGGAGCGGGGTTTAGCCTCCGATGGACCAAGAATATTAAAAAGGGGAGGATCTCATGGCGGTGGATCAACGTATCCAGGAAAGGGAGAGTCGGGATCTTGACAGAGGCTCGCAGCAGCTCCCAAACCATGGATGGCAGCGGCCGTCATGCGGGTCCAGTCACGCTGAGGGGCCGGCTCGGGTGGGCGGCAGAGAAGGCGTTTTAGGAGGGCAGAGACAGGCAGGTGAGGGAGGCACTGGATCAGCTTCAGGGTGACTACTGCCGCTCGCAACACAATGCGATGGGCCAGAGACGGCAGCTCACCCTCCATACGCAGATTGACCAGTCGGGTCCAGCGTGGAGCACCCAGCATAATGCGGAGGGCATCATTCTGGATGACCTACAGAGATCTAGCGACTGGCGGAGCAAGGCCCGTCAAGCAGATGGCGCTGTAGTCCACCAAGGATCGGACTGCATGTATATAAAAAGTCCGTAGGACGGAATATGATGTCCCCAAACTCCGCCTGGACAGATAGCGGAGAGCAGCCATGCGGGTGGATGCACGCTCCCTCAGGTACCGAACATGGCAGGCAAAGTTGAGACCCGCGTCAAGCCAGACCTCCAAGTACCGATGTGCAGTGACCATGGAGAGCTGATGGCCACCGAGTAGCAGTGGAAAGTCTGGGGGGCGGAGTCCAAATGGCAGGCACTTGGTCTTCATGAAGTTAATTTTTAGGCCTAAATCAGCACACTTGGCATGGAGCCGAGAAAGGGCCAAGTCTGCCTGTCGAAAACAATCCCGTCTAGTAAAAATGAGGGCAAGATCGTCTGCATAACAGAGGAGGGTGACGCCAGGCCCATAATCGATGGTTAAGAGCCCCTCCATAAGGATATTAAACAGGAGGGGGCTTAGTACGCTCCCCTGGGGCGTGCCATTAAAATGTGTGCAAAAGTGTGAGAGGTGCCCCTGGAATCTGACCCCTGCAGAGCGATCCGCAAAGAAGTCCCTGATCCAGGATAAAAGCCTGCCTCCCACACCCCTGTCTGCAAGGGCAGCCAAAATAACTGTAGGGCTGGCTAGTTCAAAAGCCTTTTCCAGGTCGAGGAAGACGGCCATCCCCTTTCTCCCTCTCAGTTCCCCAAGGAAAGACACGAGGCAGTGAGTGGCACTCCTACCATGGTGGTATGCGAAGATCCTTGGGTGCAGTGGTCCCAGCCGCCAAGCGAGACGAGCCCGCACAACCCTCTCAGCCGTTTTAGCGATACAGCTAAGGAGGGAGATGGGGCGCATGGAGGTAGGATCATGAGGCTTGGGAATCGGGTGAATAACAGCCGCTTTCCACGATCTTGGCAGACGCCCCTCAGACCACGAGAGGTTGATCAGATCAACTAGGCGCTCGCTGCCGCTATCCCCAGCGTGTGACAGGAGTGAATATGTGATTCCGTCCAGTCCAGGCGCAGAGTCCCCCCTGCGGTGCAGTGCTTTTTGAACCTCCCCGCTGGTGATGGGACAATCAGCTGGGTCTGGCCTATCACAGGCAGCCTGAACTGCCGTGGCACGAGCGGTGCATAGCTGAGCCTGCAGAATCTGGACGGATTGCGGGAGATTGCTTGAAGCAGAGCGATCCGCGAAGTGCTGAGCGAGGCGGCTGGCCTCTGCGGCAGGATCAGGATGCGAGGGCGGCCGAGGAGGACGTGGATCGGAGATGGACCTGATTCTCCTCCACATCTCCCTGAGTGTGGAGTGAGCATCTAGGGTACGACACCATCCAATCCACGCCTCCTCCTTGAGGCGGCGTTTCTCTGTGGTGACGTGTCGCGTGACAGCCACCAGGTACCGACGGTGTGGCGATGTGCGACGCCGTCGGTACTGCCTGCGTGCCGCATTTAGCCGCCGGTTCAATTCCTTGACCCTGTCGCAGTAAATCCAGCCGTCCCGATAGCACCTCGCGGATCGACTCTGCAGGGGGATAGCAAGAGAGGCAGCCTGTGAAAAAATACTCGCCACCTGTTCTGCTCGTCTCTCGAGGTCTGAGGCGGGAGGAGATGCAGCAAAGGCCCCAGCTAAGGCCTGTGCAAAAGCCGCCCAGTCGGCCCTACAGAAGTCCCACCGCAAAGGAGGGGGCGGCGTCGGTGGGAGTGGAGGAGTTGGCAAAGTGACCTCTAGGGCAAAATGATCACTGGTGAGGTGTCGGTGCAGCGACCATGTTGCCGAGCCCGCAAGGGGGGAGGACACAAACGCCAAGTCCAGGCGCCCCCCGTCAATGTGTGTGGCCTCGGTGGTGTCGTTTAGTAGGGAAACATCACCCACCTCCTCCAGTATTAAAGAGATGTGTCGTCCTGCATCGTTGGGCCGAAGAGGCGAAGAGAGCAGGGCGTGGTGGGCATTGAAGTCGCCCGCAATGTACACAGCTCCCCTGGCAGCTTGGGAGAAAAGTTCCCCGAACTCCAGGGTGCTCCTCTGGCTCCGGTATACATTGTACACCGTCAGGGGCAACGTCGCCAGATGGAGAACCACGCCCTGAACCTCCACATCAGGTCCACAGAAAGGAGGGGGCTCACAATCCGTGCACGCGATGTGGTCCCGGACCAGAACGGCACATCCCCGTGTAACGCCACGAATATACGGGAGGAGATGGGTGATGTATCCCGAGAGATGGAAAGTGGAATTGCCTGGGAGCAAGGTCTCCTGTAGGAGAATGACATCAGGGCGGTCCTTGGCGGCCGCTTCCTGCAAAAGGGGGAGCTTGCTCCGTGCTCCCAAGCAATTCCACTGAAGGAGCCTGAGAGAGCGGTCTACTGGCCGTCCGGCGACAGTTGCGGACGGTCGTTCTCCTGCAGCAGTGGTGAGGCCCTCTCCATCACTTTGGACCCTGATGGTGTTAGGGTTTTCCCCAAATGATGACGCTGACGAGGCAGCTGTGTGGTGGAAGACAGAGCATTGGGAGGGCGTGGCTTGACCCTCTTGGACGGGCGAGCTGTCCTGTGCAGTGTGGGACGGGGTCGCCCTGCCGAACGAGCTGGGCGGCGAGGAGACAGAGGAGCACCTAGGCTCGCCATCTTCCTCTCTATCGCCCGGTCCACCAGGCGATTGGCAGCTTCGGCAAGAGGCTCGGTTGGGAGAGGGATGTCGAGGGTTGACGCTATTGTCTTCGCAAGGGTCAGCGCCAGCTCCGTGGCAAAGGTCCTGAGCTCCTCCGTTGTGAATGAGATCACCGGAGGAGTAGGAGCGGTTGGTGGACTGGGTGTGGAGCCTGGCACTGGTGGCGGAACAGTCAGTGGCTGGCTGGTCACTACAGGTGGAAGTGCTGGCGAGACAGGCGGCTGCTGGCGGTGGACCTCTGCTGTGGTCTGGACCACAGTCAGGGCTGAGGGCAATGGAGGGAACTCCTGGTCGCTGAGAGGTGGTGGGCGCTGGATGAGAGGGTGGCGCTGTTGGCCCCAGATGAAAGTGCCAGGGGGAGCTGGAGTAGCGGTGGCGGCCTGGTTCTCCTGCACAAACGCTACCTGCCTCTCCCGACCCTGGTTCACTCGGTGAACCCTCGCGGGGCAGCTGGGGTGCCAGGCGTGGTGTCGCCCGGAGCAGTTGGGGCACTTGGCCGCAACTGGTTGTTTCTCCTTGTACCGCTGGAGGCACTCGGCCGTGTCGTGGCCGCCACTGCACATGCCGCAGATGACGGGGCGGTTGCAGTTGGCACGGTGGTGCCCGTAGCGCTGGCAGCGGTAGCAACGGAGAGGCTCCGGGGTGAAGGGGCGAAGGTGATACGTTCCCCAGTTCCCTAGGTCGATGGAAGGGATCAGAGGACCCCGCAGGGTGACAACGACCTGACGAGTCTCTTCCCGGGTCCGCGTTTTCTGGCAGCGGGTCGCCTCTTCGACCTGAGGGTGGTGAAGGAGGATCTCCACAGGCATTCTCAAGGGATAACCCATGACAACTGCCTTCGTCGACTGTTGGCCGGGCGTCAGCTCGACTAGTTTCACAGGGCAGGCCTCGTCCTGCATAGCTGATCTCAGTAGGTCGTAGGCTCCCTCGTCCTTCGGCACCAACACCGAGCTGCCATCTCGACCTATCAGGTTGGAGCAGCGTAGCCCTGGCAGGTGACGCTCTAGTGCAGCCACGGCATCGTAGCTCGTCGCATGGCCGTCCTGTACCGGCACACGGAAAGCTGGAAATGCAGAGCGGGGAGGCGGACGCACAGCTACTGACACGGAGGGACGAGCAGCAGTGGGATCCCTGAGGGGAGGCCCAGTACGTACTGCCGGAGAAGGGCCGTTTCCCTGGCGAGCACGCCTCGATCCCTTGCGTATCACGGGGGTGAAACCCTCATCTTCCTGCAGAGCGGGATCAGCAGAGGGGGGGAGCTGAGTCGCAGCAGGAGCCTCTGAAGACTCGGCCCGTTTGTTTGTTTGTTTGTGAGATATTCGTCCCAGTTTCCTGGGACACGGGCAAACAGAGAGCCCGTCACAGGTGCGCACTACTTGCGCGAACTTGCTTTATCGAGGTGGAGGGTAATTCCTTACCGTAGTAAGTAATATTTTTAGTGGAGCATGGGCAACAATGCCAGCAGCGTCCCTAAAGATATCACCAGTTCTGGCTAGGGCCGAGTCGAGCTCAGACCTGAGCCTGGTGGTGGCTGGGCAGTCCAGAAGATAATGCAAAAGGGGCTCCTCACAGCTGGCCAAGCAATGTTCACACGGGTCTAGCTCCATACCCCTAATTTGCTTGTAGCAAAGAAACCCAAGACGCAATCTTCGAAGTCGGACTACAATAAAATTAGGTAGTCCTGGGGGGAGCGACAGAAGGGAATACAACGTGGCAGTAGAATGCCATTTTGCAGAGCAAGAGCCCTCCGTGACCCAGAGTTGATGGTCCTCTAGGGATAGTCTTCCTATGGTGGCAGTGAGAGTGCGGATGAGGTGCGAGGGACTAGGGCGTAATGGGAATGTGATGTCTGGGAGATCGCAAGCTGAGCGCGCCGCGTCATCAGCACGCTCGTTGCCACTAATTCCCATATGTCCCGGGAGCCAGTGAAGGTTAATTATTGCGCCCCTATGGACAAGGAGGGACGCAAATGTATGAATCGCTGTGAGGAGAAAGACGTTGTCATGCAGCGAGAAGGATCGTAATCTCTGAATGGAAGAAAGAGAGTCTGTGTGGATTATGACTCGATTGCGACGATGGTGGTGAGCATGGCGCAAAGCACCCAGGATAGCCGCAAGTTCCGCCTGGAAAGCGGAGATACCTGAAGAGAGTCGCCAAGCTTCCACTATTTGCCCAGAGACAAAGGCCGCTCCAGCTGCGCCATTAGGGGAAACAGAGCCATCAGTGTAGTAGATGGCTGAGTCTGGTGAGGCCAGAGCTGCCACCCTACTGAGACCCTCCTGGCGAAGGAGTGCTGGAATCAAGGAGCGGGGTTTAGCCTCCGATGGACCAAAAATATTAAAAAGGGGAGGATCCCATGGCGGTGGATCAACGTATCCAGGAAAGGGAGAGTCGGGATCTTGACAGAGGCTCGCAGCAGCTCCCAAACCATGGATGGCAGCGGCTGTGGTGCGGGCCCAGTCACGCTGAGGGGCCGGCTCTGGTGGGCGGCAGAGAAGGCGTTTTAGGAGGGCAGAGACAGGCAGGTGAGGCAGGCACTGTATTAGCTTCAGAGTGATAATTGCCGCTCGTAAAACAATGCGATGGGCCAGAGATGGAAGGCCACCCTCCATACGCAGCTTTGCAAGTCGGGTCCAGCGTGGAGCACCCAGCATAATGCGGAGGGCATCATTCTGGATGACCTCCAGAGATCTAGCGACTGGCGGAGCGAGTCCCGTCAAGCAGATGGCGCTGTAATCGATTAAGGATCGGACTGCATGTATGTAAAAAGTCCGTAGGACGGAATATGAAACCCCCAAACTCCGCTTGGATAGATAGCGGAGAGCCGCCATGCGAGTGGACGCACGCTCCCTCAGATACCGTACGTGGCAGGAGAAGGTGAGACCCGCGTCAAGCCAGACCCCCAAGTACCGATGGGCAGTGACGATGGAGAGCTGATGGCCACCGAGTAGCAGTGGAAAGTCAGGGGGGCGGAGTCCAAAAGGCAGGCACTTGGTCTTCAAGAAGTTAATTTTTAGGCCTAACTCGGCACACTTGGCATGGAGCCGAGAAAGGGCCAAGTCTGCCTGTCTGAAGCAGTCTTTTCGTGTAAATACGAGGGCAAGATCGTCTGCATAACAGAGGAGGGTGACGCCAGGCCCATAGTCGAGAGTTAAGAGCCCCTCCATAAGGATATTAAAGAGGAGGGGGCTTAATACGCTCCCCTGTGGCGTGCCATTTAGATGTTTGCAAAAGTGTGAGAGGTGCCCCTGGAATCTGACCCCTGCGGAGCGATCCGTAAAGAAGTCCCTGATCCAGGCTAAAAGCCTGCCTCCCACACCCCTGTCTGCAAGGGCAGCCAGAATAACTGTAGGGCTGGCTAGTTCAAACGCCTTTTCAAGGTCGAGGAAGACGGCCATCCCCCTTCCCCCTCTCAGTTCCCCAAGGAAAGACGCGAGGCAGTCAGTGGCACTCCTACCATGGTGATACGCGAAAATCCTTGGGTGCAGTGGTCCCAGCCGCCAAGCGAGACGAGCCCGCACAATCCTCTCAGCCGTTTTTGCAATACAGCTAAGGAGGGAGATGGGGCGCATGGCGGTAGGATCAAGAGGCTTAGGAATCGGGTGAATAACAGCCGTCTTCCACGACCCTGGCAGACGCCCCTCAGACCACGAGAGGTTGAGCAGAGCAAGAAGCCGCTCTTTACCACAATCTCCCGCATGCGACAGGATGGAATAAGTCAGCCCGTCAAGGCCTGGAGCAGTGTCCGCTCTATGCCGCAAAGCTGCCAGCAGCTCCCCACTAGTGATGGGGCAATCAGCTGGATCAGGACGGTCACAGGCCGCCTGAATAGCCTCAACACGAGAGGCGGACAGCTGCTCCTGCATGGCCAAGATGGACCGCGGGAGATTGCAGGAGGCAGAGCAGTCTGCAAAGTGCTGAGCCAGGCGGCTGGCCTCTGCGACAGGATCAGGGTGTGAAGGTGGACGGGAGGGACGTGGATCGGAGATGGACCTGATTCTCCTCCACATCTCACGGAGTGTGGAGTGAGAATCAAGGGTACGACACCACCTAATCCACGCCTCCTCCCTAAGGCGGCGCTTCTCCGCGAGGACATGGCGAGACACGGCAGACAAGCACCGGCGGCACGGCGAAGTGCGGCGCCGCCGGTACTGTCTGCGAGCTGCATTCAGCCTCCGATTCAACTCCCTGACCCTATCACAATAGAACCAGCCATCCCGGTAGCACCCCGCAAAGCGCTGCTGCAACGGGATAGCAAGAGATGCTGCATGCCTAAAAGCATCAGCAACTTGCTCTGCTCGATCCTCGAGGTTTGATGCAGGGGCAGATGAGAAGGCAAGAATGAGAGCCCTGTCAAAGGCCGCCCAGTCCGCCCTGCTCATATCCCACCTTTCAGGAGGTGACCCGGGTGGAGGAAGGGGAGCCAAAGGTAGATCGACCACAACAGCATAGTGGTCACTCATGAGGTGGGGATGGAGTGACCACGTTGCCGAGCCTGCGAGAGGGGTGGAAACAAAGGTGAGGTCTAGTCGACCTCCCCTAATATGAGTAGCCTCATTGATATCATTCAGCAAGGAGACACTTTCCATCTCCTCCATAACCAGAGAGATGTGCCGACCAGCCTCGTTGGTCTTGAGAGGCGAGGAAAACATATCGTGGTGTGCATTGAAGTCGCCTCCAATGAACACAGGCCCTCTGGTAGCCTGGGAGAACAAGTCCCCCAACTCCAGAGAGGCATCTCGGCCACGATATACATTGAACACAGTGAGGGGTGACCCCGCCAATTGTAGGATCACGCCCTGGACCTCAACACCAATCCCACAGTAGGGAGGCTCACAGACTGCAGAGCCAATGTGGTCCCTAACCAGAACGGCACAACCCTGAGCTACACCACGTTCACGGGGGAGGAGATAGGAGGTGTATCCCGCCAAATGAAACCGGGAGCTCTCAGTCAACAAGGTTTCCTGCAGGAGAATAATGTGTGGTTGATCCCTGTTGGCCACCTCTTGCAGGAGGGGAAGCTTACTTATTGCTCCTGCGCAGTTCCACTGTAGGACCCTGAGGTAGGTACCATCCCGGTGTCCGGAGACAGACGGAGGCGAACCTCCTCTGACTCCTGACCCACTGGAGTCAATGGAGGTACCAAGGGGGCCGATGGAAGGTGAGGAGATCCGGCAACTGGGGTGCGGGGTGGCCGAGCCTTGGTCTTGGCTACCTTCGAAGAAGCCCCCTTGTGGGACGACCTGGGCTTCCTCGGTGAGCGAGGCCGCTTGGCTGAGGCAGGAGGAGCAACAAGCTGTCTTTTTGCCTTGACTGCCTGATTCAGCGTACGGTCCACTACAGCCACTATAGGATCCGTGTTCAGCTGGACCCCCAGAGTCTGAGCCACGGTTTCTGCTATGGCCAGAGCCAGTTGTGTCCCCAGGGTGCGCAGCTCGTCCAGTGTGAAGAGTGGGGCTACTTGAGTTGGATGTGCCTGCGGAGGAGGGGTTTGGGATTCTGGCGCGAGCACTGGATCCTCTTGGGAAGGAGGGGGCGGCAGGGGTGATAGGTCCACTGAGGCCATGGGTCTGTGAACTTCCGCCACTGTCTCGACAGTCTGTGCGGTAGTTGGCAGGGGAGGAAAAGCAGTCGTGTCTAAGACAGGAGGAGTCTGTGCCTGGGGGCGGCGTTGTTGACCCCAAACAAAAGTTCCTGGGGGAGCCGGCGTTGATACCAGGGACTGCTGTTCCTGCACCCAAGAGACCTGCCTTTCTCTGCCCTGGTTCACCCTTTTCACCCTCGCTGGGCAAGAGGGATGCCAGGCGTGGTGTGCTCCTGCACAGTTGGGACAGCGGGAGGTGACCGGCTCCTTTGCTCGGAATTTCGCCAGGCACTGCTCCGTGTCGTGGGAGCCGCTGCAGATCCCGCACACTACAGGCCTGTTGCAGCTGGCACGATGGTGTCCGAACCTCTGGCAGCGGTAGCACCTCAGTGGCTCTGGAGTGTACGGGCGCAGCCAGTACACTCCCCAGTTCCCAAGGTCGAGAGAGGGGACGAGGGGGCCGCGGAGGGTGACACACACCTGTAGGGTTTCCTCCCGCGTCCTCTGGTGCTGGCACCTGGTAGCCTCCTCTACCAAGTCGTGCCTTCGGAGGATGTCTAATGGGAAACGACGAGGGTATCCCATCACGACAGCCTTCGTCACCTGTCCACCCCGTGTCAGCTCTGTCACCTTCACCGTTGCCGCCTCGTCCTCTGCTACAGCCTTGAGCTGCTGGTAAGCCTCCTCCGTGGAAGGAATGAGGACACAACTTTCGTCCCTGCCAAAACGATTCCTCGCTACAAGACCCGGCAGCTGGCTCTCCAGGGCCGCCACTGCATCGTAGCTGGTTTCGTAGCCCGATTGCAGTGGAACCCTGAAAGCTGGGAAGGAGGAGCGGGGTGGAGGAGGGGCTGCCACAGACACTGAAGGGCGAGGTGGAGGAGGAGGTTGCTTCAGAGCAGGCCGAGTAAAACCCTGGGCTGCAGGCTGGGTCCGGTTTGTACGCTTAGCCCCGCGAGTCACAAGGGTAAACCCCTCATCATCTGTAGAGCCATTTGCATTAACAGGAGTAGGAGCAGCAGATGTAACATCATCATCATGAGATGTTGCAGTGTCGGGGTTTGGAGCAGGCACAATGTCCTCCATCCCCTCATGGCGGCGAGCTATCTTCCTTGGTGCAGTAGAGGAAGCAGAGCAAGAATCAGGACGTCCTGGATCAGCACAACCGCCAGCAGACACAGTCGAGCTATCCCCTGATCCACGACGCTCCCTTTTCCTCCCAGTAGTGAAAAGATTCTTGCCTACATTCGCAGCTGGATGGGTGACCGAGGTTAAAACACCCTGGGCCGAGACAGCAGCTGAATGGGTGACCGCAGCCATGCTCCCACCCAAGACCCCAGGAACCGTCTCAACCCTACCGCCAGCATAGGGAACGTGAGCTGATGAAGCAGGCAGCTGGATCCTGGATGGCATAGGAATCCTCGAAGGCCCCGAGGGCCTAGGCCTCGACTTGCCTGTCATCACACACAGGCACAAACACCCACACTGACACTCACACAAACACACAGAACAGGCACACAGAAACGCAGGAAGAAACCTACCTACTGTGGCAGGAATCTGCCCCTCCGCTAGCGGAGGACGCGGCAGCCCTTACCACAGCCCCGAAGGTCTTGCCTAACCCTAGCCCTAACCAAAGTGTTGGCTCACCCCTGCAGCTTCCTATAACCACCCCGACTACGGGGCCCCCTTGTGTACCAGGCCTGCGCCTGGAAACCGCGGGATTCGGCTTCGTACCACGTACCAGGGGAACACTAAGAGCCGGAAAGGAAATACAGTAAGAGGCAAAAAAAACCCACTGAAGGGCGAGCGCGCACAAGCGTGGCGACCAAGGCGTGGTCAGGATGAAGGCGGCAAGCAACGACAGCAACAACACCTCAAAGCACTGTCAAGAGACAAGAAGGGCAGAGCAGCTCGATCAACGGCGAACCGGAGAGCTGTTACCCTTGTTGAAACAAGACAGGAGCAGGAGATGTTGTCAGTGTGGAGGCAGGCAGCAGAGTCACTCAGCCCGTTTTTTGTTTGTTTGTTTGTGAGATATTCGTCCCAGTTTCCTGGGACACGGGCAAACAGAGAGCCCGTCACAGGTGCGCACTACTTGCGCGAACTTGCTTTATCGAGGTGGAGGGTAATTCCTTACCGTAGTAAGTAATATTTTAAGTGGAGCATGGGCAACAATGCCAGCAGCGTCCCTAAAGATATCACCAGTTCGGGCTAGGGCCGAGTCGAGCTCAGACCTGAGCCTGGTGGTGGCTGGGCAGTCCAGAAGATAATGCAAAAGGGGCTCCTCACAGCTGGCCAAGCAATGTTCACACGGGTCTGGCTCCATACCCCTAATTTGCTTGTAGCAAAGAAACCCAAGACGCAATCTTTGAAGTCGGACTACAATAAAATTAGGTAGTCCTGGGAGGAGCGACAGAAGGGAATACAACGTGGCAGTAGCATACCATTTTGCAGAGCAAGAGCCCTCCGTGACCCAGAGTTGATGGTCCTCTAGGGATAGTCTTCCTATGGTGGCAGTGAGAGTGCGGATGAGGTGCGAGGGACTAGGGCGTAATGGGAATGTGATGTCTGGGAGATCGCAAGCTGAGCGCGCCGCGTCATCAGCACGCTCGTTGCCACTAATTCCCACATGTCCCGGAAGCCAGTGAAGGTTAATTATTGCGCCCCTATGGACAAGGAGTGACGCAAATGTATGAATCGCTGTGAGGAGAAAGACGTTGTCATGCAGCGAGAAGGATCGTAATCTCTGAATGGAGGAAAGAGAGTCTGTGTGGATTATGACTCGATTGCGACGATGGTGGTGAGCATGGCGCAAAGCACCCAGGATAGCAGCAAGTTCCGCCTGGAAAGCGGAGATACCTGAAGAGAGTCGCCAAGCTTCCACTATTTGCCCAGAGACAAAGGCCGCTCCAGCTGCGCCATTAGGGGAAACAGAGCCATCAGTGTAGTAGATGGCTGAGTCTGGTGAGGCCAGAGCTGCCACCCTACTGAGACCCTCCTGGCGAAGGAGTGCTGGAATCAAGGAGCGGGGTTTAGCCTCCGATGGACCAAAAATATTAAAAAGGGGAGGATCCCATGGCGGTGGATCAACGTATCCAGGAAAGGGAGAGTCGGGATCTTGACAGAGGCTCGCAGCAGCTCCCAAACCATGGATGGCAGCGGCTGTGGTGCGGGCCCAGTCACGCTGAGGCGCCGGCTCTGGTGGGCGGCAGAGAAGGCGTTTTAGAAGGGCAGAGACAGGCAGGTGAGGCAGGCACTGTATTAGCTTCAGAGTGATAATTGCCGCTCGTAAAACAATGCGATGGGCCAGAGATGGAAGGCCACCCTCCATACGCAGCTTTGCAAGTCGGGTCCAGCGTGGAGCACCCAGCATAATGCGGAGGGCATCATTCTGGATGACCTCCAGAGATCTAGCGACTGGCGGAGCGAGTCCCGTCAAGCAGATGGCGCTGTAATCGATTAAGGATCGGACTGCATGTATGTAAAAAGTCCGTAGGACGGAATATGAAGCCCCCAAACTCCGCTTGAATAGATAGCGGAGAGCCGCCATGCGAGTGGACGCACGCTCCCTCAGATACCGTACGTGGCAGGAGAAGGTGAGACCCGCGTCAAGCCAGACCCCCAAGTACCGATGGGCAGTGACGATGGAGAGCTGATGGCCACCGAGTAGCAGTGGAAAGTCAGGGGGGCGGAGTCCAAAAGGCAGGCACTTGGTCTTCAAGAAGTTAATTTTTAGGCCTAACTCGGCACACTTGGCATGGAGCCGAGAAAGGGCCAAGTCTGCCTGTCTGAAGCAGTCTTTTCGTGTAAATACGAGGGCAAGATCGTCTGCATAACAGAGGAGGGTGACGCCAGGCCCATAGTCGAGAGTTAAGAGCCCCTCCATAAGGATATTAAAGAGGAGGGGGCTTAATACGCTCCCCTGTGGCGTGCCATTTAGATGTTTGCAAAAGTGTGAGAGGTGCCCCTGGAATCTGACCCCTGCGGAGCGATCCGTAAAGAAGTCCCTGATCCAGGCTAAAAGCCTGCCTCCCACACCCCTGTCTGCAAGGGCAGCCAGAATAACTGTAGGGCTGGCTAGTTCAAACGCCTTTTCAAGGTCGAGGAAGACGGCCATCCCCCTTCCCCCTCTCAGTTCCCCAAGGAAAGACGCGAGGCAGTGAGTGGCACTCCTACCATGGTGATACGCGAAAATCCTTGGGTGCAGTGGTCCCAGCCGCCAAGCGAGACGAGCCCGCACAATCCTCTCAGCCGTTTTTGCAATACAGCTAAGGAGGGAGATGGGGCGCAAGGCGGTAAGATCAAGAGGCTTAGGAATCGGGTGAATAACAGCCGTCTTCCACGACCCTGGCAGACGCCCCTCAGACCACGAGAGGTTGAGCAGAGCAAGAAGCCGCTCTTTACCACAATCTCCCGCATGCGACAGGATGGAATAAGTCAGCCCATCAAGGCCTGGAGCAGTGTCCGCTCTATGCCGCAAAGCTGCCAGCAGCTCCCCACTAGTGATGGGGCAATCAGCTGGATCAGGACGGTCACAGGCCGCCTGAATAGCCTCAACACGAGAGGCGGACAGCTGCTCCTGCATGGCCAAGATGGACCGCGGGAGATTGCAGGAGGCAGAGCGGTCTGCAAAGTGCTGAGCCAGGCGGCTGGCCTCTGCGACAGGATCAGGGTGTGAAGGTGGACGGGAGGGACGTGGATCGGAGATGGACCTGATTCTCCTCCACATCTCACGGAGTGTGGAGTGAGAATCAAGGGTACGACACCACCTAATCCACGCCACCTCCCTAAGGCGGCGCTTCTCCGCGAGGACATGGCGAGACACGGCAGACAAGCACCGGCGGCACGGCGAAGTGCGGCGCCGCCGGTACTGTCTGCGAGCTGCATTCAGCCTCCGATTCAACTCCCTGACCCTATCACAATAGAACCAGCCATCCCGGTAGCACCCCGCAAAGCGCTGCTGCAACGGGATAGCAAGAGATGCTGCATGCCTAAAAGCATCAGCAACTTGCTCTGCTCGATCCTCGAGGTTTGACGCAGGGGCAGATGAGAAGGCAAGAGTGAGAGCCCTGTCAAAGGCCGCCCAATCCGCCCTGCTCATATCCCACCTTTACTCGGCCCGTTTTGTGTTTTTTTGTGAGATATTCGTCCCAGTTTCCTGAGACACGGGCAAACAGAGAGCCCATCACAGGTGCGCACTACTTGCGCGAACTTGCTTTATCGAGGTGGAGGGTAATTCCTTACCGTAGTAAGTAATATTTTAAGTGGAGCATGGGCAACAATGCCAGCAGCGTCCCTAAAGATATCACCAGTTCGGGCTAGGGCCGAGTCGAGCTCAGACCTGAGCCTGGTGGTGGCTGGGCAGTCCATAAGATAATGCAAAAGGGGCTCCTCACAGCTGGCCAAGCAATGTTCACACGGGTCTGGCTCCATACCCCTAATTTGCTTGTAGCAAAGAAACCCAAGACGCAATCTTCGAAGTCGGACTACAATAAAATTAGGTAGTCCTGGGGGGAGCGACAGAAGGGAATACAACGTGGCAGTAGCATACCATTTTGCAGAGCAAGAGCCCTCCGTGACCCAGAGTTGATGGTCCTCTAGGGATAGTCTTCCTATGGTGGCAGTGAGAGTGCGGATGAGGTGCGAGGGACTAGGGCGTAATGGGAATGTGATGTCTGGGAGATCGCAAGCTGAGCGCGCCGCGTCATCAGCACGCTCGTTGCCACTAATTCCCACATGTCCCGGAAGCCAGTGAAGGTTAATTATTGCGCCCCTATGGACAAGGAGTGACGCAAATGTATGAATCGCTGTGAGGAGAAAGACGTTGTCACGCAGCGAGAAGGATCGTAATCTCTGAATGGAGGAAAGAGAGTCTGTGTGGATTATGACTCGATTGCGACGATGGTGGTGAGCATGGCGCAAAGCACCCAGGATAGCAGCAAGTTCCGCCTGGAAAGCGGAGATACCTGAAGAGAGTCGCCAAGCTTCCACTATTTGCCCAGAGACAAAGGCCGCTCCAGCTGCGCCATTAGGGGAAACAGAGCCATCAGTGTAGTAGATGGCTGAGTCTGGTGAGGCCAGAGCTGCCACCCTACTGAGACCCTCCTGGCGAAGGAGTGCTGGAATCAAGGAGCGGGGTTTAGCCTCCGATGGACCAAAAATATTAAAAAGGGGAGGATCCCATGGCGGTGGATCAACGTATCCAGGAAAGGGAGAGTCGTGATCTTGACAGAGGCTCGCAGCAGCTCCCAAACCATGGATGGCAGCGGCCGTGGTGTGGGCCCAGTCACGCTGAGGGGCCGGCTCGGGTGGGCGGCAGAGAAGGCGTTTTAGGAGGGCAGAGACAGGCAGGTGAGGCAGGCACTGGATCAGCTTCAGGGTGACTACTGCCGCTCGCAACACAATGCGATGGGCCAGAGACGGCAGCCCACCCTCCATACGCAGATTGACCAGTCGGGTCCAGCGTGGAGCACCCAGCATAATGCGGAGGGCATCATTCTGGATGACCTCCAGAGATCTAACGACTGGCGGAGCAAGGCCCGTCAAGCAGATGGCGCTGTAGTCCACCAAGGATCGGACTGCGTGTATATAAAAAGTCCGTAGGACGGAATATGATGCCCCCAAACTCCGCCTGGACAGATAGCGGAGAGCAGCCATGCGGGTGGATGCACGCTCCCTCAGGTACCGAACATGGCAGGCAAAGTTGAGACCCGTGTCAAGCCAGACCCCCAAGTACCGATGTGCAGTGACCATGGAGAGCTGATGGCCACCGAGTAGCAGTGGAAAGTCTGGGGGGCGGAGTCCAAATGGCAGGCACTTGGTCTTCAGGATGTTAATTTTTAGGCCTAACTCGGCACACTTGGCATGGAGCCGAGAAAGGGCCAAGTCTGCCTGTCGAAAACAATCCCGTCTAGTAAAAATGAGGGCAAGATCGTCTGCATAACAGAGGAGGGTGACGCCAGGCCCATAATCGATGGTTAAGAGCCCCTCCATAAGGATATTAAACAGGAGGGGGCTTAGTACGCTCCCCTGGGGCGTGCCATTAAAATGTGTGCAAAAGTGTGAGAGGTGCCCCTGGAATCTGACCCCTGCAGAGCGATCCGCAAAGAAGTCCCTGATCCAGGATAAAAGCCTGCCTCCCACACCCCTGTCTGCAAGGGCAGCCAAAATAACCGTAGGGCTGGCTAGTTCAAAAGCCTTTTCCAGGTCGAGGAAGACGGCCATCCCCTTTCCCCCTCTCAGTTCCCCAAGGAAAGACGCGAGGCAGTGAGTGGCACTCCTACCATGGTGGTATGCGAAGATCCTTGGGTGCAGTGGTCCCAGCCGCCAAGCGAGACGAGCCCGCACAACCCTCTCAGCCGTTTTAGCGATACAGCTAAGGAGGGAGATGGGGCGCATGGCGGTAGGATCATGAGGCTTGGGAATTGGGTGAATAACAGCCGCCTTCCACGACCTTGGCAGACGCCCCTCAGACCACGAGAGGTTGATCAGATCAACTAGGCGCTCGCTGCCGCTATCCCCAGCGTGTGACAGGAGTGAATATGTGATTCCGTCCAGTCCAGGCGCAGAGTCTCCCCTGTGGTGCAGTGCTTTTAGGACCTCCCCGCTGGTGATGGGACAATCAGCTGGGTCTGGCCTATCACAGGCAGCCTGAACTGCCGTGGCACGAGCGGTGCATAGCTGAGCCTGCAGGATCTGGACGGATTGCGGGAGATTGCTTGAAGCAGAGCGATCCGCGAAGTGCTGAGCGTGGCGGCTGGCCTCTGCGGCAGGATCAGGATGCGAGGGCGGCCGAGGAGGACGTGGATCGGAGATGGACCTGATTCTCCTCCACATCTCCCTGAGTGTGGAGTGAGCATCTAGGGTACGACACCATCCAATCCACGCCTCCTCCTTGAGGCGGCGTTTCTCTGTGGTGACGTGTCGCGTGACAGCCACCAGGTACCGACGGTGTGGCGATGTGCGACGCCGTCGGTACTGCCTGCGTGCCGCATTTAGCCGCCGGTTCAATTCCTTGACCCTGTCGCAGTAAATCCAGCCGTCCCGATAGCACCTCGCGGATCGACTCTGCAGGGGGATAGCAAGAGAGGCAGCCTGTGAAAAAATACTCGCCACCTGTTCTGCTCGGCTCTCGAGGTCTGAGGCGGGAGGAGATGCAGCAAAGACCCCAGCTAAGGCCTGTGCAAAAGCCGCCCAGTCGGCCCTACGGAAGTCCCACCGCAAAGGAGGGGGCGGCGTCGGTGGGAGTGGAGCAGTTGGCAAAGTGACCTCTAGGGCAAAATGATCACTGGCGAGGTGTCGGTGCAGCGACCATGTTGCCGAGCCCGCAAGGGGGGAGGACACAAACGCCAAGTCCAGGCGCCCCCGTCAATGTGTGTGGCCTCGGTGGTGTCGTTTAGTAGGGAAACATCACCCACCTCCTCCAGTATTAAAGAGATGTGTCGTCCTGCATCGTTGGGCCGAAGAGGCGAAGAGAGCAGGGCGTGGTGGGCATTGAAGTCGCCCCCAATGTACACAGCTCCCCTGGCAGCTTGGGAGAAAAGTTCCCCCAACTCCAGGGTGCTCCTCTGGCTCCGGTATACATTGTACACCGTCAGGGGCGACGTCGCCAGATGGAGAACCACGCCCTGAACCTCCACATCAGGTCCACAGAAAGGAGGGGGCTCACAATCCGTGCACGCGATGTGGTCCCGGACCAGAACGGCACATCCCCGTGTAACGCCACGAATATACGGGAGGAGATGGGTGATGTATCCCGAGAGATGGAAAGTGGAATTGCCTGAGAGCAAGGTCTCCTGCAGGAGAATGACATCAGGGCGGTCCTTGGCGGCCGCTTCCTGCAAAAGGGGAGCTTGCTCCGTGCTCCCAAGGAATTCCACTGGAGGAGCCTGAGAGAGCGGTCTACTGGCCGTCCGGCGACAGTTGCGGACGGTCGTTCTCCTGCAGCAGTGGTGAGGCCCTCTCCATCACTTTGGACCCTGATGGTGTTAGGGTTTTCCCCAAATGATGACGCTGACGAGGCAGCTGTGTGGTGGAAGACAGAGCATTGGGAGGTCGTGGCTTGACCCTCTTGGACGGGCGAGCTGTCCTGTGCAGTGTGGGACGGGGTCGCCCTGCCGAACGAGCTGGGCGGCGAGGGGACAGAGGAGCACCTAGGCTCGCCATCTTCCTCTCTATCGCCCGGTCCACCAGGCGATTGGCAGCTTCGGCAAGAGGCTCGGTTGGGAGAGGGATGTCGAGGGTTGACGCTATTGTCTTCGCAAGGGTCAGCGCCAGCTCCGTGGCAAAGGTCCTGAGCTCCTCCGTTGTGAATGAGATCACCGGAGGAGCAGGAGCGGTTGGTCGACTGGGTGTGGAGCCTGGCACTGGTGGCGGAACAGTCAGTGGCTGGCAGGTCTCTACAGGTGGAAGTGCTGGCGAGACAGGTGGCTGCTGGCGGTGGACCTCTGCTGTGGTCTGGACCACAGTCAGAGCTGAGGGCAATGGAGGGAACTCCTGGTCGCTGAGAGGTGGTGGGCGCTGCATGAGAGGGCGGCGCTGTTGGCCCCAGATGAAAGTGCCAGGGGGAGCTGGAGTAGCGCTGGCGGCCTGGTTCTCCTGCACAAACGCTACCTGCCTCTCCCGACCCTGGTTCACTCGGTGAACCCTCGCGGGGCAGCTGGGGTGCCAGGCGTGGTGTCGCCCGGAGCAGTTGGGGCACTTGGCCGCAACCGTTTTTTTCTCCTTGTACCGCTGGAGGCACTCGGCCGTGTCGTGGCCGCCACTGCACATGCCGCAGATGACGGGGCGGTTGCAGTTGGCACGGTGGTGCCCGTAGCGCTGGCAGCGGTAGCAACGGAGAGGCTCCGGGGTGAAGGGGCGAAGGTGATATGTTCCCCAGTTCCCTAGGTCGATGGAAGGGATCAGAGGACCCCGCAGGGTAACAACGACCTGACGAGTCTCTTCCCGGGTCCGTGTTTTCTGGCAGCGGGTCGCCTCTTCGACCTGAGGGTGGTGAAGGAGGATCTCCAAAGGCATTCTCAAGGGGTAGCCCATGACAACTGCCTTCGTCGACTGTTGGCCGGGCGTCAGCTCGACTAGTTTCACAGGGCAGGCCTCGTCCTGCATAGCTGATCTCAAGAGGTCGTAGGCTCCCTCGTCCTTCGGCACCAACACCGAGCTGCCATCTCGACCTATCAGGTTGGAGCAGCGGAGCCCTGGCAGGTGACGCTCTAGTGCAGCCACGGCGTCGTAGCTCGTCGCATGGCCGTCCTGTACCGGCACACGGAAAGCTGGAAATGCAGAGCGGGGAGGCAGACGCACAGCTACTGACACGGAGGGACGAGCAGCAGTGGGATCCCTGAGGGGAGGCCCAGTGCGTACTGCCGGAGAAGGGCCGTTTCCCTGGCGAGCACGCCTCGATCCCTTGCGCATCACGGGGGTGAAACCCTCATCTTCCTGCAGAGCGGGATCAGCAGAGGGGGGGAGCTGAGTCGCAGCAGGAGCCTCCGAAGTGCCCCTGGTGGAAGAGAGAGATGGTGGAGCAGGTGTAACCTCCTCCATAGCCTCATGTCGGCGGGCCGCCTTGGCAGAGCGGGTAGAGTCACCACGCAAGCGAGGTGCCACTCTCGTAGATTTGGGTGTAGAGGGGTTAGCACACGCGGCCTCGTGAGCGGACGAGTGGGAGCTCGAGTCTGAGCAGTGACGCTCCCTCTTCGTGCCTGTGGTAGGGCACGGGATGGAGGGCCTCAACTGAGGAAGCGGGAGGCGGGAATGCCCGGGGGCCTAGGGATGCTGGATCCCTTCATGCTCACCGGAGCAGGCCAAAAAACTCAGTCAAAAACACACACACACACACACACACACCTCACACACACAACCACTCAAACAGCACAAGCAAACAAAAAAAAAAAAAAAACAACAGCAAAGTGGCCAGGTCCCTACAGTGACGGGCAACCTATGCTCCCCGCCCTCTAAAGGGCGATGGGAGGCCCCGCCACTGCCCCTTTCGGGTCTTCCCTACTCTAACAGAGCCGCCCTCACCGCCTCCTATAACCAGGCCCTAAAGGCCCCTCTTCATCGAAGTGCCCTAACGGCACCCCTTCAGGGTTCGGCGTCGTACTACGGTGAGGTACACTAACGGCAGGCCAAAAAAAAAAAAAAAAAAAAAAAAAAAAAACACCCACACACTCAGTCACCAACACACACACACTCCCACTCACACCCAGGCAATCTGAGACTAAGTCTCAGAAAAAACCTGTAAAACAAAAGAAAAGCTTCCTCAGTGCCAGAGACTAAGTCAAGACTGGCAGAAAACGAGGCAAAACCGGCGAAATTCTTCACGAGTGAACGAGACAGTGTTCAGGGCTCGAGAGAAAACGGCCAGACCTCCTCACCCGACAGAGTCTGAGCTAGGAGTGACTCGGCCCGTTGTTGTTGTTGTTTGTATATTCTCCCCACAACATGGTGGGGAACGGGCAAACTAAGAGCCCGTCAGAGAGAAGCAAAATAAAAAAAGCACAAAGCAGGAAAAAAAAAAAAAAAAAAGCGGGGACAAACGAGGGTAAAGGAGGCAGAGGGCATTCACGAGCTGCAAAAACTGGAGCAGGATGGTAAATCAAGGCACCTCATCAGAATCGTCGATGTCGGTGTATTGGGAGTCCCGATCGAGATCTTCGTAAATCGGTAAATCCCCTGAGTCTCGTAGGCTAGCTGGACAGCCTAGATCATTGCTCTCCCTCATCTTTTCTATGGCTTCAAACAAGCCACGCTCGAGTTCAGCCTCTATGAACTCACGAGCGGCTGCAGGATTGACAGCAGCTGTCTCAGCAAGATGGGGAGGCAAGATCGCAACGAGCTCAGGGCGAAGAGGAGAGTGATCAGGGACAACCTCAGGTGTGGAGAGGGAGGCCACGGGCACAGCAGCAGGCGTGAGGGCCACACCCTCAGCAGGAGATGGAGAGTCCTGGGAGGAAGGGCCCTGATGATCCAAAGAAACGGCTGGATCAGGTGAGGCAGCCCTGTCTCCTGCAGCTGTTGTGGGCAAGGGGTGGACCTCAGCAGAAACGGTGAGTGTTTCGAAATCCATAGCCGAAGTCGGATCCGGGTCGGTGATCGGAGGGTCAGTCAAGCCAGTCGCCCTGTTGATGGGGTGATCCAATCGCAGCCTTTTCCGCGGTGTAGTGCGAGGCCGAGGTGGACGTGGCCGTGGCTGCGACTGCGGCCGCCGGGGACGACGCTCCTGACGAAGGACGAAATGTGGATCGCCGGCAAAGCTCCAAGGGATGGCAAGGCCCGGTAGCCCGTTCTCCTCGAAGATCTGGGGGAGGAGAACGCGCAAAACAGCCTTGTCACCCCCACTAAAAGCCTGTGCCGTGGCGACACACATCGAAACAAGGAGATTCGTCTCCCCAGAACACCCAGGACCGCGAGGCCGGCGTCTCTGGGCCATAGGGCGCCGCCGTGCATGGGCGGAGCCCTGCACAGCAACACCCCCAGGCCCAGTGACGTCACTAGCCTCGGGACCCTTAGGAGACTGACGGAGACGAAACTCCACTGTCTCACCCTCGCCAAGAGAACGCCGAAAGTGTCGGGGATTTGGTGCAATGATCCCGAGTCTATGTACGAAAACATCAACACCGGTGTCCCGGCGCTTGATGAACCCGTACCCGGACTTCACATTGAACCAAACCACCACACCCACGATCTTACTGGCTCCCGGCGGCTTCGAAAAACTACAAGATGCCCCCCTCAACGGGTCGCGGGCGTGAGCAGTGGAAACAGGAGCTCGAACTTCAGGCATCGAGACGTCTGCCTTGGGCGAGAGCTGGACCGGAACGACTCGGCCCGTGTTTGTGTTTGTTTGTGAGATATTCGTCCCAGTTTCCTGGGACACGGGCAAACAGAGAGCCCGTCACAGGTGCGCACTACTTGCGCGAACTTGCTTTATCGAGGTGGAGGGTAATTCCTTACCGTAGTAAGTAATATTTTAAGTGGAGCATGGGCAACAATGCCAGCAGCGTCCCTAAAGATATCACCAGTTCGGGCTAGGGCCGAGTCGAGCTCAGACCTGAGCCTGGTGGTGGCTGGGCAGTCCAGAAGATAATGCAAAAGGGGCTCCTCACAGCTGGCCAAGCAATGTTCACACGGGTCTGGCTCCATACCCCTAATTTGCTTGTAGCAAAGAAACCCAAGACGCAATCTTCGAAGTCGGACTACAATAAAATTAGGTAGTCCTGGGGGGAGCGACAGAAGGGAATACAACGTGGCAGTAGCATACCATTTTGCAGAGCAAGAGCCCTCCGTGACCCAGAGTTGATGGTCCTCTAGGGATAGTCTTCCTATGGTGGCAGTGAGAGTGCGGATGAGGTGCGAGGGACTAGGGCGTAATGGGAATGTGATGTCTGGGAGATCGCAAGCTGAAGCGCGCCGCATCATCAGCACGCTCGTTGCCACTAATTCCCACATGTCCCGGAAGCCAGTGAAGGTTAATTATTGCGCCCCTATGGACAAGGAGTGACGCAAATGTATGAATCGCTGTGAGGAGAAAGACGTTGTCATGCAGCGAGAAGGATCGTAATCTCTGAATGGAGGAAAGAGAGTCTGTGTGGATTATGACTCGATTGCGACGATGGTGGTGAGCATGGCGCAAAGCACCCAGGATGGCAGCAAGTTCCGCCTGGAAAGCGGAGATACCTGAAGAGAGTCGCCAAGCTTCCACTATTTGCCCAGAGACAAAGGCCGCTCCAGCTGCGCCATTAGGGGAAACAGAGCCATCAGTGTAGTAGATGGCTGAGTCTGGTGAGGCCAGAGCTGCCACCCTACTGAGACCCTCCTGGCGAAGGAGTGCTGGAATCAAGGAGCGGGGTTTAGCCTCCGATGGACCAAAAATATTAAAAAGGGGAGGATCCCATGGCGGTGGATCAACGTATCCAGGAAAGGGAGAGTCGGGATCTTGACAGAGGCTCGCAGCAGCTCCCAAACCATGGATGGCAGCGGCCGTGGTGCGGGCCCAGTCACGCTGAGGGGCCGGCTCGGGTGGGCGGCAGAGAAGGCGTTTTAGGAGGGCAGAGACAGGCAGGTGAGGCAGGCACTGGATCAGCTTCAGGGTGACTACTGCCGCTCGCAACACAATGCGATGGGCCAGAGACGGCAGCCCACCCTCCATACACAGATTGACCAGTCGGGTCCAGCGTGGAGCACCCAGCATAATGCGGAGGGCATCATTCTGGATGACCTCCAGAGATCTAGCGACTGGCGGAGCAAGGCCCGTCAAGCAGATGGCGCTGTAGTCCACCAAGGATCGGAATGCGTGTATATAAAAAGTCCGTAGGACGGAATATGATGCCCCCAAACTCCGCCTGGACAGATAGCGGAGAGCAGCCATGCGGGTGGATGCACGCTCCCTCAGGTACCGAACATGGCAGGCAAAGTTGAGACCCGTGTCAAGCCAGACCCCCAAGTACCGATGTGCAGTGACCATGGAGAGCTGATGGCCACCGAGTAGCAATGGAAAGTCTGGGGGGCGGAGTCCAAATGGCAGGCACTTGGTCTTCAGGATGTTAATTTTTAGGCCTAACTCGGCACACTTGGCATGGAGCCGAGAAAGGGCCAAGTCTGCCTGTCGAAAACAATCCCGTCTAGTAAAAATGAGGGCAAGATCGTCTGCATAACAGAGGAGGGTGACGCCAGGCCCATAATCGATGGTTAAGAGCCCCTCCATAAGGATATTAAACAGGAGGGGGCTTAGTACGCTCCCCTGGGGCGTGCCATTAAAATGTGTGCAAAAGTGTGAGAGGTGCCCCTGGAATCTGACCCCTGCAGAGCGATCCGCAAAGAAGTCCCTGATCCAGGATAAAAGCCTGCCTCCCACACCCCTGTCTGCAAGGGCAGCCAAAATAACCGTAGGGCTGGCTAGTTCAAAAGCCTTTTCCAGGTCGAGGAAGACGGCCATCCCCTTTCCCCCTCTCAGTTCCCCAAGGAAAGACGCGAGGCAGTGAGTGGCACTCCTACCATGGTGGTATGCGAAGATCCTTGGGTGCAGTGGTCCCAGCCGCCAAGCGAGACGAGCCCGCACAACCCTCTCAGCCGTTTTAGCGATACAGCTAAGGAGGGAGATGGGGCGCATGGCGGTAGGATCATGAGGCTTGGGAATTGGGTGAATAACAGCCGCCTTCCACGACCTTGGCAGACGCCCCTCAGACCACGAGAGGTTGATCAGATCAACTAGGCGCTCGCTGCCGCTATCCCCAGCGTGTGACAGGAGTGAATATGTGATTCCGTCCAGTCCAGGCGCAGAGTCTCCCCTGTGGTGCAGTGCTTTTAGGACCTCCCCGCTGGTGATGGGACAATCAGCTGGGTCTGGCCTATCACAGGCAGCCTGAACTGCCGTGGCACGAGCGGTGCATAGCTGAGCCTGCAGGATCTGGACGGATTGCGGGAGATTGCTTGAAGCAGAGCGATCCGCGAAGTGCTGAGCGTGGCGGCTGGCCTCTGCGGCAGGATCAGGATGCGAGGGCGGCCGAGGAGGACGTGGATCGGAGATGGACCTGATTCTCCTCCACATCTCCCTGAGTGTGGAGTGAGCATCTAGGGTACGACACCATCCAATCCACGCCTCCTCCTTGAGGCGGCGTTTCTCTGTGGTGACGTGTCGCGTGACAGCCACCAGGTACCGACGGTGTGGCGATGTGCGACGCCGTCGGTACTGCCTGCGTGCCGCATTTAGCCGCCGGTTCAATTCCTTGACCCTGTCGCAGTAAATCCAGCCGTCCCGATAGCACCTCGCGGATCGACTCTGCAGGGGGATAGCAAGAGAGGCAGCCTGTGAAAAAATACTCGCCACCTGTTCTGCTCGGCTCTCGAGGTCTGAGGCGGGAGGAGATGCAGCAAAGACCCCAGCTAAGGCCTGTGCAAAAGCCGCCCAGTCGGCCCTACGGAAGTCCCACCGCAAAGGAGGGGGCGGCGTCGGTGGGAGTGGAGCAGTTGGCAAAGTGACCTCTAGGGCAAAATGATCACTGGCGAGGTGTCGGTGCAGCGACCATGTTGCCGAGCCCGCAAGGGGGGAGGACACAAACGCCAAGTCCAGGCGCCCCCCGTCAATGTGTGTGGCCTCGGTGGTGTCGTTTAGTAGGGAAACATCACCCACCTCCTCCAGTATTAAAGAGATGTGTCGTCCTGCATCGTTGGGCCGAAGAGGCGAAGAGAGCAGGGCGTGGTGGGCATTGAAGTCGCCCCCAATGTACACAGCTCCCCTGGCAGCTTGGGAGAAAAGTTCCCCCAACTCCAGGGTGCTCCTCTGGCTCCGGTATACATTGTACACCGTCAGGGGCGACGTCGCCAGATGGAGAACCACGCCCTGAACCTCCACATCAGGTCCACAGAAAGGAGGGCTCACAATCCGTGCACGCGATGTGGTCCCCGGACCAGAACGGCACATCCCCGTGTAACGCCACGAATATACGGGAGGAGATGGGTGATGTATCCCGAGAGATGGAAAGTGGAATTGCCTGAGAGCAAGGTCTCCTGCAGGAGAATGACATCAGGGCGGTCCTTGGCGGCCGCTTCCTGCAAAAGGGGGAGCTTGCTCCGTGCTCCCAAGGAATTCCACTGGAGGAGCCTGAGAGAGCGGTCTACTGGCCGTCCGGCGACAGTTGCGGACGGTCGTTCTCCTGCAGCAGTGGTGAGGCCCTCTCCATCACTTTGGACCCTGATGGTGTTAGGGTTTTCCCCAAATGATGACGCTGACGAGGCAGCTGTGTGGTGGAAGACAGAGCATTGGGAGGTCGTGGCTTGACCCTCTTGGACGGGCGAGCTGTCCTGTGCAGTGTGGGACGGGGTCGCCCTGCCGAACGAGCTGGGCGGCGAGGGGACAGAGGAGCACCTAGGCTCGCCATCTTCCTCTCTATCGCCCGGTCCACCAGGCGATTGGCAGCTTCGGCAAGAGGCTCGGTTGGGAGAGGGATGTCGAGGGTTGACGCTATTGTCTTCGCAAGGGTCAGCGCCAGCTCCGTGGCAAAGGTCCTGAGCTCCTCCGTTGTGAATGAGATCACCGGAGGAGCAGGAGCGGTTGGTCGACTGGGTGTGGAGCCTGGCACTGGTGGCGGAACAGTCAGTGGCTGGCAGGTCTCTACAGGTGGAAGTGCTGGCGAGACAGGTGGCTGCTGGCGGTGGACCTCTGCTGTGGTCTGGACCACAGTCAGAGCTGAGGGCAATGGAGGGAACTCCTGGTCGCTGAGAGGTGGTGGGCGCTGCATGAGAGGGCGGCGCTGTTGGCCCCAGATGAAAGTGCCAGGGGGAGCTGGAGTAGCGCTGGCGGCCTGGTTCTCCTGCACAAACGCTACCTGCCTCTCCCGACCCTGGTTCACTCGGTGAACCCTCGCGGGGCAGCTGGGGTGCCAGGCGTGGTGTCGCCCGGAGCAGTTGGGGCACTTGGCCGCAACCGTTTTTTTCTCCTTGTACCGCTGGAGGCACTCGGCCGTGTCGTGGCCGCCACTGCACATGCCGCAGATGACGGGGCGGTTGCAGTTGGCACGGTGGTGCCCGTAGCGCTGGCAGCGGTAGCAACGGAGAGGCTCCGGGGTGAAGGGGCGAAGGTGATATGTTCCCCAGTTCCCTAGGTCGATGGAAGGGATCAGAGGACCCCGCAGGGTAACAACGACCTGACGAGTCTCTTCCCGGGTCCGTGTTTTCTGGCAGCGGGTCGCCTCTTCGACCTGAGGGTGGTGAAGGAGGATCTCCAAAGGCATTCTCAAGGGGTAGCCCATGACAACTGCCTTCGTCGACTGTTGGCCGGGCGTCAGCTCGACTAGTTTCACAGGGCAGGCCTCGTCCTGCATAGCTGATCTCAAGAGGTCGTAGGCTCCCTCGTCCTTCGGCACCAACACCGAGCTGCCATCTCGACCTATCAGGTTGGAGCAGCGGAGCCCTGGCAGGTGACGCTCTAGTGCAGCCACGGCGTCGTAGCTCGTCGCATGGCCGTCCTGTACCGGCACACGGAAAGCTGGAAATGCAGAGCGGGGAGGCAGACGCACAGCTACTGACACGGAGGGACGAGCAGCAGTGGGATCCCTGAGGGGAGGCCCAGTGCGTACTGCCGGAGAAGGGCCGTTTCCCTGGCGAGCACGCCTCGATCCCTTGCGCATCACGGGGTGAAACCCTCATCTTCCTGCAGAGCGGGATCAGCAGAGGGGGGGAGCTGAGTCGCAGCAGGAGCCTCCGAAGTGCCCCTGGTGGAAGAGAGAGATGGTGGAGCAGGTGTAACCTCCTCCATAGCCTCATGTCGGCGGGCCGCCTTGGCAGAGCGGGTAGAGTCACCACGCAAGCGAGGTGCCACTCTCGTAGATTTGGGTGTAGAGGGGTTAGCACACGCGGCCTCGTGAGCGGACGAGTGGGAGCTCGAGTCTGAGCAGTGACGCTCCCTCTTCGTGCCTGTGGTAGGGCACGGGATGGAGGGCCTCAACTGAGGAAGCGGGAGGCGGGAATGCCCCGGGGGCCTAAGGATGCTGGATCCCTTCATGCTCACCGGAGCAGGCCAAAAAAAACTCAGTCAAAAACACACACACACACACACAGACACCTCACACACACAACCACTCAAACAGCACAAGCAAACAAACAAAAAAAAAAAAAAACAACAACAGCAAAGTGGCCAGGTCCCTACAGTGACGGGCAACCTATGCTCCCCGCCCTCTAAAGGGCGATGGGAGGCCCCGCCACTGCCCCTTTCGGGTCTTCCCTACTCTAACAGAGCCGCCCTCACCGCCTCCTATAACCAGGCCCTAAAGGCCCCTCTTCATCGAAGTGCCCTAACGGCACCCCTTCAGGGTTCGGCGTCGTACTACGGTGAGGTACACTAACGGCAGGCAAAAAAAAAAAAAAAAAAAAAAAAAACACCCACACACTCAGTCACCAACACACACACACTCCCACTCACACCCAGGCAATCTGAGACTAAGTCTCAGAAAAAACCTGTAAAACAAAAGAAAAGCTTCCTCAGTGCCAGAGACTAAGTCAAGACTGGCAGAAAACGAGGCAAAACCGGCGAAATTCTTCACGAGTGAACGAGACAGTGTTCAGGGCTCGAGAGAAAACGGCCAGACCTCCTCACCCGACAGAGTCTGAGCTAGGAGTGACTCGGCCCGTTGTTGTTGTTGTTTGTATATTCTCCCCACAACATGGTGGGGAACGGGCAAACTAAGAGCCCGTCAGAGAGAAGCAAAATCAAAAAAGCACAAAGCAGAAAAAAAAAAAAAAAAAAAAAAAAAAGCGGGGACAAACGAGGGTAAAGGAGGCAGAGGGCATTCACGAGCTGCAAAAACTGGAGCAGGATGGTAAATCAAGGCACCTCATCAGAATCGTCGATGTCGGTGTATTGGGAGTCCCGATCGAGATCTTCGTAAATCGGTAAATCCCCTGAGTCTCGTAGGCTAGCTGGACAGCCTAGATCATTGCTCTCCCTCATCTTTTCTATGGCTTCAAACAAGCCACGCTCGAGTTCAGCCTCTATGAACTCACGAGCGGCTGCAGGATTGACAGCAGCTGTCTCAGCAAGATGGGGAGGCAAGATCGCAACGAGCTCAGGGCGAAGAGGAGAGTGATCAGGGACAACCTCAGGTGTGGAGAGGGAGGCCACGGGCACAGCAGCAGGCGTGAGGGCCACACCCTCAGCAGGAGATGGAGAGTCCTGGGAGGAAGGGCCCTGATGATCCAAAGAAACGGCTGGATCAGGTGAGGCAGCTCTGTCTCCTGCAGCTGTTGTGGGCAAGGGGTGGACCTCAGCAGAAACGGTGAGTGTTTCGAAATCCATAGCCGAAGTCGGATCCGGGTCGGTGATCGGAGGGTCAGTCAAGCCAGTTGCCCTGTTGATGGGGTGATCCAATCGCAGCCTTTTCCGCGGTGTAGTGCGAGGCCGAGGTGGACGTGGCCGTGGCTGCGACTGCGGCCGCCGGGGACGACGCTCCTGACGAAGGACGAAATGTGGATCGCCGGCAAAGCTCCAAGGGATGGCAAGGCCCGGTAGCCCGTTCTCCTCGAAGATCTGGGGGAGGAGAACGCGCAAAACAGCCTTGTCACCCCCACTAAAAGTCTGTGCCGTGGCGACACACATCGAAACAAGGAGATTCGTCTCCCCAGAACACCCAGGACCGCGAGGCCGGCGTCTCTGGGCCATAGGGCGCCGCCGTGCATGGGCGGAGCCCTGCACAGCAACACCCCAGGCCCAGTGACGTCACTAGCCTCGGGACCCTTAGGAGACTGACGGAGACGAAACTCCACTGTCTCACCCTCGCCAAGAGAACGCCGAAAGTGTCGGGGATTTGGTGCAATGATCCCGAGTCTATGTACGAAAACATCAACACCGGTGTCCCGGCGCTTGATGAACCCGTACCCGGACTTCACATTGAACCAAACCACCACACCCACGATCTTACTGGCTCCCGGCGGCTTCGAAAAACTACAAGATGCCCCCTCAACGGGTCGCGGGCGTGAGCAGTGGAAACAGGAGCTCGAACTTCAGGCATCGAGACGTCTGCCTTGGGCGAGAGCTGGACCGGAACGACTCGGCCCGTGTTTGTGTTTGTTTGTGAGATATTCGTCCCAGTTTCCTGGGACACGGGCAAACAGAGAGCCCGTCACAGGTGCGCACTACTTGCGCGAACTTGCTTTATCGAGGTGGAGGGTAATTCCTTACCGTAGTAAGTAATATTTTAAGTGGAGCATGGGCAACAATGCCAGCAGCGTCCCTAAAGATATCACCAGTTCGGGCTAGGGCCGAGTCGAGCTCAGACCTGAGCCTGGTGGTGGCTGGGCAGTCCAGAAGATAATGCAAAAGGGGCTCCTCACAGCTGGCCAAGCAATGTTCACACGGGTCTGGCTCCATACCCCTAATTTGCTTGTAGCAAAGAAACCCAAGACGCAATCTTCGAAGTCGGACTACAATAAAATTAGGTAGTCCTGGGGGAGCGACAGAAGGGAATACAACGTGGCAGTAGCATACCATTTTGCAGAGCAAGAGCCCTCCGTGACCCAGAGTTGATGGTCCTCTAGGGATAGTCTTCCTATGGTGGCAGTGAGAGTGCGGATGAGGTGCGAGGGACTAGGGCGTAATGGGAATGTGATGTCTGGGAGATCGCAAGCTGAGCGCGCCGCGTCATCAGCACGCTCGTTGCCACTAATTCCCACATGTCCCGGAAGCCAGTGAAGGTTAATTATTGCGCCCCTATGGACAAGGAGTGACGCAAATGTATGAATCGCTGTGAGGAGAAAGACGTTGTCACGCAGCGAGAAGGATCGTAATCTCTGAATGGAGGAAAGAGAGTCTGTGTGGATTATGACTCGATTGCGACGATGGTGGTGAGCATGGCGCAAAGCACCCAGGATGGCAGCAAGTTCCGCCTGGAAAGCGGAGATACCTGAAGAGAGTCGCCAAGCTTCCACTATTTGCCCAGAGACAAAGGCCGCTCCAGCTGCGCCATTAGGGGAAACAGAGCCATCAGTGTAGTAGATGGCTGAGTCTGGTGAGGCCAGAGCTGCCACCCTACTGAGACCCTCCTGGCGAAGGAGTGCTGGAATCAAGGAGCGGGGTTTAGCCTCCGATGGACCAAAAATATTAAAAAGGGGAGGATCCCATGGCGGTGGATCAACGTATCCAGGAAAGGGAGAGTCGTGATCTTGACAGAGGCTCGCAGCAGCTCCCAAACCATGGATGGCAGCGGCCGTGGTGTGGGCCCAGTCACGCTGAGGGGCCGGCTCGGGTGGGCGGCAGAGAAGGCGTTTTAGGAGGGCAGAGACAGGCAGGTGAGGCAGGCACTGGATCAGCTTCAGGGTGACTACTGCCGCTCGCAACACAATGCGATGGGCCAGAGACGGCAGCCCACCCTCCATACGCAGATTGACCAGTCGGGTCCAGCGTGGAGCACCCAGCATAATGCGGAGGGCATCATTCTGGATGACCTCCAGAGATCTAACGACTGGCGGAGCAAGGCCCGTCAAGCAGATGGCGCTGTAGTCCACCAAGGATCGGACTGCGTGTATATAAAAAGTCCGTAGGACGGAATATGATGCCCCCAAACTCCGCCTGGACAGATAGCGGAGAGCAGCCATGCGGGTGGATGCACGCTCCCTCAGGTACCGAACATGGCAGGCAAAGTTGAGACCCGTGTCAAGCCAGACCCCCAAGTACCGATGTGCAGTGACCATGGAGAGCTGATGGCCACCGAGTAGCAGTGGAAAGTCTGGGGGGCGGAGTCCAAATGGCAGGCACTTGGTCTTCAGGATGTTAATTTTTAGGCCTAACTCGGCACACTTGGCATGGAGCCGAGAAAGGGCCAAGTCTGCCTGTCGAAAACAATCCCGTCTAGTAAAAATGAGGGCAAGATCGTCTGCATAACAGAGGAGGGTGACGCCAGGCCCATAATCGATGGTTAAGAGCCCCTCCATAAGGATATTAAACAGGAGGGGCTTAGTACGCTCCCCTGGGGCGTGCCATTAAAATGTGTGCAAAAGTGTGAGAGGTGCCCCTGGAATCTGACCCCTGCAGAGCGATCCGCAAAGAAGTCCCTGATCCAGGATAAAAGCCTGCCTCCCACACCCCTGTCTGCAAGGGCAGCCAAAATAACCGTAGGGCTGGCTAGTTCAAAAGCCTTTTCCAGGTCGAGGAAGACGGCCATCCCCTTTCCCCCTCTCAGTTCCCCAAGGAAAGACGCGAGGCAGTGAGTGGCACTCCTACCATGGTGGTATGCGAAGATCCTTGGGTGCAGTGGTCCCAGCCGCCAAGCGAGACGAGCCCGCACAACCCTCTCAGCCGTTTTAGCGATACAGCTAAGGAGGGAGATGGGGCGCATGGCGGTAGGATCATGAGGCTTGGGAATTGGGTGAATAACAGCCGCCTTCCACGACCTTGGCAGACGCCCCTCAGACCACGAGAGGTTGATCAGATCAACTAGGCGCTCGCTGCCGCTATCCCCAGCGTGTGACAGGAGTGAATATGTGATTCCGTCCAGTCCAGGCGCAGAGTCTCCCCTGTGGTGCAGTGCTTTTAGGACCTCCCCGCTGGTGATGGGACAATCAGCTGGGTCTGGCCTATCACAGGCAGCCTGAACTGCCGTGGCACGAGCGGTGCATAGCTGAGCCTGCAGGATCTGGACGGATTGCGGGAGATTGCTTGAAGCAGAGCGATCCGCGAAGTGCTGAGCGTGGCGGCTGGCCTCTGCGGCAGGATCAGGATGCGAGGGCGGCCGAGGAGGACGTGGATCGGAGATGGACCTGATTCTCCTCCACATCTCCCTGAGTGTGGAGTGAGCATCTAGGGTACGACACCATCCAATCCACGCCTCCTCCTTGAGGCGGCGTTTCTCTGTGGTGACGTGTCGCGTGACAGCCACCAGGTACCGACGGTGTGGCGATGTGCGACGCCGTCGGTACTGCCTGCGTGCCGCATTTAGCCGCCGGTTCAATTCCTTGACCCTGTCGCAGTAAATCCAGCCGTCCCGATAGCACCTCGCGGATCGACTCTGCAGGGGGATAGCAAGAGAGGCAGCCTGTGAAAAAATACTCGCCACCTGTTCTGCTCGGCTCTCGAGGTCTGAGGCGGGAGGAGATGCAGCAAAGACCCCAGCTAAGGCCTGTGCAAAAGCCGCCCAGTCGGCCCTACGGAAGTCCCACCGCAAAGGAGGGGGCGGCGTCGGTGGGAGTGGAGCAGTTGGCAAAGTGACCTCTAGGGCAAAATGATCACTGGCGAGGTGTCGGTGCAGCGACCATGTTGCCGAGCCCGCAAGGGGGGAGGACACAAACGCCAAGTCCAGGCGCCCCCGTCAATGTGTGTGGCCTCGGTGGTGTCGTTTAGTAGGGAAACATCACCCACCTCCTCCAGTATTAAAGAGATGTGTCGTCCTGCATCGTTGGGCCGAAGAGGCGAAGAGAGCAGGGCGTGGTGGGCATTGAAGTCGCCCCCAATGTACACAGCTCCCCTGGCAGCTTGGGAGAAAAGTTCCCCCAACTCCAGGGTGCTCCTCTGGCTCCGGTATACATTGTACACCGTCAGGGGCGACGTCGCCAGATGGAGAACCACGCCCTGAACCTCCACATCAGGTCCACAGAAAGGAGGGGGCTCACAATCCGTGCACGCGATGTGGTCCCGGACCAGAACGGCACATCCCCGTGTAACGCCACGAATATACGGGAGGAGATGGGTGATGTATCCCGAGAGATGGAAAGTGGAATTGCCTGAGAGCAAGGTCTCCTGCAGGAGAATGACATCAGGGCGGTCCTTGGCGGCCGCTTCCTGCAAAAGGGGGAGCTTGCTCCGTGCTCCCAAGGAATTCCACTGGAGGAGCCTGAGAGAGCGGTCTACTGGCCGTCCGGCAACAGTTGCGGACGGTCGTTCTCCTGCAGCAGTGGTGAGGCCCTCTCCATCACTTTGGACCCTGATGGTGTTAGGGTTTTCCCCAAATGATGACGCTGACGAGGCAGCTGTGTGGTGGAAGACAGAGCATTGGGAGGTCGTGGCTTGACCCTCTTGGACGGGCGAGCTGTCCTGTGCAGTGTGGGACGGGGTCGCCCTGCCGAACGAGCTGGGCGGCGAGGGGACAGAGGAGCACCTAGGCTCGCCATCTTCCTCTCTATCGCCCGGTCCACCAGGCGATTGGCAGCTTCGGCAAGAGGCTCGGTTGGGAGAGGGATGTCGAGGGTTGACGCTATTGTCTTCGCAAGGGTCAGCGCCAGCTCCGTGGCAAAGGTCCTGAGCTCCTCCGTTGTGAATGAGATCACCGGAGGAGCAGGAAGCGGTTGGTCGACTGGGTGTGGAGCCTGGCACTGGTGGCGGAACAGTCAGTGGCTGGCAGGTCTCTACAGGTGGAAGTGCTGGCGAGACAGGTGGCTGCTGGCGGTGGACCTCTGCTGTGGTCTGGACCACAGTCAGAGCTGAGGGCAATGGAGGGAACTCCTGGTCGCTGAGAGGTGGTGGGCGCTGCATGAGAGGGCGGCGCTGTTGGCCCCAGATGAAAGTGCCAGGGAGCTGGAGTAGCGCTGGCGGCCTGGTTCTCCTGCACAAACGCTACCTGCCTCTCCCGACCCTGGTTCACTCGGTGAACCCTCGCGGGGCAGCTGGGGTGCCAGGCGTGGTGTCGCCCGGAGCAGTTGGGGCACTTGGCCGCAACCGTTTTCTCCTTGTACCGCTGGAGGCACTCGGCCGTGTCGTGGCCGCCACTGCACATGCCGCAGATGACGGGGCGGTTGCAGTTGGCACGGTGGTGCCCGTAGCGCTGGCAGCGGTAGCAACGGAGAGGCTCCGGGGTGAAGGGGCGAAGGTGATATGTTCCCCAGTTCCCTAGGTCGATGGAAGGGATCAGAGGACCCCGCAGGGTAACAACGACCTGACGAGTCTCTTCCCGGGTCCGCGTTTTCTGGCAGCGGGTCGCCTCTTCGACCTGAGGGTGGTGAAGGAGGATCTCCAAAGGCATTCTCAAGGGGTAGCCCATGACAACTGCCTTCGTCGACTGTTGGCCGGGCGTCAGCTCGACTAGTTTCACAGGGCAGGCCTCGTCCTGCATAGCTGATCTCAAGAGGTCGTAGGCTCCCTCGTCCTTCGGCACCAACACCGAGCTGCCATCTCGACCTATCAGGTTGGAGCAGCGGAGCCCTGGCAGGTGACGCTCTAGTGCAGCCACGGCGTCGTAGCTCGTCGCATGGCCGTCCTGTACCGGCACACGGAAAGCTGGAAATGCAGAGCGGGGAGGCAGACGCACAGCTACTGACACGGAGGGACGAGCAGCAGTGGGATCCCTGAGGGGAGGCCCAGTGCGTACTGCCGGAGAAGGGCCGTTTCCCTGGCGAGCACGCCTCGATCCCTTGCGCATCACGGGGGTGAAACCCTCATCTTCCTGCAGAGCGGGATCAGCAGAGGGGGGGAGCTGAGTCGCAGCAGGAGCCTCCGAAGTGCCCCTGGTGGAAGAGAGAGATGGTGGAGCAGGTGTAACCTCCTCCATAGCCTCATGTCGGCGGGCCGCCTTGGCAGAGCGGGTAGAGTCACCACGCAAGCGAGGTGCCACTCTCGTAGATTTGGGTGTAGAGGGGTTAGCACACGCGGCCTCGTGAGCGGACGAGTGGGAGCTCGAGTCTGAGCAGTGACGCTCCCTCTTCGTGCCTGTGGTAGGGCACGGGATGGAGGGCCTCAACTGAGGAAGCGGGAGGCGGGAATGCCCCGGGGGCCTAAGGATGCTGGATCCCTTCATGCTCACCGGAGCAGGCCAAAAAAAACTCAGTCAAAAACACACACACACACACACAGACACCTCACACACACAACCACTCAAACAGCACAAGCAAACAAACAAACAAAAAAAAAAAAAAACAACAGCAAAGTGGCCAGGTCCCTACAGTGACGGGCAACCTATGCTCCCCGCCCTCTAAAGGGCGATGGGAGGCCCCGCCACTGCCCCTTTCGGGTCTTCCCTACTCTAACAGAGCCGCCCTCACCGCCTCCTATAACCAGGCCCTAAAGGCCCCTCTTCATCGAAGTGCCCTAACGGCACCCCTTCAGGGTTCGGCGTCGTACTACGGTGAGGTACACTAACGGCAGGCCAAAAAAAAAAAAAAAAAAAAAAAAAAAACACCCACACACTCAGTCACCAACACACACACACTCCCACTCACACCCAGGCAATCTGAGACTAAGTCTCAGAAAAAACCTGTAAAACAAAAGAAAAGCTTCCTCAGTGCCAGAGACTAAGTCAAGACTGGCAGAAAACGAGGCAAAACCGGCGAAAATCGTCAAGAGTGAATGAAACAGTGTTCACACCTCGAGCGAAATCGGCCAGACCTCCTCACCCGACAGAGTCAGAGCTAGGAGTGACTCGGCCCGCGCGACCTTCCCTTAAATACCCGTCTTCCCGATCCGACCCCATCCCACCCGCGAATGGGAAGGTTGTTGTTGTAGTAGGATATTCGTCTCAGCAGTGCTGAGACACGGGCAAACAGTGAGCCCGTCAGTGGTGCACATGTAGCGCACAAGCTGTATTTAACGAGGAGGGGGGTAGTCCCTAACTGTTTGTAGTAAAATTTTAAAAGGTGTTCTGGCCACAATGCCAGCAGCGTCAGTATAATCGTTGGCCGATTGGGCAAAGCCAGCTGCGGGACGGGATCTGAGATGAGCTGTGGCAGGGCAGTGAAGTATGTAATGGATGAGAGGCGTATCCGACCTCTCGAAGCAATGAGCACACGGATCTGTTGCCGCATTTTTAATCTGCTTATAGCATGGGAATCCCATTCGTAATCTTCTAAGACGCACTAAAAGATAGTTTGGCAGGCCTGGGGAGGCACCAAAGGAGAGTATGATGTGGCTATGTCATACCAAGTCGCAGATGTGGAACCTTCAGCGACGCAAAGCTGGTGCTCCTCCCGAGACAGCCTACCTATTTTTGCAGTCAAAGTGCGACGGACATGTGATGGGCCGGGGAGAAGTGGGAACGTGATCTCTGGCAGAGAGCAGGCAGAGCGTGCAGCGACATCAGCTGTTTCGTTCCCAGTGATCCCCACATGTCCTGGGAGCCAATGAAGAGTGATAGTGGCTCCTCGCTGGACAAGGAGGGTTGCAAATGTATGGATGGCCGTTATGAGAAAGATATTGTCTTGCAGCGAGAATGAGCGCAACCTCTGCAGAGAAGAAAGGGAGTCTGTATGAACAACGATGCATTGGTAATGATGATGGTGAGCATGTCGCAACGCACCCAGAATTGCCGCGAGCTCTGCCTGAAATGCAGATACACCAGGGGAGAGGCGCCATGATTCAACTGTCCTTCCAAGGACAGCGGACCCAGCAGAGCCATCAGCGTGGACCGACCCATCAGTAAACAAAGTGGCCGAGCACCGGGAGTGCAGAGCAGCCACCTGACTGAGACCCACCTGTCGCAGGATGGCAGGGATAGAGGAGCGAGGTTTTGCCTCCGTTGGAGTAAGAATGCGGAATGGAGGTGGCCTCCATGGCGGTGGGTGTTGAAACCCAGGAAATGGGGAATCAGGGCCTTGGCAGAGACAAGGCGCGACTTCCAGGTTGTGGATAAGAGCCGCCGTGGTTCGGGCCCAGTCGCGTTGGGGGAGCGGCTCAGGTGGTCGTCGTAGTAGTCGTAGGAGCAGGGCAGAGACTGGCAGTTCTGGTCGGCGCTGCACTAACTGGTGAGTGATAAGCGTCACTCGTAGTGCTATTCGGTGCGCCAGCGACGGCAAACCACTCTCCATCCGTAAGTTAGTGATCCGGGTCCAACGTGGAGCACCCAGCATGATTCGTAGAGCATCATTCTGGATGACTTCCAGTGATCTGGAGATTGGCGGTGTGAGGCCAGACAAGCAGATTGCTCCGTAGTCCACAAGAGAGCGGATCGCGTGGATGTAAAAAGTGCGGAGGACTGCATATGATGCCCCCAGACTCCGTCGTGAAAGGTATCGGAGGGCAGCCATGCGAGTTAAGGCACGCTCCCTCAGATATCGGACGTGGCTGCCAAAGGTGAGGCCCCCGTCAAACCAGACCCCCAGATACTGGTGCGAAGTGACCACGGTGAGCTGGTGGCCTCCGAGCAGCACCGGGAAGTCAGGAGGACGGAGGCCAAAGGGCAGACATTTAGTCTTCGTGAGATTTATTTTGAGCCCTAGCTCATTGCATTTTCATGCAGGCAGGAGAGGGCAGAATAAGCCTGCGAAAAACAGTCCCTGCGTGTAAAAATGAGGGCTAGGTCGTCTGCATAGCACAGTAGTGTTATGCCAGGCCCATAGTCAATGGTTAAAAGCCCCTCCATCAAGATGTTAAACAAGAGCGGGCTTAAGACACTTCCCTGAGGGGTGCCATTGTCATGATGAGAAAAAGGGGAGAGATGCCCCTGAAATCTAACCCCCGCTGATCGAGCAGTGAAAAAGTCCTTGATCCAGGATAGTAACCTGCCTCCCACACCCCTGTCTGCAAGAGCAGCCAAGATAACAGTTGGGTTCGCTAGTTCAAACGCCCTCTCAAGGTCGAGGAAGACGGCCATTCCCTTTCCTCCCCTCAGCTCCCCAAGGAATGATGCGAGGCAGTGGGTGGTACTCCTGCCAGGGTGAAAAGCATAAATCCTTGGGTGCAGTGGTCCCAGCCGCCAAGCAAGGCGGGCCCGCACAACCCTCTCAGCCGTCTTGGCAACACAGCTGAGGAGGGAGATGGGGCGCATGGCGGCGGGATCACGAGGTTTCGGAATCGGGTGGATAACAGCCGTCTTCCACGACCTCGGAAGACGCCCCTCAGACCACGATAGATTGAGCAGGTCAAGTAGACGTGCTCTACCATAATCTCCAGCATTTGCTAGGACAGAGTATGTGAGGCCGTCAAGCCCCGGCGCAGTGTCCTCTCTGCGCTGCAGCGCTTTATGAAGCTCCCCACTGGTTATCAGACAGTCAGCAGGGTCAGGCCTATCACATGCTGCCTGAATTGCTGCAGTGCGAGAGGCGGACAGCTGTTCCTGTAGGGCTCTGACAGACTGCGGGAGATTAGACGAGGCAGAGCGGTCGGCGAAGTGCTTAGCAAGACGGCTGGCCTCAGCGGCAGGGTCAGGATGAGATGGAGGACGGGGGGGACGTGGATCGGAGATGGACTTGATTCTTCTCCACATCTCACGGAGAGTGGAGTGAGAATCCAACGTCCGACACCATCCGATCCACGTCTCCTCCTTAAGGCGGCGTTTCTCTGAAGCCACATGGCGTGTCACTGCGACCAAGTACCGACGGTGCGGAGATGTACGGCACCGCCGGTACTGCCTGCGAGCCGCATTGAGTCTCCTGTTCAATTCCTTGACCCTGTCGCAGTAGATCCAGCCATCTCGGTAGCACCTCGCCGAGCGTCGCTGCATGGGGATGGCAAGAGAGGCAGCTTGTGCAAAAATGCGTGCTACCTGATCCGCCTGACTATCGAGATCCGAGGCATGAGGGGATGTCTCGAAGGCCGTTGTGAGAGCACGAGCGAAGGCAGCCCAGTTCGCCCTGCGTAGGTCCCACCGTGGTGGTGGAGGTGGGGGTGGCGGGAGGGGAGCGAGAGGCAGGTCAACCCTGAGAGCGAAGTGGTCACTCGCAAGGTGTGGGTGGAGTGACCATGACGCCAGGCCTGACAGAGGGGTTGAGATAAAGGAGAGGTCGAGGCGACCTCCTCCAATATGGGTGGGCTCTGTCGTGTCGTTTAGGAGGGAGACACCACCCATCTCCTCCAGAAGTAAAGAAATGTGCCGTCCTGCCTCATTGGACTGAAGAGGCGATGACAGAAGGGCGTGGTGGGCATTGAAGTCGCCCCCAATGTACACGGCCCCCCTGGCAGCTTGGGAGAAAAGTTCCCCCAACTCCAGGGTGCTCCTCTGGCTTCGGTATACATTGTATACCGTCAGGGGCGACGTCGCCAGATGGAGAACCACGCCCTGAACCTCCACATCAGGTCCACAGAAAGGAGGGGACTCACAATCCGTGCACGCGATGTGGTCCTGGACCAGAACGGCACATCCCCGTGTAACGCCACGAATATACGGGAGGAGATGGGTGGTGTATCCCGAGAGATGGAAAGTGGAATTGCCTGGGAGCAGGGTCTCCTGCAGGAGAATGACATGAGGGCGGTCCCGTGCGGCCGCCTCCTGCAAAAGGGGGAGCTTACTCCGTGCTCCCAAGCAATTCCACTGGAGGAGCCTGAGAGAGCGGTCTACTGGCCGTCCGGCGACAGTTGCGGACGGTCGTTCTCCTGCAGCAGTGGTGAGGCCCTGTCCATCACTTTGGACCCTGATGGTGGTAGGGTTTGCCCTAAACGATGACGCTGACGAGGCAGCTGTGCGGTGGAAGACTGAGCATTGGGAGGTCGTGGCTTTACCCTCTTGGACGGGCGAGCTGTCCTGTGCAGTGTGGGACGGGGTCGCCCTGCCGAACGAGCTGGGCGGCGAGGGGACAGAGGAGCACCTAGGCTCGCCATCTTCCTGTCGATCGCCTGGTCTACTAGGCGATTGGCAGCCTCGGCAAGGGGCTCTGTTGGGAGAGGGATGTCGAGGGTTAAGGCAACTGTTTTGGCGAGGGTCAGCGCCAGCTCCGTGGCAAAGGTCCTGAGCTCCTCCGTTGTGAATGAGATCACTGGAGGAGCGGGAGCGGTTGGTGGACTGGGTGTGGAGCCAGGCACTGGTGGTGGAACAGGCAGTGGCTGGCTGGTCTCTACAGGTGGAAGTGCTGGTGAGACAGGCGGCTGCTGGCGGTGGACCTCGGCTGTGGTCTGGACCACAGTCAGGGCTGAGGGCAATGGAGGGAACTCCTTGTCGCTGAGAGGTGGTGGGCGCTGGATGAGAGGGCGGCGCTGTTGGCCCCAGATGAAAGTGCCGGGGGGAGCTGGAGTAGCGCTGGCGGCCTGGTTCTCCTGCACAAACGCTACCTGCCTCTCTCGACCCTGGTTCACTCGGTGAACCCTCGCGGGGCAGCTGGGGTGCCAGGCGTGGTGTCGCCCGGAGCAGTTGGGGCACTTGGCCGCAACTGGTTCCTTCGCCTTGTACCGCTGGAGGCACTCGGCCGTGTCGTGGCCGCCACTGCACATGCCGCAGATGACGGGGCGGTTGCAATTGGCACGGTGGTGCCCGTAGCGTTGGCAGCGGTAGCAACGGAGAGGCTCTGGGGTGAAGGGGCGAAGGTGATATGTTCCCCAATTCCCCAGGTCTATGGCAGGGATCAGAGGACCCCGCAGGGTGACAATGACCTATCGAGTCTCCTCTCGGGTCCGCGTGTTTTGGCATCGGGTTGCCTCCTCGACTTGAGGGTGGTGAAGGAGAATCTCTATGGGCATTCGCAAGGGATAGCCCATGACCACTGCCTTCGTAGACTGTTGACCAGGCATCAGCTCTACTAGCTTTACAGGGCAGGCCTCGTCCTGCAGGGCTGTTCTTAAGAGGTCGTAGGCTCCCTCGTCCTGTGGCACCAACACTGAGCTTCCATCCCGACCCATGAGATTGGAGCAGCGTAGCCCTGGCAGGTGACGCTCTAGTGCAGCCACGGCGTCGTAGCTCGTCGCATGCCCGTCCTGGACCGGCACACGGAAAGCTGGAAATGCAGAGCGGGGAGGCGGACGCACAGCTACCGACACGGAGGGACGAGCAGCAGAGGGATCCCTGAGGGGAGGCCCAGTGCGCACTGCCGGAGAAGGGCCGTTTCCCTGGCGAGCACGCCTCGATCCCTTGCGCATCACGGGGGTGAAACCCTCATCTTCCTGCAGAGCGGGATCAGCAGAGGGGGGGAGCTGAGTCGCAGCAGGAGCCTCCGAAGTGCCCCTGGTGGAAGAGAGAGATGGTGGAGCAAGTGTAACCTCCTCCATAGCCTCATGTCGGCGGGCCGCCTTGGCAGAGCGGGTAGAGTCACCACGCAAGCGAGGTGCCGCTCTCGTGGATGTTAGGGTAGAGGGGTTAGCACACGCGGCCTCGTGAGCGGACGAGTGGGAGCTCGAGTCTGAGCAGTGACGCTCCCTCTTTGCGCCTGTGGTAGGGCACGGGATGGAGGGCCTCAACTGAGGAAGCGGGAGGCGGGAATGCCCCGGGGGCCTAGGGATGCTGGATCCCTTCATGCTCACCGGAGCAGGCCAAAAAAAAAAAAAAAAAAAAAACTCAGTCAAAAACACACACACACACACACACAGACACCTCACACACACAACCACTCAAAAATCACAAGCAAACAAAATACAGAAAAAGAGGCCAGGTCCCTACAGTGACGGGCAACCTATGCTCCCCGCCCTCTAAAGGGCGATGGGAGGCCCCGCCACTGCCCCTTTCGGGTCTTCCCTACTCTAACAGAGCCGCCCTCACCGCCTCCTATAACCAGGCCCTAAAGGCCCCCCTTCATGGAAGTGCCCTAACGGCACCCCTTCAGGGTTCGGCGTCGTACTACGGTGAGGTACACTAACGGCAGGCCAAAAAAAAAAAAAAAAAAAAAAAACACCCACACACTCAGTCACAAACACACACACACTCCCACTCACACCCAGGCAATCTGAGACTAAGTCTCAGAAAAAACCTGTAAAGCAAAAGAAAAGCTTCCTCAGTGCCAGAGACTAAGTCCAAACTGGCAAAAAACGAGGCGAAACAGGCGAAATTCTCCACGAGTGAATGAAACAGAGTTCACAGCTCGAGAGAAAACGGCCAGACCTCCGCACCCGACAGAGTCTGAGCTAGGAGTCGAAATGGGAAGGAGGCAGAAGCCAGGCTGCGATCGGGCAGAAATCACATATAAGGATTTCAGCAAGCGCGGCCCCCTCGAGGATGCACCATCCTCGTCCGAGAACACATTCCTGCAGCCGCCATCAGCCCCCCTGCCAGACTGTTCTGAGGCAGAGATTCAGGGTGTGGACCTCACCCTAGCACAAGGCCACCTCAAAATATATAATCTCTACCGCTCACCCACGGCCGACCTAAGACTGGGGGAGCTACTCTCACTCTCTGCCACAGAAGAAGTCTTTATTGGCGGAGATTTTAATGCCCACCACCTCTGCCTTAACTCCCAAAGCCCCACAAATCCCACAGGACGCCACCTAGCTACAGTCTTGGAGGAAACACCAACCATCACTCTCCTAAACGACGCTGACTCTCCAACACATCTACAAGGGGGCAGGCTAGACCTCTCCCTCGTGTCGTCAACGCTAGCACGTCACTCCACTTGGGAGATCCACCCCACTCTAACCTCTGACCACCATGTCATCCTCTGCACCATCCCAATCACCCCACTCCCCAGACCTCCTGGCCCCCCCCCCCGGTGGAACACCAAGCGCGCAGACTGGGGTCCCTTCACGAACACACTAGACGACCTCATCAACAGCGATCCCTCACAGGACCTAGAGGAACATGCTGACCAGATCATCAATGCCTTTCAAGCAGCAGCAGGAACGGCAATTCCCACCACCACCCCCATTAAGCGCCACCACAAAAACCACTGGTACTACTGCCCCAGAGTCAAAGAACTCAATCACCATCTAAACAGGGCCAAAAAGATCTACAGGGCCAACCCCACCCCCGAGGCACTTAGATATCTCCAGTCAGTCATCCAGCACTCCATCGCTGAGAAAAACAGCATCAAAGAACAGAAATGGCTGGAGTGGTGTCAGTCACTAGGAGCACATTCTAACCTTGGCTCTAAATGGAAAAAACTGAAAGCGGTCTCCAGCCCCCCCTCGGCCCGACCCCCAACTCATCCAAATCCCCGCAAAGAGGCAGAAAACCTAGCGGAGACCTTTGCCAGACGCACCTCCCCCACTCAACTCCCAAATGACATCAGACGCCGGCAGGAGGAACTCCACCAACACAGAGCCGAAATGATCCACATCAGCCAAAACACCCCAGCTGAGTCTGATCGCCCTTTCACAACACATGAGCTGGTCCAAGCAAAGAAAAGCAGTACAGATACAGCTCCTGGCCTAGATGGAATCACTTACAGCATGCTTTCACATGCGGGCCCAGTGGCTGAGAGGGCCTTTCTGGACCTCCTGAACCACTCTTGGACCTTAGGCCGATTGCCCTTGCAGTGGAAGCATGCTGTGATACACCCAATCCCCAAACAAAATGACCCCAATAACCCCAGGCCCATCTCTCTTCTTAGCTGCCTCGGCAAAACGGCTGAGCGCATGGTGCTCCACCGCCTCCAATGGTGCTTGCCCCCCCCTCACCGCTACACTTTTGCATATACCAAAGGCAAAGGGGCCACAGAATGTCTTGGCTCCTTCCTCTGTGAACTCCGAGGAAGCAAAGGACTTGCTGTCTTCATTGACCTTGAGAAGGCCTTCGAGCTTGCATGTCCTGAGGCAATCCTGGCAACCTTGGCACACAAGGGTGTGAGGGGCCGCCTCCTTTGCTGGCTCGACGACTTCTTCCGGGATCGTGAAGCTGCTGTCCGCTTCCAAGGACACACGTCTGCTCCACACCGACATCAAAATGGCACTCCACAAGGCAGTATTCTCAGCCCAACTCTGTTCAACACCCTTGTGGAGTGCCTCTTATGCACTGATCTAGGCCCAGGAACCCGCCTACTCTGCTACGCTGACGACCTTGCCCTCATTATCCATCAAGGCCCCTTCTTTACACGAGCACAAAGGGCTCTCTCTAAGCTCACCAATATATGCAGAGAACTGGGGCTAAAAATTAACATCAACAAAACCAAAGCTCTCCCCCTGGGTATTGGGCCTCCCACAGACCAACTAAGACTCGGAAACACGTCCATTGAATACGTAACCTCCCACAAATACCTTGGAGTAACAATAGACTCCCACCTTTCCTTCAGAGGTGAAGTGACACGGCTCAGGGAGAAAACCAGAACGCGTACCTCCGCGCTCAGAGCCCTAGCAGGCAAAGGGGGAGGTGCGTCCTTCAGAGTCCTCCGTCTCTTTTATATACAAGCTGTAAGGTCCATTGTTGATTACTCCGCCCCTGTCCTTCTCACCATCGACACTGCCCAATCAAACAGACTTGAGGTCATTCAGAATGAAGCCCTGAGGATTATGACCAACTCTCCTCAGTGGACCAAGCTATGCAACCTCCGCCTAGAATGCAACCTAGAATCTCTCCACCATCGCATCCAGGCAAGAGTGACAAGCCTAGCCATCAAACTGGCCCACACAGCCTCCCCCCTTCCCCTCCTCTCACGCATAAAAGCTGCAACCGGCCTTCACCCTGACATCCTTTCCCGGAGCTGGATACACAGTGTTGCCCGCGCCATCCACGCCCTAAACCTTTCTGCTATGATGCAAGCCCCCGACTCTCCTTCCCCTCATTACCACCCCCAAGCCCCTTGGAACCCACCCTTATACAACCTCCTCCTCCCAGACTCGCCAAACAAAGCTAACACCCCCACCCAATTGCTGCGCCAAGAGGGGTTGCAACGCATTGCTTCAATCACCCCCCCTGATGCCGTCACTTATTACACGGACGGCTCTGTTACGGACACACGAGCCGGGGCAGCCTTTGTGTGCGGCGACCACAGTCACGGCTTCCGAGTCACAAATGGCGCTTCCACGCTTCAAACCGAACTCGCTGCTATTGCAGCAGCTTTAAAAGACGCCCTTCACACCGCACCCTCCTCGACCATCATCATTCATTCTGACTCCACTGCCGCCATCCATGTTCTTAAACAATTTTCACCCTCTGACAACCTCGCACTAACCACTGACATCCATGCAACAGCCCAACAGATCCGAGAGGCAGGGGGATCCATCACCATCCACTGGATCCCCAGCCACGTTGGAATAAAGGGAATGAGAGGGCTGATAAGGCAGCCAAACATGCATCAGCCCACCCCCACATTGACACAGACATACCCCCAAGCCTATCACGCATCAAACAAAAGATCAAGCAACGAACAGCCAGACGCAACCACATCGATCATGAGGCAGAAGTCAAACTCGGTTCTCCATCTGCCACCTGGTTTGCCCAGGCCACCAAATATACTGAACTTATGCAGCCACTACCCAAAGACAACCGCCTCCTCACCCACATTCATCGCCTCCGGCTGGGATTCGCGTGCAAAGCTGAAATCACCACCAACAACACCTCTCCCACAGAATGCGAACACTGCGAGGCCCCCACCTCTCAACCACTCCTTCACTACCTGCTAAACTGCCCTGCCACATCTCGCCTTCGGGTCAAACCCCCCTACCCTAATCCCGACACACTAAGATCCGAAAATCATCCCATTCCCCCATGCACGCTCCGCAAGGCAGCCGCCGATATCATCGCCACAATACCAACTCGCACCATCTTAGAAGTGGCACAAGCTGCCCCACCTCCTAAATAACCCTCCCCCAAAAAATCAGCAGAAGAACGCAATGCGCTGCTAAGCCCTAGGGGCACCGCAGTGACATGCCATCTTCCCAGTTACTTTACAAGCCTTCCCACACAAACCGGGCTAATAGATGGCCCGGCCTGCACTAAAGGTGCAGAAAACTTTAAACGAACGAACGAACGAACGCGGCCCCCGGCTCCTCCATCAGTCTCTCACCAGCTGCCGCACCGAGCACATCTCTCTGCAGAGACCTGCAACCTTCCACTAGCCTGTAGCCAGAAGCATACAGCGCTCTAATTGGAGGGCGTCGGATCTCCTTCGGGATTGGAGGGCACGCGATCCGGCTTTCCCGCGCCATCACCTGATGTGTTAACATCCTCGCTCCATAGTGAAACGTGGATAGCGTAACCCAAGACTTCCACAGCTGTCTCTCCTCCAGCTCAGAGATCGATTTTCACGTCATCACAGCTTAAGGAAACCTTGTGTTTTCTCTTTTTTTTTTTTTTTTTTTTTTTTTCCATATCAGCTGCTTTCCGGCTGCCACTTAGAGTCCCTGCCGTAGTACGACGCCGAACCCTGAAGGGATACCGTAGGGTATTTCCATGAAGGGGGGCCTTAGAGGCCTGGTTATAGGAGGCGGCAAGGGTAGGCATTCTGTTAGGGCTAGGGTTAGGTTAGTCCCTCACGGGGCAGTGTCGGGGTACTCTCACGACGTCCTCTAGAGGACGGGGAGTTAGGCCCCCCGGCACTGTAGGGAACCGCCGGATTGTAGCTGATAATTTATTTATCCTGATCGATTCCTTCGTTGTTCTTGCTTAAGCATACATACCGATTTACATTCATACACTCAAGTATATTTAATTTCATTTGAATATACATGTGTGTATGGGTGTATATATGTATGTGTGCTGCTTAGAACTAATGGACGAACGACTGAGTAAATAAATACCTCCCACATATATATATATCTATCGGTTAGATACATATATATATATATATATATATATATATATATATATATTTATTTTTTTTTTTTTTTTTTTTTTTTTTTTTTTTTTTTTTTCGCTGTGTTGAAAATCTCGAGCATGGAGCCCACGTCAGCCAAGACACAGACAGCTCCCGCACCGACATCATCAGCAAAAAAACCACGCCTGACCGGACCTGACTACGATCCTGAAGATTTCTTTGACTCTACCCCGGTTATGGACACAGACATCTCCCCTCGAACCTCCGACCACGACTCTGCCAACGCCACCGACCCCACGAGCTCCGCACATCCTCACGGAAACCCCGAAACCTCCGCCCAAGAGCCTTCCCCACCGCAAGACGACAATGAAGGCTTCACTCTTGTTAAAAAAAAACGACGACCGGCTGCCAAGAGCGCCTGCCCTCTGGGACCACCAACCACCTCCCCCTCTGCTGCAAAAGCTCACACTGCATCAGCCACACCCCTCATCCCCCATGCCCACAACCACCAGCAAATGCAACCCCCTCTCCCCACCACACAACCTCATCACAAATACCCTGCCTTCATCATCACACCAAACGAAAATTTTTCATCCACGTATGACATTGTCACTGCCATAACCGCTGCACACCCCTCCCTCAAATTTAAAACCATTCAGTTAAAAAATCTGGACACAGCCATTGTCCCACTGGATGACGCCACCCATAATGCACTGACCACCCTTGACTCCGTGGCTGGGGAAGCAATCAGCATCCAAAAGCGGGATCCCAACCTCAGTCTACACAAATACGTACTTACTAAATACCCAACTTCTTTTTCCATGACAGCCATCCTAGTTCACCCCATCGTCGAAAACGCAGAACGCTGCCATGTCAAAGGACAAGCAACAAGGCAGGTGATAGTCTCCATGCGTGGCCATGTTCCCCCTGTCCTCGACCTAGGAACATGGGGCAAATACCAGCTGCGCCCCTACACACCAGAACCCCTACGTTGCTTCAACTGTCAACGTTATGGACACCACCAGACACGATGCTCCCGCCCGCCAACTTGTGCAATGTGCAGCGGCCGCCACGCCACCCAAGCTTGCCTTACCAAGATCAAGGCTCAGCAACCGGTCGCTGCACGCTGCCCAAATTGCAGCGGGACCCATCACGCATGGAACAAGGCCTGCCCGATCAGAACGGAATGTGTTCAGCTAGGGATGGAGAGGGAGGTGCGCTGGGTCCAAGGCCACCTCACGGCTCCCCTAGCACCTTCAAACACCTTCACCTGGGGCCAACGTACTGCCACCCACCGACCCCCGCCACCTCCACCCCCTCCCCAGCTGACCACCGACTTTCCCCCCTTACCAACCCCCACTGTCACTTCTCAGGCAATTCCCCACCCCCCAACAAAACCACCTCACCAACCACGCACCCCACCCACACAGCCACACTGCCAACCACCTCCCGACACACGCCAAAAGCAGGACGCCAGCACTCAGACAACCTTGGAAGCCTTCACACAAACCCCACAACCAGACACCACTCTTCCCAAAGATCACTTCATCTTCAAGGCAGAAAACATAAAAAATCTAGGCCGTATGCTTTGCAACACAATGGTGTCTATGCTGGAACATGTCCTCAATCGGCCCATAGATCCAAGCCCCCTCCGCTCTGCAATATCCTCAACGATCCAGAACTGGATAGAACATCCCGACCCCCACACCACTGCCCCCGAAGACCTAACCCAAGCCACTCCCCCAAAACAAACCTCACCACAGCCTCCTCCACCTCCTGCCACCTCAGACCCCACACATCAACCATGCCACAGACAACACAACCGTACAAAACACACACCCCGAGACGCCAGAAACCGTTCCCTGTCTACCGACAGACCCACCGAGCACAAAAAAACAATGAAAGCCCAACCCCACCAACCTCGCAAGTGCTCTGTGGAGAGAGGGAGACCCCGCTCCAGGTCCCCCCTTCCTACTCCCACCCAAACAACCTAGGAGACACCAGCAACACCGCCAACACCTCAACTCCCACCTCCCTCCGCATACTGCAGTGGAACATCCTCGGTGCCTCTGCACGCCGCTCCCTGCTAGAAGAAGTCGCACACAAAGACAATATAGACATCTTCCTCCTGCAGGAGACTCTCTTAAGCAAGCACCGCCCACTGCGTATGCGGGGTTTCACCCCCTTCCCACTACCTTATGTGCGTGGTGGTCCTCGAGGATGCGCCATCCTCGTCCGAGAACACATTCCTGCAGCCGCCATCAGCCCCCTGCCAGACTGTTCTGAGGCAGAGATTCAGGGTGTGGACCTCACCCTAGCACAAGGCCACCTCAAAATATATAATCTCTACCGCTCACCCACGGCCGACCTCAGACTGGGGGAGCTACTCTCACTCTCTGCCACAGAAGAAGTCTTTATTGGCGGAGATTTTAATGCCCACCACCTCTGCCTTAACTCCCAAAGCCCCACAAATCCCACAGGACGCCACCTAGCTACAGTCTTGGAGGAAACACCAACCATCACTCTCCTAAACGACGCTGACTCTCCAACACATCTACAAGGGGGCAGGCTAGACCTCTCCCTCGTGTCGTCAACGCTAGCACGTCACTCCACTTGGGAGATCCACCCCACTCTAACCTCTGACCACCATGCCATCCTCTGCACCATCCCAATCACCCCACTCCCCAGACCTCCTGGCCCCCCCCCACGGTGGAACACCAAGCACGCAGACTGGGGTCTCTTCACGAACACACTAGACGACCTCATCAACAGCGATCCCTCACAGGACCTAGAGGAACATGCTGACCAGATCATCAATGCCTTTCAAGCAGCAGCAGGAACGGCAATTCCCACCACCACCCCCATTAAGCGCCACCACAAAAACCACTGGTACTACTGCCCCAGAGTCAAAGAACTCAATCACCATCTAAACAGGGCCAAAAAGATCTACAGGGCCAACCCCACCCCCGAGGCACTTAGATATCTCCAGTCAGTCATCCAGCACTCCATCGCTGAGAAAAACAGCATCAAAGAACAGAAATGGCTGGAGTGGTGTCAGTCACTAGGAGCACATTCTAACCTTGGCTCTATATGGAAAAAACTGAAAGCGGTCTCCAGCCCCCCCTTGGCCCGACCCCCAACTCATCCAAATCCCCGCAAAGAGGCAGAAAACCTAGCGGAGACCTTTGCCAGACGCACCTCCTCCACTCAACTCCCAAATGACATCAGACGCCGGCAGGAGGAACTCCACCAACACAGAGCCGAAATGATCCACATCAGCCAAAACACCCCAGCCGAGTCTGATCGCCCTTTCACAACACATGAGCTGGCCCAAGCAAAGAAAAGCAGTACAGATACAGCTCCTGGCCTAGATGGAATCACTTACAGCATGCTTTCACATGCGGGCCCAGTGGCTGAGAGGGCCTTTCTGGACCTCCTCAACCACTCTTGGACCTTAGGCCGATTGCCCTTGCAGTGGAAGCATGCTGTGATACACCCAATCCCCAAACAAAATGACCCCAATAACCCCAGGCCCATCTCTCTTCTTAGCTGCCTCGGCAAAACGGCTGAGCGCATGGTGCTCCACCGCCTCCAATGGTGCTTGCCCCCCCCTCACCGCTACACTTTTGCATATACCAAAGGCAAAGGGGCCACAGAATGTCTTGGCTCCTTCCTCTGTGAACTCCGAGGAAGCAAAGGACTTGCTGTCTTCATTGACCTCGAGAAGGCCTTCGAGCTTGCATGTCCTGAGGCAATCCTGGCAACCTTGGCACACAAGGGTGTGAGGGGCCGCCTCCTTTGCTGGCTCGACGACTTCTTCCGGGATCGTGAAGCTGCTGTCCGCTTCCAAGGACACACGTCTGCTCCACACCGACATCAAAATGGCACTCCACAAGGCAGTATCCTCAGCCCAACTCTGTTCAACACCCTTGTGGAGTGCCTCTTATGCACTGATCTAGGCCCAGGAACCCGCCTACTCTGCTAAGCTGACGACCTTGCCCTCATTATCCATCAAGGCCCCTTCTTTACACGAGCACAAAGGGCTCTCTCTAAGCTCACCAATATATGCAGAGAACTGGGGCTAAAAATTAACATCAACAAAACCAAAGCTCTCCCCCTGGGTATTGGGCCTCCCACAGACCAACTAAGACTCGGAAACACGTCCATTGAATACGTAACCTCCCACAAATACCTTGGAGTAACAATAGACTCCCACCTTTCCTTCAGAGGTGAAGTGACACGGCTCAGGGAGAAAACCAGAACGCGTACCTCCGCGCTCAGAGCCCTAGCAGGCAAAGGGGGAGGTGCGTCCTTCAGAGTCCTCCGTCTCTTTTATATACAAGCTGTAAGGTCCATTGTTGATTACTCCGCCCCTGTCCTTCTCACCATCGACACTGCCCAATCAAACAGACTTGAGGTCATTCAGAATGAAGCCCTGAGGATTATGACCAACTCTCCTCAGTGGACCAAGCTATGCAACCTCCGCCTAGAATGCAACCTAGAATCTCTCCACCATCGCATCCAGGCAAGAGTGACAAGCCTAGCCATCAAACTGGCCCACACAGCCTCCCCCCTTCCCCTCCTCTCACGCATAAAAGCTGCAACCGGCCTTCACCCTGACATCCTTTCCCGGAGCTGGATGCACAGTGTTGCCCGCGCCATCCACGCCCTAAACCTTTCTGCTATGATGCAAGCCCCCGACTCTCCTTCCCCTCATTACCGCTCCCAAGCCCCTTGGAACCCACCCTTATACAACCTCCTCCTCCCAGACTCGCCAAACAAAGCTAACACCCCCACCCAATTGCTGCGCCAAGAGGGGTTGCAACGCATTGCTTCAATCACCCCCCCTGATGCCATCACTTATTACACGGACGGCTCTGTTACGGACACACGAGCCGGGGCAGCCTTTGTGTGCGGCGACCACAGTCATGGCTTCCGAGTCACAAATGGCGCTTCCACGCTTCAAACCGAACTCGCTGCTATTGCAGCAGCTTTAAAAGACGCCCTTCACACCGCACCCTCCTCGACCATCATCATTCATTCTGACTCCACTGCCGCCATCCATGTCCTTAAACAATTTTCACCCTCTGACAACCTCGCACTAACCACTGACATCCATGCAACAGCCCAACAGATCCGAGAGGCAGGGGGATCCATCACCATCCACTGGATCCCCAGCCACGTTGGAATAAAGGGGAATGAGAGGGCTGATAAGGCAGCCAAACATGCATCAGCCCACCCCCACATTGACACAGACATACCCCCAAGCCTATCACGCATCAAACAAAAGATCAAGCAACGAACAGCCAGACGCAACCACATCGATCATGAGGCAGAAGTCAAACTCGGTTCTCCATCTGCCACCTGGTTTGCCCAGGCCACCAAATATACTGAACTTATGCAGCCACTACCCAAAGACAACCGCCTCCTCACCCACATTCATCGCCTCCGGCTGGGATTCGCGTGCAAAGCTGAAATCACCACCAACAACACCTCTCCCACAGAATGCGAACACTGCGAGGCCCCCACCTCTCAACCACTCCTTCACTACCTGCTAAACTGCCCTGCCACATCTCGCCTTCGGGTCAAACCCCCCTACCCTAATCTCGACACACTGAGATCCGAAAATCATCCCATTCCCCCATGCACGCTCCGCAAGGCAGCCGCCGATATCATCGCCACAATACCAACTCGCACCATCTTAGAAGTGGCACAAGCTGCCCCACCTCCTAAATAACCCTCCCCCAAAAAATCAGCAGAAGAACGCAATGCGCTGCTAAGCCCTAGGGGCACCGCAGTGACATGCCATCTTCCCAGTTACTTTACAAGCCTTCCCACACAAACCGGGCTAATAGATGGCCCGGCCTGCACTAAAGGTGCAGAAAACTTTAAACGAACGAACGAACGAACGCGGCCCCTGGCTCCTCCATCAGTCTCTCACCAGCTGCCGCACCGAGCACATCTCTCTGCAGAGACCTGCAACCTTCCACTAGCCTGTAGCCAGAAGCATACAGCGCTCTAATTGGAGGGCGTCGGATCTCCTTCGGGATTGGAGGGCACGCGATCCGGCTTTCCCGCGCCATCACCTGATGTGTTAACATCCTCGCTCCATAGTGAAACGTGGATAGCGTAACCCAAGACTTCCACAGCTGTCTCTCCTCCAGCTCAGAGATCGATTTTTACGTCATCACAGCTTAAGGAAACCTTGTGTTTTCTCTCTCTTTTTTTTTTTTTTTTTTTTTTTTTTTCCCCATATCAGCTGCTTTCCGGCTGCCACTTAGAGTCCCTGCCGTAGTACGACGCCGAACCCTGAAGGGATACCGTAGGGTACTTCCATGAAGGGGGGCCTTAGAGGCCTGGTTATAGGAGGCGGCAAGGGTAGGCATTCTGTTAGGGCTGGGGTTAGGTAAGTCCCTCACGGGGCAGTGTCGGGGTACTCTCACGACGTCCTCTAGAGGACGGGGAGTTAGGCCCCCCGGCACTGTAGGGAACCGCCGGATTGTAGCTGATAATTTATTTATCCTGATCGATTCCTTCATTGTTCTTGCTTAAGCATACATACCGATTTACATTCATGCACTCAGGTATATTTAATTTCATTTGAATATACATGTGTGTATGGGTGTATATATGTATGTGTGCTGCTTAGAACTAATGAATGAACGACTGAGTAAATAAATACCTCCCACATATATATATATCTATCGGTTAGATACATATATATATATATATATTTTTTTTCCCCTTGTTTTTTTTTTTTTTTTTTTTTTTTTCTTTCTTTTTTTTCGCTGTGTTGAAAATCTCGAGCATGGAGCCCACGTCAGCCAAGACACAGACAGCTCCCGCACCGACATCATCAGCAAAAAAACCACGCCTGACCGGACCTGACTACGATCCTGAAGATTTCTTTGACTCTACCCCGGTTATGGACACAGACATCTCCCCTCGAACCTCCGACCACGACTCTGCCAACGCCACTGACCCCACGAGCTCCGCACATCCTCACGGAAACCCCGAAACCTCCGCCCAAGAGCCTTCCCCACCGCAAGACGACAATGAAGGCTTCACTCTTGTTCAAAAAAAAAGACGACCGGCTGCCAAGAGCGCCTGCCCTCTGGGACCACCAGCCACCTCCCTCTCTGCTGCAAAAGCTCACACTGCATCAGCCACACCCCTCATCCCCCATGCCCACAACCACCAGCAAATGCAACCCCCTCTCCCCACCACACAACCTCATCACAAATACCCTGCCTTCATCATCACACCAAACGAAAATTTTTCATCCACGTATGACATTGTCACTGCCATAACCGCTGCACACCCCTCTCTCAAATTTAAAACCATTCAGTTAAAAAATCTGGACACAGCCATTGTCCCACTGGATGACGCCACCCATAATGCACTGACCACCCTTGACTCCGTGGCTGGGGAAGCAATCAACATCCAAAAGCGAGATCCTAACCTCAGTCTACACAAATACGTACTTACTAAATACCCAACTTCTTTTTCCATGACAGCCATCCTAGTTCACCCCATCGTCGAAAACGCAGAACGCTGCCATGTCAAAGGACAAGCAACAAGGCAGGTGATAGTCTCCATGCGTGGCCATGTTCCCCCTGTCCTCGACCTAGGAACATGGGGCAAATACCAGCTGCGCCCCTACACACCAGAACCCCTACGTTGCTTCAACTGTCAACGTTATGGACACCACCAGACACGATGCTCCCGCCCGCCAACTTGTGCAATGTGCAGCGGCCGCCACGCCACCCAGGCTTGCCTTACCAAGATCAAGGCTCAGCAACCGGTCGCTGCACGCTGCCCAAATTGCAGCGGGACCCATCACGCATGGAACAAGGCCTGCCCGATCAGAAGGGAACGTGTTCAGCTGGGGATGGAGAGAGAGGTGCGCTGGGTCCAAGGCCACCTCACGGCTCCCCTAGCACCTTCAAACACCTTCACCTGGGGCCAACGTACTGCCACCCACCGACCCCCGCCACCTCCACCCCCTCCCCAGCTGACCACCGACTTTCCCCCCTTACCAACCCCCACTGTCACTTCTCAGGCAATTCCCCACCCCCCAACAAAACCACCTCACCAACCACGCACCCCACCCACACAGCCACACTGCCAACCACCTCCCGACACACGCCAAAAGCAGGACGCCAGCACTCAGACAACCTTGGAAGCCTTCACACAAACCCCACAACCAGACACCACTCTTCCCAAAGATCACTTCATCTTCAAGGCAGAAAACATAAAAAATCTAGGCCGTATGCTTTGCAACACAATGGTGTCTATGCTGGAACATGTCCTCAATCGGCCCATAGATCCAAGCCCCCCTCCGCTCTGCAATATCCTCAACGATCCAGAACTGGATAGAACATCCCGACCCCCACACCACTGCCCCCGAAGACCTAACCCAAGCCACTCCCCCACAACAAACCTCACCACAGCCTCCTCCACCTCCTGCCACCTCAGACCCCACACATCAACCATGCCACAGACAACACAACCGTACAAAACACACACCCCGAGACGCCAGAAACCGTTCCCTGTCTACCGACAGACCCACCGAGCACAAAAAAACAATGAAAGCCCAACCCCACCAACCTCGCAAGTGCTCTGTGGAGAGAGGGAGACCCCGCTCCAGATCCCCCCTTCCTACTCCCACCCAAACAACCTAGGAGACACCAGCAACACCGCCAACACCTCAACTCCCACCTCCCTCCGCATACTGCAGTGGAACATCCTCGGTGCCTCTGCACGCCGCTCCCTGCTAGAAGAAGTCGCACACAAAGACAATATAGACATCTTCCTCCTGCAGGAGACTCTCTTAAGCAAGCACCGCCCACTGCGTATGCGGGGTTTCACCCCCTTCCTACTACCTTATGTGCGTGGTGGTCCTCGAGGATGCGCCATCCTCGTCCGAGAACACATTCCTGCAGCCGCCATCAGCCCCCTGCCAGACTGTTCTGAGGCAGAGATTCAGGGTGTGGACCTCACCCTAGCACAAGGCCACCTCAAAATATATAATCTCTACCGCTCACCCACGGCCGACCTAAGACTGGGGGAGCTACTCTCACTCTCTGCCACAGAAGAAGTCTTTATTGGCGGAGATTTTAATGCCCACCACCTCTGCCTTAACTCCCAAAGCCCCACAAATCCCACAGGACGCCACCTAGCTACAGTCTTGGAGGAAACACCAACCATCACTCTCCTAAACGACGCTGACTCTCCAACACATCTACAAGGGGGCAGGCTAGACCTCTCCCTCGTGTCGTCAACGCTAGCACGTCACTCCACTTGGGAGATCCACCCCACTCTAACCTCTGACCACCATGCCATCCTCTGCACCATCCCAATCACCCGACTCCTCAGACCTCCTGGCCCCCCCCCCCCGGTGGAACACCAAGCGCGCAGACTGGGGTCTCTTCACGAACACACTAGACGACCTCATCAACAGCGATCCCTCACAGGACCTAGAGGAACATGCTGACCAGATCATCAATGCCTTTCAAGCAGCAGCAGGAACGGCAATTCCCACCACCACCCCCATTAAGCGCCACCACAAAAACCACTGGTACTACTGCCCCAGAGTCAAAGAACTCAATCACCATCTAAACAGGGCCAAAAAGATCTACAGGGCCAACCCCACCCCCGAGGCACTTAGATATCTCCAGTCAGTCATCCAGCACTCCATCGCTGAGAAAAACAGCATCAAAGAACAGAAATGGCTGGAGTGGTGTCAGTCACTAGGAGCACATTCTAACCTTGGCTCTATATGGAAAAAACTGAAAGCGGTCTCCAGCCCCCCCTCGGCCCGACCCCCAACTCATCCAAATCCCCGCAAAGAGGCAGAAAACCTAGCGGAGACCTTTGCCAGACGCACCTCCCCCACTCAACTCCCAAATGACATCAGACGCCGGCAGGAGGAACTCCACCAACACAGAGCCGAAATGATCCACATCAGCCAAAACACCCCAGCCGAGTCTGATCGCCCTTTCACAACACATGAGCTGGCCCAAGCAAAGAAAAGCAGTACAGATACAGCTCCTGGCCTAGATGGAATCACTTACAGCATGCTTTCACATGCGGGCCCAGTGGCTGAGAGGGCCTTTCTGGACCTCCTCAACCACTCTTGGACCTTAGGCCGATTGCCCTTGCAGTGGAAGCATGCTGTGATACACCCAATCCCCAAACAAAATGACCCCAATAACCCCAGGCCCATCTCTCTTCTTAGCTGCCTCGGCAAAACGGCTGAGCGCATGGTGCTCCACCGCCTCCAATGGTGCTTGCCCCCCCCTCACCGCTACACTTTTGCATATACCAAAGGCAAAGGGGCCACAGAATGTCTTGGCTCCTTCCTCTGTGAACTCCGAGGAAGCAAAGGACTTGCTGTCTTCATTGACCTCGAGAAGGCCTTCGAGCTTGCATGTCCTGAGGCAATCCTGGCAACCTTGGCACACAAGGGTGTGAGGGGCCGCCTCCTTTGCTGGCTCGACGACTTCTTCCGGGATCGTGAAGCTGCTGTCCGCTTCCAAGGACACACGTCTGCTCCACACCGACATCAAAATGGCACTCCACAAGGCAGTATCCTCAGCCCAACTCTGTTCAACACCCTTGTGGAGTGCCTCTTATGTACTGATCTAGGCCCAGGAACCCGCCTACTCTGCTACGCTGACGACCTTGCCCTCATTATCCATCAAGGCCCCTTCTTTACACGAGCACAAAGGGCTCTCTCTAAGCTCACCAATATATGCAGAGAACTGGGGCTAAAAATTAACATCAACAAAACCAAAGCTCTCCCCCTGGGTATTGGGCCTCCCACAGACCAACTAAGACTCGGAAACACGTCCATTGAATTCGTAACCTCCCACAAATACCTTGGAGTAACAATAGACTCCCACCTTTCCTTCAGAGGTGAAGTGACACGGCTCAGGGAGAAAACCAGAACGCGTACCTCCGCGCTCAGAGCCCTAGCAGGCAAAGGGGGAGGTGCATCCTTCAGAGTCCTCCGTCTCTTTTATATACAAGCTGTAAGGTCCATTGTTGATTACTCCGCCCCTGTCCTTCTCACCATCGACACTGCCCAATCAAACAGACTTGAGGTCATTCAGAATGAAGCCCTGAGGATTATGACCAACTCTCCTCAGTGGACCAAGCTATGCAACCTCCGCCTAGAATGCAACCTAGAATCTCTCCACCATCGCATCCAGGCAAGAGTGACAAGCCTAGCCATCAAACTGGCCCACACAGCCTCCCCCCTTCCCCTCCTCTCACGCATAAAAGCTGCAACCGGCCTTCACCCTGACATCCTTTCCCGGAGCTGGATGCACAGTGTTGCCCGCGCCATCCACGCCCTAAACCTTTCTGCTATGATGCAAGCCCCCGACTCTCCTTCCCCTCATTACCGCCCCCAAGCCCCTTGGAACCCACCCTTATACAACCTCCTCCTCCCAGACTCGCCAAACAAAGCTAACACCCCCACCCAATTGCTGTGCCAAGAGGGGTTGCAACGCATTGCTTCAATCACCCCCCCTGATGCCGTCACTTATTACACGGACGGCTCTGTTACGGACACACGAGCCGGGGCAGCCTTTGTGTGCGGCGACCACAGTCACGGCTTCCGAGTCACAAATGGCGCTTCCACGCTTCAAACCGAACTCGCTGCTATTGCAGCAGCTTTAAAAGACGCCCTTCACACCGCACCCTCCTCGACCATCATCATTCATTCTGACTCCACTGCCGCCATCCATGTCCTTAAACAATTTTCACCCTCTGACAACCTCGCACTAACCACTGACATCCATGCAACAGCCCAACAGATCCGAGAGGCAGGGGGATCCATCACCATCCACTGGATCCCCAGCCACGTTGGAATAAAGGGGAATGAGAGGGCTGATATGGCAGCCAAACATGCATCAGCCCACCCCCACATTGACACAGACATACCCCCAAGCCTATCACGCATCAAACAAAAGATCAAGCAACGAACAGCCAGACGCAACCACATCGATCATGAGGCAGAAGTCAAACTCGGTTCTCCATCTGCCACCTGGTTTGCCCAGGCCACCAAATATACTGAACTTATGCAGCCACTACCCAAAGACAACCGCCTCCTCAACCACATTCATCGCCTCCGGCTGGGATTCGCGTGCAAAGCTGAAATCACCACCAACAACACCTCTCCCACAGAATGCGAACACTGCGAGGCCCCCACCTCTCAACCACTCCTTCACTACCTGCTAAACTGCCCTGCCACATCTCGCCTTCGGGTCAAACCCCCCTACCCTAATCCCGACACACTAAGATCCGAAAATCATCCCATTCCCCCATGCACGCTCCGCAAGGCAGCCGCCGATATCATCGCCACAATACCAACTCGCACCCTCTTAGAAGTGGCACAAGCTGCCCCACCTCCTAAATAACCCTCCCCCAAAAAATCAGCAGAAGAACGCAATGCGCTGCTAAGCCCTAGAGGCACCGCAGTGACATGCCATCTTCCCAGTTACTTTACAAGCCTTCCCACACAAACCGGGCTAATAGATGGCCCGGCCTGCACTAAAGGTGCAGAAAACTTTAAACGAACGAACGAACGCGGCCCCCATCACTTGGTGACGACGCCTAGCCAGAAGCACGCGTGTCTCGACCGCTCGCTCGCTCAGCTCTCACTCTGTGACTCCCTGCCTTTATCAGCTGCTAACGACTTTGTCGGCATGTGCTACCCGCCCACTTATCACCTCATTTCATAAACTTCACCCATTCATCACCTCATTAATAAAATTCACTCACATCATTCCTCCTACCTCTTTTCCTGTCTTCTTCTAATTTCTCTTTTATTACTAACCCCTGCTCTTTTGTGAATTCGGAGATACTTCCGGGACCCCCCCACTACCTTGTTGGGGCCACGGCCATAACAGTAGTCGGGGGTCCAGGAGATATAGCCGTGCACCTGAGAGACTCGGCCTTTTTTGTTCTCCTACTTCCTTCCCATCTTGCTGGTGATAGATTGGCTAGGACTTCGGTCCTAACAATCTGGAACCACCCTGCTCTCACAACAAGTTTAGTGATCAGGGTAACGGCGCCAACACCTCATCCTGCACACCCATTGCACCCCGGGATCTGTGCAAAAGTGTGGTGATTGGTTTTCTTCCCCCTCTTTTTATTAACGTCATGCGCTACACTCCCCCCCTCCCTCCCCCTTGATTAATGATGGCTTTCTCAGTTAAGTTTAAATGTACCCTCCCCTCCCTGCCTTCAGACCCTGGTCAGACCTTTTTTTGCATCACTGAAACTCCCTTTGTTAACCTTTTTTCTAGTGCAAAAGACAAAGTCATTAAGATCACCTTGGCCTCTCAGGCTCATCTTGATTCATACCTCTCCCCCAGTAACCTGCCCAAATACTCCCAGGCTGGATATGAGCTGATCTCAACTCCTGAGCTAAAAGCTGCCTGTACAATAATTGCCCGTAATGTTACCAAATATGTTCTCAGACACACCGATGATGACCTCATGACTGAACTGTCCCTGAAAAACGACATTCACGCACTCCTAGCTCAGACTCTGTCGGGTGCGGAGGTCTGGCCGTTTTCTCTCGAGCTGTGAACTCTGTTTCATTCACTCGTGGAGAATTTCGCCTGTTTCGCCTCGTTTTTTTGCCAGTTTGGACTTAGTCTCTGGCACTGAGGAAGCTTTTCTTTTGCTTTACAGGTTTTTTCTGAGACTTAGTCTCAGATTGCCTGGGTGTGAGTGGGAGTGTGTGTGTGTTTGTGACTGAGTGTGTGGGTGTTTTTTTTTTTTTTTTTTTTTTTTTTTTTGGCCTGCCGTTAGTGTACCTCACCGTAGTACGACGCCGAACCCTGAAGGGGTGCCGTCAGGGCACTTCCATGAAGGGGGGCCTTTAGGGCCTGGTTATAGGAGGCGGTGAGGGCGGCTCTGTTAGAGTAGGGAAGACCCGAAGGGGCAGTGGCGGGGTTTCCCATCGCCCTTTAGAGGGCGGGGAGCATAGGTTGCCCGTCACTGTAGGGACCTGGCCTCTTTTCTGTATTTTGTTTGCTTGTGATTTTTGAGTGGTTGTGTGTGTGAGGTGTCTGTGTGAGTGTGTGTGTGTGTTTTTGACTGAGTTTTTTTTTTTTTTTTTTGGCCTGCTCCGGTGAGCATGAAGGGATCCAGCATCCCAAGGCCCCCGGGGCAATACCCCCACCCCCATACACAGTTGATGCCCACCAACCCCTGCCCAACCCCAGGCACGAAGAGGGAGCGTCACTGCTCAGACTCGAGCTCCCACTCGTCCGCTCACGAGGCCGCGTGTGCTAACCCCTCTACCCTAACATCCACGAGAGCGGCACTTCGCTTGCGTGGTGACTCTACCCGCTCTGCCAAGGCGGCCCGCCGACATGAGGCTATGGAGGAGGTTACACTTGCTCCACCATCTCTCTCTTCCACCAGGGGCACTTCAGAGGCTCCTGCTGCGACTCAGCTCCCCCCCTCTGCTGATTCCGCTCTGCAGGAAGATGAGGGTTTCACCCCCGTGATGCGCAAGGGATCGAGGCGTGCTCGCCAGGGAAACGGCCCTTCTCCGGCAGTGCGCACTGGGCCTCCCCTCAGGGATCCCTCTGCTGCTCGTCCCTCCGTGTCGGTAGCTGTGCGTCCGCCTCCCCGCTCTGCATTTCCAGCTTTCCGTGTGCCGGTCCAGGACGGGCATGCGACGAGCTACGACGCCGTGGCTGCACTAGAGCGTCACCTGCCAGGGCTACGCTGCTCCAATCTCATGGGTCGGGATGGAAGCTCAGTGTTGGTGCCACAGGACGAGGGAGCCTACGACCTCTTAAGAACAGCCCTGCAGGACGAGGCCTGCCCTGTAAAGCTAGTAGAGCTGATGCCAGGTCAACAGTCTACGAAGGCAGTGGTCATGGGCTATCCCTTGCGAATGCCCATAGAGATTCTCCTTCACCACCCTCAAGTCGAGGAGGCAACCCGATGCCAAAACACGCGGACCCGAGAGGAGACTCGACAGGTCATTGTCACCCTGCGGGGTCCTCTGATCCCTGCCATAGACCTGGGGAACTGGGGAACATATCACCTTCGCCCCTTCACCCCAGAGCCTCTCCGTTGCTACCGCTGCCAACGCTACGGGCACCACCGTGCCAATTGCAACCGCCCCGTCATCTGCGGCATGTGCAGTGGCGGCCACGACACGGCCGAGTGCCTCCAGCGGTACAAGGCGAAGGAACCAGTTGCGGCCAAGTGCCCCAACTGCTCCGGGCGACACCACGCCTGGCACCCCAGCTGCCCCGCACGGGTTCATCGAGTGAACCAGGGTCGAGAGAGGCAGGTAGCGTTTGTGCAGGAGAACCAGGCCGCCAGCGCTACTCCAGCTCCCCCCGGCACTTTCATCTGGGGCCAACAGCGCCGCCCTCTCATCCAGCGCCCACCACCTCTCAGCGACAAGGAGTTCCCTCCATTGCCCTCAGCCCTGACTGTGGTCCAGACCACAGCCGAGGTCCACCGCCAGCAGCCGCCTGTCTCACCAGCACTTCCACCTGTAGAGACCAGCCAGCCACTGCCTGTTCCACCACCACCAGTGCCTGGCTCCACACCCAGTCCACCAACCGCTCCCGCTCCTCCAGTGATCTCATTCACAACGGAGGAGCTCAGGACCTTTGCCACGGAGCTGGCGCTGACCCTTGCGAAGACAATAGCGTCGACCCTCGACATCCCTCTCCCAACCGAGCCTCTTGCCGAAGCTGCCAATCGCCTGGTGGACCGGGCGATAGAGAGGAAGATGGCGAGCCTAGGTACTCCTCTGTCCCCTCGCCGCCCAGCTCGTTCGGCAGGGCGACCCCGTCCCACACTGCACAGGACAGCTCGCCCGTCCAAGAGGGTAAAGCCACGACCTCCCAATGCTCAGTCTTCCACCGCACAGCTGCCTCGCCAGCGGCCATCGTTTAGGGCAAACCCTACCACCATCAGGGTCCAAAGTGATGGACAGGGCCTCACCACTGCTGCAGGAGAACGACCGTCCGCAACTGTCGCCGGACGGCCAGTAGACCGCTCTCTCAGGCTCCTCCAGTGGAATTGCTTGGGAGCACGGAGCAAGCTCCCCCTTTTGCAGGAGGCGGCCGCACGGGACCGCCCTCATGTCATTCTCCTGCAGGAGACCCTGCTCCCAGGCAATTCCACTTTCCATCTCTCGGGATACACCACCCATCTCCTCCCGTATATTCGTGGCGTTACACGGGATGTGCCGTTCTGGTCCAGGACCACATCGCGTGCACGGATTGTGAGTCCCCTCCTTTCTCTGTGGACCTGGTGTGGAGGTTCAGGGCGTGGTTCTCCATCTGGCGACGTCGCCCCTAACGGTATACAATGTATACCGAAGCCAGAGGAGCACCCTGGAGTTGGGGGAACTTTTCTCCCAAGCTGCCAGGGGGGCAGTATACATTGGGGGCGACTTCAATGCCCACCACGCCCTTCTGTCATCGCCTCTTCAGTCCAATGAAGCAGGACGGCACATTTCCTTACTTCTGGAGGAGATGGGTGGTGTCTCCCTCCTAAACAACACGACAGAGCCCACTCATATTGGAGGAGGTCGCCTCGACCTCTCCTTTGTCTCAACCCCTCTGTCAGGCCTGGCGTCATGGTCACTCCACCCACACCTTGCGAGTGACCACTTCGCTACTCTTGTTGACTTGCCTCTCGCCCCCTCCCCTCCCCCGCCTCCCACACCACGATGGGATCTACGCAGGCGGACTGGGCGGCCTTTGACCGTGCTCTCCCGGCGGCCTTTGCGACAGCCTCTCCCGCCTCAGACCTCGAGAGCCGGGCAAATCCAGCAGCAAATATCTTTTCGCACGCTGCCTCTCTTGCCATTCCTTTGCAGCGGCGCCGGCGAGATGCTACCGGGATGGCTGGTTTTACTGCGACAGGGTCAGGGAATTGAACCATAGGCTGAATGCAGCACGCAGGCAGTACCGGCGGCGCGAACATCTCCGCACCGCCGGTACCTGATTGCTGTGACTCGGCATGTGGTTACTGAAAAGCGTCGCCTTAAAGAGGAGGCGTGGATCGGATGGTGTCGCACCCTGGATTCTCACTCCACGCTCCGTGAGATGTGGGGGAGAATCAGGTTCATCTCCGATCCACGTCCTCCTCGTCCGCCCTCTCACCCTGACCCTGCCGCTGAGGCCAGCCGTCTTGCCCAGCATTTCGCTGACCGCTCAGCCTCTTCCAATCTCCCGCAGTCTGTCCGAGCCTCACAAGTGCAGCTGTCCGCCTCTCGCATTGCGGCCATTCAGACGGCGTGTAATACACCTGACCCCGCTGACTGTCCCATCACCAGCGGAGAGCTTCAAAAAGCGCTGAGGCGCCGGGAGGACACTGCACCAGGGCTCGATGGGGTCACGTACTCCATTTTAAGTCATGCTGGAGATTGCGGTAGAGAGCGTCTGCTTGATTTGCTCAACCTCTCGTGGTCTGAGGGGCGTTCTACCGAGGTCGTGGAAGATGGCGGTCATCCACCCGATTCCGAAACCTCGTGATCCCACTGCCATGCGCCCCATCTCCCTGCTCAGTTGCTTTGCAAAGACAGCTGAGAGGGTTGTGCGGGCTCGTCTTGCTTGGCGGCTGGGACCGCTGCACCCAAGGATTTATGCATATCACCCAGGCAGGAGTGCCACCCACTGCCTTGCATCATTCCTTGGGAGCTGAGGGGCGGACGGGGGATGGCCATCTTCCTCGACCTCGAGAAGGCATTCGAACTGGCGAACCCCACCGTTATCTTGGCAGCTCTTGCGGCCAGGGGAGTAGGGGGCAGGCTCATATCCTGGGTCCGGGATTTTTTTAGTGGCCGCACTGCGGGGGTCCGCTTTCAGGGGCACCTCTCCCCTTTTCACCCGCATACCAATGGCACCCCCCAGGGAAGCGTTTTGAGCCCTATCCTGTTCAATGTCCTGATGGAGGAGCTCCTTTTTGTTGAATATGGGCCTGGCATAACTCTACTCTGTTACGCTGACGATCTGGCCCTCGTGTTTACACGGAGAGACTGTTTTCAACAGGCAGACTTGGCCCTTTCTCGGTTACACGCAAAGTGCAACGAGCTAGGGCTTAAAATCAACTTTGCTAAGACGAAGTGTCTGCCTTTTGGCCTCCGCCCCCCCGACTTTCCACTGCTGCTTGGAGGTCATCAGCTCTCAATGGTCACCGTCCACCAGTATCTGGGGGTTTGGCTAGATGGGGGCCTCACCTTTGCTTGCCATGTACGGTATCTGAGGGAACGTGCTTCCACCCGAATGGCTGCTCTCAGATACCTCTCCAGGCGGAGTTTGGGGGCATCATTTTCTGTCCTCCGGACCTTTTATATTCATGCAATCCGATCTCTGGTGGACTACAGTGCCATCTGTCTAACTGGTCTCACTCCACCAGTGTCTCGATCTCTGGAGGTCATCCAGAACGATGCACTCCGCATCATGCTGGGTGCTCCACGTTGGACCCGGATTGAAAATCTGCGTATGGAGGGCGGGGTGCCGTCTCTGGCCCATCGCATTATCTTACGAGCGGCAATCATCACACTGAAGATGATCCAGTGCCTGCCTCACCTGCCCGTCACTGCCCTCCTAAAACGCCTTCTCGGCCGCCCACCCGAGCCGGCCCCTCAGCGTGACTGGGCTCGCAACACGGCCGCTGTCATCCATGGACTGGGAGCTGCGGCGAGCCTCTGTCAAGACCCCGACTCCCCCTTTTCCGGATATGTTGATCCACCGCCATGGGATCCTCCTCTTTTTAATATTTTTTGTCCATCGGAGGCTAAACCCCGCTCCTCGATTCCAGCACTCCTTCGCCAGGAGGGTCTCAGTAGGGTGGCAGCTCTGGCCTTACCAGACTCAGCCATCTATTACACTGATGGCTCTGTTTCCCCCAATGGCGCAGCTGGAGCAGCCTTTGTCACTGGGCAAATAGTGGAAGCTTGGCGACTCTCCTCAGGTGTATCCGCTTTCCAGGCGGAACTTGCGGCCATCCTGGGTGCTTTGCGCCATGCTCACCACCATCGTCGCAACCGAGTCATAATCCACACGGACTCTCTTTCCTCGATTCAGAGATTACGATCTTTCTCGCTGCATGACAACGTCTTCCTCCTAACAGCGATCCATACATTCGCATCACTTCTTGTCCATAGGGGCGCAACGATTAACCTGCACTGGCTCCCGGGACATGTGGGAATCAGTGGCAACGAGCGTGCTGGATCACGCTGCGCGCTCAGCTTGTGATCTTCCAGACATCACATTTCCACTACGACCTAGTCCCTTGCACCTCATCCGCACTCTTACTGCCACCATAGGAAGACTATCCCTAGAGGACCATCAGCTCTGGGTCACGGAGGGCTCTTGCTCTGCAAAATGGTATGCTACTGCCACGTCCTATTCCCTCCTGCTGCCCCCCCCAGGTCTACCTAATTTTATTGTAGTCCGACTTCGAAGATTGCGTCTTGGGTTTCTCTGCTACAAGCAAATTAGGGGTATGGAGCCGGACCCGTGTGAACATTGCTTGGCCAGCTGTGAGGAGCCCCTTTTGCATTATCTTCTGGACTGCCCAGCCACCACCAGGCTCAGGTCTGAGCTCGACTCGGCCCTTGCCCGAACTGGTGACGTCTTTAGGGACGCTGCTGGCATTGTTGCCCATGCTCCTTTCAATACATTACTTACTACGGTAAGGGATTACCCTCCACCTCGATAAAAGCAAGCTCGCGCAAGTAGTGCGCACCTCTGACGGGCTCTCTGTTTGCCCGTGTCCCAGGGAACTGGGACGAATATCACACAAACACAAACAAGACATTCACGCCACACACATTGTTCGCTTTGACAATTCAAACAACATCAAGATTCTCTGTGCTTCACCTCAAGAGGTACAGAAACTTCATTCACACGGTGTCAAAGCGTTCAATACAATCATCCCACCCAGCAACCTTAGACTCGAACAGTGATTTGATCTTGCTCAATGCTTTAGATGTTACCAGTATGGGCATCCAACTCGATCATGCAAAAAAACTCAAATATGCTCAAAGTGCTCTGCCCAAGGTCATTTTCATACAAACTGCACTAGCACTACTACTAAATGTATCAATTGTGGCGAAGGACACATTGCAATCGCCGGAAACTGTCCTATTAGAAAAAATCTGCTAAAGGACTTAAGGGCTAACTGCCAGCCTGCACAGCATAACCCGCCTCAATCATACACTGCACCCCAACAAACTTCATCCACCATGTCATATGCCCAAGCCACTCAGAACTCACAGCCCCCAACCCAAGCACCCACCATTCATCCACCACCCACCAACACCACCCCTCCCAGTCCATCTTCCATTTCACCCTTCCCCCCCAACGTAACTGCAGTTGTCATGTCCGCCCTAGCCCAAGCTCTGTACTCTGACGTGCCCTTTGCATCCCTCATCAATGATGCTCTAGCCGCCAACAATATGTCCACCATTGTCATCCCCCCTTCATGGCACACAGCCAAGAAATCACCCCACATCTTCACCCCCCCTTCACAGCAAACTGGCAACACCTCAGTCCCTCCTACCTCATCCCCTCCCATCCCCTCCACCTCTCATTCGTCATCCCCCTGCACTTCCAACCCACCCACCACACCCATTCACCCTAAACCTCATCCCACTCCTGCATCCTCAGAAGCACTCCCATCTTCCCCCCCTCACCATCCCTCCCCTCCTGCTGATTCACGTCATCCTAACCAAACCACCCAGCCCCCATCCCCATCTCCCTCCACCAGCACAACCCCCAACCAACCTAACTCCATGCCCCCTCCACCTACCCCAACCACCCCCCTCACCTGCGATCGAGATCGCAGTGTTTCTTGCAAACGCAAGGCGGCTGACTCTCCCGAATCCCCTTCCTCCCTCTCCCCTTCAGTTCACACACATCAATCACGTTCCAGAAAACGTAGTGCCCCCCTCCCAAAAAGAGAACCCCATCCTTCTCCCCTGCCTCCCCCCAAAATACCACATACATAGCACATTCAGATTCAATTCAACACGATCACCATCATGCTTAAAATCATCCAGTTTAACATTAGACACTATTACGCAAACAGGCACCTACTTACTCAACTCATTCACGAACACGACCCAGACATAATATTACTCAACAGCACTTGCACCAACAACACCAGAAAAATCAAACACTATGGCTACACTACACTTCAAACCGACGAGGGTCCACACGACGGAGTTGCTATCATGATTAAAGGCACCATTAAACACGACTTCATCACAACATGGACACACAGACATTTCCTTGCAGTTAAAACACACACTACTCTTGGCCCCCTCATAGTCTCCACCACATACACCAGACCCAACACTGGCATCCCCTTCACAGACATAAACAGACTCTTCAACAACACTGCACCAACACTATTCATTTCAGACCTAAATGCACAACACGGGACATTCCAACACAACACAACCAACAATCATGGAAGACAAATGTTCACTATATACCAACACAAAAGATTAAATTTCCTAGGACCTGATTTTCTCACAACATTTACACCTAGGGGATCAGGAAAGCCAGATCTCATCTTCACCAATAGATCATTTAACATTTTTCATCACCACATCACCCCCGGCCCTATGTCTGGGTCTGATCACATCCCCATTATAATGTCCATCTCCACCAACCCGATCCTGATCCCCAGTAGGCTACACCACACTATGACTACCTACATGCAGACTGGGATGCCTTTACACAAACCCTTTCAGAACAAGAATACACCACTGACTATGAGGGAAAACACCACACTGACATAGAAGAACAATGTAAACATCTACACACGTGCATACTCAACACTGCCAACATTACCATACCCACAACCACACACACACCTATACACACATTCATACCATCCATACGAACACAACGACTCCTAGTGTGTTACCGTCGTCGGTTTGAACTAAACAAAAACAACTTAGGCCAAGTACGGTTCGACCTATCACACCTTCGGACACATGTAATCAATAGCCTTGAATCCGACCACAATGCACACTGGCGACGCCTCATACAAACTGCACAACAACACAGAAAAACAAAACCCTGGGAATTCTGGAAACACATTCGCCGACTTAAGGGCTGTAACTTACCTAGAGTAAGGAAATTAATTATTAACAACAGAGAAATCACAGATCCCAGGGAAATCACAAACACATTTAAAAATACATGGCAACAAGTATACCACCCTAACCCTCCTCATCCTGCCGCAACACGTCACATAAGACATATAGAACAACACCTTCACACCATCCACGAACATATCACACCAGACGCAAACATACACATAAACAATCTAGACATACATAACCCCCTCACTGCTCCCATACTAGTCGAAGAAGTCAAGTCTATGCTCGCTAGAACTCCAAAGAAGGCGCCGGGTGCCACAGGCATCGGACATCACATACTCAAACACCTCCCAAACACATTCATAAATGCACTTACACACTTATACAACGCTGCCTTGGCATCCGGCTACTTTCCGGAAACGTTTAAGACCGCGACAGCAACTCTAATCCCTAAAAAAGACAAGACAACAACAGACCCTTTAAACTTCAGGCCCATCAGTTTACTAGAAGTGTTAGGAAAAACTTTCGAACGAATCATCAACATTAGATTACGGCAATACTTAGAAGACGAAAACCTTCTTTCCCCCAGACAGTTTGGTTTCAGACCTAGACGATCCACACAGGACGCCCTAAACATCATCACCAATTACCTACATATCAACCAAAACATCCGCAATGCATACAAGACAGCCCTTATTACTCGTGACGTAAAACGTGCATTTGACTCTGTTTGGCACGCAGGCCTGAAGTACAAAATCTGCGAACAATTCAACTTTCCTTCACTCATTAAAAAACTACTTTGCAATTTTCTAGACAACCGCACAATGCGCATTAAATTTAAAAATAATTACTCAGACTTTTTCCAGCTTCACGCAGGTGTACCTCAGGGCTCCGTCCTTGCACCCACCCTCTACACACTCTACACAAATGACATCCCCACCCCACTACATGACGATTCACTCACCATTCAATACGCAGACGACATTACTCAACTTGTACGATCAACGACAATTGACGGAATTACCAACAAAGCGAGCATAGAGCTGGACCGAATTGCAAGATGGGAGCAGAAGTGGCGGATTCAAGCGAATCCCTTGAAATGCACAATAACATATTTTCGTATCAAATCAGCCAACCCCCGCCCACTTTTTCTAAATTCGCGTGATCACGATCGCGTTCCCATTCCTATTAGGAATACTTGCACCGTACTTGGTCTTACATATGATAAAAACTTCAAATTTCATCATCACATACGAGGCAAGGCAGGCGTGGCTGGCACTGCACTCACACAGATATACCGATTCCGTAGTGCAACACCATCAACTAAATTTCATTTGTATAAAGCACTGATCAGACCACTGCTCACGTATTCACCATTAAGCCTATCTCTTTCGGCCAAAAGCAACATTCTAAATTTACAGAAAGTTCAAAATAAAGCCATACGTTGGGCACTGAGCATACGGTGGGATGATTTTATCACCAACATACACTCTCATGAACGCGCCAACATTCCACCCATCAACACTTACCTTCACCACCTACAACAAAAACAAATCACCAAACTCACCGACGTTCACACTGACTTCATCGACTTTTTCACCCGGATCACACACCCCACACGACCTCTAGCCAACCTCTTCCACCCTGACGCAAGACCTCCACCAACCCCATTCTTCACTTAAATTACCAATAGTTTATTTTACTGGCCCTTTTCTTAATTAACTACTTAATTCACCCCCTGCAATTACTTAAGACTCAAAACCACCCCTACACCTATAAACAAGATCACGGCAGCCACGTATAACCCGCCATCCTCATATCCAGCACCCCCGCCTCAAACCTTGACCCCCCATACTCCCCTTCCTCCACCCCTCCCCTTTCCTTATCCCCCTACCCAAGCCCCCTAGGGCTACAACACCTTACCCAACACCCCTATCCTATTATCCTACCCAGGCTCCTGGAGCCGTAAAATCAGATGAACCTGAGAGGCAGCCAATAAGCCAATGCTTGGCAGAGAAAGCCGTAGCGACTCACTCCTCCCTCCCTTAAGTAAATAACAACACTGTGCACGTGCGAGACCCCACCCCCCCTCCCCAACACCAAACACACGCACGTTGGGTTAAGCCCCGACACTCTTTCTCTTCGTCTAAATTCTTCCTCTCCTACTATTATATTTAAAAAAAAAAAAAAAAAAAAAAAACATGCACATTACACAATGCAACCAGGAACCTGATCTCTCAGTAAGGCCGGGAGATAAAACTAAGGCCTAGTTCCTGCCACCACGTGTTGTCGTCGTCCTGGTTGCATTACACTCATCACACATATACACAATCATTCTTTACCTTCCTTCCTTTCCCCCCCTTTTCTATACGTCATTGTATTGTATTGCGGCCCCCATGTCGACTCAGTCTCTCGCTCGCTCCCACACCGTGCACATACCGTCTGACTCGGCGCCGCCGCCATGCCACCCAAGACCTCCGGAAAGGCCGCTAAGAAGGCCGGCAAGGCCCAGAAGGCCATTGCCAAGGGTGACAAGAAGAAGAAGCGTAGGAGGAAGGAGAGCTACAGCATCTACATCTACAAAGTGCTCAAGCAGGTCCACCCTGACACCGGTGTGTCCTCCAAGGCGATGTCTGTCTTGAACTCTTTCGTGAATGACATCTTCGAGCGCATTGCTGCAGAGGCTTCACGCCTGGCACACTACAACAAGCGTTCAACCTTCACCAGCCGGGAGATCCAGACGGCCGTCAGGCTGCTCCTCCCTGGCGAGCTGGCCAAGCACGCCGTGTCTGAAGGCACCAAGGCTGTCACCAAGTACACCTCCTCAAAGTAGACAGGTTACACTCTTGGCCATTTCAACATTTCCGGCTCCAATCGGAGCCACAAGATTTTCGATAAAAAGGGGAAAGACAGACTTACCAATTTTCCTCTCAGGAACTCTGGTTTATCAGCTTGTTCTCTCTCTCTCTCTCTCTCTTTCTTTCTTTTCGGCAACGGTGGTTTGGGATGGGCACGTAGGCACAATCGAAATGTTTTGAACTAGGGTTGGGGGTTAAAACAATAGTCAAAATAAAAGAGTAAATAGGGGCGTGCGGGCCTTCTTATTCATCTGAACAACCAACAACAACGTACCGTCGCCCCAAGAAGTGACGGCACAGTTTCAGATTGCTTCGGTCACTCACCACTGACATGCGTTCTAGGAAAACAGTGAATAAGAGGTAAACATTCAATGCCTTCATCACGTCATGCCAAATAATCGTATATATTATATCGTACCAATGATGATGTAAAATGAATAACAGGAGGCAGTGATATATTAGATGGTAACACTTAGTTATCTGTCCCGATTTGAATGAATGTGAAATGTATTAACTTCGCGCGCGGTGGCCGGTACGCCTAAAACTCCCAGTCCTTTTTTTTTTTTTTTTTTTTTTTTTTTTTTGCTGAACAGAAAATGCTTATTCGGAAGTTTTGAACTCAATGATTTCTTTATGAACCTCTGCATTTTATTACTCTTGCGAATCGATTATGCACTGAGGATATGAGACACTGACAGAAGGTAGCATTGTCCAAGGAGCTCCGACTCTAATCTAGGCAGATTTCGATTTTTTTTTTTTTTTTTTTTTTTTTAACGATAGTCCCCTGTCTTATATGAAATAATCCTGAGATTTTTCTTCGTGGGAAACTGGCCAAAGGCAGTGTAATAACTGCATGTCCTTGAGTGAATGTTATCTCCTTTCGTGCGTGTTGACCGAAACATTTAAAATAGCTTACCGGCTTACGCCTCCTTCCCGCTTTCTGTCGTCGTCCACCGAGACATTGGAAACGGAAATAAATGACTTTAAATTATTCCCTAGTATTGTAACGGAAATTATTTTCTAAATAATATTTATTCATATCCAATGTTTATTGAAGCTCCCTTTTGTTCAGTCTTACGCTACCCAAACGTCACTGTCTGTTACCATGCTAGATTTGAACTCCACAACATATTTATTCCCGACTCTCCCTGAGCGACAGTTATGAAATATCACTTAGTTCCGTTTAGGAATTCCTATTATCGTAACGAACCAACTGCTTCCTACAATACTTTTGAAATATACAGATAACTGGTCATGGATTTATTGTTTCTTGTAACAATTTTACGTATTAGGCTTCACCCCGTACAGATATAAGGAAGAGTAGGGACACTATCGCTGACCGAAAACTTATGGATACTCCGCCGGCATTTCTTAGGCCGCCTGTACCAACCAACACACTCAACAGGCGTACAGTAAATACATGCATGACATAGTATCATGCCTATTCATGTCAGCCTATAATATGTAGGTACATACAACAACACATGTGCACAAATACATTTATACTATGTACGCAGTGACCTACACATGTACGTACACACTAAGTCATGCTCACATACACACAAGCCCTCATACGTCCGTACATACAGACATACATGCTCACAAAGACACACACATACACATACGTACAGTATAAACATACAGTACAACATACATACATACACACGCACAACTGCAGTTAAAAATCGATGGGTTCAGGTTCCCTTTTTTTTTTTTTTTTTTTTTTTTTCCCTCAGTATATTCACTGAAGGATTTACCGTGCGTTCGTGGCCACTGTCAAACCTTCATGACGGGTACAGACCATCTCCTAATACGCAGCGCGAATGAGAGCGTGACTGAATCGGTCAGGAAGTAAACTAAACAGGCAAATAACGACAACAAAAACTGCGACGTGAACAACAGATCAACAAAAAGAAATAAACGAATAGGTAAGTTCCTCTCCCCCCCGCCCAAAACAAGTAAATGAATGATTGAAAAAAGGATGAATGAATGAATGAATACATGTATGTAAGTATATAAGTATAGTTCATTCGTCTGTGTGTGTGTGTGTGTGTGTGTGTGTGTGTGTGTGTGTGTGTGTGTCCTCAAACGTCCGTACACACAGACATACATGCTCACAAAGACACACAAATACAGTATAAACGTACAGTATAAACATACATACACACGCACAACTGCAGGCGAGAATTGATGGGTTCATTTTTTTTTTTTTTTTTCCAGCATAGTAACTGAAGGATTCATCTTGCGTTCATGACGGATAGAGAGCATCTCCTAATATGCAGCGGGAATGCCTTTCTCGTTGTGCAAACCTGTGTACCTTTATGAGGGCGTGAGTGAATCGCTGAGTAAGTCAAAGAAACGCAAATAACGACAACAAAAAATGCGCGTGAACAACAGATCAACCAAGGAAATAAACGAATAGGCAAGTTCTGCCTCCCCCCCCAAAAAAAAAAAAATAAGTAAATGAATGATTGAAAAAAGGATGAATGAATGAATGCATGTATGTAAGTATATAAGTACAGTTCATTCGTCCGTAAGTGTGTGTGTGTGTGTGTGTGTGTGTGTCCTCTTACGCCCGTACACACAGACATACATGCTCACAAAGACACACAAATACATACGTAGAGTATAAATATACAGACACACGCACAACTGCAGGCGAGAATCGATGGGTTCATTTTTTTTTTTTTTTTTTTCCCAGCATAGTAAATGAAGGATTCATCTTGCGTTCATGACGGATAGAGAGCATCTCCTAATATGCAGCGGGAATGCCTTTCTCGTTGTGCAAACCTGTGTACCTTTATGAGGGCGTGAGTGAGTCGCTGAGTAAGTCAAAGAAACGCAAATAACGACAACAAAAAATGCGCGTGAACAACAGATCAACCAAGGAAATAAACGAATAGGCAAGTTCCCCCTCCCCCCCCAAAAAAAAAATAAGTAAATGAATGATTGAAAAAAGGATGAATGGATGAATGAATGAATGAATGAATGAATGCATGTATGTAAGTATATAAGTACAGTTCATTCGTCCGTGTGTGTGTGTGTGCGTGTGTGTGTGTGTGTGTGTGTGTGTGTGTGTCCTCTTACGCCCGTACACACAGACATACATGCTCACAAAGACACACAAATACATACGTACAGTATAAACATACATATACACGCACAACTGCAGGCGAAAATCGATGGGTCCAGGTTCACTTTTTTTTTTTTTTTTTTTTCCAGCTTAGTAACTGAAGGATTCATCTTGCGTTCACGACGGATAGAGAGCATCTGCTAATATGCAGCGGAAATGCCTTTCTCGTTGTGCAAACCTGTGTACCTTTATGAGGGCGTGAGTGAGTCGCTGAGTAAGTAAACGAAACTGGCAAATAACGACAACAAAAAATGCGACGTGAACAACAGATCAATCAAAGAAATAAACGAATAGGCAAGTTTTCCCCCCCTCCCCCCTTCCAAAAAAAAAAAAAAGTGTAAATGTTTGAAAAAAAAAAAAAAATGAATGCATGTACTGTATGTAAGTAATGGAGTTCAATCGTGTGTGAGCATGCTTCGCTGCGGAAAAGCAAGAGCTGATACATGGAAACCTAAACTGAGGGAGGGTCTGTCATCATCTCCCTTTGAAGAAGGGTTTTGGCCCTGAAAAGGGCCGAGATTTCTTTCGATGGAGGTGGGGGGCCTCTCGCCTTAGGCGCGCTCGCCACGGATGCGGCGGGCCAGCTGGATGTCCTTAGGCATGATTGTTACACGCTTGGCGTGGATGGCACACAGGTTGGTGTCCTCAAAGAGACCGACCAAATAGGCCTCAGACGCCTCCTGCAGAGCCATGACGGCAGAGGACTGGAAGCGATCTCACGGACAAGACGCTGGAATGGCAGCTTCCTCATAAGCAGCTCAGTGCTCTTCTGGTAGCGACGGATCTCACGCAGGGCCACAGTGCCAGGCCTGTAACGGTGGGGTTTCTTGACGCCGCCGGTGGCAGGGGCGGACTTGCGAGCAGCTTTGGTGGCCAGCTGCTTGCGAGGGGCCTTGCCTCCAGTGGACTTACGTGCAGTCTGCTTGGTACGAGCCATGGCGCGCGACTGAGGAGGGAGCTGTGAGACGAGCGAGAGTGTTGGCGCACCGCGTTCGTTCGTTCGACGATTTCCCCTCCTATATAGAGGGGGCCGGGCCTTATTTTAGCCCAGTCGGTGTGCATCTATATTTAGCTGGGTTTGAGGACATGGGGTATGGGGCAGAGACCGCTGTGCGGTCCTGTAAGGCGTTTTTTTTTTTTTTTTTTTTTTTTTTTTTTTTTAATTGTTCACTCGCGCATCCTATGTCTGCATGCAGAGATGGGGAAACACCCCGGCATGCAGGCACAAACGCACGAGTGATTGAGAGAGTGAGAGGGGATTAACGGGATAGGTGATTAGTGACAGTTAGGTTGGCGGAGGGTGGTGGGTAACGGTACCTGACAGGAAGGAGGGGGGCGTGGCGGCGATGACGGTCGTGGCCGCCTGTCTGAGGGTTGTTATTAGGTGCGGTGTAATATTTCCGTGCGGAATGTCTGGGTTTGGCGGGTTGGCTGGTCTTTTTAGTTTATTGTTGGCTGGGCGTTTTAGAATGTAATTGAGTAGTGGGAGGGTGGTGTCGGTGTTACATTTTTCACATGTGGAGGTTTCGACATTATTTTGGATTTGAGTTAGATTCTTATAACCTAGCCTGAGTCGTCTGAGTCTTTGGAGGGTTCTGCCGTTAATGTTGGTGACGGCAGGGATGGGCTTGTATCGTGTCGCATTTGTGTACCATAATGCCGAGGGGGAGCCTTCATTGACTTGGTTCTCGTGTTCTTTCTTATTTAATGTTGCTGCTCGCATTTTGACTGAGTTTTTAATTTGTCTGAGACTGGGAGGAATGTCTACTTGAATGTGCGGGTATTCAGTGGCTTCTTTGGCGAGTTTGTCGGCGGTTTCGTTCCCTGAGATGCCTACGTGGCTGGGTATCCAGTGTAGTGTGAGTGTTCCCCCTGCGTTTTTTATTTCATGTGCCGTGGTCAAGATGTCGGTGATGAGGCGGATGTTATCTGACGGGACTGTATTTTTGAGGGTTTGAATAGCAGTGACTGAGTCTGTGTGGATGATGATATTTGCTGTAGGGTTTATTTCGAGAGCATCGTCCATGGCAGTGAGGATGGCTACTAATTCTGTCTGCAGAGTGGAGGCTCCGTCAGACACTCGTAGCCCGTACGAGTGATCGTGGCTCGCTACTGCCGCCCCCGCTCTTCCTTCCTTTACAGAGCCGTCGGTGTAGTAAGTGACGGAATTTGGGGTGGTGAGGAATTCTATCCGCCTGAGGCTTTCTTGTCGCAATTGTTGGGTAGGCGTAGTTGCTTTAGGGGAGGATGTTGCTATGATAAGTTTGAATGGGGGGGGACTCCATGGTGGGGGAGGGTGATACGCGTCGCTCTGTTTGTCTGGGGGGAGGTTTATAATAGGTGTTATATTAAATTCGTGAATGGCTTTGGCGACGCTATGTGACCAGCTGTTTGTTAGGATGTCAGGATGTAGGTTGGCTGCTGCCGTTAGTCTTGGTAGTAGGGGGAGGGTAGCATTTTTTCTTGCTAATTTAGCGGCTAGAATAGCGACTCTTGCTTTAATTCTTAGATTTAGGGACTCTAAATTACATTCAAGTCTGAGGTTACATAATCGGGTCCACATTGGAGAGCCCGTCATAATTCTCAGAGCTTCGTTCTGTATGACTTCGAGCTTGTTACTAAGTTTAGGGTTAATTGTAGGGAGGATTGGGGCTGAGTAATCGATAATAGATCGTATGGCTTGAACGTAAAACATGCGGAGTACTTTATAGGAGGCCCCCTCGCCTTTTTTTGACAGTGACCAGAGAGCGTTGAGACGTAGCTTGGTGGTGTCTCTAAGGTGTTGTACATGTCTGTCAAATGAGAGATTTCTGTCAAAGTGAATTCCGAGATATCTGTGTGTGTTAACGTATTCTATAGGAGAGTGTCCTAGGAGAAGCTGTTTTGATGGGGTGGGAATTCTAATGGGGAGGGCTTTGGTTTTTCGGGGGTTGATTTTAAGTCCTAACTCCCTGCATTTTTTAAAAAGGACATCTAGTGCTTTTTGGGCCTTCTGTGTATAATTTCCTCCGTATGTGACGAGGGTAATGTCGTCTGCATAGCAGAGAAGGCGGGTTCCTATGCCCAGGTCTAGATGAAGGAGACATTCCACTAGAGTATTAAAAAGGGTTGGGCTAATTATACTACCTTGTGGTGTACCGTTGGTGTGTTGGAGTGCCTCAGAGAGGTGGCCTTGGAACCTAACTGCTGCCTTCCGACCTGAGAAAAAGTCCTCCAGCCAGCGCAGGAGACGACCTTTGACGCCCTTGCTAGCAAGGGTGGCAAGGATGGCTTCAGGGCATGCCAGCTCGAAGGCTTTTTCCAGGTCTATGAATATTGCTAGTCCCCTACCTCCGCGGAGCTCTGATATGAATGAGGAGAGGCATTCTGCTGTGCCTTGGCCTTTTGTAAAAGCAAAAAGGTGTCTGTGGGGGGGAGGGGTGGCCCAGTCGAGGCGGGATTTGGTTAATCTCTCAGCGGTTTTTCCTATGCAGTTAAGCAGGGAGATAGGTCTATAAGTTCCTGGGTCTAGGGGTTTTGGGATAGGGTGGATTATGGCTGTTTTCCATTAGAGATGGTAATTTTCCCAACCGCCACGAGTGGTTGAATAGGTCTAGGAGGGCTGTTCTGGCGGTGGGTCCGGTGTGGCTTAACATAGAATACGTTATACCGTCAGGTCCTGGGGCTGTATCCGTGCTAGTTTTGAGGGAGCGGTTGAGTTCATCGAGCGTAAAATATTGATCAGAGGGGGAGGGGGAGTTTTTATTTGCTGTTATTTGTCGTGTTCTAATTGGGTGTAATTCAGTTTGTGTCTGCCTTGTTAATGGCGGGAGTTGAGTGGGGGACGTTCTGTCGGCGAAATTTGCAGCTAGTCTATCTGCTTCGCCCTGAGGATCGGGATGGGTTGGGGGGCGGGGAGGACGGGGGTTGGATACGGACTTGAGTTTTTTCCAGATATTACTCATATTGGATTTGGCTTCTAGTTTTCGGCACCACTCTAGCCAGCTTTGTTCCTTGAGGGAGTTCTTTTCTTCGATGGTGTGTCGAATGACTGATTGTAAATAACTGCGGCTTTCTGGCGTCGGGTTTGTTCTATGTATTTTTTTGGCCTTGTTTAATCTCCTGTTTAATTCTTTAACCCTGCTACTGTAGTACCAGTGATCTTTGTGGTATCCTTTTGGGGTGATGTTGGTTGGGATGGTCTGTGAGGCGGCTGAACGGAATGCCTCCTTGATCAGGGTAGCATGCTCCTCTAGGTTGGTGGGGGGGTTGAAGGAGCATAATTCCTCTAATGTGGAGGTGAAGCGGGGCCAATTTGCTTTTTTTGTATTCCATCTTGGGGGGGGGGGTCGGGGGGTTTGGGGAGTTTAGCGAGATTAATGGTGCATACAATTGCGTGGTGATCCGAGGTAAGGGTGGGGTGCAGCTCCCATTTTGTGAGGTGTGTGATTATTGTATTAATAAAGGTTAGGTCAAGTCTACCTCCTCTGATATGGGTGGGAAGTTGGGGGTTGTTTAAGAGTGTTATTTCTGGTGTGCTATCAATCGTGGTTATGATATGTCGCCCGGTTGGGTTAGAGGTGTTTGACCCTAAGCGGGGGTGGTGAGCGTTCAGGTCACCACCTACTATTATATGGTCTGTTGCTGCTGTAGCGAGTATTTCGTCTAGATTGATAGGTGTATTGGGTGAGCGGTAGATGTTGTAAATGCATAGTTGGGTTGTGGCAAGGGTGATGGTGCAGCCTTGAATTTCTATATTGTCTCCGCAGTCTGGCAAGGGGAGTATGGTTTTTGATGGGATATTGTCTCTGATAAGAATGGTACAGCCGCGAGGACCTCTTCGGGAGTAGGGGAGGGTGTATGAGGTGTAGCCTCTGAGTCTAAGGGATTTATTTGCTGGAATGAGGGTCTCCTGGAGGAGGAAGACATCGATGTTGTCTTGGTTGGCGGCTTCCTCTAGGAGTGATCGTTTGTTTGATGCCCCTTGGGTGTTCCATTGTAATATTTTAATATGTGAGTGGTCGTGTGGGGGTTGTGAGTGCGTGGGAGTGGGTGTGGTAGTGTTTATTGGTCTGTATCTGTCCATGGTTGAGCTGGTGTATCTGTGTCATATGGCGTTTGATTCGGTGAGTCGTGTCGTGTGAGTGGAGAGCGGGAGTATGATTTGTGGTTTTGGTTGTTGGCCTCCGGTTGTTCTCGTACGCGTGGGCGTGATTCTCGGTTTTCTCTGGCGGGTGAATTTGCCGAGGAGGATCTGTGTGGTTTGTTGGGGTTGGTTGAACTGTTACGTCTGTCTTTGGAGCGGCGGTGTTTGTCTGTGTGTTTGTTGTGTTGTTGTTGTAGAGTGGCGGTTTGTGGGTGTGTAAAAGGTGTGTTGTGTGCTGTGTCTGGTTTATCGTAGTGTGTGGTGTTGGGTGCGTTTTCTTTGGTGGTGGGCGTGTGTGTGTAAAGGGGGACTTTGGCGTTTGTGTCGGAAGGTATGGGGTGGTTGTGGAAGGCTGCAATGGAATGTTTGCATATCTCGTCGACCTCTGTTGTTGGTACTGTCACTCCTGTGAGGTTGGTGAGGAGTGAGGCTAGTCCTTGGGCTATGGTGTTTGTGAGTTTGAGGAGGTCCTCAGCACTGAGAGTGATTGAGTGCGGTGGCTGGATGGTGGTTGGGGGTAGGGTTTGAGTTTGGGTGGTTGTGGTGGTTTGGGTGCTTGCGTGTTTGTGTTGGGGTGGGGGGGGTTGGGGTGTGGGGTGAGTGGGTGCGGTGGGGGTATGTTGGGGAGGGGTCTGGGTGTAGTTGGGGGTGTTGGGGGGGTTTCTGTGTGGGGTGTGGAGTTGGGGGAAGTTATTTGTTGTAAGCAAAGGGGGGATGGTGGTTTGGTTTGGTTGTTGTTGTTGTTGTTGCTGCTGCCCCCATTTGAAAGTGCCGAGTGGGGCGGGGGTGAAGACAGGCTTGTTTTGAGTTTCTGATTGGGAGTTCTGAATGCCCTTGTTGATTATTGCTTTGCGCACCGGGCATGCTTTGTTCCACGCGTGATGATTGCCGTGGCAGTTCGGGCATTTCGCGGAGACTGGTTGTTTTGCCTTGAACTTGTCAAGGCAGTTCTGGGTGGGGTGTCTACCACTGCAGAGCGCGCAGGTGGGCGGTCTGTGGCACGTAGATTGGTGATGTCCGTACCGCTGACACGTGAAGCATCGTAACGGTTCAGGGGTGTAAGGGCGGAGGTCGTAGGTGCCCCATTTATGGAGGTCAAGGGAGTCTGGGATGGGGCCTCTGAAGGTGATGAGGATCTGTCTAGTCGGCTCCCCTTTTACTTCACATCGCTGCGCTTCTTCTACTTGGTTATGATCGAGAATGGCTTGCAGTGGAAAATTAAGGGGGTAGTGTTGGACCACTACCTTCTTAGTTGACAAATTGGGGTCGAGTTTCTGGAGGAGGAGTTTCTTGCCCTCAATTTCGTCTAGGTTTTCGAGAATGTCTAGAGAATTGCTGTCTAGCGGGACGATGATAGTGTTGAGAGCCTTTGTGGCAATCATTTTGAATTTGAGGGTTGGGTGGGCATTTTCGATTGCAGTGACAACGTCGTAGGTATTTGGAAAGGAATTTTGTTTGGGAATGAGGAAAGCAGGGAGTTTGGGTGTTGAGGGGGTGGGGTTTTGGGGCTGGTTGGTGGTCTTGGTGTGGCGGGGGTTGGGTGGATTTTGGTTGGGTTTTTTGTGTTTCTTATTTTGGACAAGGGTGAACCCACCGTCAAAATTCTGGGGGAAGGAGGAGACAGACTCGTCGTTGTGGTGGTGGTTCTGGTTGTCAGCCTGAGCAGCAGCGGCTGCTTGATCATAGTCATAGGTGGGTGAAGTTTCGTCTGTTTCCATGCCGTTGCAGGGTGGGTCGGATTGGTCTTGCCAGTTGTCTGGTCCATGGCGTCTCGGTTCTTTGCTAGCAGCTTTTTCGGAGGCCGTTGGGGAGTTCGCGGTTTCTAAGGCTCTCTTCTTGTTGTCAGGGGGAGTTGCGTTGTTAGTGTTAAGGGCATAGATCTTGGCTGCATTCCTGGGGTCACGGGATGACAAGGTGGTAGGCGGGTTTTTGGAGATTGCGGTGGGATTATGGCTCGCCATCTTGGCGGCCGTCACACACTCTTTCACACTGCCAGTCACTCACTCATGTACACAGAGAAAAAGAAGGAGCCTACCTACAGTGGCGGTTCTCTGTCCCCCCGCTAGCGGGGGCCGCGACAGTCCTACCACTGCCCCCGAAGGGTCTTGCCTAACACCCTATCAAGAATTTGGCTCACCCCAGTAATTTCCTAAACCACCCTTACTAAAGGGCCCCCTTGTGTATCTGGCCTGCGCCAGAAAACCGCGGGGTTCGGCGTCGTACTTTTACTGGGGGACTCTAGAGCCGAAAGGAAGTAATAGTAGGAGAGGGGGCGCAACCCACGAAAGGGCGGGTGCACACAAGTGTGTGCACCCCGGTACACAGTCGTGGGGCGAAAGCAGTAAACTGCAGAGGCACCGTGGGCTGCAATGTCACAGATGGCAGGCGAGAGTGAATGCAGGGTGGTCGGGTGCTGATGTGAGAAGCTCAGGATATCCAACCTCGGGTAGAAATCACCGAACAGTTGCTGCCTCGGTCCACTTGCAAAAGCTCAATAGTGAGCGACTGGGTGAGAAGAGCAGCGGGAGACTGGTGCCGAGTGGAAGGCTCTCAGCGAGAGGATGGCGCGCCGCGCCTGGCAGCGGCTTTTTATGTGGCCTGCCTCCGGACTGGCGGCGTGTGAGTGGTCGGGGTGTGATGTACATGGCGGTGATTTACTGTTCATGCTTTTTCGATGCCATTCCTGGTTTGCTTGCAAAATTTGGCATGCCCTGTGGCGTGACCTGGCTACGACGCCTCTCTAGGATTGGCCTCCTGGGAGCTGGGGTTGGGCCTGGGCCTGAAATCGAGGTTAGATGGATAAGGTTCGTACTTGCACGACCGACACTGCGTTATATAAGGGTGGTCGGCGAGCGGGGTCGTCATCATTGTTGGTGCTGGGAGCGGAGTGGACACTCACTACTACTGGGTCTGAGGAGCAGTAGCAGCAGCAGCTGTAGACACTATGACTGGTCGAGGCAAAGGCGGCAAGGGTCTGGGCAAGGGAGGCGCCAAGCGACACCGCAAGGTGCTTCGTGACAACATCCAGGGCATCACCAAGCCTGCCATCCGTCGTCTGGCTCGTCGTGGCGGCGTGAAGCGTATCTCGGGCCTGATCTACGAGGAGACCCGCGGTGTTCTCAAGGTGTTCCTCGAGAACGTGATTCGCGATGCTGTCACCTACACTGAGCACGCCAAGCGTAAGACTGTGACCGCGATGGACGTGGTGTACGCCCTGAAGAGGCAAGGGCGCACCCTTTACGGCTTCGGCGATTAAGAGGCTGCGTGCATAACTGCATGGCACTATTCCACCTGGCCACGGCAAAACACACAATAAACAGCAACCCCCGGACCTCTTTTAGAGGTCCACACCTAATTTCTGTGAAAGAGAATGAATGAAGGCATAGTAGTATAAGTAAATGCAGACGTTGAGCGGGTTAGGCAGCACCATTTTTTTTTTTTTTTCACCCTCTCTCTCTCTTTCTTTTAATGTAACAGATATGAAGACATGTAATGCAACCCAACCAACTCTTACCACACCTAACATAACCAAACCAAACCAACCATAACCTAACTGAACCATACCAAACCTCTCTCTCTCTCTCTCTCTCTCTCTCTCTCTCTCTCTCTGGCAGTTGTAAAAAAAAAAAAAGGGGGGGTGGATTAGGCAACTGTCAATTTGGCTACTACATCTTCTAATTTAAATGGACGTCTGCATACATATACATTATCACTTATTTTGCTGGGCCATTGCTTTCTCTGTACCTCTGATCTCCTCCCCCCCCCATTTCAGGAAAGCTTTCTCCATACCTATCAGGGCAATTTCCATCCTGTTGCGAGAGCATCTCCTCTGCTGTGCTCCGGGAGTTTTCTCCATAAATCGTGAAGGCAAATCCCACTAATCCAAGGTATTTCTGCCTTCATATGCACGAGCAGCAGCACACTTGAAGGATGCACCTAGAGTAAAGAAGACACAGTCAGTCACGTCGGTGAGGCACCACAAACGGTGCATGATATGAATGCCTAAGTGTTAGACACACAGAATGTCTGCATATGAACAAGTTATCCCTTGAATTTGTCGCTGTCACGGCCGTTTTCTCTAAGTGCCAAAACCCACCAATCACCCATCGTACAAGCATTGCATCAACCGCCATACAACCGCTGAGGCCTGAAATCAAATTTAAATGGATCCGATTGGTACTTGCACGACCGCTAGTGCATTATATAGAAGAGGTGGCTGACAAGGTGGCTCATTCCCTGTCCAGCAGCGGTTGTAGCAACATCTCCTGTCCAGCCATGCCTACCTCTGTTACCTCGGCCTACGACCCGTCGAGGGGGGCCTCAGTGGGCAGTGAGGAGCTTAGTAGTACGCAGACCATCGTGGGCGTTGTGAAATGGTACAACGTGAAGGCGGGGTACGGATTCATCAGGCGCCAGGACACCGGCGCCGATGTTTTCGTGCACCGTCTGGCGATCGTTGCTCCTACTTCACGACGTCTACGGCGCTCACTAGGCGAGGGTGAGACGGTCGAGTTCCACCTCCACCAGACGCCGAAGGGTCCTGTTGCCAGGGACGTCACCGGGCCCGGGGGTGCGGCTGTGCAAGGCTCTGCCTATGCACAGCGGCGCCCCACGTCCCGGAGGCGCCGGAAACTGGATCCTTGTCGTTCTGGTGAAGTGGAAACGATTGTAAATATGTGCATCGCGACTGCGAAGGCTTTCTGTGGCGGTGACAAGGAAGCGCTGCTTGTTCTTCTCCCCCTTATCTTCGAGAAGAACGGGCTGCCGCACCTTGTCATCCCACAAAGTTTCGCTCGTGGTGCACATTCCGCCCTTCGTCAGGAGCGTCGCGCCCCTACGCTGCAGCCTCTTCATCCCCGCCGAACACCGCGGAAAAGGCTGCAGCTTAGTGCTCCTCTTAATAGGAGAACTGCCTCCTCTGCCACCGCGCCTAACCCAGTCTCGGATCCGGTAAACGAGCCGACCACCGCCACTTCTCAACACTCACCGACAGCAGCTGAGGAGGAGAGGGCCCCTTCACCCGTCCCTTCCATTCAGGACGTGGATGTCCCTTCCCCTCAGCCACCTACACCTCCTGCTGATGCCGTGACCGCCAAACCAGTTCCTAAAAAGAAGGCTAAGAAGAAGAGGAAGAAATCGAGACAACCATCACCACCTGTCTCGATGGAGACTGAACAGCTTGTTTCTCCACCCCCTGCTTCTCCCTCCTTAGATTCTCAGAGCGTCCTCGCCCAGCTTCCTCCGTTGTCAGCTCGTATTCGGGCCCACCTCGAATCGCTGACTCATGACGAGCTGCTCGTTCAACAAGAGCAATACGTGGAGCAGAATTTCGCTGACGTTGTTGACGCCGTTTTCCGCCTTCTTACAGGTATTTTCCGCCCTGAACTCCGCGCCTGTCTTCTCACCACCAGCCAGTCCCACCCTGACGATCTAGCTGCCATTGTTTTTATTGAAACTGCGCTAATGCAGAAGGCCACCTCGCGCTAGTTTTTCAGCAGATTATTCTATGATCGTCTGCTCCAGCCCTTGTCGTTTTTCTTCGTCTGTCTTGCCTGCATTGTCTGCCGCGCTTGCTCTCATTGGGAGAGCTGTTTCTGCCTTTATTCCCCTGACGGGCTCTTATGTTTGCCCGTGTCCCCACCCTATTTGTGGGGCAAATATAAACAACAACAACAACAACAACAAGGTGGCTGACACTCGCCTCCCAACAGTTTCACTAAGCAGGCGTTCACCGGAGCTCGCAGTTCGATGGGTGGTGGTGGTGGTGGTGGTGCTGCTGCTGCTGCTGCTGCTGATTATTATTATTATTATTATTATTATTATTATTAATCTTGATGATGATGATGATGATGAATGAATGGATGGATGGATGAATAGATGGTGGTGGTGGTGGTTTTTGATTGTGTAGTAACTAGTTGTTGCAATACTACTCATAATGACGAGTATTTTCTTCATTATTGCTCTTATTTGGGGGTGTTAAATCAACCATGGTCGTCACCACACGGCTAATATATGTATATATATATATATATATATATATATATATATATATATATATATATATATATATATATATATATATATATATATATATATATATATATATATATATATATATATATATATATATATATATATATATATATATATATATATATATATATATATATATATATATATATATATATATATATATATATATATATATATATATATATATATATATATATATATATATATATATATATATATATATATATATATATATATATATATATATATATATATATATATATATATATATATATATATATATATATATATATATATATATATATATATATATATATATATATTTATATTATATATATATATATATATATATATATTATATATATATATATATATATATATATATATATATATATATATATATATATATATATATATATATATATATATATATATATATATATATATATATATATATATATATATATATATATATATATATATATATATACTGTTGTTGTATACATCACCATATCCTCTGCCACTGAACGACTTTGTCCATTCCTTCGATGGTGGGAGAATAGCCATCATCATCATCATCATCATCATCACCTATGTTTTCATTCATCCACCCGGCCAGGCAGTTAGGAGGCATTATTATACAGGACAGTATTATGCAGGTGCAGTTGGGAACGGGACAAGACTCTATGTACTAGTGGGACTATTATTATTATTATTATTATTATTATTAATCCACCTTCACTGATGTCAGTCGCTTCTTACATGCAACCGAACGTAAATATAGCCACAGACACATGCCAGCATTCAACACATACCACGTTATAGGCACATACACACAGACACAAACATATAGTATACCAACACATTCATCCATACCCAAAGATGATGATGATGATGATGCTGTTGGGCAATGCCAAAGTCTATTCTCTCTCAAGAAACGAATGTGGCTCGTAATGGAGCCGATGGAGGTGAAGAAGAAGAAGGATTTCTTGGAAGCGTTTACTTCTTCTCCGTCTTCTTGGGGAGCAGCACAGCCTGGATGTTAGGCAGAACACCTCCCTGGGCAATGGTGACGCCAGAGAGGAGCTTGTTGAGCTCCTCATCATTACGGATAGCCAACTGCAGGTGACGGGGAATGATACGAGTCTTCTTGTTGTCACGGGCTGCGTTGCCAGCCAGCTCAAGCACTTCAGCTGCTAGGTACTCCATGACTGCAGCCAAGTAGACGGGAGCACCAGCACCCACACGCTCGGCGTAATTGCCTTTACGAAGGAGACGGTGGATCCTGCCGACGGGGAACTGGAGTCCAGCCCTGCTAGATCGGGACTTGAACTTTCCCTTCACCTTGCCTCCCTTGCCACGTCCGGACATGCTGCTGATGCTGCTGGAGTAGTAGGACTTCAGGAGAAGACTAATGCGTCACCGTTTATCTGGGTAATGAGTTTTATTTGTTTTTTCTTCTTTTAATGATAGTGTTTGATAATTATACTGTTGGTATTTATAGGTTCGTTGGAATATTTGTGTTTTTTGTTCTTTAATTTTAATTCTTTATGTAGTCTCTCTGACTTTCGCTGGCATTGGTGTTATTTTATTTATTTATTTATTTTATTTATTTATTTTGTTTTATTTTACTTATTTATTTTGTTTTTCTTTATTTATTTTGTTTTATTTTATTTATTTATTTATTTATTATTATTTTTTTTCCGGGTTATTAACCCTCTTACTGTCGGTCTGTGGGTATATGTGGTATTTTGTTATGTTGTAAGCTAGCTAGCTAAGTGTATAGTGGTTGTGGTTCCACGTTGATTAGGTTTAGACTGCTGGGAAAGTTTCTGTTTATATTTCTGGTGTTGTTAAGTTGTTGCTGTATTCTGTTAAAGGCCTCATTGTCCCGGTTCTCTATTTTTCGCCAAATTTTCTTTGCCTGTTTATGCAGTCGTATATTAACTGGGTCTATTTTTGTCATTGCGTGTAGCTCCTGGGTGTTGTGTGTGTAGGGGTATCTTGTGTTTGTTGCGAATCTTATTGCTTTGTTTTGTATTCTTTGTAACTGCAGCAGCTGTGTTTTACTGAGTGTGTGTGTAGGAACTGGTGGGTAATCTAGAACCGGGAGAACTAGGGCCTTTATTAGGTGTATTTTTAGTCTTATGGTTAATTCTTTAAATCTGAATAGTTTTGTTAGTGCATGGCTGGCTTTCCCTATTCTTTCTTTGATCTGTGCAGTGTATCCATTTTTTGTTATTTTGAGACCTAGTATTTTCCCAACATTACTGATTTCAGTTGGCTCATTGTTGATGACGAGTGGGGGGTTAAACCTTGAGCCCAGTGCAATGATGGTAAATTTGTTAGTGTTGGTTTTAATTTTCCATTTGCTTTCATAATCATTAATTATTTCAATTTCTCTTTTTGTTTGTCTGTTTATCATGTTTTTGGATTTTCCCCTGTAGGGGATTATTTGCGTGATATCATCTGCGTAACTTATGTTTAGGCCTTTGTTAGGAGGGGGAGTGTCTCTTGTGTATAGTGTGAATAGTGTTGGGGACAGGACACTGCCCTGGGGAACCCCAGAGCTAAGACCGAATCTGTCACCCAGGAAGGAACCAACTCTTACCCTTGCACCCCTCCCATCAAGGAAGTTGCAGAGCAACTTCTCCAGAATGACAGGGAGTCCCAAGTGCAGGATCTTGTACTTTATGCCTGGGTGCCAGACCTTGTCAAATGCTTTAGTTATGTCCCTCAGGACAACATGGCATTGTCCCCCATTGGCTTTGTTAATGGCAATTTGTTCTGTCATGAGTGCAAGTGCTTGTGTTGTGCTCCTCCCAGTGCGGAATCCGTACTGGAGAGGATTGTTGATGTTATTTGGCTCGGTGTATAGGCGGAGTCTGTTGTTCATCACTCTTTCTAGAATTTTGCCTGGTACTTCTAGGAGGGATATAGGCCTATGATTTTGTGGGTAGCGTGGGTCTTTGTCTGCCTTTGGGATAAATTTTAGAGTTGATTGCTTGAATTTGGCCGGGAAGTATCCCGCCGAAAGAGAGGCATTTAGTATGTGTGTAAGTGTGTTGATGGCTGAGTTTGGGAGTTTTTGAAGGATTGTTTTATTTATCCCACTTTCCCCAGGGCATGTTTTCCTCATTTTGTTAATAATGTTAATAATGTCAGTGTTTTCAATTGGCCTTGTTAGTAGTGATGTTCGGTCTAGGCGTGTTAAGTCTGCTGTGTTGTGAGGTGTGATCCTGTGCACGTGTTCTGTGAGGTAGTCGGATACTCTCTGTTCCGTGGGAGATGGAGGCCCCCTGTTCTGTTCTTTGGTAAATACTGCTCTCCATATATCTTTGAGCAGAAGCTCTTTGCCTGCTTCATTGTGAATTTTTTCATTTACCGAGTTGAGCATGTATGGAGGTTCTTTGTTGTTGATTCCTGAGAGTGATCGGATTTTCCTCCAAAACGTTTCTGGGTCACTATATGTGTGTGTAAGATTTTGCATTATATTCCCCCATGTCTCTGTAAATTCAGTGTGTAGAGTTCTGTGTAGGTGATGTTGTAGGGCTTTGTATGTAGTGAAGTGTTGTCTGGTCCAGCCATTAATCTGTGCATGTCTTCTTAGTGCATTGTACTGTGCTATTATGTTTTGTGTCTCTTGGCTTGGTGTGTATCCTGCCAGTGGTTTATTGTGTGTTGTTGGTATGTGTAGTGTTATGGCTTGTGTGATAGTGGAGTACCACGAGGTGATCATGTCGTCAATTTGAGAGGGTGTTGCGTGTTGGAGGTCAAATGAGTCTGGGAGGTGTGTGTGGATATGTGTTTGGAAGTTTTCCCAGTCTGCTGCTTGAAAGTTTGGTCTAGGTCTGCATGGTGTATAGAGGGGATGGGCTGATATTTCTACGAGAATGGGAATGTGATAGCTAGTTGTTAGCGGTCCTTGCGATACATGTATGTTGTGATGTGTGTTGTAGTTTGTTAATATTATGTCTGGAGTAGTGGTGGCATTATGTGACAGGAATGTGGGGAAATGTGGGCCTATGTGTTGTAATGTTCTGTCTAGGATAAGTTGGTGTAGCTGTGTTCCTACAGTGTTTGTGTCTCTGTAGCCTAGAGTTCTGTGGTGTGCGTTGAGGTCTCCAATCAGGTAGACTGGTGTGTTTCTTCTGAATAGTGTTATGTAGTCTGGGGTTGGAATGAAATGTCTGCTTGGAGGAATGTAGTCTGTGGCAATTATGATGTTTCCTGTTTGGGTTTGTAGTTCTATTGCTAGTGTGTTTGTTAAAAAATCATCTAGTATTTTGTGTTGTATGTTATGTTTTACTGCAATTGCAGTCCCGTCCATGACTCTGTTGTGTATGTTTGATTTGTGCACTTTGTATCCTGGTAATTTGAGTTGTTCATCAGACATGACACCATGGCTGTTGATTAGTATTATGTGGGGGTCTATGTGTCTGTATGTATTACTTAGTGAGTGTTTTCACCCCCTCCAGTGAAGGACATTATGTTGAAGTACTTTTAGTGTTTGTGCCGTTTTGTCTTTGTTTGTGAGGCGTAGGTGTTTTTGTTGGTTGGGTTTGATCCTGTGGGGACGTCAAGCACTTCTCTTGCTTTTGTCTTGATGGCATTGGACAGTTCTGAGGCCATGCTCAGCTTGCTGTGGTCTGTCTGGTGCAAGTTGGACTCAGATGAGGCTGTATGATGATGGGTTGGGTTTGTGCTCCTGGTTAGTCTACCTTTTGGTTTAGTAGATGTCGTTATAGGGTCGTGTTCCTGTTCCTTTTCATCGTCTGTAGTCTCTCCTGTGGCCAGTTCCGTATCTGAGGTTTCGTCGTCGTTGGATGCGTTGTCTGTGTCTTCAGATGCAGTGGAGGCATTCAGGTCTTCGTTGTTTGGCTTCTGTTGTGTCATAGCTTCCTTCAGGATTTCATTGACGGGCATCATTTTTCTGATAATGGCCGTTGATGGTTGTTCGTCTGGGAAGGTTAGTGCAGGTAGGTTGTTGGATGATAAATAAAGTTCAGTTTTTGGTTGAAAGTGCCAGGAGATACTGCATTGTGTAGATGTGCGTTGAAAAGGCACATCATGTATTTTGCAAGTGTTTGGTTGTTGTCAAATGATGGACAGACAATGTTGTTGGTAGCCTGTGTTACTGCCGTTTTGGCGATGTCAGCATACAGTTTGCCTTGTTTCTCATTGGCTTGTTTTCTTATTTCTTCTTCTTTCCCTTTTATCGCTGCCTTCCTGACCTTGCACTTCATTGCTAAAGTTCGGTGGTTTTCACCACAGTTGAGACACGATTTGTTTTTTGTAGTGCAGTCTTTCCAGGTGTGGTCGAGAGCTCCACATTCCGAGCAGGCCTTGTAATCTGCAGGTTTGGGACAGTCTTGAGTGATGTGATCTACTTGATAGCACTTGAAGCAGGTCGTCAGAGGTGTGTAGGATTCCCTTGAGATCTGATTTTTTCCAATGGACATGGAGAAGAGGAGAAGGCCCTCCTCTGCTTTCTCCGCCATTTTTACATCTTCAAATTCTATTTTTAGTGTGTTCGTTCTCTTGTTAGGATTATTAGGGAATTTGATCAGGTTTGCTATTTTAGCCCAGTCTTGAGTTCTTTGAATTTCGGTTTTGATGACTTCTTCCTCATTACCAAATATGATGTTGTCAAGTCGATGGCAAATGACTGTTCGTGTACACCTTAGTTCAGTTGGGATGATCGGTGCAAAACCCGCCTGTTTCAGTTGAGCGGCTGTTGTCTGGCAGAGGAGGAGATCAAGGTCTTTTTCATCTGACGTGACGACTATTGTGCCGTCCTTGCAAGGGTGTAGAGCCGTGATCTTCGCTTTTGTGGGAGCCGTGATTTCGAGAACTTTCAACTTCGTTTCCCTATTGTAAGGGAATCCATGTTTGAGTTTTAGCCTAGCCATTGTAATTCGTGACATTCTAGATGAAAGTGAATGAATGAATGAAGGAGATTGGCCACCTACCTAACTCTAGGGTGCTCCTGCCTGGAGGTTTCCTCTCCCACTCACTAATGAGCGTCGAGAAGAGGTCCCCCAGGTGACCCTGAGTCTTCCCTCACGGGCAGCCTATCCTACCCCTATCCAACTGTTTGCTACCCTTTCCTTCTCCTTCCCCACCTCTTCTAAGAGGCCCCTTCAAGCATATAGCGTCAGGGTTCGGTTCAGGATACGGTAGGGACTCTATGGCGAGGCCTGAGTGATGAAATGTGTGATGAATGATAAGTGAATATGTGATTTGAGTCTCTCCCAGTATTCAAATTTGACAGCGCGAGAGCTGGGAGCGAACTGGCTGGCGCCGAGTCTGTGTAGAGCGGGAGCGAGCGGGAGGTGTCTCCGCTACGGCTGCCAGGAGCGCACTGACAAGCGCCGAGTCTGTGCAGAGGGGGAGCGAGTGTTGTGTCTTAATGTGCGTCACCGGCCCTGTTTGTTTGTTTGTTTGATATTTGTCCCAGTTTCCTAGGACACGGGCAAACAGAGAGCCCGTCAGAGGTGCGCACTACTTGCGCGAACCTGCTTTAGCGAGGTGGAGGATAATCCTTTACCGTAGTAATTAATATATTTAATGGAGCACGGGCAACAACGGCTGCAGCGTCCATAAAGACGTCACCAGTTCGGGCAAGGGCCGAGTCGAGCTCAGACCTGAGCATGGTGGTGGCTGGGCAGTCCAGAAGATAATGAAGAAGGGGCTCCTCACAGCTGGACAAGCAATGGGCACACGGGTCTGGCTCCATACCCACAATTTGCTTGTAGCAGAGAAACCCAAGACGCAATCTTCGAAGCCGGACTACTATATAATTAGGTAGACCTGGGGGGGGGAAGCAGGAGGGAATAGGACGTGGCAATAGCATACCATTTTGCAGAGCAAGAGCCCTCTGTGACCCAGAGCTGATGGTCCTCTAGGGATAGTCTTCCTATGGTGGCAGTGAGAGTGTGGATGAGGTGCGAGGGACTAGGGCGTAGTGGGAATGTGATGTCTGGAAGATCTCAAGCTGAGCGCACAGCGTGATCAGCACGCTCGTTGCCACTGATTCCCACATGTCCCGGGAGCCAGTGCAGGTTAATCGTTGCGCCCCTATGGACAAGAAGTGATGCGAATGTATGGATCGCTGTTAGGAGAAAGACGTTGTCATGCAGCGAGAAAGATCGTAATCTCTGAATCGAGGAGAGTCTGTGTGGATTACGACTCGGTTGCAACGATGGTGGTGAGCATGGCGCAAAGCACCCAGGATGGCCGCAAGTTCCGCCTGGAAAGCGGATACACCTGAGGAGAGTCGCCAAGCTTCCACTATTTGCCCAGAGACAAAGGCCGCTCCAGCTGCGCCATTAGGGGAAACAGAGCCATCAGTGTAATAGATGGCTGAGTCTGGTAAGGCCAGAGCTGCCACCCTACTGAGACCCTCCTGGCGAAGGAGTGCTGGAATTGAGGAGCGAGGTTTAGCCTCCGATGGACAAATTATATTAAAAAGAGGAGGATCCCATGGTGGTGGATCAACATATCCGGAAAAGGGAGAGTCGGGGTCTTGACAGAGGCTCGCCGCAGCTCCCAGTCCATGGATGACAGCAGCCGTGGTGCGGGCCCAGTCACGCTGAGGGGCCGGCTCGGGTGGGCGGCCGAGAAGGCGTTTTAGGAGGGCAGTGACGGGCAGGTGAGGCAGGCACTGGATCATCTTCAGTGTGACGATTGCCGCTCGTAAGATAATGCGATGGGCCAGAGACGGCACCCCGCCCTCCATACGCAGATTAACAATCCGGGTCCAGCGTGGAGCACCCGGCTTAATGCGGAGTGCATCGTTCTGGATGACCTCCAGAGATCGAGACACTGGTGGAGTGAGGCCAGTCAGACAGATGGCACTGTAGTCCACCAGAGATCAGATGGCGTGAATATAAAAAGTCCGGAGGACAGAAAATGATGCCCCCAAACTCCGCCTGGAGAGGTATCTGAAAGCAGCCATTCGGGTGGAAGCACGTTCCCTCAGATAACGTACATGGCAAGCAAAGGTGAGACCCCCATCTAGCCAGACCCCCAGATACTGGTGGACGGTGACCAGGGAGAGCTGATGACCTCCAAGCAGCAGTGGAAAGTCGGGGGGGCGGAGACCAAAAGGCAGACACTTCGTCTTGGCGAAGTTGATCTTAAGGCCTAGCTCGGTGCACTTGGCGTGCAACCGAGAAAGGGCCAAGTCCGCCTGTGCGAAACAGTCTCTCCGTGTAAAGACGAGGGCCAGATCGTCAGCATAACAAAGAAGAGTTATGCCAGGCCCATATTCCACAAAAAGGAGGTCCTCCATCAGGACATTAAATAAGATAGGGCTCAAAACGCTTCCCTGGGGGGTGCCATTAGGATGCGGGTGAAAAGGGGAGAGGTGCCCCTGAAAGCGGACCCCCGCAGTGCAGTCACTAAAAAAGTCCCGGACCCAGGATATGAGCCTGCCCCCTACTCCCCTGGCCGCAAGAGCTGCCAAGATAACAGTGGGGTTCGCCAGTTCGAAGGCCTTCTTGAGGTCGAGGAAGATGGCCATCCTTCGTCCGCCCCTCAGCTCCCCAAGGAATGATGCAAGGCAGTGGGTGGCACTCCTGCCTGGATGATAGGCATAAATCCTTGGGTGCAGCGGTCCCAGCCGCCAAGCAAGACGAGCCCGCACAACCCTCTCAGCTGTCTTAGCAATGCAACTGAGCAGGGAGATGGGGCGCATGGCAGTGGGATTGCGAGGTTTTGGAATCGGGTGGATGACCGCCATCTTCCACGACCTCAGTAGACGCCCCTTAGACCACGAGAGGTTGAGCAAATCAAGCAGACGCTCTCTACCGCAATCTCCAGCATGAGTTAAAATGGAGTACGTGACCCCATCGAGCCCCGGTGCAGTGTCCTCCCGGCGCCTCAGCGCTTTTTGAAGCTCTCCGCTGGTGATGGGACAGTCAGCGGGGTCAGGTCTATTACACGCCGTCTGAATGGGCGCAATGCGAGAGGCGGACAGCTGCACTTGTAAGGCTCGGACAGACTTCCGGAGATTGGAAGAGGCTGAGCGGTCAGCGAAATGCTGGGCAAGACGGCTGGCCTCAGCGGCAGGGTCAGGGTGGGAGGGCGGATGAGGAGGACGTGGATCGGAGATGGACCTGATTCTCCCCCACATCTCACGGAGTGTGGAGTGAGAATCTAGGGTGCGACACCATCCGATCCACGCCTCCTCTTTAAGGCGACGCTTTTCAGCAACCACATGCCGAGTCACAGCAACCAGGTACCGGCGGTGCGGAGATGTTTGGCGCCGCCGGTACTGCCTGCGTTCTGCATTCAGCCTCTGGTTCAATTCCCTGACCCTGTCGCAGTAAAACCAGCCGTCCCGGTAGCATCTCACCGAGCGCCGCTGCAATGGAATGGCAAGAGAGGCAGCGTGCGAAAAGATATTTGCTGCTTCATCTGCCCGGCTCTCGAGGTCTGAGGCGGGAGAGGATGTCGCAAAGGCCGCCGTGAGAGCACGGTCAAAGGCCGTCCAATCCGCCTTGCGTAGATCCCATCGTGGTGTGGGAGGCGGGGGAGGAAGGAGGGGGGCGAGAGGCAAGCCAACAAGAGTAGCGAAGTGGTCACTCGCAAGGTGTGGGTGGAGTGACCATGACGCCAGGCCTGACAGAGGGGTTGAGATAAAGGAGAGGTCGAGGCGACCTCCTCCAATATGGGTGGGCTCTGTCGTGTCGTTTAGGAGGGATACACCACCCATCTCCTCCAGAAGTAAAGAAATGTGCCGTCCTGCTTCATTGGACTGAAGAGGTGATGACAGAAGGGCGTGGTGGGCACTGAAGTCGCCCCCAATGTACACGGCCCCCCTGGCAGCTTGGGAGAAAAGTTCCCCCAACTCCAGGGTGCTCCTCTGGCTTCGGTATACGTTGTATACCGTCAGGGGCGACGTCGCCAGATGGAGAACCACGCCCTGAACCTCCACATCAGGTCCACAGAAAGGAGGGGGCTCACAATCCGTGCACGTGATGTGGTCCTGGACCAGAACGGCACATCCCCGTGTAACGCCACGAATATACGGGAGGAGATGGGTGGTGTATCCCAAGAGATGGAAAGTGGAATTGCCTGGGAGCAGGGTCTCCTGCAGGAGAATGACATGAGGGCGGTCCCGTGCGGCCGCCTCCTGCAATACGGGGAGCTTGCTCCGTGCTCCCAAGCAATTCCACTGGAGGAGCCTGAGAGAGCGGTCTACTGGCCGTCCGGCGACAAGTGCGGACGGTCATTCTCCTGCAGCAGTGGTGAGGCCCTGTCCAGCACTTTGGACCCTGATGGTGGTAGGGTGTGCCCCAAACGATGTCGATGACGAGGCAGCTGTGCGGCCGAAGGCAGAGCATTGGGAGGTCGTGAGTTGACTCTTTTGGACGGGTGAGCTGACCTCTGCGATTTGGGAAGGGGTCGCCCTGCCGAACGAGCTGGGCGGCGAGGGGACAGAGGAGCACCTAGGCTCGCCATCTTCCTTGCGATCGCCTGGTCCACTAGGCGATTGGCAGCTTCGGCAAGGGGCTCTGTTGGGAGAGGGATGTCGAGGGTTAAGGCCACTGTTTTGGCTAGGGTCAGCGCCAGCTCTGTGGCAAAGGTCCTGAGCTCCTCCGTTGTGAACGCGATCACCGGAGGAGCAGGAGCGGTTGGTGGACTGGGTGTGGAGCCAGGCGCTGGTGGCGGAACAGTCAGTGGCTGGCTGGTCTCTGCAGTCGGAAGTGGTAGCAAGACAGGCGGCTGTTGGTGGTGGACCTCGGCTGTGGTCTGGACCACAGTGAGCGCTGAGGGCAATGGAGGGAACTCCTGGTCGCTGAGAGGTGGTGGGCGCTGGATGAGAGGGCGGCGCTGTTGGCCCCAGATGAAAGTGCCGGGGGGAGCTGGAGTGGCGCTGGTGGCCTGGTTCTCCTGCACAAACGCAACCTGCCTCTCTCGACCCTGGTTCACTCGGTGAACCCTCGCGGGGCAGCTGGGGTGCCAGGCGTGATGTCGTCCGGAGCAGTTGGGGCACTTGACCGCAACTGGTTGCTTCGCCTTGTACCGCTGGAGGCACTCGGCCGTGTCGTGGCCGCCACTGCACATGCCGCAGATGACGGGGCGGTTGCAGTTGGCACGGTGGTGCCCGTAGCGTTGGCAGCGGTTGCAACGGAGAGGCTCCGGGGTGAAGAGGCGAAGGTGATATGTTCCCCAGATCCCCAGGTCTATGGCAGGGATCAGAGGACCCCGCAGGGTGACAATGACCTGTCGAGTCTCCTCTCGGGTCCGCGTTTTTTGGCATCGGGTTGCCTCCTCGACTTGAGGGTGGTGAAGGAGTATCTCCATGGGCATTCTCAAGGGATAGCCGATGACCACTGCCTTCGTAGACTGTTGACCAGGCGTCAGCTCTACTAGCTTTACAGGGCAGGCCTCGTCCTGCAGGGCTGTTCTTAAGAGGTCGTAGGCTCCCTCGTCCTTCGGCACCAACACTGAGCTTCCATCCCGACCCATGAGATTGGAGCAGCGTAGCCCTGGCAGGTGACGCTCTAGTGCAGCCACGGCGTCGTAGCTCGTCGCATGCCCGTCCTGTACCGGCACACGGAAAGCTGGAAATGCAGAGCGGGGAGGCAGACGCACAGCTACTGACACGGAGGGACGAGCAGCAGAGGGATCCCTGAGGGGAGGCCCAGTGCGTACTGCCGGAGAAGGGCCGTTTCCCCGGCGAGCACGCCTCGATCCCTTCCGTACCACGGGGGTGAAACCCTCATCTACATGCAGAGCGGGATCAGCAGAGGGGGAGAGCTGAGTCGCAGCAGGAGCCTCCGAAGTGCCCTTGGTGGAAGAGAGAGATGGCGGAGCAGGTGCAACCTCCTCCATAGCCTCATGTCTGCGGGCTGCCTTAGCAGAGCGGGAAGAGTCACCTCGCAAGCGAGGTACCACTCCCGTAGATTTGGGTGTGGAGGGGTTTGCACAAGCGGCCTCGTGAGCTGACGAGAGGGAGCTCGAGTCAGAGCAGTGACGCTCCCTCTTCGTGCCTGTGGCAGGGCACGGGATGGAGGGCCTCGACTGAGGAAGCGGGAGGCGGGAATGCCCCTGGGGCCTAGGGATGCTGGATCCCTTCATGGTGCTCACCGGAGCAGGCCAAAAAACTCAGTCAAAAACACACAAACACACACATACACACCTCACACACACAACCACTCAAAAAGCACAAGCAAACAAAAAACAGCAAAGGTGGCCAGGTCCCTACAGTGACGGGCAACCTATGCTCCCCGCCCTCTAAAGGGCGATGGGAGGCCCCGCCACTGCCCCTTTCGGGTCTTCCCTACTCTAACAGAGCCGCCCTCACCGCCTCCTATAACCAGGCCCTAAAGGTCCCCCTTCATGGAAGTGCCCTAACGGCACCCCTTCAGGGTTCGGCGTCGTACTACGGTGAGGGACACTAACGGCAGGCCAAAAAAAAAAAAAAAAAAAAAAAAACACCCACACACTCCCACTCACACCCAGGCAATCTGAGACTAAGTCTCGGAAAAAACCTGGGAAGCGGCCAAAATTCTTCCTCAGTGCCAGAGACAAAGTCTAAAACAGGCAAAAATCGTCACGAGTAAACGAACCAGAGTTCAGACCTCGAGCGAAATCGGCCAGACCTCCTCACCCGACAGAGTCTGAGCTAGGAGTGCACCGGCCCAGTTGGTTGGTTGAATATTCTCCCCACAGCATGGTGGGGAACGGGCAAACAAAGAGCCCGTCAGAGTTTGGCGAAAATAGCTCCTATACAGGAGCAAAGCAGGGACGAAGACGTGCAGACAGGGCAAGGGCGGCAGAGGAAGGGAACGAGGCGGCGATGGAAAACAACCCGATGATCGAGGAGGCGAGGGGGAGAGCGGTAGACAGCACGGCGCCGATGGAGAGGGCGCCGGCATGCTCAGGTCGAACCCCCAAACGACTCGGTGATGGAATGCGGCTGGCTGCTCGGATGTTAACAGAGGGCAGAGAGGGACGAGAGAGCGATGTACAAAAGGCGCCGATGGTAAGGGCGCCGAAGCTCAGGTGGAAGTCCCGAACTCTGCCCCCAACCCCCATCTGACTCGCTCCAGCTCTCCACAGCAGCAGGTGGTGGCGTGGAGGGTAGGCCCGGTCCCGGTGGACACGAAGGGCACAACCCTGGTGAAGGTAGTGTCGGAGGAATGGCGGTCGGCCATGGAAAGGGCGGACGGCCTACATCTCCTGGTGGGCTGACCAGGGCACTCCCGATGGTGGAGAGGACAGGCCCGCCCCTTGGCTGGTGCGGCTGCTGTGGAGAGCTGGTCCCGCCGGGAACAGCGGTGGAGGTGTTGCCTCGGCGAGAGGTGGACTGCGAGTCTGAGTCACCGGCCCGTTGTTGTTGTTGTTGTTTGGATATTCGTCTCAGCAGTGCTGAGACACGGGCAAACAGTGAGCCCGTCAGTGGTGCACATGAAGCGCACAAGCTGTATTTAACGAGGAGGGGGGTAGTCCCTAACTGTTTGTAGTAAAATTTTAAAAGGTGTTCTGGCCACAATGCCAGCAGCGTCAGTATAATCATTGGCCGATTGGGCAAAGCCAGCTGCGGGACGGGATCTGAGATAAGCTGTGGCAGGGCAGTGAAGTATGTAATGGATGAGAGGCGTATCCGACCTCTCTAAGCAATGAGCACACGGATCTGTTGCCGCATTTTTAATCTGCTTATAGCATGGGAATCCCATTCGTAATCTTCTAAGTCGCACTAAAAGATAGTTTGGCAGGCCTGGGGGAGGCACCAAAGGAGAGTATGATGTGGGTGTGACATACCAAGTCGCAGATGTGGAACCTTCAGCGACGCAAAGCTGGTGCTCCTCCCGAGACAGCCTACCTATTTTTGCAGTCAAAGTGCGACGGACATGTGATGGGCCGGGGAGAAGTGGGAACGTGATCTCTGGCAGAGAGCAGGCAGAGCGTGCAGCGACATCAGCTGTTTCGTTCCCAGTGATCCCCACATGTCCTGGGAGCCAATGAAGAGTGATAGTGGCTCCTCTCTGGACAAGGAGGGTTGCAAATGTATGGATGGCCGTTATGAGAAAGATATTGTCTTGCAGTGAGAATGAGCGCAACCTCTGCAGAGAAGAAAGGGAGTCTGTATGAACAACGATGCATTGGTAATGATGATGGTGAGCATGTCGCAACGCACCCAGAATTGCCGCGAGCTCTGCCTGAAATGCAGATACACCAGGGGAGAGGCGCCATGATTCAACTGTCCTTCCAAGGACGAAAGCGGACCCAGCAGAGCCATCAGGGTGGACCGACCCATCTGTAAAGTAAGTGGCCGAGCCCGGGGAGTGCAGAGCAGCCACCTGACTGAGACCCTCTTGTCGCAGGATGGCAGGGATAGAGGAGCGAGGTTTTGCCTCCGTTGGAGTAAGAATGTGGAATGGAGGTGGCCTCCATGGCAGTGGGTGTTGAAACCCAGGAAATGGGGAATCAGGGCCTTGGCAGAGACAAGGCGCGACTTCCAGGTTGTGGATAAGAGCCGCTGTGGTTCGGGCCCAGTCGCGTTGGGGGAGCAGCTCAGGTGGTCGTCGTAGTAGTCGTAGGAGCAGGGCAGAGACTGGCAGTTCTGGTCGGCGCTGCACTAACTGGTGAGTGATAAGCGTCACTCGTAGTGCTATTCGGTGCGCCAGTGACGGCAAACCACTCTCCATCCGTAAGTTAGTGATCCGGGTCCAACGTGGAGCACCCAGCATGATTCGTAGAGCATCATTCTGGATGACTTCCAGTGATCTGGAGATTGGCGGTGTGAGGCCAGACAAGCAGATTGCTCCGTAGTCCACAAGAGAGCGGATCGCGTGGATGTAAAAAGTGCGGAGGACTGCATATGATGCCCCCAGACTCCGTCGTGAAAGGTATCGGAGGGCAGCCATGCGAGTTAAGGCACGCTCCCTCAGATATCGGACGTGGCTGCCAAAGGTGAGGCCCCCGTCAAACCAGACCCCCAGATACTGGTGCGAAGTGACCACGGTGAGCTGGTGGCCTCCGAGCAGCACCGGGAAGTCAGGAGGACGGAGGCCAAAGGGCAGACATTTCGTCTTCGTGAGATTTATTTTGAGCCCTAGCTCATTGCATTTTTCATGCAGGCAGGAGAGGGCAGAATAAGCCTGCGAAAAACAGTCCCTGCGTGTAAAAATGAGGGCTAGGTCATCTGCATAGCACAGTAGTGTTATGCCAGGCCCATAGTCAATGGTTAAAAGCCCCTCCATCAAGATGTTAAACAAGAGCGGGCTTAAGACACTTCCCTGAGGGGTGCCATTGTCATGATGAGAAAAAGGGGAGAGATGCCCCTGAAATCTAACCCCCGCTGATCGAGCAGTGAAAAAATCCTTGATCCAGGATAGTAACCTGCCTCCCACACCCCTGGCTGCAAGAGCAGCCAAGATAACAGTTGGGTTCGCTAGTTCAAACGCCCTCTCAAGGTCGAGGAAGACGGCCATTCCCTTTCCTCCCCTCAGCTCCCCAAGCAATGATGCGAGGCAGTGGGTGGTACTCCTGCCAGGGTGAAAAGCATAAATCCTTGGGTGCAGTGGTCCCAGCCGCCAAGCAAGGCGGGCCCGCACAACCCTCTCAGCCGTCTTGGCAACACAGCTGAGGAGGGAGATGGGGCGCATGGCGGCGGGATCACGAGGTTTCGGAATCGGGTGGATAACAGCCGTCTTCCACGACCTCGGAAGACGCCCCTCAGACCACGATAGGTTGAGCAGGTCAAGTAGACGTGCTCTACCATAATCTCCGGCATTTGCTAAGACAGAGTATGTGAGGCCGTCAAGCCCTGGCGCAGTGTCCTCTCTGCGCTGCAGCGCTGTATGGAGCTCCCCACTGGTGATCAGACAGTCAGCAGGGTCAGGCCTATCACATGCTGCCTGAATTGCTGCAGTGCGAGAGGCGGACAGCTGTTCCTGTAGAGCTCTGACAGACTGCGGGAGATTAGACGAGGCAGAGCGGTCGGCGAAGTGCTTAGCAAGACGGCTGGCCTCAGCGGCAGGGTCAGGATGAGATGGAGGACGGGGGGGACGTGGATCGGAGATGGACTTGATTCTTCTCCACATCTCATGGAGAGTGGAGTGAGAATCCAACGTCCGACACCATCCGATCCACGTCTCCTCCTTAAGGCGGCGTTTCTCTGAAGCCACATGGCGTGTCACTGCGACCAAGTACCGACGGTGCGGAGATGTACGGCACCGCCGGTACTGCCTGCGAGCCGCATTGAGTCTCCTGTTCAATTCCTTGACCCTGTCGCAGTAGATCCAGCCGTCTCGGTAGCACCTCGCCGAGCGTCGCTGCACGGGGATGGCAAGAGAGGCAGCTTGCGCAAAAATGCGTGCTACCTGATCTGCCTGACTATCGAGATCCGAGGCATGAGGGGATGTCTCGAAGGCCGTTGTGAGAGCACGAGCGAAGGCAGTCCAGTTCGCCCTGCGTAGGTCCCACCGTGGTGGTGGAGGTGGGGGTGGCGGGAGGGGAGCGAGAGGCAGGTTAACCCTGAGAGCGAAGTGGTCACTCGCAAGGTGTGGGTGGAGCGACCATGACGCCAGGCCTGACAGAGGGGTTGAGATAAAGGAGAGGTCGAGGCGACCTCCTCCGATATGGGTGGGCTCTGTCGTGTCATTTAGGAGGGAGACACCACCCATCTCCTCCAGAAGTAAAGAAATGTGCCGTCCTGCTTCATTGGACTGAAGAGGCGATGACAGAAGGGCGTGGTGGGCATTGAAGTCGCCCCCAATGTACACGGCCCCCCTGGCAGCTTGGGAGAAAAGTTCCCCCAACTCCAGGGTGCTCCTCTGGCTTCGGTATACATTGTATACCGTCAGGGGCGACGTCGCCAGATGGAGAACCACGCCCTGAACCTCCACATCAGGTCCACAGAAAGGAGGGGACTCACAATCCGTGCACGCGATGTGGTCCCGGACCAGAACGGCACATCCCCGTGTAACGCCACGAATATACGGGAGGAGATGGGTGGTGTATCCCGAGAGATGGAAAGTGGAATTGCCTGGGAGCAGGGTCTCCTGCAGGAGAATGACATGAGGGCGGTCCCGTGCGGCCGCCTCCTGCAAAAGGGGGAGCTTGCTCCGTGCTCCCAAGCAATTCCACTGGAGGAGCCTGAGAGAGCGGTCTACTGGCCGTCCGGCGACAGTTGCGGACGGTCGTTCTCCTGCAGCAGTGGTGAGGCCCTGTCCATCACTTTGGACCCTGATGGTGGTAGGGTGTGCCCCAAACGATGTCGATGACGAGGCAGCTGTGCGGCCGAAGGCAGAGCATTGGGAGGTCGTGAGCTGACTCTTTTGGACGGGCGAGCTGACCTCTGCGATTTGGGACGGGGTCGCCCTGCCGAACGAGCTGGGCGGCGAGGGGACAGAGGAGCACCTAGGCTCGCCATCTTCCTTGCGATCGCCTGGTCCACTAGGCGATTGGCTGCTTCGGCAAGGGGCTCTGTTGGGAGAGGGATGTCGAGGGTTAAGGCCACTGTTTTGGCTAGGGTCAGCGCCAGCTCTGTGGCAAAGGTCCTGAGCTCCTCCATTGTGAAAGAGATCACCGGAGGAGCAGGAGCGGATGGTGGACTTGGCGTGGAGCCAGGCGCTGGTGGCGGAACAGTCAGTGGCTGTCTGGTCTCTGCAGTCGGAGATGGTAGCGATACAGGCGGCTGTTGGTGGTGGACCTCGGCTGTGGTCTGGACCACAATGAGCGCTGAGGGCAATGGAGGGAACTCTTGGTCGCTGAGAGGTGGTGGGCACTGAGTGAGAGGGCGGCGCTGTTGTCCCTAGATGAAAGTACCGGAGGGAGCTGGAGTGGCGCTGGTGGCCTGGTGTTCCTGTACAAAGGCAACCTGCCTCTCTCGACCCTGGTTCACTCGATGAACCCTCGCGGGGCAGCTGGGGTGCCAGGCGTGGTGTCGTCCGGAGCAGTTGGGGCACTTGGCTGCAACTGGTTGCTTCGCCTTGTAACGCTGGAGGCACTCGGCCGTGTCGTGGCCGCCACTGCACATGCCGCAGATGACGGGGCGGTTGCAGTTGGCACGGTGGTGCCCGTAGCGCTGGCAGCGGTAGCAACGGAGAGGCTCCGGGGTGAAGGGGCGAAGGTGATACGTTCCCCAGTTCCCTAGGTCGAGTGAAGGGATCAGAGGACCCCGCAGGGTGACAACGACCTGACGAGTCTCTTCCCGGGTCCGCGTTTTCTGGCAGCGGGTCGCCTCTTCGACCTGAGGGTGGTGAAGGAGTATCTCCATGGGCATTCTCAAGGGATAGCCCATGACCACTGCCTTCGTAGACTGTTGACCAGGCGTCAGCTCTACTAGCTTTACAGGGCAGGCCTCGTCCTGCAGGGCTGTTCGTAAGAGGTCGTAGGCTCCCTCGTCCTTCGGCACCAACACCGAGCTGCCGTCTCGACCTATCAGGTTGGAGCAGCGTAGCCCTGGCAGGTGACGCTCTAGTGCAGCCACGGCGTCGTAGCTCGTCGCATGGCCGTCCTGTACCGGCACACGGAAAGCTGGAAATGCAGAGCGGGGAGGCGGACGCACAGCTACTGACACGGAGGGACGAGCAGCAGAGGGATCCCTGAGGGGAGGCCCAGTGCGTACTGCCGGAGAGGGGCCGTTTCCCCGGCGAGCACGCCTCGATCCCTTCCGTACCACGGGGGTAAAACCTTCATCTACATGCAGAGCGGGATCAGCAGAGGGGGAGAGCTGAGTCGCAGCAGGAGCCTCCGAAGTGCCCTTGGTGGAAGAGAGAGATGGCGGAGCAGGTGCAACCTCCTCCATAGCCTCATGTCGGCGGGCTGCCTTAGCAGAGCGGGAAGAGTCACCTCGCAAGCGAGGTACCACTCCCGTACATTTGGGTGTGGAGGGGTTTGCACAAGCGGCCCCGTGAGCTGACGAGAGGGAGCTCGAGTCAGAGCAGTGACGCTCCCTCTTTGTGCCTGTGGCAGGGCACGGGATGGAGGGCCTCAACTGAGGAAGCGGGAGGCGGGAATGCCCCTGGGGCCTAGGGATGCTGGATCCCTTCATCCTCACCGGAGCAGGCCAAAAAACACAGTCAAAAACACACACACACACACACACACACACCTCACACACACAACCACTCAAAAAAGCACAAGCAAACAAAAAACAGCAAAAGTGGCCAGGTCCCTACAGTGACGGGCAACCTATGCTCCCCGCCCTCTAAAGGGCGATGGGAGGCCCCGCCACTGCCCCTTTCGGGTCTTGCCTACTCTAACAGAGCCGCCCTCACCGCCTCCTATAACCAGGCCCTAAAGGCCCCCCTTCATGGAAGTGCCCTAACAGCACCCCTTCAGGGTTCGGCGTCGTACTACGGTGAGGGACACTAACGGCAGGCAAAAAAAAAAAAAAAAAAAAAAAAAAAGACACCCACACACTCAGTCACAAACACACACACACTCCCACTCACACCCAGGCAATCTGAGACTAAGTCTCGGAAAAAACCTGGAAAGCGGCCAAAATTCTTCCTCAGTGCCAGAGACTAAGTCAGAACTGGCAAAAACGAGGCAAAACAGGCGAAATTCTGCACGAGTGAACGAGACAGTGTTCAGGGCTCGAGAGAAAACGGCCAGACCTCCTCACCCGACAGAGTCTGAGCTAGGAGTGCACCGGCCCGTTTGTTTGTTTGTTTGTTTGATATTTGTCCCAGTTTCCTGGGACACGGGCAAACTGAGAGCCCGTCAGAGGTGCGCACTACTTGCGCAAACTTGCTCTAGCGAGGTGGAGGATAATCCTTTACTGTAGTAATCAATATATTGAATGGAGCACGGGCAACAACGGCTGCAGCGTCCATAAAGACGCCACCAGATCGGGCAAGGGGCGAGTCCAGCTCGGACCTGAGCATGGTGGTGGCTGGGCAGTCCAGAAGATAATGAAGAAGGGGCTCTTCACAGCTGGACAAGCAATGGGCACATGGGTCTGGCTCCATACGCACAATTTGCTTGTAGCAGAGAAACCCAAGACGCAATCTTCGAAGCCGGACTACAATATAATTAGGTAGACCTGGGGGGGGCAGGAGGAGGGAATAGGACGTGGCAGTAGCATACCATTTTGCAGAGCAAGAGCCCTCCGTGACCCAGAGCTGATGGTCCTCTAGGGATAGTCTTCCTATGGTGGCAGTGAGAGTGTGGATGAGGTGCGAGGGACTAGGGCGTAGTGGAAATGTGATGTCTGGAAGATCACAAGCTGAGCGCGCAGCGTGATCAGCACGCTCGTTGCCACTGATTCCCACATGTCCCGGGAGCCAGTGCAGGTTAATCGTTGCGCCCCTATGGACTAGAAGTGATGCGAATGTATGGATCGCTGTTAGGAGGAAGACGTTGTCATGCAGCGAGAAAGATCGTAATCTCTGAATAGAGGAAAGAGAGTCTGTGTGGATTATGACTCGGTTGCGACGATGGTGGTGAGCATGGCGCAAAGCACCCAGGATGGCCGCAAGTTCCGCCTGGAAAGCGGATACACCTGAGGAGAGTCGCCAAGCTTCCACTATTTGGCCAGAGACAAAGGCCGCTCCAGCTGCGCCATTAGGGGAAACAGAGCCATCAGTGTAATAGATGGCTGAGTCTGGTGAGGCCAGAGCTGCCACCCTACTGAGACCCTCCTGACGAAGGAGTGCTGGTATTGAGGAGCGAGGTTTGGCTTCCGATGGACAAAGTATATTAAAAAGAGGAGGATCCCATGGCGGTGGATCAACATATCCGGAAAGGGGGAGTCAGGGTCTTGACAGAGGCTCGCCGCAGCTCCCAGTCCATGGATGACAGCGGCCGTGGTGCGAGCCCAGTCACGCTGAGGGGCCGGCTCGGGCGGGCGGCCGAGAAGGCGTTTTAGGAGGGCAGTGACGGGCAGGTGAGGCAGGCACTGGATCATCTTCAGTGTGACGATTGCCGCTCGTAACATAATGCGATGGGCCAGAGACGGCACACCGCCCTCCATTCGCAGATTTACAATCCGGGTCCAACGTGGAGCACCCAGCATGATGCGGAGTGCATCGTTCTGGATGACCTCCAGAGATCGAGACACTGGTGGAGTGAGACCAGTTAGACAGATGGCACTGTAGTCCACCAGAGATCGGATTGCGTGAATATAAAAGGTCCGGAGGACAGAAAATCATGCCCCCAAACTCCGCCTGGAGAGGTATCTGAGAGCAGCCATTCGGGTGGAAGCACGTTCCCTCAGATACCGTACATGGCAAGCAAAGGTGAGGCCCCCATCTAGGCAAACCCCCAGATACTGGTGGACGGTGACCATGGAGAGCTGATGACCTCCAAGCAGCAGTGGAAAGTCGGGGGGGCGGAGGCCAAAAGGCAGACACTTCGTCTTAGCAAAGTTGATTTTAAGGCCTAGCTCGTTGCACTTTGCGTGTAACCGATAAAGGGCCAAGTCCGCCTGTTGAAAACAGTCTCTCCGTGTAAACACGAGGGCCAGATCATCAGCGTAACAGAGAAGAGTTATGCCAGGCCCATATTCAACAAAAAGGAGCTCTTCCATCAGGACATTAAACAAGATAGGGCTCAAAACGCTTCCCTGGGGGGTGCCATTAGTATGCTGGTAAAAAGGGGAGAGGTGCCCCTGAAAGCGGACCCCCGCAGTGCGGTCACTAAAAAAATCCCGGACCCAGGATATGAGCCTGCCCCCTACTCCCCTGGCCGCAAGAGCTGCCAAGATAACGGTGGGGTTCGCCAGTTCAAAGGCCTTCTCGAGGTCGAGGAAGATGGCCATCCCCCGTCCGCCCCTCAGCTCCCCAAGGAATGATGCAAGGCAGTGGGTGGCACTCCTGCCTGGGTGATATGCATAAATCCTTGGGTGCAGCGGTCCCAGCCGCCAAGCAAGACGAGCCCGCACAACCCTCTCAGCTGTCTTTGCAAAGCAACTGAGCAGGGAGATGGGGCGCATGGCAGTGGGATCGCGAGGTTTCGGAATCGGGTGAATGACCGCCATCTTCCACGACCTCGGTAGACGCCCCTCAGACCACGAGAGGTTAAGCAAATCAAGCAGACGCTCTCTGCCGCAATCACCAGCATGACTTAAAAAGGAGTACGTGACCCCATCGAGCCCCAGTGCAGTGTCCTCCCGGCGCCTCAGCGCTTTTTGAAGCTCTCCGCTGGTGATGGGACAGTCAGCGGGGTCAGGAGTATTGCACGCCGTCTGAATGGCCGCAATGCGAGAGGCGGACAGCTGCACTTGTAAGGCTCGGACAGACTGCGGGAGATTGGAAGAGACTGAGCGGTCAGCGAAATGCTGGGCAAGACGGCTGGCCTCAGCGGCAGGGTCAGGGTGGGAGGGCGGACGAGGAGGACGTGGATCGGAGATGGACCTGATTCTCCCCCACATCTCACGGAGTGTGGAGTGAGAATCTAGGGTGCGACACCATCCGATCCACGCCTCCTCTTTAAGGCGACGCTTTTCAGCAACCACGTGCCGAGTCACAGCAACCAGGTACCGGCGGTGCGGAGATGTTCGGTGCCGCCGGTACTGCCTGCGTGCTGCGTTCAGCCTGTGGTTCAATTCCCTGACCCTGTCGCAGTAAAACCAGCCGTCCCGGTAGCATCTCGCCGAGCGCCGCTGCAATGGAATGGCAAGAGAGGCAGCGTGCGAAAAGATATTCGCTGCTTGATCTGCCCGGCTCTCGAGGTCTGAGGCGGGAGAGGATGTCGCAAAGGCCGCCGTGAGAGCACGGTCAAAGGCCGCCCAATCCGCCTTGCGTAGATCCCATCGTGGTGTGGGAGGCGGGGGGGGAGGGGGGCGAGCGGCAAGCCAATAAGAGTAGCGTAGTGGTCACTCGCAAGGTGTGGGTGGAGTGACCAGGACGCCAGGCCTGACAGAGGGGTTGAGATAAAGGAGAGGTCGAGGCGACCTCCTCCAATATGGGTGGGCTCTGTCGTGTCGTTTAGGAGGGAGACACCACCCATCTCCTCCAGAAGTAAAGAAATGTGCCGTCCTGCCTCATTGGACTGAAGAGGCGATGACAGAAGGGCGTGGTGGGCATTGAAGTCGCCCTCAATGTACACGGCCCCCCTGGCAGCTTGGGAGAAAAGTTCCCCCAACTCCAGGGTGCTCCTCTGGCTTCGGTATACATTGTATACCGTCAGGGGCGACGTCGCCAGATGGAGAACCACGCCCTGAACCTCCACATCAGGTCCACAGAAAGGAGGGGACTCACAATCCGTGCACGCGATGTGGTCCCGGACCAGAACGGCACATCCCCGTGTAACGCCACGAATATACGGGAGGAGATGGGTGGTGTATCCCGAGAGATGGAAAGTGGAATTGCCTGGGAGCAGGGTCTCCTGCAGGAGAATGACATGAGGGCGGTCCCGTGCGGCCGCCTCCTGCAAAAGGGGGAGCTTGCTCCGTGCTCCCAAGCAATTCCACTGGAGGAGCCTGAGAGAGCGGTCTACTGGCCGTCCGGCGACAGTTGCGGACGGTCGTTCTCCTGCAGCAGTGGTGAGGCCCTGTCCATCACTTTGGACCCTGATGGTGGTAGGGTGTGCCCCAAACGATGTCGATGACGAGGCAGCTGTGCGGCCGAAGGCAGAGCATTGGGAGGTCGTGAGCTGACTCTTTTGGACGGGCGAGCTGACCTCTGCGATTTGGGACGGGGTCGCCCTGCCGAACGAGCTGGGCGGCGAGGGGACAGAGGAGCACCTAGGCTCGCCATCTTCCTTGCGATCGCCTGGTCCACTAGGCGATTGGCTGCTTCGGCAAGGGGCTCTGTTGGGAGAGGGATGTCGAGGGTTAAGGCCACTGTTTTGGCTAGGGTCAGCGCCAGCTCTGTGGCAAAGGTCCTGAGCTCCTCCGTTGTGAAAGAGATCACCGGAGGAGCAGGAGCGGATGGTGGACTTGGCGTGGAGCCAGGCGCTGGTGGCGGAACAGTCAGTGGCTGTCTGGTCTCTGCAGTCGGAGATGGTAGCGATACAGGCGGCTGTTGGTGGTGGACCTCGGCTGTGGTCTGGACCACAGTGAGCGCTGAGGGCAATGGAGGGAACTCTTGGTCGCTGAGAGGTGGTGGGCACTGAGTGAGAGGGCGGCGCTGTTGTCCCCAGATGAAAGTACCGGGGGGAGCTGGAGTGGCGCTGGTGGCCTGGTGTTCCTGTACAAAGGCAACCTGCCTCTCTCGACCCTGGTTCACTCGATGAACCCTCGCGGGGCAGCTGGGGTGCCAGGCGTGGTGTCGTCCGGAGCAGTTGGGGCACTTGGCTGCAACTGGTTGCTTCGCCTTGTACCGCTGGAGGCACTCGGCCGTGTCGTGGCCGCCATTGCACATGCCGCAGATGACGGGGCGGTTGCAGTTGGCACGGTGGTGCCCGTAGTGCTGGCAGCGGTAGCAACGGAGAGGCTCCGGGGTGAAGGGGCGAAGGTGATACGTTCCCCAGTTCCCTAGGTCGAGTGAAGGGATCAGAGGACCCCGCAGGGTGACAACGACCTGACGAGTCTCTTCCCGGGTCCGTGTTTTCTGGCAGCGGGTCGCCTCTTCGACCTGAGGGTGGTGAAGGAGTATCTCCATGGGCATTCTCAAGGGATAGCCCATGACCACTGCCTTCGTAGACTGTTGACCAGGCGTCAGCTCTACTAGCTTTAAAGGGCAGGCCTCGTCCTGCAGGGCTGTTCGTAAGAGGTCGTAGGCTCCCTCGTCCTTCGGCACCAACACCGAGCTGCCGTCTCGACCTATCAGGTTGGAGCAGCGTAGCCCTGGCAGGTGACGCTCTAGTGCAGCCACGGCGTCGTAGCTCGTCGCATGGCCGTCCTGTACCGGCACACGGAAAGCTGGAAATGCAGAGCGGGGAGGCGGACGCACAGCTACTGACACGGAGGAACGAGCAGCAGAGGGATCCCTGAGGGGAGGCCCAGTGCGTACTGCCGGACAGGGGCCGTTTCCCCGGCGAGCACGCCTCGATCCCTTCCGTACCACGGGGGTAAAACCCTCATCTACATACAGAGCGGGATCAGCAGAGGGGGAGAGCTGAGTCGCAGCAGGAGCCTCCGAAGTGCCCTTGGTGGAAGAGAGAGATGGCGGAGCAGGTGCAACCTCCTCCATAGCCTCATGTCGGCGGGCTGCCTTAGCAGAGCGGGAAGAGTCACCTCGCAAGCGAGGTAGCACTCCCGTACATTTGGGTGTGGAGGGGTTTGCACAAGCGGCCCCGTGAGCTGACGAGAGGGAGCTCGAGTCAGAGCAGTGACGCTCCCTCTTTGTGCCTGTGGCAGGGCACGGGATGGAGGGCCTCGACTGAGGAAGCGGGAGGCGGGAATGCCCCTGGGGCCTAGGGATGCTGGATCCCTTCATCCTCACCGGAGCAGGCCAAAAAACACAGTCAAAAACACACACACACACACACACACACCTCACACACACAACCACTCAAAAAAGCACAAGCAAACAAAAAACAGCAAAAGTGGCCAGGTCCCTACAGTGACGGGCAACCTATGCTCCCCGCCCTCTAAAGGGCGATGGGAGGCCCCGCCACTGCCCCTTTCGGGTCTTGCCTACTCTAACAGAGCCGCCCTCACCGCCTCCTATAACCAGGCCCTAAAGGCCCCCCTTCATGGAAGTGCCCTAACGGCACCCCTTCAGGGTTCGGCGTCGTACTACGGTGAGGGACACTAACGGCAGGCCAAAAAAAAAAAAAGACACCCACACACTCAGTCACAAACACACACACACTCCCACTCACACCCAGGGAATCTGAGACTAAGTCTCGGAAAAAACCTGGAAAGCGGCCAAAATTCTTCCTCAGTGCCAGAGACTAAGTCAGAACCGGCAAAAACGAGGCAAAACAGGCGAAATTCTGCACGAGTGAACGAGACAGTGTTCAGGGCTCGAGAGAAATCGGCCAGACCTCCTCACCCGACAGAGTCTGAGCTAGGAGTGAACGTCACCCACCGTTGTTGTTGTTGTTGTTGTGATATTCGTCCCAGGACGTACTGGGACACGGGCAAACATGTGAGCCCGTCACAGTTGCGCTATGCATGCGCATCTATATTATCGTGGCGGAGGGTAGCGACTGACTACCCGAAGTAATAGTGAAAAAGGAGCACGGGCAACTATGCCAGCGGCATCCCTCACCTCATCTGATGGGACGTATGCCCCACTAGGGAGAGACCTGAGAGCAGAAGTCACAGGGCAATTCAATAGATAGTGCAGTAGAGGCTCCTCCGACCTCTCTAAGCAGTGTTCACAATCGTCTGGGGCCACTCCTTTTATCTGGTTATAGCATAAGTATCCCAAACGTAAACGCCGCAGCCTCACTAGCAGACGATTCGGTAAGCCCAGAGGGGGCTGCAATGGTGAATAAGAAGTGGCACTGGCATACCAAGTGGCGGAGCGTGAGCCTTCAGCCACACATAGCCTATGTTCCTCCACTGATTGATGTCCAATAGTCACAGCGAAAGATCTAATGATTTGAGCCTGACTTTTGCAGAGTGGGAACGTGACAGCAGGGAGAGTACAGGCAGAGCGCGCAGCCTCATCTGCCATCTCATTCCCCAAGATGCCAACATGACCTGGAAGCCAGTGAAGGATGATCGTGGCTCCCCCACGGACGAGGAGAGAAGCTACAGTGTATATGGAGGATAACAAAAAAATGTTGTCTTTGAGGGAGAAGGAGCGAAGGCGTACAATAGATGAGAGCGAGTCTGTATGAATAACCACACGGCAATACCGGCGGTTGTGTGCATGCCGTAAAGCTCCCAGAATAGCTGCGAGCTCTGCCTGGAAGGGAGACGCCCCCTGGGACGCTCGCCAAGACTCCACCGTGTCACCAAAAACAAAGGCCGCTCCAGCAGTGCCATCAGCTGCCACAGAGCCATCAGTATAATAAACTGCTGACCCCACAGACCCTAGAGCAGCTACCCGGCGGAGACTATCCTGACGGAGGAGTGCTGGGATGGTATTGCGAGGCTTTCCACCTGCTGGATAAACACACCGGAAAAGGGGAGGCTCCCAAGGTGGTGGTTCCTCGAACCCATAGAAGGGCGAGTCAGGGACCTGGCATATATCGGCAGTAGCACCCATACTATGTAACATAGCAACCGTGACACGGGCCCAGTCCCGCCCAGGGGCCGGGTCAGGAGGGCGTGACAGAAGCCGCTTTAGTAGATAAGAGACTGGGAGATCCGGCCTGCGGTGCACAAGTTGCAGAGAGGTCGCTGCAGCCCGGAGCATAATTCGGCCTTTCAACGAAGGGAAACCGCCCTCCACTCGCAGGTTCACCAGTCTGGTCCAAGGGGGTGCATGCAGAATGATGCGCAGAGCCTCATTCTGCACGACCTCCAGAGACTGAGAAACACTTGGGGCAAGACCCGTCAGGCAGATGGCACTATAGTCCACCAAAGACCTGATAGCGTGGACATAGAACGTGCGCAGCACATAAAAAGAGGCCCCCAAACTCTTCTTTGAGAGGGAGCGAAGAGCAGACAGACGTGTCTTTGCCCGCTCGCGCAAGTACCTGACGTGGCTCTCGAATGTAAGGTTGCTGTCTAGTCGCACCCCAAGATATGTGTGTACTGCCACGAGAGACAGCTGGTGGCCACCAATCAGAAGGGGAAAGCGGGGAGGCCTAAGGGCAAAAGGTATACATTTGGTCTTTGCGTAGTTAATTTTGAGGCCCAGCTCCGCACACTTACTGTATAGCCGTGCAAGTGCAACGTTTGCATGGTTGTAACAATCCCTCCTGGCTATGACGAGGGCCAGATCATCGGCATAGCACAGGAGGGTAACACCGCGCCCATAGTCCTCAGTAAGGAGCCCCTCCATGAGGATATTGAAAAGGAGAGGGCTCAAGACACTCCCCTGAGGGGTGCCATTTAGGTGGGTATGAAAGGAGGAGAGCTGCCCCTGGAAGCGGACCCCCGCAGCACGTTCATTAAAAAAGTCCACAAGCCACGACAAGAGCTTCCCACCCACTCCCTTGTCTGCAAGAGCCTGAAGTATGACTTTAGGGCTCGCCAACTCAAAAGCTTTCTCAAGGTCAAGGAAGACCACCATCCCCACTCCACCCCGAAGTTCACCGAGGAGAGATGCAAGGCAGTGAGAGGCACTTCTGCCTGGATGATAGGCAAATATCTTCTGGTGAAGCGGACCTAACCTCCATGCCAGACGCGCCCGCACAACCCGCTCAGCCGTCTTGGCAATACAGCTGAGCAGCGAGATGGGGCGCATGGCACCAGGATTGTTAGGCTTCGGGATGGGGTGGATGACAGCAGTCTTCCACGACCTCGGCAGACGCCCCTCAGACCACGAGAGGTTGAGCAGAGCAAGAAGCCGTTCTGTACCACAATCTCCCGCATGCGACAGGATGGAATAAGTCAGCCCATCAAGGCCTGGAGCAGTGTCCGCTCTACGCTGCAAAGCTGCCAGCAGCTCCCCACTAGTGATGGGGCAATCAGCTGGATCAGGACGGTCACAGGCCGCCTGAATAGCCTCAACACGAGAGGCGGACAGCTGCTTCTGAATGGCCAAGATGGACCGCGGGAGATTGCAGGAGGCAGAGCGGTCTGCAAAGTGCTGAGCCAGGCGGCTGGCCTCTGCGACAGGATCAGGGTGTGAAGGTGGACGGGAGGGACGTGGATCGGAGATGGACCTGATTCTCCTCCACATCTCACGGAGTGTGGAGTGAGAATCAAGGGTACGACACCACCTAATCCACGCCTCCTCCCTAAGACGGCGCTTCTCCGCGAGGACATGGCGAGACACGGCAGACAAGCACCGGCGGCACGGCGAAGTGCGGCACCGCCGGTACTGTCTGCGAGCTGCATTCAGCCTCCGATTCAACTCCCTGACCCTATCACAATAGAACCAGCCATCCCGGTAGCACCCCGCAAAACGCTGCTGCAACGGGATAGCAAGAGATGCTGCTTGCCTAAAAGCATGAGCAACTTGCTCTGCTCGATCCTCGAGGTCTGATGCAGGGGCAGATGAGAAAGCAAGAGTGAGAGCCCTATCAAAGGCTGCCCAGTCCGCCCTGCTAATATCCCACCTCTCAGGAGGCGACCCGGGTGGAGGAAGGGGAGCCAAAGGTAGATCAACCACAACAGCATAGTGGTCACTCATGAGGTGGGGATGGAGTGACCACGTTGCCGAACCTGCGAGAGGGGTGGAAACGAAGGTGAGGTCTAGTCGACCTCCTCTAATGTGAGTAGCCTCATCGATGTCATTCAGCAGGGAGACACCTCCCATCTCCTCCAGAACTACAGAGATGTGCCGACCAGCCTCGTTGGTCTTGAGAGGCGAGGAAAACATATCGTGGTGAGCATTGAAGTCGCCTCCAATGAACACAGGGCCACTGGTAGCCTGGGAGAACAAGTCCCCCAACTCCAGAGAGGCATCTCGGCCACGATATACATTAAATACAGTGAGGGGTGACCCCGCCAATTGTAGGATCACGCCCTGGACCTCAACACCAATCCCACAGTAGGGAGGCTCACAGACTGCAGAACCGATGTGGTCCCTAACCAGAACGGCACAACCCTGAGCTACACCGCGTTCACGAGGGAGGAGATAGGAGGTGTATCCCGCCAAACGAAACCGGGAGCTCTCAGTCAACAAAGTTTCCTGCAGGAGAATAACGTGTGGTTGATCCCTGTTAGCCACCTCTTGCAGGAGGGGAAGCTTACTCATTGCTCCTGCGCAGTTCCATTGGAGGACCCTGAGGTAGGCACCGTCCTGGGGTCCGGAGACAGACAGAGGCGAACCTCCTCTGACTCCTGACCCACTGGCATCAAAGGAGGTACCAAGGGGGCCGATGGAAGATGAGGAGAGCCGGCCGCTAGGGTGCGGGGTGGCCGAGCCCTGACCCCAGCCCTGGCTACCTTCGAAGCAGCCCCTCTGGGGGACGACTTGGGCTTCCTCGGTGATCGAGGCCGCTTGGCTGAGGCAGGAGGAACAACGAGCTGTCGTTTGGCCTCGATTGCTTGATTCAGGGTACGGTCCACTACTGCCACTATAGGATCTGTGTTTAGCTGGACCCCCAGAGTCTGAGCCACGGTTTCTGCTATGGCCAGAGCCAATTGAGTCACCAGGGTGCGCAGCTCGTCCAGTGTGAAGAGTGGGGCTGCTTGAGTTTGATGTGCCTGTGGAGGAGGGGTTTGCGTTACTGGCGCGAGCACTGGATCCTCTTGGGAAGGAGGGGGCAGCAGGGGTGATGGATCCATTGAGGCCATGGGCCTGTGAACCTCCGCCACTGTCTCGATAGTCTGTACGGGAGTTGGCAGGGGAGGAAAAGCAGTCGTATCTAAGACAGGAGGAGTCTGTGCCTGGGGGCGGCGTTGTTGACCCCAAACAAAAGTGCCTGGGGGGGCCGGCGTTGAGACCAAGGACTGCTGTTCCTGCACCCAAGAGACCTGCTTTTCTCTGCCCTGGTTCACCCTCTTCACCCTCGCTGGGCAACTGAGATGCCAGGCGTGGTGTGCTCCTGCACAGTTGGGACAGCGGGAAGTGACCGGCTCCTTTGCTCGGAATTTTGCCAAGCACTGCTCCGTGTCGTGGGAGCCGCTGCAGATCCCGCACACCGCAGGCCTGCTGCAGCTTGCACGATGGTGTCCGAACCTCTGGCAGCGGTAGCACCTCAGTGGCTCTGGAGTGTACGGGCGTAGCCAGTACACTCCCCAGTTCCCAAGATCGAGAGAGGGGACGAGGGGGCCGCGGAGGGTGACACACACCTGTAAGGTTTCCTCCCGCGTCCTCTGGTGCTGGCACCTGGTAGCCTCCTCTACTAGGTCGTGCCTTCGAAAGATGTCTAATGGGAACCGACGAGGGTATCCCATCACTACAGCCTTCGTCACCTGTCCACCCCGTGTGAGCTCTGTCACCTTCACTGTTGCTGCCTCGTCCTCTGCTACGGCCTTGAGCTGCTGATAAGCCTCCTCCGTGGAAGGAATGAGGACACAACTTTCGTCCCTGCCAAAGCGATTTCTCGCTGCAAGACTCAGCAGCTGGCTCTCCAGGGCCGCCACTGCATCGTAGCTGGTGTCGTAACCCGATTGCAGTGGAACCCTGAAAGCTGGAAAAGAGGAGCGGGGTGGAGGAGGGGCTGCCACAGACACTGAAGGGCGAGGTGGAGGAGGAGGTTGCTTTAGAGCTGGCAGAGAAAAACCCTGGGCCGCAGGCTTGGTCAGGGTTGCACGCTTAGCTCTGCGAGACACAAGGGTAAACCCTTCATCATCTGCAGAGCTATTTTTAACAGCAGGAGTAGCAGCAGCGGTGGAAACAGCATCAACAGGAGAAGTAGCAGTGTCAGGGTTTGGAGCAGGCACAATGTCATCCATCCCCTCATGACGGCGAGCTATCTTCCTTGGTGCTGTAGAGGAAGCAGAGGAGCAAGAAACTGGACGTTCCGGATCAGCACAACCACCAGCAGACACAGTCGAGCTATCCCCTGATCCACGACGCTCCCTTTTTCTTCCAGTAGTGAAAGAATTCTGGCCTCTAGCAGCAGCTGGATGGGGGACCGATGTCAAGACACCCTGGGCCGAGACAGCAGCTGGATGGGTGGCCGCAGCCATGCTCCCACTCAAGACCCCAGGAACCGTCTCAACCCTACCTCCAGCATAGGGGACGCGAGCATATGAACCAGGCAGCTGGATCCTAGATGGCATAGGAATCCTCGAAGGCCCTGGGGGCCTAGACCTCGACTTGCCTGTCATCACACACAGGCACAAACACCCACACTAACACTCACACAAACACACAGAACAGACACACAGAAACGCAGGAAGAAGCCTACCTACTGTGGCAGGAATCTGCCCCTCCGCTAGCGGAGGACGCGGCAGCCCTTACCACAGCCCCGAAGGTCTTGCCTAACCCTAGCCCTAAACAAAGTTTTGGCTCACCCCTGCAGCTTCCTATAACCACCCCGACTACGGGGCCCCCTTGTGTACCAGGCCTGCGCCTGGAAACCGCGGGGTTCGGCTTCGTACCACGTACCAGGGGAACACTAAGAGCCAGAAAGGAAATACAGTAAGAGGCAAAAGAAACCACCGAAGGGCGAGCGCGCACAAGCGTGAGCACCCCGGTACACAAACAGTGGCTGGAGACCAAGGCGTGGTCAGGATGAAGGCGGCAAGCAACGACAGCAACAACACCTCAAAGCACTGTCGAGAGACAAGAAGGGCAGAGCAGCTCGATCAACGGCGAACCGGAGAGCTGTTACCCTTGTTGAAACAAGACAGGAGCAGGAGATGTTGTCAGTGTGGAGGCAGGCAGCAGAATGCACCGGCCCGTTGTTTGTTTGTTTGTGAGATATTCGTCCCAGTTTCCTGGGACACGGGCAAACAGAGAGCCCGTCACAGGTGCGCACTACTTGCGCGAACTTGCTTTATCGAGGTGGAGGGTAATTCCTTACCGTAGTAAGTAATATTTTAAGTGGAGCATGGGCAACAATGCCAGCAGCGTCCCTAAAGATATCACCAGTTCGGGCTAGGGCCGAGTCGAGCTCAGACCTGAGCCTGGTGGTGGCTGGGCAGTCCAGAAGATAATGCAAAAGGGGCTCCTCACAGCTGGCCAAGCAATGTTCACACGGGTCTGGCTCCATACCCCTAATTTGCTTGTAGCAAAGAAACCCAAGACGCAATCTTCGAAGTCGGACTACAATAAAATTAGGTAGTCCTGGGGGGAGCGACAGAAGGGAATACAACGTGGCAGTAGCATACCATTTTGCAGAGCAAGAGCCCTCCGTGACCCAGAGTTGATGGTCCTCTAGGGATAGTCTTCCTATGGTGGCAGTGAGAGTGCGGATGAGGTGCGAGGGACTAGGGCGTAATGGGAATGTGATGTCTGGGAGATCGCAAGCTGAGCGCGCCGCGTCATCAGCACGCTCGTTGCCACTAATTCCCACATGTCCCGGAAGCCAGTGAAGGTTAATTATTGCGCCCCTATGGACAAGGAGTGACGCAAATGTATGAATCGCTGTGAGGAGAAAGACGTTGTCATGCAGCGAGAAGGATCGTAATCTCTGAATGGAGGAAAGAGAGTCTGTGTGGATTATGACTCGATTGCGACGATGGTGGTGAGCATGGCGCAAAGCACCCAGGATAGCAGCAAGTTCCGCCTGGAAAGCGGAGATACCTGAAGAGAGTCGCCAAGCTTCCACTATTTGCCCAGAGACAAAGGCCGCTCCAGCTGCGCCATTAGGGGAAACAGAGCCATCAGTGTAGTAGATGGCTGAGTCTGGTGAGGCCAGAGCTGCCACCCTACTGAGACCCTCCTGGCGAAGGAGTGCTGGAATCAAGGAGCGGGGTTTAGCCTCCGATGGACCAAAAATATTAAAAAGGGGAGGATCCCATGGCGGTGGATCAACGTATCCAGGAAAGGGAGAGTCGGGATCTTGACAGAGGCTCGCAGCAGCTCCCAAACCATGGATGGCAGCGGCCGTGGTGCGGGCCCAGTCACGCTGAGGGGCCGGCTCGGGTGGGCGGCAGAGAAGGCGTTTTAGGAGGGCAGAGACAGGCAGGTGAGGCAGGCACTGGATCAGCTTCAGGGTGACTACTGCCGCTCGCAACACAATGCGATGGGCCAGAGACGGCAGCCCACCCTCCATACGCAGATTGACCAGTCGGGTCCAGCGTGGAGCACCCAGCATAATGCGGAGGGCATCATTCTGGATGACCTCCAGAGATCTAGCGACTGGCGGAGCAAGGCCCGTCAAGCAGATGGCGCTGTAGTCCACCAAGGATCGGACTGCGTGTATATAAAAAGTCCGTAGGACGGAATATGATGCCCCCAAACTCCGCCTGGACAGATAGCGGAGAGCAACCATGCGGGTGGATGCACGCTCCCTCAGGTACCGAACATGGCAGGCAAAGTTGAGACCCGTGTCAAGCCAGACCCCCAAGTACCGATGTGCAGTGACCATGGAGAGCTGATGGCCACCGAGTAGCAGTGGAAAGTCTGGGGGGCGGAGTCCAAATGGCAGGCACTTGGTCTTCAGGATGTTAATTTTTAGGCCTAACTCGGCACACTTGGCATGGAGCCGAGAAAGGGCCAAGTCTGCCTGTCGAAAACAATCCCGTCTAGTAAAAATGAGGGCAAGATCGTCTGCATAACAGAGGAGGGTGACGCCAGGCCCATAATCGATGGTTAAGAGCCCCTCCATAAGGATATTAAACAGGAGGGGGCTTAGTACGCTCCCCTGGGGCGTGCCATTAAAATGTGTGCAAAAGTGTGAGAGGTGCCCCTGGAATCTGACTGATGCAGAGCGATCCGCAAAGAAGTCCCTGATCCAGGATAAAAGCCTGCCTCCCACACCCCTGTCTGCAAGGGCAGCCAAAATAACCGTAGGGCTGGCTAGTTCAAAAGCCTTTTCCAGGTCGAGGAAGACGGCCATCCCCTTTCCCCCTCTCAGTTCCCCAAGGAAAGACGCGAGGCAGTGAGTGGCACTCCTACCATGGTGGTATGCGAAGATCCTTGGGTGCAGTGGTCCCAGCCGCCAAGCGAGACGAGCCCGCACAACCCTCTCAGCCGTTTTAGCGATACAGCTAAGGAGGGAGATGGGGCGCATGGCGGTAGGATCATGAGGCTTGGGAATCGGGTGAATAACAGCCGCCTTCCACGACCTTGGCAGACGCCCCTCAGACCACGAGAGGTTGATCAGATCAACTAGGCGCTCGCTGCCGCTATCCCCAGCGTGTGACAGGAGTGAATATGTGATTCCGTCCAGTCCAGGCGCAGAGTCTCCCCTGTGGTGCAGTGCTTTTAGGACCTCCCCGCTGGTGATGGGACAATCAGCTGGGTCTGGCCTATCACAGGCAGCCTGAACTGCCGTGGCACGAGCGGTGCATAGCTGAGCCTGCAGGATCTGGACGGATTGCGGGAGATTGCTTGAAGCAGAGCGATCCGCGAAGTGCTGAGCGAGGCGGCTGGCCTCTGCGGCAGGATCAGGATGCGAGGGCGGCCGAGGAGGATGTGGATCGGAGATGGACCTGATTCTCCTCCACATCTCCCTGAGTGTGGAGTGAGCATCTAGGGTACGACACCATCCAATCCACGCCTCCTCCTTGAGGCGGCGTTTCTCTGTGGTGACGTGTCGCGTGACAGCCACCAGGTACCGACGGTGTGGCGATGTGCGACGCCGTCGGTACTGCCTGCGTGCCGCATTTAGCCGCCGGTTCAATTCCTTGACCCTGTCGCAGTAAATCCAGCCGTCCCGATAGCACCTCGCGGATCGACTCTGCAGGGGACTCGCAAGAGAGGCAGCCTGTGAAAAAATACTCGCCACCTGTTCTGCTCGGCTCTCGAGGTCTGAGGCGGGAGGAGATGCAGCAAAGGCCCCAGCTAAGGCCTGTGCAAAAGCCGCCCAGTCGGCCCTACGGAAGTCCCACCGCAAAGGAGGGGGCGGCGTCGGTGGGAGTGGAGCAGTTGGCAAAGTGACCTCTAGGGCAAAATGATCACTGGCGAGGTGTCGGTGCAGCGACCATGTTGCCGGGCCCGCAAGGGGGGAGGACACAAACGCCAAGTCCAGGCGCCCCCGTCAATGTGTGTGGCCTCGGTGGTGTCGTTTAGTAGGGAAACATCACCCACCTCCTCCAGTATTAAAGAGATGTGTCGTCCTGCATCGTTGGGCCGAAGAGGCGAAGAGAGCAGGGCGTGGTGGGCATTGAAGTCGCCCCCAATGTACACAGCTCCCCTGGCAGCTTGGGAGAAAAGTTCCCCCAACTCCAGGGTGCTCCTCTGGCTCCGGTATACATTGTACACCGTCAGGGGCGACGTCGCCAGATGGAGAACCACGCCCTGAACCTCCACATCAGGTCCACAGAAAGGAGGGGCTCACAATCCGTGCACGCGATGTGGTCCCGGACCAGAACGGCACATCCCCGTGTAACGCCACGAATATACGGGAGGAGATGGGTGATGTATCCCGAGAGATGGAAAGTGGAATTGCCTGAGAGCAAGGTCTCCTGCAGGAGAATGACATCAGGGCGGTCCTTGGCGGCCGCTTCCTGCAAAAGGGGAGCTTGCTCCGTGCTCCCAAGGAATTCCACTGGAGGAGCCTGAGAGAGCGGTCTACTGGCCGTCCGGCGACAGTTGCGGACGGTCGTTCTCCTGCAGCAGTGGTGAGGCCCTCTCCATCACTTTGGACCCTGATGGTGTTAGGGTTTTCCCCAAATGATGACGCTGACGAGGCAGCTGTGTGGTGGAAGACAGAGCATTGGGAGGTCGTGGCTTGACCCTCTTGGACGGGCGAGCTGTCCTGTGCAGTGTGGGACGGGGTCGCCCTGCCGAACGAGCTGGGCGGCGTGGGGACAGAGGAGCACCTAGGCTCGCCATCTTCCTCTCTATCGCCCGGTCCACCAGGCGATTGGCAGCTTCGGCAAGAGGCTCGGTTGGGAGAGGGATGTCGAGGGTTGACGCTATTGTCTTCGCAAGGGTCAGCGCCAGCTCCGTGGCAAAGGTCCTGAGCTCCTCCGTTGTGAATGAGATCACCGGAGGAGCAGGAGCGGTTGGTGGACTGGGTGTGGAGCCTGGCACTGGTGGCGGAACAGTCAGTGGCTGGCAGGTCTCTACAGGTGGAAGTGCTGGCGAGACAGGTGGCTGCTGGCGGTGGACTTCTGCTGTGGTCTGGACCACAGTCAGAGCTGAGGGCAATGGAGGGAACTCCTGGTCGCTGAGAGGTCGTGGGCGCTGGATGAGAGGGCGGCGCTGTTGGCCCCAGATGAAAGTGCCAGGGGGAGCTGGAGTAGCGCTGGCGGCCTGGTTCTCCTGCACAAACGCTACCTGCCTCTCCCGACCCTGGTTCACTCGGTGAACCCTCGCGGGGCAGCTGGGGTGCCAGGCGTGGTGTCGCCCGGAGCAGTTGGGGCACTTGGCCGCAACCGTTTTTTTCTCCTTGTACCGCTGGAGGCACTCGGCCGTGTCGTGGCCGCCACTGCACATGCCGCAGATGACGGGGCGGTTGCAGTTGGCACGGTGGTGCCCGTAGCGCTGGCAGCGGTAGCAACGGAGAGGCTCCGGGGTGAAGGGGCGAAGGTGATATGTTCCCCAGTTCCCTAGGTCGATGGAAGGGATCAGAGGACCCCGCAGGGTAACAACGACCTGACGAGTCTCTTCCCGGGTCCGCGTTTTCTGGCAGCGGGTCGCCTCTTCGACCTGAGGGTGGTGAAGGAGGATCTCCAAAGGCATTCTCAAGGGGTAGCCCATGACAACTGCCTTCGTCGACTGTTGGCCGGGCATCAGCTCGACTAGTTTCACAGGGCAGGCCTCGTCCTGCATAGCTGATCTCAAGAGGTCGTAGGCTCCCTCGTCCTTCGGCACCAACACCGAGCTGCCATCTCGACCTATCAGGTTGGAGCAGCGTAGCCCTGGCAGGTGACGCTCTAGTGCAGCCACGGCGTCGTAGCTCGTCGCATGGCCGTCCTGTACCGGCACACGGAAAGCTGGAAATGCAGAGCGGGGAGGCGGACGCACAGCTACTGACACGGAGGGACGAGCAGCAGTGGGATCCCTGAGGGGAGGCCCAGTGCGTACTGCCGGAGAAGTGCCGTTTCCCTGGCGAGCACGCCTCGATCCCTTGCGCATCACGGGGGTGAAACCCTCATCTTCCTGCAGAGCGGGATCAGCAGAGGGGGGGAGCTGAGTCGCAGCAGGAGCCTCCGAAGTGCCCCTGGTGGAAGAGAGAGATGGTGGAGCAGGTGTAACCTCCTCCATAGCCTCATGTCGGCGGGCCGCCTTGGCAGAGCGGGTAGAGTCACCACGCAAGCGAGGTGCCACTCTCGTAGATTTGGGTGTAGAGGGGTTAGCACACGCGGCCTCGTGAGCGGACGAGTGGGAGCTCGAGTCTGAGCAGTGACGCTCCCTCTTCGTGCCTGTGGTAGGGCACGGGATGGAGGGCCTCAACTGAGGAAGCGGGAGGCGGGAATGCCCCGGGGGCCTAGGGATGCTGGATCCCTTCATGCTCACCGGAGCAGGCCAAAAAAAAACTCAGTCAAAAACACACACACACACACACAGACACCTCACACACACAACCACTCAAACAGCACAAGCAAACAAAAAAAAAACAAAAAAAAAAACAACAGCAAAGTGGCCAGGTCCCTACAGTGACGGGCAACCTATGCTCCCCGCCCTCTAATGGGCGATGGGAGGCCCCGCCACTGCCCCTTTCGGGTCTTCCCTACTCTAACAGAGCCGCCCTCACCGCCTCCTATAACCAGGCCCTAAAAGCCCCCCTTCATGGAAGTGCCCTAACGGCACCCCTTCAGGGTTCGGCGTCGTACTACGGTGAGGTACACTAACGGCAGGCAAAAAAAAAAAAAAAAAAAAAAACACCCACACACTCAGTCACCAACACACACACACTCCCACTCACACCCAGGCAATCTGAGACTAAGTCTCAGAAAAAACCTGTAAAACAAAAGAAAAGCTTCCTCAGTGCCAGAGACTAAGTCAAGACTGGCAGAAAACGAGGCAAAACCGGCGAAATTCTTCACGAGTGAACGAGACAGTGTTCAGGGCTCGAGAGAAAACGGCCAGACCTCCTCACCCGACAGAGTCTGAGCTAGGAGTGCACCAGCCCGTTGTTGTTTGTTGTTTGTATATTCTCCCCACAACATGGTGGGGAACGGGCAAACTAAGAGCCCGTCAGAGAGAAGCAAAATCAAAAAAGCACAAAGCATAAAAAAAAAAAAAAAAAAAAAAAAAGCGGGGACAAACGAGGGTAAAGGAGGCAGAGGGCATTCACGAGCTGCAAAAACTGGAGCAGGATGGTAAATCAAGGCACCTCATCAGAATCGTCGATGTCGGTGTATTGGGAGTCCCGATCGAGATCTTCGTAAATCGGTAAATCCCCTGAGTCTCGTAGGCTAGCTGGACAGCCTAGATCATTGCTCTCCCTCATCTTTTCTATGGCTTCAAAGAAGCCACGCTCGAGTTCAGCCTCTATGAACTCACGAGCGGCTGCAGGATTGACAGCAGCTGTCTCAGCAAGATGGGGAGGCAAGATCGCAACGAGTTCAGGGCGAAGAGGAGAGTGATCAGGGACAACCACAGGTGTGGAGAGGGAGGCCACGGGCACAGCAGCAGGCGTGAGGGCCACACCCTCAGCAGGAGATGGAGAGTCCTGGGAGGAAGGGCCCTGATGATCCAAAGAAACGGCTGGATCAGGTGAGGCAGCCCTGTCTCCTGCAGCTGTTGTGGGCAAGGGGTGGACCTCAGCAGAAACGGTGAGTGTTTCAAAATCCATAGCCGTAGTCGGATCCGGGTCGGTGATCGGAGGGTCAGTCAAGCCAGTCGCCCTGTTGATGGGGTGATCCAATCGCAGCCTTTTCCGCGGTGTAGTGCGAGGCCGAGGTGGACGTGGCCGTGGCTGCGACTGCGGCCGCCGGGGACGACGCTCCTGACGAAGGACGAAATGTGGATCGCCGGCAAAGCTCCGAGGGATGGCAAGGCCCGGTAGCCCGTTCTCCTCGAAGATCTGGGGGAGGAGAACGCGCAAAACAGCCTTGTCACCCCCACTAAAAGCCTGTGCCGTGGCGACACACATCGAAACAAGGAGATTCGTCTCCCCAGAACACCCAGGACCGCGAGGCCGGCGTCTCTGGGCCATAGGGCGCCGCCGTGCATGGGCGGAGCCCTGCACAGCAACACCCCCAGGCCCAGTGACGTCACTAGCCTCGGGACCCTTAGGAGACTGACGGAGACGAAACTCCACTGTCTCACCCTCGCCAAGAGAACGCCGAAAGTGTCGGGGATTTGGTGCAATGATCCCGAGTCTATGTACGAAAACATCAACACCGGTGTCCCGGCGCTTGATGAACCCGTACCCGGACTTCACATTGAACCAAACCACCACACCCACGATCTTACTGGCTCCCGGCGGCTTCGAAAAACTACAAGATGCCCCCCTCAATGGGTCGCGGGCGTGAGCAGTGGAAACAGGAGCTCGAACTTCAGGCATCGAGACATCTGCCTGGGGCGAGAGCTGGACCGGAACTGCACCACCGGCCCGTTTGTTGTTTGTTTGTTTGTTGAATATTCGCCTCACGTAGTGAGGACACGGGCAAACAAAGAGCCCGTCACAGAAGAGCGAAAAACAAGCTCTCAAAGAGAGCAAAGCAGTGACGGCTACATGTCGAAGCAGCAAGGCAGGACAGGATCAGGCGTGGCTCAGCGTTTAGGAGAGCAGTCTGGTAGCGATGTAATTGATGAGAGCAGCACGTGGTGGATCGATCTCGATGCCCTCACGGATGACGGCTTCCTCAGATGGAGAGAGGGAGTTGGAGATGTATGCCTCACGGATCTTCTGATACAGTCTCTGATATACGAGAGGTAGTGTATCAGCTTCGTTGATCGGATCCGTGAGGCACTCGAGTAGCTCTTCTAGGTCCGCATCCGAGCGAGCATCGAGATCACGAGAGTCTGAGAGTGGTGGAAGGAGGGCCTCGATCCGGCGAGCAACGGTGGAGGGGTCGCTCTTGATCTTTCCCCCTTCTTTTGCTTTTTCCTCTTCTCCTTGGGTGGAGGGGGAGAAGAAGATAGAGCGATGGCGGCAGGCGGTGGTGAAGGAAGAGGCTCCTCCACTTCGTCAGGAGCAGATGGAGAGGGCAAGGAGGAGGGTTCCACGACGTCCAGGTGTTCTGAAGGGACGGGGGACGAAACACGCTCCTCCTCAGCTCCTGACGAAGGGAGGTGGACCTCCACAACAGTCTCCCCATGCTCACAGTCCATGGCCTGTAACGGTTCCGGGTCGGCGATCGAATTTTCCAAAGTGGTGGCGCCAGTCGTCCGGTTGAGAGGGGCAGCCAAACTCAGCCGTTTTCGCGGTGTCGGGCGAGGTGGTGGTGGCTGCTGTCGCCGGGCCTGACGCTCCTGACGAGGGGGGAGACGAGGATCGCGGGTGAAGCTTCGGGGAATAGCAAGGCGTGGAAGGCCGTTCTCCTCAAAGATCTGAGGAAGGAGAACAGCCAGAACCGCCTTGCTACCCCCACTGAAAGCCTCAGCCGTCGCGATACACATCGCAACAAGTGTGTTTGTGTTGCTAGCACTGCCAAGGCCCTTTGGCCGGCGTCTCTGGGCAGGGTGACGCCGCCGTGCATGGGCAGAGCCCTGCACAGCAACACCACCCGGCCCAGTGACGTCCTTAGCCTCGGGACCCTTGGAAGCCTGGACAACACAAAACTCCACCGTCTCTCCCTCGGCAAGTGAGCGCTGGAAATGCCGTGGATTTGGTGCAACGATCCCAGATGCGTGCACGAAAACATCAGCGCCAGTGTCCCGGCGTTTGATGAAACCGTAGCACGATCTCACGTTGAACCAATTCACTTTTCCCTGGATGGTGGTGGCTCCTGACGGCACAGAACTGCTGTTTGGTGCCCCCCTCAACGGGTCGCAGGCACGAGAGTCGCTGGAAAGCTCGGGCATAGTGGCAACTGGCCAGGCCAAGCTATGCGAGAGGAGTGCACCGGCCCGCGCGACCTTCCCTTAAATACCCGTCTTCCCGATCCGACCCCATCCCACCCGCGAATGGGAAGGAGGCAGAAGCCGGGCTGCGATCGGGCAGAAATCACATATAAGGATTTCAGCAAGCGCGGCCCCCATGCATGTGAATGCATGCAGTCTCTCACTAGCTCCCACACCGAGCACACCTCCCAGCAGAGACCTCCGACCTTCCACCAGCCAGCGACAGCAACCGCACAGTGCTCTGATTGGATGGCGCCTGATCTGCTTCCCCATTGGAGGGCACGTGATCCGGCAGAAAGCACCACCACACTGACAACTTTGTGAACCTAATTCCACTCCAGCAGTGCGGAGTTGTTGTTGTTGTTGTTTGGATATTCGTCTCAGCAGTGCTGAGACACGGGCAAACAGTGAGCCCGTCAGTGGTGCACATGTAGCGCACAAGCTGTATTTAACGAGGAGGGGGGTAGTCCCTAACTGTTTGTAGTAAAATTTTAAAAGGTGTTCTGGCCACAATGCCAGCAGCGTCAGTATAATCGTTGCCCGACTGGGCAAAGCCAGCTGCGGGACGAGATCTGAGATGAGCTGTGGCAGGGCAGTGAAGTATGTAATGGATGAGAGGCATATCCAACCTCTCTAAGCAATGAGCACACGGATCTGTTGCCGCATTTTTAATCTGCTTATAGCATGGGAATCCCATTCGTAATCTTCTAAGTCGCACTAAAAGATAGTTTGGCAGGCCTGGGGGAGGCACCAAAGGAGAGTATGATGTGGCTGTGGCATACCAAGTCGCAGATGTGGAACCTTCAGCGACGCAAAGCTGGTGCTCCACCCGAGACAGCCTACCTATTTTTGCAGTCAAAGTGCCACGGACATGTGATGGGCTGGGGAGAAGTGGGAACGTGATCTCTGGCAGAGAGCAGGCGGAGCGTGCAGCAACATCAGCTGTTTCGTTCCCAGTGATCCCCACATGTCCTGGGAGCCAATGAAGAGTGATAGTGGCTCCTCTCTGGACAAGGAGGGTTGCAAATGTATGGATGGCCGTTATGAGAAAGATATTGTCTTGCAGTGAGAATGAGTGCAACCTCTGCAGAGAAGAAAGGGAGTCTATATGAACAACGATGCATTGGTAATGATGATGGTGAGCATGTCTCAACGCACCCAGAATTCCCGAGAGCTCTGCCTGAAATGCAGATACACCAGGGGAGAGGCGCCATGATTCAACTGTCCTTCCAAGGACGAAAGCGGACCCAGCAGAGCCATCAGGGTGGACCGACCCATCTGTAAAGTAAGTGGCCGAGCCCGGGGAGTGCAGAGCAGCCACCTGACTGAGACCCTCTTGTCGCAGGATGGCAGGGATAGAGGAGCGAGGTTTTGCCTCTGTTGGAGTGAGAATGTGGAATGGAGGTGGCCTCCATGGCGGTGGGTGTTGAAACCCAGGAAATGGGGAATCAGGGCCTTGGCAGAGACAAGGCGCGACTTCCAGGTTGTGGATAAGAGCCGCTGTGGTTCGGGCCCAGTCGCGTTGGGGGAGAGGCTCAGGTGGTCGTCGTAGTAGTCGTAGGAGCAGGGCAGAGACTGGCAGTTCTGGTCGGCGCTGCACTAACTGGTGAGTGATAAGCGTCACTCGTAGTGCTATTCGGTGCGCCAGCGACGGCAAACCACTCTCCATCCGTAAGTTAGTGATCCGGGTCCAACGTGGAGCACCCAGCATGATTCGTAGAGCATCATTCTGGATGACTTCCAGCGATCTGGAGATTGGCGGTGTGAGGCCAGACAAGCAGATTGCTCCGTAGTCCACAAGAGAGCGGATCGCGTGGATGTAAAAAGTGCGGAGGACTGCATATGATGCCCCCAGACTCCGTCTTGAAAGGTATCGGAGGGCAGCCATGCGAGTTAAGGCACGCTCCCTCAGATATCGGACGTGGCTGCCAAAGGTGAGGCCCCCGTCAAACCAGACCCCCAGATACTGGTGCGAAGTGACCACGGTGAGCTGGTGGCCTCCGAGCAGCACCGGGAAGTCAGGGGGACGGAGGCCAAAGGGCAGACATTTGGTTTTTGTGAGATTTATTTTGAGCCCTAGCTCATTGCATTTTTCATGCAGGCAGGAGAGGGCAGAATATGCCTGCGAAAAACAGTCCCTGCGGGTAAAAATGAGGGCTAGGTCGTCTGCATAGCACAGTAGTGTTATGCCAGGCCCATAGTCAATGGTTAAAAGCCCCTCCATCAAGATGTTAAATAAGAGCGGGCTTAAGACACTTCCCTGAGGGGTGCCATTGTCATGGTGAGAAAAAGGGGAGAGATGCCCCTGAAATCGGACCCCCGCTGATCGAGCAGTGAAAAAATCCTTGATCCAGGATAGTAACCTGCCTCCCACACCCTTGGCTGCAAGAGCCGCCAAGATAACCGTTGGGTTCGCTAGTTCAAACGCCCTCTCAAGGTCGAGGAAGACGGCCATTCCCTTTCCTCCCCTCAGCTCCCCAAGGAATGATGCGAGGCAGTGGGTGGTACTCCTGCCAGGGTGAAAAGCATAAATCCTTGGGTGCAGTGGTCCCAGCCGCCAAGCAAGGCGAGCCCGCACAACCCTCTCAGCCGTCTTGGCAACACAGCTGAGGAGGGAGATGGGGCGCATGGCGGCGGGATCACGAGGTTTCGGAATCGGGTGGATAACAGCCGTCTTCCACGACCTCGGAAGACGCCCCTCAGACCACGATAGGTTGAGCAGGTCAAGTAGACGTGCTCTACCATAATCTCCGGCATTTGCTAGGACAGAGTATGTGAGGCCGTCAAGCCCCAGCGCAGTGTCCTCTCTGCGCTGCAGCGCTTTATGGAGCTCCCCACTGGTGATGAGACAGTCTGCAGGGTCAGGCCTATCACATGCTGCCTGAATTGCTGCAGTGCGAGAGGCGGACAGCTGTTCCTGTAGGGCTCTGACAGACTGCAGGAGATTAGACGAGGCAGAGCGGTCGGCGAAGTGCTGAGCAAGACGGCTGGCCTCAGCGGCAGGGTCAGGATGAGATGGAGGACGGGGGGGACGTGGATCGGAGATGGACTTGATTCTTCTCCACATCTCACGGAGAGTGGAGTGAGAATCCAACGTCCGACACCATCCGATCCACGTCTCCTCCTTAAGGCGGCGTTTCTTTGAAGCCACATGGCGTGTCACTGCTACCAAGTACCGACGGTGCGGAGATGTACGGCGCCGCCGGTACTGCCTGTGAGCCACATTGAGTCTCCTGTTCAATTCCTTGACCCTGTCGCAGTAGATCCAGCCGTCTCGGTAGCACCTCGCCGAGCGTCGCTGCACGGGGATGGCAAAGAGAGGCAGCTTGCGCAAAAATGCTTGCTACCTGATCTGCCTGACTATCGAGATCCGAGGCATGTGGTGATGTCTCGAAGGCCGTTGTGAGAGCACGAGCGAAGGCAGTCCAGTTCGCCTTGCGTAGGTCCTACCGTGGTGGTGGAGGTGGGGGTGGCGGGAGGGGAGCGAGGGGCAGGTTAACCCTGAGAGCGAAGTGATCACTCGCAAGGTGGGGGTGGAGTGACCACGACGCCAGACCTGCAAGTGGTGTTGAGACAAGGGAGAGATCGAGGCGACCTCCCCTAATATGGGTGGGTTCTGTCACATCATTGAGTAGGGAGACACCACCCATCTCCTCCAGAACCAAAGAGATGTGCCGTCCTGCTTCATTGGACTGAAGAGGCGAAGATAAAAGGGCGTGGTGAGCATTGAAGTCGCCCCCTATATACACGGCTCCCCCAGCAGCTTGGGAGAACAAATCTCCCAACTCTAGAGTGCCCCTCTGGCTCCGGTATATGTTATATACCGTCAGAGGCGACTCAGCCAGGTGGAGAACCACGCCCTGGACCTCCACATCAGGTCCACAGAAAGGAGGGGGCTCACAATCCGTGCACGCAATGCGGTCCTGAACCAGAACGGCACATCCCCGTGTGACGCCACGAACGTACGGGAGGAGATGGGTGGTGTAACCCGTGAGACGAAATGTGGAACTGTCTGGGAGCAGGGTCTCCTGCAGTAATATGATATGGGGGCGGTCCCTCACAGCCGCCTCCTGCAAGAGCGGGAGCTTGCTCCGTGCTCCTAGGCAGTTCCACTGGAGGATTCTGAGGGAGGTGTCGTCCTGCCATCCGGAGAGAGACATAGACGAACCTCCTCCATCGTCTGGGTTGGGGTTGACAGTTGTGTCTGGCATTGGGGAGGATCTGTCTGGAGGCCAAGAGCACTTCGCTCTTCCTCTATGGCTGCTGTGGCTGGTGTGAGCCCCAGAGTCATGTCTGACATGCAAGGGCGAGGCAGATGAGGCTGGTTGGGTAGCGGTTCCTCCATGGTTGTCTGTGGGAGAGATGATGCTGGAGGTGCCAGGGCAGAAGGGCAAGGGTGTTCCTTTGCCTCCACCACTCGGTCGACCATGACGTTGACGGCCTGTACAAGTGGCGCCGTTTCCAGAGGCCTGCCGAGGATCGACCCCAGCATCTGAGCCAGGCTTCTGGCAATTTCTGCGCCCAGCATTCGCAGTTCCTCTCTGGTAAACACTATGAGAGGAGAGTCCGTGTTGTGAGGCATTGGTGGAGGAGACTCCTCGACTATCTTCTGGACTTTGGGTGGAGGAGGGTGATGGACTTCCGCGGTCGTCGTCTGACGAGTGAGAGCAGGTTGAAGTGGCGGAAACGCTCTCTCGTCTAGTACTGGGGGTGCAGTCGCTGCTGGACGACGTTGCTGCCCCCAAATGAAAGTGCCCGGAGGTGCCGGATTGCTGCTGCTCGCCTGCTTCTCCCTCACCCAGGCAGCTTGGAATTCTCGGCCACGATCGACCAGAGCAATTCTGGTTGGACAGCTGGGGTGCCACACATGGTGTTTCCCCGAGCAGTTGGGGCAGCGGGTGGAGACTGGCTCCTTGGCCTTGAATTTTGCAAGGCATCTCTCCGTGTCGTGTGGGGCACTGCACATCCCACAGATCACAGGCCGGTTGCAATTGGCTCTGTGGTGCCCGTATCGCTGGCATCTGTAGCAGCGGAGTGGCTCGGGGGTGAAGGGGCGGAGGTGGTACTCTCCCCAGTTCCCCAGGTCGATAACAGGAATCAGAGGACCCCGCAGGGTGACGATGACCTGTCGAGTCTCCTCCCTGGTCCGCGCTTTCTGGCAGCGGGTTGCCTCTTCGACCTGAGGATGCTGGAGCAGTATCTCCATAGGCATTCGCAAGGGATAACCCATTACAACTGCCTTCGTAGACTGTTGGCCGGGCGTCAGCTCGACTAGCTTCACAGGGCAGGCCTCGTCCTGCAGAGCTGTTCTTAAGAGGTCGTAGGCTCCCTCGTCCTTCGGCACCAACACCGAGCTTCCATCCCGACCTATCAGGTTGGAGCAGCGTAGCCCTGGCAGGTGACGCTCTAGTGCAGCGACGGCGTCGTAACTCGTCGCATGCCCGTCCTGTACCGGCACACGGAAAGCTGGGAATGCAGAGCGGGGCGGCGGACGCACAGCTACTGTCACGGAGGGACGAGCAGCAGAGGGACCCCTGATGGGAGGCCCAGTGCGTACTGCCGGAGAAGGGCCGTTTCCCTGGCGAGCACGCCTCGATCCCTTGCGTACCACGGGGGTGAAACCCTCATCATCATGCAGAGCAGGTTCAGCAGAGGGGGAGATCTGAGTCGCAGCAGGAGCCTCCGACGGGACCTCCAGCCGCTCGAGAATACGAGGAGACCTAGCCGGCCTAGGCTCGTGAGAGGGTGCGCAGGTGGGAGCGCGAGGCTGCGGACCGAGGGCTCGGTTCACGGGGGTGCCTTGCCGTGGATTAGGGCTGGCAACTGCACGTAGGGAAGCTGAAGTGCCCTTGGTGGAAGAGAGAGAGGGAGGAGCAGGTGCAACCTCCTCCATAGCCTCATGTCTGCGGGCTGCCTTAGCAGAACGGGTAGAGGCACCACGTGAGGACTCCTAGCTTTGACTCTGTCGGGTGAGGAGGTCTGGCCGATTTCGCTCGAGGTGTGAACACTGTTTCATTCACTCTTGACGATTTTCGCCTGTTTTTCCTCGTTTTTGGGCCAGTTTTGACTTAGTCTCTGGCACTGAGGAAGCTTTTCTTTTGCTTTCCAGGTTTTTTCTGAGACTTTGTCTCAGATTGCCTGGGTGTGAGTGGGAGTGTGTGTGTGTTTGTGACTGAGTGTGGGTGTTTTTTTTTTTTTTTTTTTTTTTTTTTTTTTTTTGCCTGCCGTTAGTGTACCTCACCGTAGTACGACGCCGAACCCTGAAGGGGTGCCGTTAGGGCACTTCCATGAAGGGGGGCCTTTAGGGCCTGGTTATAGGAGGCGGTGAGGGCGGCTCTGTTAGAGTAGGGAAGACCCGAAAGGGGCAGTGGCGGGGCCTCCCATCGCCCTTTAGAGGGCGGGGAGCATAGGTTGCCCGTCACTGTAGGGACCTGGCCTCTTTTTCTGTATTTTGTTTGCTTGTGATTTTTGAGTGGTTGTGTGTGTGAGGTGTCTGTGTGTGTGTGTGTGTGTGTTTTTGACTGAGTTTTTTTTTTTTTTTGGCCTGCTCCGGTGAGCATGAAGGGATCCAGCATCCCTAGGCCCCCGGGGCATTCCCGCCTCCCGCTTCCTCAGTTGAGGCCCTCCATCCCGTGCCCTACCACAGGCACGAAGAGGGAGCGTCACTGCTCAGACTCGAGCTCCCACTCGTCCGCTCACGAGGCCGCGTGTGCTAACCCCTCTACCCTAACATCCACGAGAGCGGCACCTCGCTTGCGTGGTGACTCTACCCGCTCTGCCAAGGCGGCCCGCCGACATGAGGCTATGGAGGAGGTTACACTTGCTCCACCATCTCTCTCTTCCACCAGGGGCACTTCGGAGGCTCCTGCTGCGACTCAGCTCCCCCCCTCTGCTGATCCCGCTCTGCAGGAAGATGAGGGTTTCACCCCCGTGATGCGCAAGGGATCGAGGCGTGCTCGCCAGGGAAACGGCCCTTCTCCGGCAGTGCGCACTGGGCCTCCCCTCAGGGATCCCTCTGCTGCTCGTCCCTCCGTGTCGGTAGCTGTGCGTCCGCCTCCCCGCTCTGCATTTCCAGCTTTCCGTGTGCCGGTCCAGGACGGGCATGCGACGAGCTACGACGCCGTGGCTGCACTAGAGCGTCACCTGCCAGGGCTACGCTGCTCCAATCTCATGGGTCGGGATGGAAGCTCAGTGTTGGTGCCACAGGACGAGGGAGCCTACGACCTCTTAAGAACAGCCCTGCAGGACGAGGCCTGCCCTGTAAAGCTAGTAGAGCTGATGCCTGGTCAACAGTCTACGAAGGCAGTGGTCATGGGCTATCCCTTGCGAATGCCCATAGAGATTCTCCTTCACCACCCTCAAGTCGAGGAGGCAACCCGATGCCAAAACACGCGGACCCGAGAGGAGACTCGACAGGTCATTGTCACCCTGCGGGGTCCTCTGATCCCTGCCATAGACCTGGGGAACTGGGGAACATATCACCTTCGCCCCTTCACCCCAGAGCCTCTCCGTTGCTACCGCTGCCAACGCTACGGGCACCACCGTGCCAATTGCAACCGCCCCGTCATCTGCGGCATGTGCAGTGGCGGCCACGACACGGCCGAGTGCCTCCAGCGGTACAAGGCGAAGGAACCAGTTGCGGCCAAGTGCCCCAACTGCTCCGGGCGACACCACGCCTGGCACCCCAGCTGCCCCGCGAGGGTTCACCGAGTGAACCAGGGTCGAGAGAGGCAGGTAGCGTTTGTGCAGGAGAACCAGGCCGCCAGCGCTACTCCAGCTCCCCCGGCACTTTCATCTGGGGCCAACAGCGCCGCCCTCTCATCCAGCGCCCACCACCTCTCAGCGACAAGGAGTTCCCTCCATTGCCCTCAGCCCTGACTGTGGTCCAGACCACAGCCGAGGTCCACCGCCAGCAGCCGCCTGTCTCACCAGCACTTCCACCTGTAGAGACCAGCCAGCCACTGCCTGTTCCACCACCAGTGCCTGGCTCCACACCCAGTCCACCAACCGCTCCCGCTCCTCCAGTGATCTCATTCACAACGGAGGAGCTCAGGACCTTTGCCACGGAGCTGGCGCTGACCCTCGCCAAAACAGTTGCCTTAACCCTCGACATCCCTCTCCCAACAGAGCCCCTTGCCGAGGCTGCCAATCGCCTAGTAGACCAGGCGATCGACAGGAAGATGGCGAGCCTAGGTGCTCCTCTGTCCCCTCGCCGCCCAGCTCGTTCGGCAGGGCGACCCCGTCCCACACTGCACAGGACAGCTCGCCCGTCCAAGAGGGTAAAGCCACGACCTCCCAATGCTCAGTCTTCCACCGCACAGCTGCCTCGTCAGCGTCATCGTTTAGGGCAAACCCTACCAACATCAGGGTCCAAAGTGATGGACAGGGCCTCACCACTGCTGCAGGAGAACGACCGTCCGCAACTGTCGCCGGACGGCCAGTAGACCGCTCTCTCAGGCTCCTCCAGTGGAATTGCTTGGGAGCACGGAGCAAGCTCCCCTTTTGCAGGAGGCGGCCGCACGGGACCGCCCTCATGTCATTCTCCTGCAGGAGACCCTGCTCCCAGGCAATTCCACTTTCCATCTCTCGGGATACACCACCCATCTCCTCCCGTATATTCGTGGCGTTACACGGGGATGTGCCGTTCTGGTCCAGGACCACATCGCGTGCACGGATTGTGAGTCCCCTCCTTTCTGTGGACCTGATGTGGAGGTTCAGGGCGTGGTTCTCCATCTGGCGACGTCGCCCCTGACGGTATACAATGTATACCGAAGCCAGAGGAGCACCCTGGAGTTGGGGGAACTTTTCTCCCAAGCTGCCAGGGGGGCCGTGTACATTGGGGGCGACTTCAATGCCCACCACGCCCTTCTGTCATCGCCTCTTCAGTCCAATGAGGCAGGACGGCACATTTCTTTACTTCTGGAGGAGATGGGTGGTGTCTCCCTCCTAAACGACACGACAGAGCCCACCCATATTGGAGGAGGTCGCCTCGACCTCTCCTTTATCTCAACCCCTCTGTCAGGCCTGGCGTCATGGTCACTCCACCCACACTTTGCGAGTGACCACTTCGCTCTCAGGGTTGACCTGCCTCTCGCTCCCCTCCCGCCACCCCCACCTCCACCACCACGGTGGGACCTACGCAGGGCGAACTGGGCTGCCTTCGCTCGTGCTCTCACAACGGCCTTCGAGACATCCCCTCATGCCTCGGATCTCGATAGTCAGGCGGATCAGGTAGCACGCATTTTTGCACAAGCTGCCTCTCTTGCCATCCCCGTGCAGCGACGCTCGGCGAGGTGCTACCGAGACGGCTGGATCTACTGCGACAGGGTCAAGGAATTGAACAGAAGACTCAATGCGGCTCGCAGGCAGTACCGGCGGTGCCGTACATCTCCGCACCGTCGGTACTTGGTCGCAGTGACACGCCATGTGGCTTCAGAGAAACGCCGCCTTAAGGAGGAGACGTGGATCGGATGGTGTCGGACGTTGGATTCTCACTCCACTCTCCGTGAGATGTGGAGAAGAATCAAGTCCATCTCCGATCCACGTCCCCCCCGTCCTCCATCTCATCCTGACCCTGCCGCTGAGGCCAGCCGTCTTGCTAAACACTTCGCCGACCGCTCTGCCTCGTCTAATCTCCCGCAGTCTGTCAGAGCCCTACAGGAACAGCTGTCCGCCTCTCGCACTGCAGCAATTCAGGCAGCATGTGATAGGCCTGACCCTGCTGACTGTCTGATAACCAGTGGGGAGCTTCATAAAGCGCTGCAGCGCAGAGAGGACACTGCGCCGGGGCTTGACGGCCTCACATACTCTGTCTTAGCAAATGCCGGAGATTATGGTAGAGCACGTCTACTTGACCTGCTCAATCTATCGTGGTCTGAGGGGCGTCTTCCGAGGTCGTGGAAGACGGCTGTTATCCACCCGATTCCGAAACCTCGTGATCCCGCCGCCATGCGCCCCATCTCCCTCCTCAGCTGTGTTGCCAAGACGGCTGAGAGGGTTGTGCGGGCCCGCCTTGCTTGGCGGCTGGGACCACTGCACCCAAGGATTTATGCTTTTCACCCTGGCAGGAGTACCACCCACTGCCTCGCATCATTCCTTGGGGAGCTGAGGAGGAAAGGGAATGGCCGTCTTCCTCGACCTTGAGAGGGCGTTTGAACTAGCGAACCCAACTGTTATCTTGGCTGCTCTTGCAGCCAGGGGTGTGGGAGGCAGGTTACTATCCTGGATCAAGGACTTTTTCACTGCTCGATCAGCGGGGGTTAGATTTCAGGGGCATCTCTCCCCTTTTTCTCATCATGACAATGGCACCCCTCAGGGAAGTGTCTTAAGCCCGCTCTTGTTTAACATCTTGATGGAGGGGCTTTTAACCATTGACTATGGGCCTGGCATAACACTACTGTGCTATGCAGACGACCTAGCCCTCATTTTTACACGCAGGGACTGTTTTTCGCAGGCTTATTCTGCCCTCTCCTGCCTGCATGAAAAATGCAATGAGCTAGGGCTCAAAATAAATCTCACGAAGACTAAATGTCTGCCCTTTGGCCTCCGTCCTCCTGACTTCCCGGTGCTGCTCGGAGGCCACCAGCTCACCGTGGTCACTTCGCACCAGTATCTGGGGGTCTGGTTTGATGGGGGCCTCACCTTTGGCAGCCACGTCCGATATCTGAGGGAGCGTGCCTTAACTCGCATGGCTGCCCTCCGATACCTTTCACGACGGAGTCTGGGGGCATCATATGCAGTCCTCCGCACTTTTTACATCCACGCGATCCGCTCTCTTGTGGACTACGGAGCAATCTGCTTGTCTGGCCTCACACCGCCAATCTCCAGATCACTGGAAGTCATCCAGAATGATGCTCTACGAATCATGCTGGGTGCTCCACGTTGGACCCGGATCACTAACTTACGGATGGAGAGTGGTTTGCCGTCGCTGGCGCACCGAATAGCACTACGAGTGACGCTTATCACTCACCAGTTAGTGCAGCGCCGACCAGAACTGCCAGTCTCTGCCCTGCTCCTACGACTACTACGACGACCACCTGAGCCGCTCCCCCAACGCGACTGGGCCCGAACCACGGCGGCTCTTATCCACAACCTGGAAGTCGCGCCTTGTCTCTGCCAAGGCCCTGATTCCCCATTTCCTGGGTTTCAACACCCACCGCCATGGAGGCCACCTCCATTCCGCATTCTTACTCCAACGGAGGCAAAACCTCGCTCCTCTATCCCTGCCATCCTGCGACAGGTGGGTCTCAGTCAGGTGGCTGCTCTGCACTCCCCGGGCTCGGCCACTTACTTTACAGATGGGTCGGTCCACCCTGATGGATCTGCTGGGTCCGCTTTCGTCCTTGGAAGGACAGTTGAATCATGGCGCCTCTCCCCTGGTGTATCTGCATTTCAGGCAGAGCTCGCGGCAATTCTGGGTGCATTGCGACATGCTCACCATCATCATTACCAATGCATTGTTGTTCATACAGACTCCCTTTCTTCTCTGCAGAGGTTGCGCTCATTCTCGCTGCAAGACAATATCTTTCTCATAACGGCCATCCATACATTTGCAACCCTCCTTGTCCAGCGAGGAGCCACTATCACTCTTCATTGGCTCCCAGGACATGTGGGGATCACTGGGAACGAAACAGCTGATGTCGCTGCACGCTCTGCCTGCTCTCTGCCAGAGATCACGTTCCCACTTCTCCCCGGCCCATCACATGTCCGTCGCACTTTGACTGCAAAAATAGGTAGGCTGTCTCGGGAGGAGCACCAGCTTTGCGTCGCTGAAGGTTCCACATCTGCGACTTGGTATGACATAGCCACATCATACTCTCCTTTGGTGCCTCCCCCAGGCCTGCCAAACTATCTTTTAGTGCGTCTTAGAAGATTACGAATGGGATTCCCATGCTATAAGCAGATTAAAAATGCGGCAACAGATCCGTGTGCTCATTGCCTAGAGAGGTCGGATACGCCTCTCATCCATTACATACTTCACTGCCCTGCCACAGCTCATCTCAGATCCCGTCCCGCAGCTGGCTTTGCCCAATCGGCCAACGATTATACTGACGCTGCTGGCATTGTGGCCAGAACACCTTTTAAAATTTTACTACAAACAGTTAGGGACTACTCCCCTCCTCGTTAAATACAGCTTGTGCGCTACATGTGCACCACTGACGGGCTCACTGTTTGCCCGTGTCTCAGCACTGCTGAGACGAATATCCTACAACAACTACAACAACAACCACGTGAGCGAGGTACCACTCCCGCAGACTTGGGTAGAGAGGGGTTGGCACAGGAAACCTCGTGAGCTGACGAGTGGGAGCTCGAGTCAGAGCTGTGACGCTCCCGCTTCGTGCCTGTGGCAGGACACGGGATGGAGGGCCTCGACTGAGGAAGCGGGAGGCGGGAATGCCCCTGGGGCCTAGGGATGCTGGATCCCTTCATCTGCTCACAGCAGCAGCCAAAAAAAACTCAAAACACACACACACACACACCTCACACACACAACCACTCAAACAGCACAAACAAACAAAAAACAGCAAAAGTGGCCAGGTCCCTACAGTGACGGGCAACCTATGCTCCCCGCCCTCTAAAGGGCGATGGGAGGCCCCGCCACTGCCCCTTTCGGGTCTTCCCTAATCTAACAGAGCCGCCCTCACCGCCTCCTATAACCAGGCCCTAAAGGCCCCCCTTCATGGAAGTGCCCTAACGGCACCCCTTCAGGGTTCGGCGTCGTACTACGGTGAGGGACACTAACGGCAGGCCAAAAAAAAAAAAAAAAAAAAAAAAACACCCACACACACAGTCACAAACACACACACACTCCCACTCACACCCAGGCAATCGGAGACTAAGTCCGAGAAAAAACCTGGAAAGTAGCAAAAATTCTTCCTCTATGCCAGGGACTAAGTCCTAAACAGGCAAAAAACGAGGAAAACAGGCGAAAATCGTCACGAGTAAACAAACCAGAGTTCAGAGCTCGAGAGAAATCGGCCAGACCTCCTCACCCGACAGAGTCTGAGCTAGGAGTGGAGTGCGGAGACTCGCGCTCCAGATGCTCTGATGTCCTCTGGCAGAACCTGACATCTGTAATTTGAAGACTAATAGCCTTCCCACTGCCTAGGCTATGCTACCTGGCTGAACAGAGGCAACCCATCACCACAGACTTCATCGTGCTACACACTCGATTCTCCTCTTCTCAGGGGAAAAAAAAAAAACTTTTCCTTTCACCTAAATTTTTCCTTTCTTGGCCACCAGCCCACTAAAGTCCTCCCTCTATCGTGAAGGTGAACCCCGCGGGCATTGCCACAAGGGGAGTCCTTAGCAGGACTGCCGTAAACGATCTTGGGAGTGGGGCAAAAAACTCAAATAGGTGTAGGGAGCAACTCAGGGTATTCTCGACGTCTTTTAGAAGACGGGATACCGCTGAGTTGCCTAGGTAGGAGGCCACATTCTTCCCCAATATGTAGCAAACATGGCTAGGCTGAAAATAAAAACAAAGGATAACCCCCAAGACAGGGGAACAAAACAAAAACTACTGGAGATCCTCTCACCAGCTAATGTTTATGCCACAGCACTTCACGAAGCCAGAGACGGCCTCATAGTGTCAACTGCCTCAGATCAAGATGTGGATAAAATACTGGAACATGAACTGTCACAAAAACTCATCGACAACGGCTTCACTCCCACCCTCCCTCAAGAAGTAAAAGCAAGAAGAACAATAATCTGTTATAAGGTAGAAGAACTTGCCTTCGACAACTCTGCTGAGGACATTGCTGAGGAAATAGAGAAACACCAAGAATGGGCTACAGTACAAGAGGTCTTCAAATTCCCCAACACATCCAACCGAAGAAACATGAAGAAGATCGAATTTGTCTCGGTCTTCATGGCAGAAAAAGCAATCACACAAGGCCTTAAGCTGTTTCATGTTTCCATAGCCCCTCACCAGATTGCCAAAGAACGTTTCACAAAAATAAACTTCTGTATGAGATGCTTCGCCATAGAAGAACACACCACTAACCAGTGCCCCAAGCCAAGGGATTACAAAATCTGCTCAGAATGCTCAAGCACCGACCACACATGGACACACTGCAACTCAAGGCAGAAAAAGTGTATAAACTGTGGTGAAGGACACAGGACTCTAGCATTCAAATGCCCCAAAAGGAAAAATGCAACAAAAGAAAAAGAAACAGCAGAGAAGGAAAAAAACACCAAAACCTACTCTCAAACCATCCAGACACCGCCAACAAACATCAATCAACTCATGAACTCCCCAATGGACATAGGTAACAACCAGATCTCTAAAATGATTCTGTGTGTCTTCCATGCTCACACCTTAAATATGGTGGAACCAGGATAATTCCAAAAGAACCTAATTGACCTGCTTAATCTTAACAAGCTCCCAACAGTCCTACTTCCTAACAATCCTCCTCCATCCCAACAAATAGTTCAAAAGCTAATTCCTAATACTCAAGAAGCAGACCCAGAAAATGAAAACACAAGCAAAGAGAAAGTAGAAGAAGACCTCAATCTCTCATCAGACTCAGAGGAAGATGAGGAAGTAGTAGTTGACGATGAAATAGAAGATGACTCTGACAACGAGAACCAAGAGACGGTCCCAAAGGAAAAGCTAGCAGCCCAACCATCTCCTACAACACGCACAAGAAGCCCCCCCCCTCACCAACAGTAACAAACTCCCCCCCTCAACAGCAAGAATACCCAAATGGAGCAAAACCTAAAGCAACCCCACTACCTCCCAAAACATCAAACCAAACAAAGAGAAAAACCCAACCCACCCATAACACAAGATTATCCAAACGATAAAGATCATACAGCACAATGTAATGCACTGGAGAAGAAGAAGCACGGGCCTCTGCAACATTTATAGAAATCTAGACGCTGACATTGTCCTCATCAATAGCCATGGAACTACGGAACAAGACCCCCAAAAAATTCCTGGTTATAAGACACACTCCACAAACTACTCAGAGAACATCCACGACGGAACTGCAATTGCTATCAGAACCTCAATCCCCCACAAAATCCACGACAACTTTATCTCAGACCTTCTAGCAATCGAAATAAACACTTCCACTGGCCCTATCATTATCTCTACCTTATACCAACCTCCTGCTAGACCATACCTCCCAACTCCAGACCTTTATCAACTCTTTCGTAATACCATCCCTGTATATATGATCGCTGACCTCAATGCAAATCATCCCACATCAGGCTACAGGACTACTAACACAAACGGTAAACAAATAAACCACTTGATCAATAACAGAACAATAAATCACATAGGACCACACTCCCCTACATATTTTTCTCACAACACAGCCACCACACCAGACATTATCCTAACGAACCAAAGAACATATCACAACACACATTGAACAAGGCCCTTTAACCACCAGCGATCATATACCCATAATCTTCACCATCACTACCGCACCTATCTTAACCCCCATCCCTCCTAGACCATGGTTCTCGAGAGCCAATTGGGAACAGTTCCTGGAGGACATCAACCAAAACATGCATAATAATGAGCCAATAGCCCATGCTTCCTTAGAAGAAATCGACTCTGAAATAGACCAATGGTACTCCACCATCAATAGAGCAATAAAGTCGAACATCCCCACTACGCATTACATCACACTCCCACACACACCACACAGCCAACATACACAAAACCTAATAGCGCAATTCAGTAGCCTCAGAAATCACGCCTCCAGATATGGCTGGACACTACATCACTACCACCGATACATGGAACTTCGAGACACAATACACGAAACACTTCTAGAAGAATCCAACACACACTGGCACAACACAGTACAACACCTCTCAACACTCTACAAATACCCACCTGACTTCTGGAAAAAACTCAACCAGCTATCGGGCAACCACACACCAAACACACACTACCTCACAGACAACAACAACACACGACATTATTCACCCAAATCACAAGAAAAACTCCATAGAGCCCACTGGAGCAGAATATACGTAGAAGACGAAGATGACGACGATGATGAAACAACCCAGATGGTAAAAGATTATCTAAATGATAACCTTCACCGAATTACACCCTACAACCAAGCAGACCCAGACAGACTAAATCAAGAGAACCCGATGCTCACATCCCCCATTGAACCTGCTGAAGTTAAAAGTATAATAAATAGAATGAAAAAAACATGCCCAGGCCGCAGTGGGGTAAAAAAATCAATATTAAAACACCTCCCAGACAAGGCAATCAACAACCTCACAAACATTTTCAACGCCACCCTATCAGCTGGATACTTCCCCGACACCTGGAAGAGAGCCACTGTCAAACTTATCCCAAAACCAAATAAAAACCCCAAGCTTCCAGAAAACTACAGACCTATATCGCTACTGGAAGTACCTGGGAAACTACTGGAAAGAATATTAAATAAAAGAATACGATCTCACTTAGAAAATGAAAATCTCTATAACAAACAACAATTCGGATTCCGACGAGGGCTCGGAACCACACATGCTCTAGCATTAATAACAGAGCAAATTGCTCAAAATAAAGCAGACGGAGGGCAGTGTCAAATAATACTCAGAGATGTCACGAAGGCTTTTGACAAAGTATGGCACCTGGGGCTTAAATACCAAATACTGCAGCTGGAACTCCCCACCATTATAGAAAAAACTCTCTGTGACTTCCTGGAGGATAGAGAGGCCAGAATTGCAGTCAATCAGTATGTAGGAGCACCATTCCTCCTAGGATGTGGTGTTCCCCAGGGAAGTGTACTATCACCCACGCTGTTCATAATATATACGAAAGACCTTCCCCCCTCTGTCAATGGCATTAATATACAGTACGCAGATGATGTCACGCAAGTAATCGGCTACCCCGGGAAATCTAAGAACATGATGAAAATAAGAGCAGAAAGAGAAATTAATTGCATCAACCACTACGAAGAAAAATGGAGAATAAAAACAAATATAAACAAATTCACCCCACTGGCACTAGGAACCAAATCAAACCCCCCACTATCAATAAACAACATCATCATCCAATACCAAGGACAGGAAAAATCCTTGGGATTAAAAATCAATAAATATGGATACAGCAAACGCGCACAGGAGAGAAAAAATCTAGGCGAACAAGCACTTAAAAAATTATATAGATTCAGACACCTCCCCATCAAGATAAAAACTCACCTAGTAAAGGCAATAGTCATCCCTACCCTAGACTACCCACCAATACCAACTCACACTTTCAGCAACACACAGATAAGAAAACTGCAAAAAACACAAAACAAAGCTCTCAGATGGGCCACAAATCAAAGATACCCGTACACACTCTCCTCAAGACAGCTACATGAACACACAAACACTGAACCCCTCAACATTCGCATACACAAACAAGCTCTGAAAATCTGGGAAACCCTCCACCTACAAGACAACGAAACATACATGAACCTTATACAAAACTCAGACAGTATCAATAGATACAACAGATTCTTTCCAAGCAGCCTGGTAAAAATCCAGACACTACCAGCACCAATATACAGCTAGCTAGCTAAAACAACAAACAACCAAACAACACACACACACACACACAAAAAAAAACACTAAACAAATAAAAATAAATCAATCAAATTAAAAATCAAACAAAATAAATACATAAACAAACTCACTACAAACAACTAAAAAACTACAACACAAGCCAAATAAAAATACAAAACAAACAAAAAACCACAAAACAAGCCAAATAAAAAAACAAAATAAACAAACAACTACAAACTCAACTGACTCAGCAAGGTGGACTGCCCACCAACTTTAATCTACCACTATCCTTCATCTTTCCCCCCTCTTTCCTTCCTTCCCCCTTACCTCTTCATATTCCTACTTTCTATTAAAAAAAAAAAAAAAAAAAAAAAAGGCCCCCATGTCGACTCAGTCTCTCGCTCGCTCTCGCACCGTGCACATACCGTCTGACTCGGCGCCGCCATGCCACCCAAGACCTCCGGAAAGGCCGCTAAGAAGGCTGGCAAGGCCCAGGAGGCCATTGCCAAGGGAGACAAGAAGAAGAAGCGTAGGAGGAAGGAGAGCTACAGCATCTACATCTACAAAGTGCTCAAGCAGGTCCACCCTGACACCGGTGTTTCCTCCAAGGCGATGTCTATCATGAACTCTTTCGTGAATGACATCTTCGAGCGCATTGCTGCAGAGGCTTCACGCCCGGCACACTACAACAAGCGTTCAACCATCACCAGCCGGGAGATCCAGACGGCCGTCAGGCTGCTCCTCCCTGGCGAGCTGGCCAAGCACGCCGTGTCTGAAGGCACCAAGGCTGTCACCAAGTACACCTCCTCAAAGTAGACAGGTTACACTCTTGGCCATTTCAACATTTCCGGCTCCAATCGGAGCCACAAGATTTTCGATAAAAAGGGGAAAGACAGACTTAACAATTTTCCTCTCAGGAACTCTGGTTTATCAGCTTGTTCTCTCTCTCTCTCTCTCTCTCTCTCTCTCTCTCTCTCTCTCTCTCTCTCTTTCTTTTCGGCAACGGTGGTTTGGGATGGGCACGTAGGCACAATCGAAATATTTTGAACTAGGGTTGGGGGTTAAAACAATAGAGTCAAAATAAAAGAGTAAATAGGGGCGTGCGGGCCTTCTTATTCATCGGAAGAACCAACAACAACGTACCGTCGTCGCCCGAAGAAGTGACGGCACAGTTTCAGATTGCTTCGGTCACTCTCCACTGCCACACGTTCTAGGAAAACAGTGAATATAAGGTGAACATTCAATGCCTTCATCACGTCATGCCAAATAATCGTATATATTATATCGTGCAAATAATGATGTAAAATGAATAACAGGAGGCAGTGATATATTAGATGGTAACACTTAGTTATCTGTCCCGATTTGAATGAATGTGAAATGTATTAACTTCGCGCGCGGTGGCCGGTACGCCTAAAACTCCTAGTCTTTTTTTTTTTTTTTTTTTTCCTTTTTTTTTCCCCTGCTGAACAGAAAATGCTTATTCGGAAGTTTTGAACTCAATGATTTCTTTATGAACCTCTGCATTTTATTACTCTTGCGAATCGATTATGCACTGAGGATATCAGACACTGACAGAAGGTAGCATTGTCCAAGGAGCTCCGACTCTAATCTAGGCAGATTTCGATATTTTTTTTTTTTTTTTTTTTTTAACGATAGTCCCCTGTCTTATATGAAATAATCCTGAGATTTTTCTTCGTGGGAAACTGGCCAAAGGCAGTGTAATAACTGCATGTCCTGGAGTGAATGTTATCTCCTTTCGTGCGTGTTGACCGAAACATTTAAAATAGCTTACCGGCTTACGCCGCCTTCCCGCTTTCTGTCGTCGTCCACCGAGACATTGGAAACGGAAATAAATGACTTTAAATTATTCCCTAGTATTGTAACGGAAATTATTTTCTAAATAATATTTATTCATATCCAATGTTTATTGAAGCTCCCTTTTGTTCAGTCTTACGCTACCCAAACGTCACTGTCTGTTACCATGCTAGATTTGAACTCCACAACATATTTATTCCCGACTCTCCCTGAGCGACAGTTGTGAAATATCACTTAGTTCCGTTTAGGAATTCCTATTATCGTAACGAACCAACTGCTTCCTACAATACTTTTGAAATATACAGATAACTGGTCATGGATTTATTGTTTCTTGTAACAATTTTACGTATTAGGCTTCACCTCGTACAGATATAAGGAAGAGTAGGGACACTATCGCTGACCGAAAACTTCTGGATACTCCGCCGGCACTTCCTAGGCCGCCTGTACCAACCAACACACTCAACAGGCGTACAGTAAATACATGCATGACATAGTATCATGCCTATTCATGTCAGCCTATAATATGTAGGTACATACAACAACACATGTGCACAAATACATTTATACTATGTACGCAGTGACCTACACATGTACGTACACACTAAGTCATGCTCACATACACACAAGCCCTCATACGTCCGTACATATAGACATACATGCTCACAAAGACACACACATACACATACGTACAGTATAAACATACAGTACAACATACATACATACATACATACATACACACGCACAACTGCAGTTAAAAATCGATGGGTTCAGGTTCCGCCCCCCCCCCCCTTTTTTTTTTCCCCCCCTCAGTATACTCACTGAAGGATTTACCGTGCGTTCGTGGCCACTGTCAAACCTTCATGACGGGTACAGAGCATCTCCTAATACGCAGCGGGAATGAGGGCGTGACTGAAACGGTCAGGAAGTAAACGAAACAGGCAAATAACGACAACAAAAACTGCGACGTGAACAACAGATCAACAAAAGAAATACACGAATAGGTAAGTTCCCTTCCCACCCCCCACCCACCCGCCCAAAACAAGTAAATGAATGATTGAAAAAAGGATGAATGAATGAATGAATGCATGTATGTAAGTATATAAGTATAGTTCATTCGTCTGTGTGTGTGTGTGTCCTCAAACGTCCGTACACACAGACATACATGCTCACAAAGACACAAATACAGTATAAACGTACAGTATAAACATACATACACACGCACAACTGCAGGCGAGAATCGATGGGTTCATTTTTTTTTTTTTTTCCAGCATAGTAACTGAAGGATTCATCTTGCGTTCATGACGGATAGAGAGCATCTCCTAATATGCAGCGGAAATGCCTTTCTCGTTGTGCAAACCTGGGTACCTTTATGAGGGCGTGAGTGAATCGCTGAGTAAGTCAAAGAAACGCAAATAACGACAACAAAAACTGCGCGTGAACAACAGATCAACCAAGGAAATAAACGAATAGGCAAGTTCCCCCTCCCCCCTCCCAAAAAAAAAAAGTAAATGAATGATTGAAAAAAGGATGAATGAATGAATGCATGTATGTAAGTATATAAGTACGGCCCATTCGTCCGTGTGTGTGTGTGTGTGTGTGTGTGTGTGTGTGTGTGTGTGTGTGTGTGTGTGTGTCCTCTTACGCCCGTACACACAGACATACATGCTCACAAAGACACACAAATACATACGTACAGTATAAACATACAGACACACGCACAACTGCAATCGAAAATCGATGGGTTCATTTTTTTTTTTTTCCCCCAGCATAGTATCTGAAGGATTCATCTTGCGTTCATGACGGATAGAGAGCATCTCCTAATATGCAGCGGAAATGCCTTTCTCGTTGTGCAAACCTGTGTACCTTTATGAGGGCGTGAGCGAATCGCTGAGTAAGTCAAAGAAACGCAAATAACGACAACAAAAACTGCGACGTGAACGACAGATCAACCAAAGAAATAAACGAATAGGCAAGTTCCCCCTCTTCCCCCCCAAAAAAAAAAAATAAGTAAATGAATGATTGAAAAAAGGATGAATGGATGAATGAATGAATGAATGCATGTATGTAAGTATATAAGTACAGTTCATTCGTCCGTAAGTGTGTGTGTACGTGTGTGTGTGTGTGTCCTCTTACGCCCGTACACACAGACATATATGCTCACAAAGACACACAAATACATACGTACAGTATAAACATACATACACACGCACAACTGGAGGTGAAAATCGATGAGTCCAGGTTCACTTTTTTTTTTTTTCTTTCTTTTTCCAGCATAGTAACTGAAGGATTCATCTTGCGTTCATGACGGATAGAGAGCATCTCCTAATATACAGCGGAAATGCCTTTCTCGTTGTGCAAACCTGTGTACCTTTATGAGGGCGTGAGTGAGTCGCTGAGTAAGTAAACGAAACTGGCAAATAACGACAACAAAAAATGCGACGTGAACAACAGATCAATCAAAGAAATAAACGAACAGGCAAGTTTTGCCCCCCCCCCCCCCAAAAAAAAGAAAGTGTAAATGTTTAAAAAAAAAAAAAAAAAAAAAAAAAAAGAAAAAAAATGAATGCATGTATGTAAGTAATGGAGTTCAATCGTGTGTGAGCATGCTTCGCTGCGGAAAAGCAAGAGCTGATACATGCAAACCTAAACTGAGGGTCTGTCATCATCTCTCTTTGAAGAAGGGTTTTGGCCCTGAAAAGGGCCGAGATTTCTTTCGATGGAGGTGGGGGGCCTCTCGCCTTAGGCGCGCTCGCCACGGATGCGGCGGGCCAGCTGGATGTCCTTAGGCATGATTGTTACACGCTTGGCGTGGATGGCACACAGGTTGGTGTCCTCAAAGAGACCGACCAAATAGGCCTCAGACGCCTCCTGCAGAGCCATGACGGCAGAGGACTGGAAGCGCAGGTCAGTCTTGAAGTCCTGGGCGATCTCACGGACAAGACGCTGGAATGGCAGCTTCCTTATAAGCAGCTCAGTGCTCTTCTGGTAGCGACGGATCTCACGCAGGGCCACAGTGCCAGGCCTGTGACGGTGGGGTTTCTTGACGCCGCCGGTGGCAGGGGCGGACTTGCGAGCGGCTTTGGTGGCCAGCAGCTTGCGAGGGGCCTTGCCTCCAGTGGACTTACGTGCAGTCTGCTTGGTACGAGCCATGGCGCGCGACTGAGGAGGGAGCTGTGAGACGAGCGAGAGTGTTGCCGCGCCTTTTTTTTTTTTTTTTTTTTTTTTTTTTTTAAGGAAGGAGACAGTAGGAGAAGAGAGGAAGAGAACAGTTGGGGAAAAACAGAAGGAACGTTGGAGAGTAACAGTTGGTGGGCTGACCACCTAGCTTTTTTTTTTTTTTTTTTTTTTTTTTTTAGTGTCATTGTTTTGGTAGAAGTTTATCTAGGTAATGAGTTTTATTTGTTTTTTCTTCTTTTAAAATGATAGTGTTTGATAATGATACTGTTGGTATTTACAGGTTCGTTGGAATATTTGTGTTTTTTGTTCTTTAATTTTAATTCTTTATGTAGTCTCTCTGACTTTCGTTGGCATTGGTGTTATTTTATTTATTTATTTATTTTATTTATTTATTTATTTTATTTATTTATTTATTTTGTTTTATTTTATTTATTTATTTTGTTTTATATTTATTTATTTATTATTATTATTTTTTTCCGGGTTATTAACCCTATTACTGTCGGTCTGTGGGTATATGTGGTATTTTGTTATGTTGTAAGCTAGCTAGCTAAGTGTATAGTGGTTGTGGTTCCACGTTGATTAGGTTTAGACTGCTGGGAAAGTTTCTGTTTATATTTCTGGTGTTGTTAAGTTGTTGCTGTATTCTGTTAAAGGCCTCATTGTCCCGGTTCTCTATTTTTCGCCAAATTTTCTTTGCCTGTTTATGCAGTCGTATATTAACTGGGTCTATTTTTGTCATTGCGTGTAGCTCCTGGGTGTTGTGTGTGTAGGGGTATCTTGTGTTTGTTGCGAATCTTATTGCTTTGTTTTGTATTCTTTGTAACTGCAGCAGCTGTGTTTTACTGAGTGTGTGTGTAGGAATTGGTGGGTAATCTAGAACCGGGAGAACTAGGGCCTTTATTAGGTGTATTTTTAGTCTTATGGTTAATTCTTTAAATCTGAATAGTTTTGTTAGTGCATGGCTGGCTTTCCCTATTCTTTCTTTGATCTGTGCAGTGTATCCATTTTTTGTTATTTTGAGACCTAGTATTTTCCCAACATTACTGAATTCAGTTGGCTCATTGTTGATGACGAGTGGGGGGTTAAACCTTGAGCCCAGTGCAATGATGGTAAATTTGTTAGTGTTGGTTTTAATTTTCCATTTGCTTTCATAATCATTAATTATTTCAATTTCTCTTTTTGTTTATCTGTTTATCATATTTTTGGATTTTCCACTGTAGGGGATTATTTGCGTGATATCATCTGCGTAACTTATGTTTAGGCCTGGCAGCGGCTTTTTATGTGGCCTGCCTCCGGACTGGCGGCGTGTGAGTGGTCGGGGTGTGATGTACATGGCGGTGATTTACTGTTCATGCTTTTTCGATGCCATTCCTGGTTGGCTTGCAAAATTTGGCATGCCCTGTGGCGTGACCTGGCTACGACGCCTCTCTAGGATTGGCCTCCTGGGAGCTGGGGTTGGGCCTGGGCCTGAAATCGAGGTTAGATGGATAAGGTTCATACTTGCACGACCGACACTGCTTTATATAAGGGTGGTCGGCGAGCGGGGTCGAGGAAGACTGCCATCCCCACTCCACCCCGAAGCTCCCCGAGGAAAGACGCCAAGCAATGTGCAGCACTGCGGCCGTGATGGTAAGCAAATATCCTCGGGTGTAGTGGACCCAGACGCCATGTAAGTCTTGCCCTCACTACCCTCTCAGCTGTCTTTCCTATACAACTGAGCAGGGAGATGGGACGCATGGCGCCTGGGTCGTTTGGCTTCGGAATGGGGTGGATGACAGCAGTCTTCCACGACCTCGGTAATCGCCCCTCAGACCAGGAGAGATTTATCAGATCTAAGAGTCGCTTCTTTCCACAATCTCCAGCATGGGACAGTATCGAATAAGTAAGCCCGTCTAGCCCAGGAGCAGTGTCAGCCCTGCGCCGCAAAGCTACCTGGAGCTCATCATCCGTGATGGGGCAATCCGCCACATCAGGACAAGCACAAGCTTTTCGGATAACCGCAGCGCGAGAGTCCGACAGTTGCTCCTGTTGGGCTAGAACGGACCTCTGGAGATTGTGGGAGGCCGAGCGATCTGCAAAGTGTTTAGCCAGGCGGTCAGCCTCTGAGGCCGGGTCAGGGTGTGACGGCGGACGAGAGGGGCGGGGATCGGTGATGGACCACAACCTTCTCCACATCTGTCGGAGAGTGGAGTGAGGTCCTAAAGTCCGACACCACCGAACCAACGCCTCTTCCCGAAGGCGACGCTTCTCAATCAGGACGTGTCGGGACACAGCCTCCAAGCGTCTTCGAAGGGGTGAGTTTCGACGCCGCCGGTAATCTCGACGCGCCGCATTCAGCCGCCTATTCAGCTCCCTGACTCGGTCACAGTAGAACCAACCGTCCCGGTATGACCTCGAGAATCGCCGCCTCTGAGGGATTGCCTCTGTGGCAGCTTGCCTGAAGACACAGGCTACTTGATCCGCCAGTCTCTCCAAGTCTGTGGGGGGGGGGGATGAGGAAAAAGCGCCGGCTAGAGCTCGCTCGAAAGCCGCCCAGTCCGCTCTCTCCACATCCCACCGTGATGGCGGATCAGGAGGTGGGAGGGGAGTTAAACCTAGCTCAGCAACTATAGCAAAGTGGTCACTCATGAGGGTGGGGTGTATGGACCAACGTGCCAAATCCACTAAGGAATCTGACACGAAGGTTAAATCCAGACGCCCCCCCCTAACATGAGTGGGTCCTGTGACATCCGTCAACAGAGACACACCAGCCATTTCCTCTAATACTAGGGCTATGTGCCGTCCTGCCTCATTGGACCTTTGCATTGATTGCAAGAGGTCATGGTGCGCATTAAAGTCGCCTCCAAAGAGCACGGGCTCCCTAGTAGCTTGGGAGAACAAGTCCCCCAACTCCAGGGCAGCACCGGGTCTGCTGTAGACATTGTATACCGTGAGGGACGACTGAGCAAGTTGTAGTTGCACACCATGAACCTCTACATCAGTTCCACAGAATGGAGCGGGCTCACACACTGTGAAAGCGATGTGGTCCTGGACTAGAATGGCACATCCTCTAGTAATACCCCGGACATAAGGGAGGAGATGAGTGGTGTATCCCGGCAGACGAAACGGGGATCTCTCCCCCAGCAGAGTCTCTTGCAGAAGGAACACGTGAGGTTGGTCCCTCACTGCCACCTCCTGGAGTAGTGAGAGCTTCTTCAGTACTCCCGCACAGTTCCACTGCATGATCTAGAAAAAGCTCTTGAGCTGGCAAGCCCCCTGGTTATTCTTAGTGCCCTTGTGGCTCGAGGGGTGGGAGGCAAACTTCTACAATGGATTCAGGACTTCTTCCTTGAGAGAACTGCCAGCGTCCGCTTCCAAGGACGTGTCTCCCCGTCATATTCACACGAAAACGGCACGCCTCAGGGCAGTGTCCTAAGCCCCATCCTCTTCAACATCTTGATGGAGGGGCTTTTAGATGTGAATTACGGCCGGGGAGTCACGCTTCTTGCATATGCGGACGATCTGGTTCTAGTTTTCCCGAGAAGAGACTGCTACACACAAGCCAATGAAGCCCTCTCACGGCTATACAGGAAGTCGGCGGAACTGGGGCTAAAGGTCAATATGGCGAAGACTCGCTATATGCCCTTTGGTCTCCGCCCACTGGCTTTTCCGTTGTTGCTGGGAGGGCAACCATTGACGTGTGTGACTACACATAAGTATCTGGGAGTGTGGATGGACGCGGGGTTAAAGTTCACAAGTCATATCAGGTACCTGCGAGAGAAGGCTAAGACTCGGATGGCAGCACTTCGATTTCTTTCTAGAAAGGGACTGGGGGCCTCGTTTGGGGTCCTCCGCACCTTCTATGTGCACGCCATCCGGTCGATGGTCGACTACAGCGCTATCTGTCTGACAAGCTTGCCCCCGAAAGTGGCTGGATCGCTGGAGGTGATTCAGAATGAAGCACTATGCATCATGCTCCGCGCCCCCATGTGGACCAGAATAGTAAACCTCCGTCTGGAAGGCGGCCTTCCCTCTTTGAGAGGTAGGGTCGTACTCCGGGCTACAGCAGTTGTCCTCCAGCTTGTGCAGCGTAGACCCCAGCTTGCGGTCTCAGCTCTGCTGACACGGTTGCTTGCCCGACCTCCAGATAATACACCTGGTAGAGACTGGGTCCGTGGGCTGGTTGCTGCGATGCATGGGCTGGGAGTGGCTGCTGGTATCTGCGAGGAACCAGATGCACCCTGTGTGGGCTACACTGACCCACCACCCTGGTCACCACCTTCTTTTGAGTTTGTTTGTCCGGAGGGGGGCAGGGCACGGGATTCCGTCCCTGCTCTCCTTCGGCAACGGGCTCTTGAGCGGGTGGAAGGGCTGCGGCATGAAAGGACCGTAGACTTCTACACTGACGGCTCAGTTACTGCAGGCGGAGCTGCTGGGGCAGCCTTCGTCTGTAAGAATGTGGTGGCGTCGTGGCGCCTTACACAGGATGTATCTGTCTTCCAGACGGAGCTTACAGCTATTCTGCAGGCTTTACGGCATGCCTACAGACAGAAATATGACAGCGTGGTGATTCATTCTGACTCACTCTCAGCGATCCAGACCATCCGTTCACGCTCCTTGGAGGACAATCAGTTCTTGTTGTCCTCCATTCACAAATATGCAGCTCGCATAGCAAGCCGTGGAAATAAGGTAATCCTCCACTGGGTGCCAGGGCACGTTGGTCTGGCGGGTAATGAGCGTGCAGATCAGGCGGCGCATTCTGCGTGCTCCCTCCCAGAGATCACTTTTGTTCTTAGGGAGGGTCCACGCCGAACACTTAATACAGCTAAGGCAACAGTGTGGCAGTGGGCTCGAGATGACCATCGTCTCTGTGTCACGGAAGCCTCCCGATCGGCTACCTGGTACGCGGTAGCCACGAGATATGAGCCACTGCCATCTCTGTCTGCCGTCCCCAATAATGTTCTTGTGCATCTGCGCCGCCTCCGTTTAGGATACCTGTCCTACAATCAAATTGCTCATACCCGACCAGACCCATGTGAGCACTGTCACGAAGTGGAGGAAGAGCCACTCTTACATTATATCTTGAGATGCCCAGTCGCACATGCCTTCCGCTCGCGACTGGGTACCGACTTTATACGTACAGGGGTGGACATCACTGATGCCCCAGAGATTTTATCAACAGTGCCACTCTCCACGCTGCTCTGGGTGGTGTCTAACTACCCTCCTCCTCGCTAATTTTATGATGATGCAAGCAAGGCATCCCACTTAACGGGCTCATGTTTGCCCGTACCTCAGTGCGCTGAGGTTAATATTCCACCACCACCAGCGGGGTCGTCACTCTCAGCCGAGCTCTCGCCAAGGTAACATCTCTGCTTAGTGAAACGTGGGTTCCCAGCTCCATAGACTTTCTCAGCATTTCACCATCGCACCTCACAGAGCTTTCGAGTTTTTTCTGGCTCTCTCCTTTTCTCCAAGCTATTTCTTTTCGGTTTCTTTTCCTTTCTCTTCCTGTTCAGTTACTCTCCGGCTGCCACCTTAGAGTCCCTGCCGTAAGTACGACGCCGAACCCTGAAGGAATACCGTTAGGGTATCTCCATGAGGGGGGGCCTTAGAGGCCTGGTTATAGGAGGCGGCAAGGGTTGGCTCTGTTAGGGCTAGGTTAGGTAAGTCCTTCACGGGGCAGTGACGGGGTCTCCTGCGTCGCCCTTTAGAGGGCGGGGAGTTTAGGCCCCCGTTACTGTAGGGAACCGCCGGAGAGTCTTACCCTTCTCTCTCTCTCTCTCTTTTTTTTTTTTTTTTTTTTTTCCCCGCTCGTTTAATTTATTTATCTATTTTTTTTCTTTCTTTTCTTTTTCTTTTCTTTCTTCAGCAATATCCCTTTACCTATCCCCTTTAGCTTACCTCATTCTATTTTTATTTTTATTTTCACATCCTTTCACTTTATTCTATTTTTACTTTTATTTTTCAAGCTCTGTGTCTGCATGTCCGTGTGTCTGTAACATGGAGCCTCCACCCAAGCCTGCTCTGACGTCTTCCCCTAAGACATCCCTGGCTAAGAAACCTCGTCTCACTGGTCCAGAGTATGACCCAGAAGACTTTTTTGAATCTACCCCGGCTATGAATACCGACCTAGACTCTGACGAAGTGGATCGTGCCTCTGCCTCTGCCATGACCTCCAAACCTGCCAAAGACCCAAGCCACGCCCCCAGGGCCTCCGAGAGCTCCGCCTTAGATCCTGGTCAACCCACTGACGATGCTGATGGCTTCACCCTGGTTAAAAAAAAACGCCGATCTGCTGCCAAGACCACGCTCCCCCTTGAGCCCCCCACTACCTCATCCTCTGAACCCCACAAACGCACCTCACCACCTTCACACCCTCACCCCCGGTCCTCCACGCGCCTGCAGATGCCGCCACCTCCTGCCACTTCTCAGCTCCCTCATCAATACCCAGGCTTCATTATCACTCCCAATGAGAACTTTTCCTCTACTTACGACATCACTAACGCAATTGCAGCAGCACACCCCTCCTTAAAATTCAAAATGGTCCAGCTCAAAAACCAGGACACTGCTATCGTTCCCCTCGATGATGCTTCTCACGACATCCTCCACACCTTGAACACTGTTGCCGGAAAACCCATCAGCATCCAAAGACGCGACCCTAACCTCACCCCACATAAATTTGTCCTCACAAAATACCCGACAAATTTTCCCATGGCGGCAGTCCTAGACCACGACTCAGTCGAAACTGCCCAGAGATGCAATGTACAGGGACAAAATACCAGGCAAGTTATTGTCACTATCAGGGGAACTGTCCCTCCACTCCTCGACCTAGGACAATGGGGCTCATACCACCTACGCCCCTTCATCCCAGAACCCCTCCGCTGCTTCAATTGCCAGCAATACGGACACCACCAATCACGGTGCTCCCGCCGCCCAGTTTCCGCCATGTGCAGCGGCCGCCATGCCACCCAGGAGTGCCTAGACAAGTTCAAGGCCAAGCAGCCGGTCGCTGCACGTTGCCCGAACTGCGGCGGGAAGCACCATGCTTGGAACAAGGTTTGCCCTGCCAGGAAGGAACGTGTGCAGTGGGGGATAGAGAGGGAGACACGTTGGGTCCAAGACCATCTCCCTGTACCCCTAGCCTCTCCAACCACCAACGCCTGGGGCGTGCCCCCCATCATCCCCCGAACCTCGTCTCTCCCTCTCCCTCCTCCTCAGCCCACCGAGTTTCCCCCACTACCCAACCCCACCCCATCCCCGTCGGCTTTCCACCCACAGAGAAACCCAGCTCGCCAACCACGTACCTTAACCCCGCAGCCACCTCGCCACCCCCCCTCCACCCCACAAGACACCGACGCCAGCACACAGACCAACATAGACTCCTCCACCCAAACCTCACCAGACACCACTTATCTCCCAGGCCTTGCCACCACCAGCATAGAGGACTTCAGATCCCTAAGCCGCCACCTATGCACCACAATAGCAGAGGAACTCGGAAAGATCCTGGGACAACGATTCGACCCCAAACCCCTCCTCCAGGTAACCCACCAAGCCATACAACAGTGGATCGAGCATCCAGATCGGACCAACGCCACCCCCGACAAACTCCCCCCAGCCACCCCCACACTACAGGTGCCACTCCAACCCCCACCAACCCCATCCAACCCAGCCACTGCCCACCAACCACGCCACCGACACCGCCAAAACTCACGATCCCGTGCAACACCAGCTTCACGGGATCCAAGAAACAGAAGCCGCTCCATCTCCATCGACAGGCCTCAAGAACATCTGGACAAGCATGCAGGAGCCCCCAGCCACCGACATCACACCCCCTCCGGGGAGAAAGGGAGACCTCGATCCAGATCACCACTTCCCACATCCACTCCATCAACCGGAATGACCTAAACACTGCAAGCCACCCCCATACCTCACAACAAATCACCTCCCCTTCCACATCTCTTCGCATACTGCAGTGGAATATCAACGGTGCCTCTGCAAAACGTTCTCTGCTCGAGGAGGCTGCCCATAAAGACAACATCGATGTCTTCCTCCTGCAGGAAACTCTTCTTAACAAGCGCCAGCCACTGCGGTTGCGGGGTTTTATCCCCTTCCTTCTTCCCTGTGCTCGTGGCGGTCCCCGAGGCTGTGCCATCCTCGTCAGAAACCACATCCCTGCAATAGCCATCGACCCCCTCCCAGACTGTGGACCCAGAGCTGAAATTCAGGGAGTAGAACTTACCCTGACAAACGGAAATCTAAAAATCTTCAACGTCTATCGTCCGCCTGCAGCCGATCTACACCTGGGAGAGCTTTTCTCCCTTTCACAATTGGAGGAAATATTCATAGGGGGGGACATGAATGCCCACCACATGAGCCTCGGATCCCGAAGCCCAGCTAACCCAACAGGACGCCACATAGCTCTAATACTTGAAGAAACCCCAACCATATCCCTCCTCAACAACACCAACACCCCTACGCACCTACAGGGAGGTAGGCTGGATCTCTCCCTTGTTTCCTCCACTCTCGTTCCTCGATCCACTTGGGAGATCCACCCCACCTTAACATCAGATCACCACGCCATCCTCTGCTCCCTAGGAATCACTCCTCTACCAAAGCCTCCTGGGCCCCCCCCACGATGGAGCACGAAACAAGCAAACTGGGGCTTATTTACAAACACCCTAGACCACCACCTCCTTACCCTAGACCCCTCACCTAACCTTGACAGCCATGCCAACCAAATCACGGAGGCCTTCCAGGCGGCGGCAGACACAGCAATCCCCATCACCGGTCCTCCGAAACACTTCCACAAAGACCATTGGTATTATAACCCTAGGGTCAAAGAGCTCAACCACCATCTAAAGAGAGCTAAAAAGATCTACCGCTCCAACCCCACCCCCGATGCACTAAGATATCTCCAAAGTGTTATCAGGCACTCTATAGCGGAGAAGAACAGCATAAAAGAGCAGAAATGGCTGGAGTGGTGCCAATCTCTGGGAGCTCACACCAATCTTTGATCTATTTGGAGGAAACTAAAAGCAGTCTCTAGCCCTCCCACTGCCCGCCCCCCAACCCACCCCAACCCCCGTGGAAAAGCTGAGGACATGGCTGAGGCCTTTGCCCTTAGAACCTCCCCCCAACAACTCCCGCTTTCCACCAGACGCAAACAAGATGACCTACACCAACACAGAGCACATCTGATCCACATTAATAAAAACACCCCAGCCGAGACAGACTGCCCTTTCACCATACACGAACTAACACACACCTACAAAACTAGCACCGACACCGCTCCAGGTTCAGATGGGATTACTTACAGCATGCTTTCACATGCGGGTCCAGTGACTAGGAAGGCCTTCCTTGACCTCCTCAACCACTCCTGGACCCTCGGACGTATATCCTCGCAGTGGAAGCGTGCTGTAATCCACCCCATCTCTAAACAAAACGATCCCAACAACCCCCGTCCTATCTCCGTTCTCAGTTGCCTTGGCAAAACTGCGGAGCGAATGGTTCTCCACCGTCTGACTTGGTCACTGCCTCCCCCACACAGCCACATCTTCGCCTACATCAAGGGCAAAGGTGCCTCAGAATGCCTCAGCTCCTTCCTGTCTGAATTCCGAGGAGGCAGAGGTCTAGCTGTCTTCATAGATCTCGAGAAGGCCTTCGAGCTAGCATGCCCAGAGGCTATCCTCGCAACCCTGGCACGCAGGGGAGTGAGGGGTCGCCTCCTTTGCTGGCTCGAGGACTTCTTCCGAGATCGTGAAGCTGCTGTCCGCTTCCAAGGATTCACCTCTTCCCCCCACAAACACCAAAATGGCACTCCACAAGGCAGCATTCTCAGTCCAACCCTATTCAATGCCCTTGTGGAGTGCCTCCTACACATCGACTTTGGACCTGGGATCAGACTGCTGTGTTATGCAGATGATCTAGCCCTCGCCATCCACAGAGGTCCTTACCATGCTCAAGGCCAGAAAGCCCTCTCTAAAATACACTCAGCGTGCCAAGAACTCGGCCTCAAAATTAATGCCTCCAAAACAAAGGCCCTCCCTATCAACATCAGACCTCCCATCAACCAACTGAGCCTCGGGCAAACGCCCATTGCATACGTTACCACACACAAATACTTGGGCATGACCATCGATTCCCACTTCTCTTTCAGACCCGAAGTTGCACGCCTGAGAGATATAACCAAAACCAGGATCTCGGCACTGAGAGCTCTAGCAGGTAAAGGGGGCGGAGCCACCTTTAAGGTCCTCCGCCTCTTTTACATGCAGACCATCAGATCAGTCATAGACTATTCCGCACCTGTTCTCCCAGCAATCGATGCAGGACACCCCCAAAAACTAGAAGTCATACAAAATGAAGCCATGAGGATCATGTCCGGCTCTCCGAGGTGGACAAAGCTTGTCAACCTCCGCCTCGAGTGTGACCTCATTAGCCTTAACCTCCGCATCCAAACTCGTGTTGCTACCCTTGCCACCAAACTAGCCCGCAGTGCATCTCCACTCCCCCTTTTATCACGAATCAAAACATCAGTAGGCCTCCACCCTGAGATACTCACGGGTAGCTGGCTCCACAGCACAGCCAGAGCCATCCACGCCCTCGAGACATCCTCATTCATAAATCAAGCCCCTGACTCTCTTGCCCCCCACTATCGCTCCCAAGCCCCATGGGACCCCCCTTTGTGCAAAACAGTCATCACCAATACACCTCCCAAATCACACACCCCCACCCAGCAACTCCGCCAAGAAGGCCTACAGCGCATCCACACCATCACCCCAAAGGATGCTGTCACCTACTATACTGATGGCTCTGTCTCTGATGGTCGAGCAGCTGCAGCCTTTGTCTGTGAACAAAGAGCACAGGGTTTCCGCCTAACCAACGGAGCTTCCACGCTACAAGCGGAACTGGTGGCAATAGCAGCTGCACTAAAGGATGCCCTGCTCCATAACCCTTCATCCGCTATCATCATTCAATCCGACTCTATGGCAGCCGTCCACTCCCTTAGACAGCCTCTTCCCACCGACAACATCTTCATCGTCACAGACCTACCTGCTAAAACCCAGCATATACAGGATGCAGGGGGATCAGTCATTATACGTTGGATCCCCAGTCACGTAGGCATCAGGGGCAATGAAAAGGCAGATGACACTGCGAGACAAGCAACATTACGCCCCACCATTGACATAGAGACAGCACAGAGCTTCTCAAACATCAAGAGGCAAATTCAACACCGCGCAAAAGCCCTCAGCCGAGAAGACCACAATCAGGAAGTACAGCTCGGCTCTCCTTCTGCAATGTGGTTTGCCCAGGCCACTCAATACGCGCCACTCAAACCATCTCTGCCAAAAGACAATCGCTTGCTCAACCAACTCCGCCGCCTCAGATTGGGATACCCCAGCCTCCCTGAACTAGAAACAGCAAACGACCCCCCTCCCACAGAATGCGAGCACTGCCAAGCCGACACCCCTTACCCACTGCTCCATTACCTTCTTCGCTGCCCAGTCACCTCCCGCCTCAGGGCAAAATCCACCTACCCTAATCCTGACATTCCTAGAGCCCACACTGCAGCAATCCCACTCAGCACCCTCCGAAAGACCGCAGCCAGCATCGTTGCCACCGCCCCATTCAGTGCCCTCCTTCAAGTGGTGCAAAGCACGCACCCTGCACCCTAATTTTAATTATTTACTTATTATTATTATTATTATTTTTTTTTTATTGTTTTTTTTTTTTAATATATACATATAAAGCCTAAGAAACAGAGTGTGCACAGGGCGGCACGTCCGCCCTGTTCACACGGCCTGTCTTCCCCATTCACACCAAAGCCTAACCCCACCGACCGGGCTAATGTATGGCCCGGCCTCCACTATAGGTGGAGGAAATCTTAAAACGAACGAACGGAGACGGGGTCGTCGCAGTCCACCTCTCGCCGAGGCAACACCTCCACCGCTGTTCCCGGCGGGACCAGCTCTCCACAGCAGCCGCACCAGCCAAGGGGCGGGCCTGTCCTCTCCACCATCGGGTTGTTCCATCACCGCCTCGTTCCCTTCCTCTGCCGCCCTTGCCCTGTCTGCACGTCTTCGTCCCTGCTTTGCTCCATTTTTTTAGCTTTTTTCGCCTCGTTCTGTGACGGGCTCTTTTGTTTGCCCGTTCCCCACCTCGTTGTGGGGAGAATATCAACAACAACAACAAGCGGGGTCGTCATCATTGTTGGTGCTGGGAGCGGAGTGGACACTCACTACTACTGGGTCTGAGGAGCAGTAGCAGCAGCTGTAGACACTATGACTGGTCGAGGCAAAGGCGGCAAGGGTCTGGGCAAGGGAGGCGCCAAGCGACACCGCAAGGTGCTTCGTGACAACATCCAGGGCATCACCAAGCCTGCCATCCATCGTCTGGCTCGTCGTGGCGGCGTGAAGCGTATCTCGGGCCTGATCTACGAGGAGACCCGCGGTGTTCTCAAGGTGTTCCTCGAGAACGTGATTCGCGATGCTGTCACCTACACTGAGCATGCCAAGCGTAAGACCGTGACCGCGATGGACGTGGTGTACGCCCTGAAGAGGGAAGGGCGCACCCTTTACGGCTTCGGCGGTTAAGAGGCTGCGTGCATAACTCCATGGCACTATTCCACCTGGCCACGGCAAAGCACACAATAAACACCAACCCCTGGACCTCTTTTAGAGGTCCACACCTAATTTCTGTGAAAGAGAATGAATGAAGGCATAGTAGTATAAGTAAATGCAGACGTTGAGCAGGTTAGGTAGCACCATTTTTTTTTTTTTCACCCTCTCTCTTTTAATGTAACAGATATGAAGACATGTAATACAACCCAACCAACTCTTACCACACCTAACATAACCAAACCAAACCAACCATAACCTAACTGAACCATACCAAACCTCTCTCTCTCTCTCTCTCTCTCTCTGGCAGTTGTAAAAAAAAAAAAAAAAAAAAAAAAGAGGGGTGGTGGATTAGGCAACTGTCAATTTGCCTACTACATCTTCTAATTTAAATGGACGTCTGCATACATATACATTATCACTTATTTTGCTGGGCCATTGTTTTCTCTGTCCCTCTGATCTCCCCCCCCCCTCATTTCAGGAAAGCTGTCTCCATACCTATCAGGGCAATTTCCATCCTGTTGCTAGAGCATCTCCTCTGCTGTGCTCCGGGAGTCGCCTCCATAAATCGTGAAGGCAAATCCCACTAATCCAAGGTATTTCTGCCTTCATATGCACGAGCAGGAGCACACTTGAAGGATGCACCTAGAGTAAAGAAGACAGTCAGTCACGTCGGTGAGGCACCACAAACGGTGCATGATATGAATGCCTAAGTGTTAGACAGACAGAATGTCTGCATATGAACAAGTTATCCCTTGAATTTGTCGCTGTCACGGCCGTTTTCTCTAAGTGCCAAAACCCACCAATCACCCATCGTACAAGCATTGCATCAACCGCCATACAACCGCTGAGGCCTGAAATCAAATTTAAATGGATCCGATTGGTACTTGCACGACCGCTAGTGCATTATATAGAAGAGGTGGCTGACAAGGTGGCTGACACTCGCCTCCCAACAGTTTCACTAAGCAGGCGTTCACCGGAGCTCGCAGTTCGATGGGTGGTGGTGGTGGTGGTGGTGGTGCTGCTGATGATGATGATTTTTATTATTATTATTATTATTATTATTAATCTTGATGATGATGATGATGATGATGATTGATGATGATGATGATGAATGAATGGATGGATGGATGAATAGATGGTGGTGGTGGTGGTTTTTGATTGTGTAGTAACTAGTTGTTGCAATACTACTCATAATGAGTATTTTCTTCATTATTGCTCTTATTTGGGGGTGTTAAATCAACCATGGTCGTCACCACACGGCTAATATATATATATATATATATATATATATATATATATATATATATATATATATATATATATATATATACTGTTGTTGTATAGCCATCATCATCATCATCATCATCACCTATGTTTTCATTCATCCACCCGGCCAGGCAGTTACGAGGCATAATTTTACAGGACAGTATTATGCAGGTGCAGTTGGGAACGGGACAAGACTCTATTATTAATCCACCTTCATTGATGTCAGTAGCTTCTTACATGCAACCGAACGTAAATATAGCCACAGACACATGCCAGCATTCAACACATACCACGTTATAGGCACATACACACAGACACAAACATACAGTATACCAACACATTCATCCATACCCAAAGATGATGATGATGATGATGCTGTTGGGCAATGCCAAAGTCTATTCTCTCTCAAGAAACGAATGTGGCTCCTAAAGGAGCCGGTGGAGGTGAAGAAGAATTTCTTGGAAGCGTTTACTTCTTCTCCGTCTTCTTGGGGAGCAGCACAGCCTGGATGTTAGGCAGGACACCTCCCTGGGCAATGGTGACGCCAGACAGGAGCTTGTTGAGCTCCTCATCATTACGGATAGCCAACTGCAGGTGACGGGGAATGATACGAGTCTTCTTGTTGTCACGGGCTGCGTTGCCAGCCAGCTCAAGCACTTCAGCTGCTAAGTACTCCATGACTGCAGCCAAGTAGACGGGAGCACCAGCCCCACACGCTCGGCGTAATTGCCTTTACGAAGGAGACGGTGGATCCTGCCGACGGGGAACTGGAGCCCAGCCCTGCTAGATCGGGACTTGGACTTTCCCTTCACCTTGCCTCCCTTGCCACGTCCGGACATGCTGCTGATGCTGCTGGAGTAGTAGGACCTTCAGGAGAAGACTAATGCGTCACCGGCCCGTTGTTGTTGTTGTTTAAGATTTCCCCTTCATTTAAGTGGAAGGGGCCGGGCCATATGTTAGCCCAGTCAGTGGTATAAGCGTAGACAAGGAAGTGATGAAGACTGCAGTAGCAGTCTCTTGACTATAAAAAACTATATATGCACATATATACACACGTGTATATATATATATATGCATATGCACACGCACTCACACACACACTCGTACAGAGACACACACACACACACACACACACTCTTGCATATCAGTGGATATGCACATTAGGTGGGAGGAGGTGCAGAGCGCACCACCTCAGTCAGAGCTGAGAGTGGGGCCGTGGCTACAACGTATGCTGCAGCATTACGTAAGGAGTTTATGGGTCTGGCTGCTTCGTGATTTCTGGAAGTGTCTGGATTAGGAAGAGGTCGTTTCCTGATGAGGGATGTGGCTGGGCATCTAAGAAGATAGTGCAGGAGGGGGTAGAGTGGAGCTTCTTGGCAGTGTTCACATTCAGATTCGGGGGTGTTGACTTTTTGAACCATTTCACTGTAGCATTTATAGCCCAGGCGAAGGCGGCGCAAACGATTGAGCATCGTAAGGTTGGATCTAGCGGTGATGGGTAGTGATTTATAGTGAGTGGCAATTGCGTACCATCTAGCCGAGGGGGAACCCAGTTCAACATATAGGCGGTGGTCTGCTTTATTTAATCTGGCTGCCCTGGTCTTAATGGCATGTTTGACTTGGCGTCGGCTCGTTGGGATTGTAAAGTCGATGTTGGGTTTTTTTAGGGCTTGATTTCCTATGCGGTCCGCCTTTTCGTTGCCTGCAATGCCTACATGGCTAGGGATCTAATGGATGGTAACCGATCCCCCAGCATTGCGGATAGCTTGGGTGGTGGAAAGAATGGTGTATATTAGGTGAATGTTGTCTTTATGATCGTTTTGGCGAAGGGTGTGAATGGCCGAAGCCGAGTCTGTATGGATGATAGTGGGAGTTGTTGGACTGTGTTCCAGTGCATCAGAGAGGGCAGCTGAGATAGCTGCCAGTTCAGCCTGAAGGGTGGAGGCACCATCTGTGACTCGGAAGCCGAATGATCGGCTCCCGCACACAAAGGCTGCTCCGGCTTTGAAGGATGCTACCGAACCGTCAGTGTAGTAGGTGATGGACTCTGGGGCTGTGAGGGCAGCAATTTGTCGGAGGCCCTCTTGGCGCAACAATGAGGTTGGTGTTTGAGTTTTGGGTAGTGTGTGTGTGAGAATGAGCTTGATTAGAGGCAGACTCCATGGAGGCTGCGGGCTGTAATTGATGCCAGTCGTGTCGTGGGCCTGTGACATGAAGTCATCTAGCTCATAGGTGTGGATTGCTTGAGCTATTTTATGAACCCAGCTGTCTGTTAGGAGGTCTGGATGAAGGCTGGCTGCCGCTGTAAGCCGTGGCAGGAGGGGGAGGGGGGAAGCATTGTGAACTAGTTTGGCTGCCAGGCCCGCCACCCTTGCTTGTATGCGAAGGTGTAGGGATTCAAGGTCACATTCCATGCGGAGATTGCACAGTCTAGTCCACATGGGTGAACCAGTCATGATACGCATGGCATTGTTCTGGATGACTTCCAGTTTGGCTAATGTGGTTCATTGAGGGATGGAAGTACTGGCGCCGCATAGTCCACTATTGCTCGTATGGCTTGGATGTAAAATAACCGGAGGACTCTGTACGAGGCACCCTTTCCCTTTCCTGCCAAGGATCGCAGGGCATTAAGGCGGAGTTTAGTTCGTTCTCGGAGGTGGTTAACCTCCGACCGGAATGAAAGTTTGGAGTCAAAGATGACTCCCAAGTACTTGTGGGTGGTAACATAGTCAATGGCTGTGTGGCCGAGGTGAAGAGTATCTTTAGGGGGGTTTATGAGGAAGGGAAGAGCCTTGGTCTTAGTCGGGTTGATTTTGAGTCCCAGCTCTGTACACTTGAGGTGGAGTTTTGTTAGAGCCCTCTGGGCTTTTGCATGGTATGGGCCTCCATGGACAACCAGAGTTATGTCATCAGCATAACAGGAGGCGGGCTCCAGGGCCTAGGTCCACCTGTAGGAGGCAGTTGATGAGGGCGTTGAAAAGCGTGGGGCTGAGAATGCTGCCCTGCGGGGTTCCGTTCATGTGACAGTGCTCTGATGAGGTGTGCCCCTGAAATTGTACCGCTGCCCATCGGCCCTGAAAGAAATTCTCGAGTCAGCACAGGAGGCGTCCCTTGACTCCCCTGCTTGCCAGGGTTGCCAGGATGGCCTCCGGGCATGCCAGCTCGAAGGCCTTTTCTAGGTCAATGAAAATGGCCAGGCCTTTTCCTCCACGTAACTCCGAGAGGAACTCAGGCACTCAGCCGTCCCCCTCCCTCTGGTGTAAGCAAAGATGTGGCTGTGGGGTGAGGGCAGAATCCAGCCGAGGCGCCTGAGCACCATCCTCTCGGCAGTTTTACTCAAGCAACTGAGAAGGGAGATAGGTCTAAAGGATCTGGGATCAGGCGGTTTGGGGATGGGGTGAATGGTGGCAGTCTTCCATTGCTCAGGGAGTTTCCCCATGGACCAGGAGTGGTTTAGTAGATCAAGAAAGGCGGATCTTGCTGTGGGCCCAGCGTGGTTGAGCATGGAATAGGTGATACCATCTGGGCCCGGGGCAGTGTCGGTGCTTGTTTTCAAGGCTTGATCAAGCTCGTGTGTGGTGAATATATGATCAGAGTCAGATGGGGTGGCCTTGCAGATGTTGATCAGATCCGTCCTGGTTTGGTGTAGGGCTTCTTGTTTGCTTCTGGTGTCTTCGGGAAGCTGTGTGGGTGAGGTCCTCTGGGCGAATGTTGCTGCCAGCCTTTCAGCCTCTCCCTGTGGGTCGGGGTGAGACGGGGGACGAGGTGGCTGAGGATTGGAAATGGCTCTCAATTTTTCCCAAATACTCCCCAGTCTTGATTGAGCCCCAAGGGACTGACACCACTCCAGCCACTTTCGCTCCTTAATGTCGGATTTTTCCCCTGTAGAATGCCTGATGACAGCCTGGAGGTAGGCGAGGCTGTTAGCTGTGGGGTTGGCTCGATGGATCTTTTTAGCTCTATTAAGGCGTCTGTTTAGTTCCTTTACCCTATCACAGTAAAACCAATGGTCGGTATGGTAAGCCTTTGGGGGAGCAGTTTTTGGGATAGTGGAGCCTGCTGCTCCACTGAAGGCATCTGTGAGGAGGGTGGCATGTTCCTCCAGATTTACTGGAGCGTTAAATGCTGCTGTCTCTTCCAGTGTGGTAGTGAATTTAGGCCAGTCTGCCCTCTTAGTATTCCATCGTGGTGGCGGCCCAGTAGGCGTGGGGAGTGGGGCAACCTTGATGGTGGTTAGTATAGCATGGTGGTCTGATGTAAGGGTGGGATGGAGCCTCCAGGTAGTGAGGGGGGCTAGGCCGGAAGACACAAAAGAGAGGTCTAGCCTGCCTCCACGGACGTGTGTTGGGGTGGCTGGGTCATTAAGGAGTATGAGCTCTGGCACCTCCTCCAGTAGTGCAGAGACATGGCATCCAGCTGCATTCGTGGGGGATCTAGAGCCTAAGCTGGGATGATGGGCATTAAGATCGCCACCAATGAAGAGCTGGGTAGTGGTGGAGAGAGTGGCACCCTCCCCAAGGTTAATGTCAGCTGTAGGGTGACGGTAAATATTGTATAGTTGTAGGTGACCATCTGCCAGGGTTATGTCAACTCCTTGTACCTCAACACCTTCGCCACAGTCTGGTGGCGGATCAATAGCTGTGGCAGGAATATGGCTCCGAACGAGTATGGCACAGCCTCTGGGGCCGCCTGGAGTGCTGGGGAGGAGGAAGGTGGTGAAGCCTCACAATCGGAGCTGCCTGTTTGGTTTTAGGAGTGTTTCTTGGAGGAGGAGGATGTCTAAATGGTCTCTATGGGCTGCCTCTTCTAGTAGGAGGCGTTTGGGAGTAATCCCATAGACGTTCCACTGTAAAATGCGGAGTGCTTGTGTGTGTGTGGGTTGTCTGTGATGAGATGGGTGTTAGTCGTCCATGTATGTGTGCGTTGGGATGGGGGATCGCGATCTCCTCCTGTGTGTGTTGGTGTCCGTGTGTGGTGGTGCTGGGGACAGCTGGTGTACTTTGTCTGGCTGTTTGTCTGTGGTGTCGGCATGGCTGCGTGACTGTTGGTGAGGTGTTCGTAGGCAGTCTTGAGACTGTTTGCGTGAACGTGAGCGGCTCTGACGTTCCTCTTTTCCCCTCTGGTTGTTGTGTTGTGTGTGAATAGGAGCAGTGGTAGGGGTTGTGGGTGGCGGTGGCATCGCTGTTTGTGTCGGCTGTGGGTAGTGTGCAAACTGGTCGAGTGATTTGCAGACGAGCGTGTGGATTCCCTCTGGGCTTGGGATAGGCATGCCTAGCTCCTTCCCCATCCATGTGGTGATGTGGTCGGCAATTTGCTGAGCAAAGCAGGCCAGTTGGTCCCTGTTCAGGATAACATATCCTGGAGGTAGTGTGGGAGGTGGTGGGGGAGTTTGTGTGGCGGCATCTGGCACTGTTTGAGTCGAGATGGTGTGGACTATTGGACGTGTGGGTGGAGGCGGTTGTGCTGTGGTGTGTGATGTGGCAGTAGGAGTGGGTCTGGAGGGAGGTGGAGGAACTGCTTGGGGTGTGTGTTTGCTCGGAGGTAGAGGGGGGAACTCTTCTGGGGCCGGTGGTTGCCGCATTGTGGGCTGTGGTGTGCGTTGTTGTCCCCATGTGAAGGTCCCTGGTGGTGCTGGTGTCACTGTAGTCCTTGCCTGGAGCCAACGTTGCTCTCTTACTATGCCCTTCTGCACGAGGTCTTTGCGTGCCGGGCATAGTTTGTTCCAGGCATGGTGAGGGAGCTGGCAGTTGGGGCATTTCGGCTGAACCGGCTGCTTGGCCTTTAACTTGGTGATGCACTCCTCTGTGGCATGTCGACCGCTGCACGCGCGCATGTTGGGGGGCGAGTGCATCTTGACTGGTGGTGCCCGTAGCGCTGACAATTGAAGCACCTGAGAGGTTCCGGGGTGTATGGGCGGATGGTGTAGGTTCCCCATGACTGTAGGTCGAGTGCTGTTGGGATGGGGCCTCTGAGGGTGACTAGCACCTGCCTGGTGGGGGCTCCCCCTACCTCGCATCTCGTGGCTTCCTCCACTTGGACGTTGTTTTTTATGGCTTGCAGGGGAAAATTTGTCGGGTAATTTTGGAGGATAACTTTTCTGGTGGACAGGTTGGGGTCAAGTTTTTTCAGGCTGATAGATTTGCCTGCCACAGAGGTGAGAGAGTCTAAGGTGTTAAAGGTGTCCTTATCGAGGGGAACCAGGATCGTGTTTTGGTTCCGTGTTGCCTCCAATTTAAACTTGAGATGAGGCATCTCTGTCTCCAAGGCGATCACAGTGTCATAAGGGGTGGGGAAGGCATCATTGTTGGTGATTAGGAACGCAGGAGGCTTGGAGGGGGGAAGAGGGAGTGTACTGGTAGTGTTAGGTGGCTGAGGAAGGTGCTGGGAAGATGAACGTGTGTTTGTGGGTGTGGAGTGGCGGTCTGTATTGCTGGAGGATGTGGCTGGCTGATCAGCAAGGTTGGTAATTCTTTTACTATTTTTCTTTCTCTGTACCACTGTGAAGCCGTCATCATCAGTCATCGTGTCTGTGGTCGTGGTGGCAGGGGCCTGGGTAGCAGCTGTCTTGGAAGTCAAGGGGTCAGGAGGAGTTAACTTGGCGTCCTTGCTGGAGAGGTCTGAGTCAGTGGGAGAGTCATCTTCGGTATCCATGTTCAGGAAGAGATCATCAGCACCATATTCTGGCCCTGTTAGTCGTGGCCTTTTGCAGTGGGACTTAGGCTTGGTGCCTGTAGGTGCTGGAGGTGAACACGAGTCACCACTCGGGTCAGGATCAAGTGCAGGATCCGGCGCACTCGTGGTAAAAAAAATAAAATAAATAAAAAAAAATTAAGAAAGGCTCTCTCTATATATATGTATCTGTAAGATATATATATATATATATATATATATATATATATATATATATATATATATATATATATATATATATATATATGTACTGGAGTATTTATTTATTTAAATGTTATTCCATCCCTCTTTCTAGCAAACACACATGTACATACTCATACACACATGTATACTTAAAATATACACGAATATATGAGCATGAACCACTGTATATACCTTAAAAGAGCAACGAAAGAAACAAGAAAATAAATAAATTATCAGCTGCTAATCCGGCGGTTCCCTACAGTGCCGGGGGCCTAAACTCCCCGCCCTCTAAAGGGCGCCGTGAGAGTACCCCAACACTGCCCCGTGAGGGACTTACCTAACCCTAGCCCTAACAGAAAGCCTACCCTTGCCGCCTCCTATAACCAGGCCTCTAAGGCCCCCCTTCATGGAAATACCCTACGGTATCCCTTCAGGGTTCGGCGTCGTACTACGGCAGGGACTCTAAGTGGCAGCCGGAAAAACAGCTGATAACACAAAAAAAAAAACAAGAGCACACAAGACTTTGGTGAAAAGCACCGGATCTCGTAAACTTGAGAGAAAAACAGACTGTGAAAGTCTAGGGAGAGTTCTAGCCACCGTTCAGAATCTGGGGAAGAGATGTGCTCACTACGAGAGCTGGGCCAGAACTGAAGAGCAGGATGTCACCGGCCCTTTTTTTTTTTTTTTTTGAAAGATTCCCTGCACATATAGTGCAGGCCGGGCCATACATTAGCCCGGTCAGTGTTGTATGGGCTGATTAATAAAGAGTAAGTGGGGAGAACAGGACCTGGGGAATGCCCAGCACACACGTCCTGTCTCCTGGCTTTGTGGTGTGTGTGTCACCGGCCCTTTCCTTTCCTTTCCCTAGATTTCCTGCACCCGTAGTGCAGGCCGGGCCATATATTAGCCCAGTCGGTGATAAAATCGTTAGCGGTGGTCCAGGGGAAACTGCTTGGTAAGGTTGTCAAACAACACCATGTTCCGGCTAAGCCGGATGTGCTGTAGGGCATTGGAGACCAAGGTGTCGGCGTTGTTGGAGATGTAGGTGCCGATCTCGTCAATGTCGCAGGTCTTGGGAGCAACGTCGATGTTAGGGTCACCTGTCTGTGGCGACGATCCTGAAGTGGCTGCCTGGGAGGTGTCTGCTTCAGAAGCCTTACGCATTCTCTGTGATCTCCTGGGTGTCAGTGGAGAAGCACAGGGCTGCGTGGTGGTAGTTTGGTGGTGTGGCTGGTCGGCTGCGCGCTGGGGCGGGGGTGTAGAAGGCTCCCCATGGTTGTCAGCATTGCCAGAGGTGTCCATAGGCTGAGCAGGGTTGGTGGTGATAGAGGCAGTCTTGTTGTTCAAGGGAGCATCGAGCTGCAGCCTCTTCCACGGTGTTGGGCGGGGTAGGGAGGGCTGCAGCTTGGGGGCACGATGCTCCTGACGAGGGGCTGGCCGTGCACCACGGGCGAAGCTCTGGGGGATGACAAGGCGCGGAAGGCCATTCTCCTCAAAGATCTGGGGGAGGAGAATAAGCAACGCAGCCTTGTCACTGCCACAGAAAGCACTCGCCATCGCGATGCACATGCTGACAATGGTGTCAATCTCCCCAGTACATCGACGATCCTTGGGCCGGCCCCCCCGGGCCGTGGGGCACCGCCGTGCATGGGCAGAGCCCTGCACGGCTGCACCTCCCGGCCCGGTGACGTCCTTGGCCTCAGGACCCTTCGGTGTCTGGTGGAGAGTGAACACCACCGTCTCGCCCTCGCCTAACGAGCGCTGAAGACGTGGTGAAGCAGGTGCAACGATCCCCAGGCGGTGCACGAATACATCGGCGCTGGTGTCTTGGCGCCAGATGAATCCGTACCCCGCCTTCACATTGTACCACTTCACAGTCCCCGTGATAGTAACGGCTCGTAGTGACTGCTCCATGCCTGTGGTGGCCCCCCTCAACGGGTCGAAGGCCGAGGCGGGTGTAGAAGGTGTGGAGAGAACAGGTGTTGCTGCCATCGCTGCTCTGGAGGAAGTCGTCACCGGCCCTTTTTTTTTTTTTTTTTGAAAGATTCCCTGCACATACAGTGCAGGCCGGGCCATACATTAGCCCGGTCAGTGGTGTATGGGCTGATTAAAAAAGAGTAAGTGGGGAGAACAGGATCTGGGGAATGCCCAGCACACACGTCCTGTCTCCTGGCTTTGTGGTGTGTGTGTCACCGGCCCTTTTTTTTTTTTTTTTGAAAGATTCCCTGCACATATAGTGCAGGCCGGGCCATACATTAGCCCGGTCAATGGTGTATGGGCTGATTAAAAAAGAGTAAGTGGGGAGCAACAGGACCTGGGGAATGCCCAGCACACACGTCCTGTCTCCTGGCTTTGTGGTGTGTGTGGTCACCGGTCCGTTTGTTTGTTTGTTTGTGAGATATTCGTCCCAGTTTCCTGGGACACGGGCAAACAGAGAGCCCGTCAGAGGTGCGCACTACTTGCGCGAACTGGCTTTATCGAGGTGGAGGGTAATTCCTTACCGTAGTAAGTAATATATTTAACGGAGCATGGGCAACAATACCAGCAGCGTCCCTAAAGACATCACCAGTACGGGCTGGGGCCGAGTCGAGCTCAGACCTGAGCCTGGTGGTGGCTGGGCAGTCCAGAAGATAATGCAAAAGGGGCTCCTCACAGCTGGCCAAGCAATGTTCACACGGGTCTGGCTCCATACCCCTAATTTGCTTGTAGCAAAGAAACCCAAGACGCAATCTTCGAAGTCGGACTACAATAAAATTAGGTAGTCCTGGGGGGAGCGACAGAAGGGAATACAACGTGGCAGTAGCATACCATTTTGCAGAGCAAGAGCCCTCCGTGACCCAGAGTTGATGGTCCTCTAGGGATAGTCTTCCTATGATGGCAGTGAGAGTGCGGATGAGGTGTGAGGGACTAGGGCGTAATGGGAATGTGATGTCTGGGAGATCGCAAGCTGAGCGCGCCGCGTCATCAGCACGCTCGTTGCCACTAATTCCCACATGTCCCGGGAGCCAGTGAAGGTTAATCGTTGCGCCCCTATGGACAAGGAGTGATGCAAATGTATGAATCGCTGTTAGTAGAAAGACGTTGTCATGCAGCGAGAAGGATCGTAATCTCTGAATGGAGGAAAGAGAGTCTGTGTGGATTATGACTCGATTGCGACGATGGTGGTGAGCATGGCGCAATGCACCCAGGATGGCCGCAAGTTCCGCCTGGAAAGCGGAGATACCTGAAGAGAGTCGCCAAGCTTCCACTATTTGCCCAGAGACAAAAGCCGCTCCAGCTGCGCCATTAGGGGAAACAGAGCCATCAGTGTAGTAGATGGCTGAGTCTGGTGAGGCCAGAGCTGCCACCCTACTGAGACCCTCCTGTCGAAGGAGTGCTGGAATTGAGGAGCGGGGTTTAGCCTCCGATGGACCAAGAATATTAAAAGGGGAGGATCCCATGGCGGTGGATCAACGTATCCAGGAAAGGGAGAGTCGGGATCTTGACAGAGGCTCGCAGCAGCTCCCAAACCATGGATGGCAGCGGCCGTGGTGCGGGCCCAGTCACGCTGAGGGGCCGGCTCGGGTGGGCGGCAGAGAAGGCGTTTTAGGAGGGCAGAGACAGGCAGGTGAGGCAGGCACTGGATCAGCTTCAGGGTGACTACTGCCGCTCGCAACACAATGCGATGGGCCAGAGACGGCAGCCCACCCTCCATACGCAGATTGACCAGTCGGGTCCAGCGTGGAGCACCCAGCATAATGCGGAGGGCATCATTCTGGATGACCTCCAGAGATCTAGCGACTGGCGGAGCAAGGCCCGTCAAGCAGATGGCGCTGTAGTCCACCAAGGATCGGACTGCGTGTATATAAAAAGTCCGTAGGACGGAATATGATGCCCCCAAACTCCGCCTGGACAGATAGCGGAGAGCAGCCATGCGGGTGGATGCACGCTCCCTCAGGTACCGAACATGGCAGGCAAAGTTGAGACCCGCATCAAGCCAGACCCCCAAGTACCGATGTGCAGTGACCATGGAGAGCTGATGGCCACCGAGTAGCAGTGGAAAGTCTGGGGGGCGGAGTCCAAATGGCAGGCACTTGGTCTTCATGAAGTTAATTTTTAGGCCTAACTCAGCACACTTGGCATGGAGCCGAGAAAGGGCCAAGTCTGCCTGTCGAAAACAATCCCGTCTAGTAAAAATGAGGGCAAGATCGTCTGCATAACAGAGGAGGGTGACGCCAGGCCCATAATCGATGGTTAAGAGCCCCTCCATAAGGATATTAAACAGGAGGGGGCTTAGTACGCTCCCCTGGGGCGTGCCATTAAAATGTGTGCAAAAGTGTGAGAGGTGCCCCTGGAATCTGACCCCTGCAGATCGATCCGCAAAGAAGTCCCTGATCCAGGATAAAAGCCTGCCTCCCACACCCCTGTCTGCAAGGGCAGCCAAAATAACTGTAGGGCTGGCTAGTTCAAAAGCCTTTTCCAGGTCGAGGAAGACGGCCATCCCCTTTCCCCCTCTCAGTTCCCCAAGGAAAGACGCGAGGCAGTGAGTGGCACTCCTACCATGGTGGTATGCGAAGATCCTTGGGTGCAGTGGTCCCAGCCGCCAAGCGAGACGAGCCCGCACAACCCTCTAAGCCGTTTTAGCGATACAGCTAAGGAGGGAGATGGGGCGCATGGCGGTAGGATCATGAGGCTTGGGAATCGGGTGAATAACAGCCGCCTTCCACGACCTTGGCAGACGCCCCTCAGACCACGAGAGGTTGATCAGATCAACTAGGCGCTCGCTGCCGCTATCCCCAGCGTGTGACAGGAGTGAATATGTGATTCCGTCCAGTCCAGGCGCAGAGTCCCCCCTGCGGTGCAGTGCTTTTTGAACCTCCCCGCTGGTGATGGGACAATCATCTGGGTCTGGCCTATCACAGGCAGCCTGAACTGCCGTGGCACGAGCGGTGCATAGCTGAGCCTGCAGAATCTGGACGGATTGCGGGAGATTGCTTGAAGCAGAGCGATCCGCGAAGTGCTGAGCGAGGCGGCTGGCCTCTGCGGCAGGATCAGGATGCGAGGGCGGCCGAGGAGGACGTGGATCGGAGATGAACCTGATTCTCCTCCACATCTCCCTGAGTGTGGAGTGAGCATCTAGGGTACGACACCATCCAATCCACGCGTCCTCCTTGAGGCGGCGTTTCTCTGTGGTGACGTGTTGCATGACAGCCACCAGGTACCGACGGTGTGGCGATGTGCGACGCCGTCGGTACTGCCTGCGTGCCGCATTTAGCCGCCGGTTCAATTCCTTGACCCTGTCGCAGTAAATCCAGCCGTCCCGATAGCACCTCACGGATCGACTCTGCAGGGGGATAGCAAGAGAGGCAGCCTGTGAAAAAATACTCGCCACCTGTTCTGCTCGCCTCTCGAGGTCTGAGGCGGGAGGAGATGCAGCAAAGGCCCCAGCTAAGGCCTGTGCAAAAGCCGCCCAGTCGGCCCTACGGAAGTCCCACCGCAAAGGAGGGGGCGGCGTCGGTGGGAGTGGAGGAGTTGGCAAAGTGACCTCTAGGGCAAAATGATCACTGGTGAGGTGTCGGTGCAGCGACCATGTTGCCGAGCCCGCAAGGGGGGAGGACACAAACGCCAAGTCCAGGCGCCCCCCGTCAATGTGTGTGGCCTCGGTGGTGTCGTTTAGTAGGGAAACATCACCCACCTCCTCCAGTATTAAAGAGATGTGTCGTCCTGCATCGTTGGGCCGAAGAGGCGAAGAGAGCAGGGCGTGGCGGGCATTGAAGTCGCCCCCAATGTACACAGCTCCCCTGGCAGCTTGGGAGAAAAGTTCCCCCAACTCCAGGGTGCTCCTCTGGCTCCGGTATACATTGTACACCGTCAGGGGCGACGTCGCCAGATGGAGAACCACGCCCTGAACCTCCACATCAGGTCCACAGAAAGGAGGGTGCTCACAATCCGTGCACGTGATGTGGTCCCGGACCAGAACGGCACATCCCCGTGTAACGCCACGAATATACGGGAGGAGATGGGTGATGTATCCCGAGAGATGGAAAGTGGAATTGCCTGGGAGCAAGGTCTCCTGCAGGAGAATGACATCAGGGCGGTCCTTGGCGGCCGCTTCCTGCAAAAGGGGGAGCTTGCTCCGTGCTCCCAAGCAATTCCACTGGAGGAGCCTGAGAGAGCGGTCTACTGGCCGTCCGGCGACAGTTGCGGACGGTCGTTCTCCTGCAGCAGTGGTGAGGCCCTCTCCATCACTTTGGACCCTGATGGTGTTAGGGTTTTCCCCAAATGATGACGCTGATGAGGCAGCTGTGTGGTGGAAGACAGAGCATTGGGAGGGCGTGGCTTGACCCTCTTGGACGGGCAAGCTGTCCTGTGCAGTGTGGGACGGGGTCGCCCTGCCGAACGAGCTGGGCGGCGAGGGGACAGAGGAGCACCTAGGCTCGCCATCTTCCTCTCTATCGCCCGGTCCACCAGGCGATTGGCAGCTTCGGCAAGAGGCTCGGTTGGGAGAGGGATGTCGAGGGTTGACGCTATTGTCTTCGCAAGGGTCAGCGCCAGCTCCGTGGCAAAGGTCCTGAGCTCCTCCGTTGTGAATGAGATCACCGGAGGAGTAGGAGCGGTTGGTGGACTGGGTGTGGAGCCTGGCACTGGTGGCGGAACAGTCAGTGGCTGGCTGGTCTCTACAGGTGGAAGTGCTGGCGAGACAGGCGGCTGCTGGCGGTGGACCTCTGCTGTGGTCTGGACCACAGTCAGGGCTGAGGGCAATGGAGGGAACTCCTGGTCGCTGAGAGGTGGTGGGCGCTGGATGAGAGGGCGGCGCTGTTGGCCCCAGATGAAAGTGCCAGGGGGAGCTGGAGTAGTGCTGGCGGCCTGGTTCTCCTGCACAAACGCTACCTGCCTCTCCCGACCCTGGTTCACTCGGTGAACCCTCGCGGGGCAGCTGGGGTGCCAGGCGTGGTGTCGCCCGGAGCAGTTGGGGCACTTGGCCGCAACTGGTTGTTTCTCCTTGTACCGCTGGAGGCACTCGGCCGTGTCGTGGCCGCCACTGCACATGCCGCAGATGACGGGGCGGTTGCAGTTGGCACGGTGGTGCCCGTAGCGCTGGCAGCGGTAGCAACGGAGAGGCTCCGGGGTGAAGGGGCGAAGGTGATACGTTCCCCAGTTCCCTAGGTCGATGGAAGGGATCAGAGGACCCCGCAGGGTGACAACGACCTGACGAGTCTCTTCCCGGGTCCGCGTTTTCTGGCAGCGGGTCGCCTCTTCGACCTGAGGGTGGTGAAGGAGGATCTCCAAAGGCATTCTCAAGGGATAACCCATGATAACTGCCTTCGTCGACTGTTGGCCGGGCGTCAGCTCGACTAGTTTCACAGGGCAGGCCTCGTCCTGCATAGCTGATCTCAAGAGGTCGTAGGCTCCCTCGTCCTTCGGCACCAACACCGAGCTGCCATCTCGACCTATCAGGTTGGAGCAGCGTAGCTCTGGCAGGTGACGCTCTAGTGCAGCCACGGCGTCGTAGCTCGTCGCATGGCCGTCCTGTACCGGCACACGGAAAGCTGGAAATGCAGAGCGGGGAGGCGGACGCACAGCTACTGACACGGAGGGACGAGCAGCAGTGGGATCCCTGAGGGGAGGCCCAGTGCGTACTGCCGGAGAAGGGCCGTTTCCCTGGCGAGCACGCCTCGATCCCTTGCGTATCTTGGGGGTGAAACCCTCATCTTCCTGCAGAGCGGGATCAGCAGAGGGGGGGAGCTGAGTCGCAGCAGGAGCCTCCGAAGTGCCCTTGGTGGAAGAGAGAGATGGTGGAGCAGGTACAACCTCCTCCATAGCCTCATGTCGGCGGGCCGCCTTGGCAGATCGGGTAGAGTCACCACGCAAGCGAGGTGCCACTCTCGTAGATGTTGGTGTAGAGGGGTTAGCGCCCGCGGCCTCGTGAGCTGACGAGAGGGAGCTCGAGTCAGAGCAGTGACGCTCCCTCTTTGTGCCTGTGGCAGGGCACGGGATGGAGGGCCTCGACTGAGGAAGCGGGAGGCGGGAATGCCCCTGGGGCCTAGGGATGCTGGATCCCTTCATGCTCACCGGAGCAGGCCAAAAAACTCGGTCAAAAGCACACACACACACACACACACACACACACACACACACACACCTCACACACAACCACTCAAAAAGACAAGCAAACAAAAAACCTCAAAAGTGGCCAGGTCCCTACAGTGACTGGCAACCTATGCTCCCCGCCCTCTAAAGGGCGATGGGAGGCCCCGCCACTGCCCCTTTCGGGTCTTCCCTAGTCTAACAGAGCCGCCCTCACCGCCTCCTATAACCAGGCCCTAAAGGCCCCCCTTCATGGAAGTGCCCTAACGGCACCCCTTCAGGGTTCGGCGTCGTACTACGGTGAGGGACACTAACGGCAGGCCAAAAAAAAAAAAAAAAAAAAAAAAAAAAAAAAAAAAACACCCACACACACAGTCACAAACACACACACACTCCCACCCACACCCAGGCAATCTGAGACTAAGTCTCATAAAAAAAAAACCTGTAAACCGAGAGAAAAGCTTCCTCAGTGCCAGAGACAAAGTCTAAACTGGCAAAAAACGAGGCAAAACCGGCGAAATTCTACACGAGTGAACGAAACAGTGTTCAGAGCTCGAGAAAAAACGGCCAGACCTCCTCACCCGACAGAGTCAGAGCTAGGAGTGCACTGGCCCGTTGTGTTGTTGTGTTGGGATATTCGTCCCAGGACGTACTGGGACACGGGCAAACATGTGAGCCCGTCACAGTTGCGCTATGCATGCGCATCTACATTATCGTGGCGGAGGGTAGCGACTTACTACCCGAAGTAATAGAGAAATAGGAGAACGGGCAACTATGCCAGCGGCATCCCTCACCTCATCTTCTGATGGGACGTATGCCCCACGAGGGAGAGACCTGAGAGCAGAAGTCACAGGGCAATTCAATAGATAGTGCAGTAGAGGCTCCTGCGACCTCTCTAAGCAGTGTTCACAAGGGTCTGGGGCCACTCCCTTTATCTGTTTATAGCATAAGTATCCCAAACGTAAACGCCGCAGCCTCACTAGCAGACGATTCGGTAAGCCCATAGGGGGCTGCAAAGGCGAATAAGAAGTGGCACTGGCATACCAAGTGGCAGAGCGTGAGCCTTCAGCCACACATAGCCTATGTTCCTCCACTGATTGATGTCCAATAGTCACAGCGAAAGATCTAATGATTTGAGCCTGACTTTTGCAGAGTGGGAACGTGACAGCAGGAAGAGTACAGGCAGAGCGCGCAGCCTCATCTGCCATCTCATTCCCCAAGATGCCAACATGACCTGGAAGCCAGTGAAGGATGATCGTGGCTCCCCCACGGACGAGGAGAGAAGCTACGGTGTATATAGAGGATAACAAAAGGATGTTGTCTTTGAGGGAGAAGGAGCGAAGGCGCACAATAGATGAGAGCGAGTCTGTATGGATAACCACACGGCAATATCGGCGGTTGTTTGCATGCCGTAAAGCTCCCAGAATAGCAGCGAGCTCTGCCTGGAAGGGAGACGCCCCCTGGGACACCCGCCAAGACTCCACCATGTCGCCAAAAACAAAGGCCGCTCCAGCAGTGCCATCAGCTGCCACTGAGTCATCAGTATAATAAACTGCTGACCCCGCAGACCCCAGAGCAGCTACCCGGAGGAGACTATCCTGACGGAGGAGTGCTGGGATGGTATTTCGAGGCTTTCCACCTACTGGGTAAACACACCGGAAAAGGGGAGGCTCCCAAGGTGGTGGTTCCTCGAACCCATTGAAGGGCGAGTCAGGGACCTGGCATATATCGTCAGCAGCACCAATACTATGTAGCATAGCAACCGTGGCACGGGCCCAGTCCCGCCCAGGGGCCGGGTCAGGAGGGCGTGACAGAAGCCGCTTTAGAAGATAAGAGACTGGGAGATGTGGCCTGCGGTGCACAAGTTGCTGAGAGGTTGCTACAGCCCGGAGCATAATTCGGCCTTTCAACGATGGGAAACCGCCCTCCACTCGCAGATTCACCAGTCTGGTCCAAGGAGGTGCATGCAGAATGATGCGCAGAGCCTCATTCTGCACGACCTCCAGAGACTGAGAAACACTTGGGGCAAGACCCATCAGGCAGATGGCACTATAGTCCACCAAAGACCTTATAGCGTGGACGTAGAACGTGCGCAGCACATAAAAAGAGGCCCCCAAACTCTTCTTTGAGAGGGAGCGAAGAGCAGACAGACGTGTCTTTGCCCGCTCGCGCAAGTACCTGACGTGGCTCTCGAAAGTGAGGTTGCTGTCCAGTCGCACTCCAAGATACGTGTGCACTGCCACGAGAGACAGCTGGTGGCCACCAAGCAGAAGAGGAAAGCAGGGAGGCCTAAGGCCAAAGGGCATGCATTTGGTTTTACCAAAGTTTATTTTTAGGCCCAGCTCCGCACATTTACTATATAGCCGTGCAAGTGCAATGTTGGCATGTGTGTAACAATCCCTCCTGGCTATGACGAGGGCCAGATCATCGGCATAGCACAGGAGGGTAACGCCGCGCCCATAGTCCTCAGTAAGTAGCCCCTCCATGAGGATATTGAAAAGGAGAGGGCTCAAGACACTCCTGGGGGTGCCGTTTAGGTGGGTATGAAAGGAGGAGAGCTGCCCCTGGAAGCGGACCCCCGCAGCACGCTCATGAAAAAAAGTCCGCAAGCCATGACAAGAGCTTGCCACCCACTCCCTTGTCTGCAAGAGCCTGAAGGATGACTTTGGGGCTCGCCAACTCAAAAGCTTTCTAGGTCAAGGAAGACCGCCATCCCCACTCCACCCCGAAGTTCACCGAGGAGAGATGCAAGGCAGTGAGAGGCACTTCTGCCTAGATGATAGGCAAATATCCTCTGGTGAAGCGGACCTAACCTCCATGCCAGACGCGCCCGCACAACCCGTTCAGCCGTCTTGGCAATACAGCTGAGCAGCGAGATGGGGCGCATGGCACCAGGATTGTTAGGCTTCGGGATGGGGTGGATGACAGCAGTCTTCCACGACCTCGGCAGACGCCCCTCAGACCACGAGAGGTTGAGCAGAGCAAGAAGCCGCTCTTTACCACAATCACTCGCATGCGACAGGATGGAATAAGTCAGCCCATCAAGGCCTGGAGCAGTGTCCGCTCTATGTTGCAAAGCTGCCAGCAGCTCCCTACTAGTGATGGGGCAATCAGCTGGATCAGGACGGTCACAGGCCGCCTGAATAGCCTCAACACGAGAGGCGGACAGCTGCTCCTGTATGGCCAAGATGGACCGCGGGAGATTGCAGGAGGCAGAGCGGTCTGCAAAGTGCTGAGCCAGGCGGCTGGCCTCTGCGACAGGGTCAGGGTGTGAAGGTGGACGGGAGGGACGTGGATCGGAGATGGACCTGATTCTCCTCCACATCTCACGGAGTGTGGAGTGAGAATTAAGGGTACGACACCACCTAATCCACGCCTCCTCCCTAAGGCGGCACTTCTCCGCGAGGACATGGCGAGACACGGCAGACAGGCACCGGCGGCACGGCGAAGTGCGGCGCCGCCGGTACTGTCTGCGAGCTGCATTCAGCCTCCGATTCAACTCCCTGACCCTGTCACAATAGAACCAGCCATCCCGGTAGCACCCCGCAAAGCGCTGCTGTATCGGGATAGCAAGAGATGCTGCTTGCCTAAAAGCATCAGCAACTTGCTCCGCCCGACCCTCGAGGTCTGATGCAGGGGCAGATGAGAAGGCAAGAGTGAGAGCCCTGTCAAAGGCTGCCCAGTCCGCCCTGCTAATATCCCACCTCTGAGGCGACCTGGGTGGAGGAAGGGGAGCCAAAGGTAAATCAACCACAACAGCATAGTGGTCACTCATGAGGTGGGGATGGAGTGACCACATTGCCGAGCCTGCGAGAGGGGTGGAAACAAAGGTGAGGTCTAGTCGACCTCCTCTAATATGAGTAGCCTCACTGATATCATTCAGCAGGGAGACACCTCCCATCTCCTCCATAACTACAGAGATGTGCCGACCAGCCTCGTTGGTCTTGAGAGGCGAGGAAAACATATCGTGGTGTGCATTGAAGTCGCCTCCAATGAACATAGGCCCCCTCGTAGCCTGGGAGAACAAGTCCCCCAACTCCAGAGAGGCATCTCGGCCACGATATACATTAAACACAGTGAGGGGTGACCCCGCTAATTGTAGGATCACGCCCTGGACCTCAACACCAGTCCCACAGTAGGGAGGCTCACAGACTGCAGAACCGATGTGGTCCCTAACCAAAACGGCACAACCCTGAGCTACACCACGTTCACGAGGGAGGAGATAGGAGGTGTATCCCGCCAAACGAAACCGGGAGCTCTCAGTCAACAAGGTTTCCTGCAGGAGAATAACGTGTGGTTGATCCCTGTTGGCCACCTCTTGCAGGAGGGGAAGCTTACTCATTGCTCCTGCGCAGTTCCATTGGAGGACCCTGAGGTAGGTACCGTCCTGGGGCCCGGAGACAGACAGAGGCGAACCTCCTCTGATTCCTGACCCACTGGCATCAAAGGAGGCACCAAGGGGGCTGATGGAAGATGAGGAGAGCCGGCCGCTAGGGTGCGGGATGGCCGAGCCTTGATCTTGGCTACCTTTGAAGCAGCCCCTCTGGGGGACGACTTGGGCTTCCTCGGTGATCGAGGCCGCTTGGCTGAGGCAGGAGGAACAACGAGCTGTCGTTTCGCCTCGATTGCTTGATTTAGTGTACGGTCCACTACTGCCACTATAGGATCTGTGTTTAGCTGGACCCCCAGAGTCTGAGCCACGGTTTCTGCTATGGCCAGAGCCAATTGCGTCCCCAGGGTGCGCAGCTCGTCCAGTGTGAAGAGTGGGGCTGCTTGAGATTGATGTGCCTGCGGAGGAGGGGTTTGCGTTACCGGCGCGAGCACTGGATCCTCTTGGGAAGGAGGGGGCAGCAGGGGTGATGGATCCATTGAGGCCATGGGCCTGTGAACTTCCGCCACTGTCTCTATAGTCTGTGCGGGAGTTGGCAGGGGAGGAAAAGCAGTCGTATCTAATACAGGAGGAGTCTGTGCCTGGGGGCGGCGTTGTTGGCCCCAAACAAAAGTGCCTGGGGGGGCCGGCGTTGAGACCAAGGACTGCTGTTCCTGCACCCAAGAGACCTGCCTTTCTCTGCCCTGGTTCACCCTCTTCACCCTCGCTGGGCAACTGGGATGCCAGGCGTGGTGTGCTCCTGCACAGTTGGGACAGCGGGAGGTGACCGGCTCCTTTGCTCGGAATTTTGCCAAGCACTGCTCCGTGTCGTGGGAGCCGCTGCAGATCCCGCACACTGCAGGCCTGCTGCAGCTTGCACGATGGTGTCCGAACCTCTGGCAGCGGTAGCACCTCAGTGGCTCTGGAGTGTACGGGCGCAGCCAGTACACTCCCCAGTTCCCAAGATCGAGAGAGGGGACAAGGGGGCCGCGGAGGGTGACACACACCTGCAAGGTTTCCTCCCGCGTCCTCTGGTGCTGACACCTGGTGGCCTCCTCTACTAGGTCGTGCCTGCGAAGGATGTCTAATGGGAACCGACGAGGGTATCCCATCACTACAGCCTTCGTTACCTGTCCACCCCGTGTGAGCTCTGTCACCTTCACTGTTGCCGCCCCGTCCTCTGCTACGGCCTTGAGCTGCTGGTAAGCCTCTTCCGTGGAAGGAATGAGGACACAACTTTCGTCCCTGCCAAAGCGATTCCTCGCTGCAAGACCCGGCAACTGGCTCTCCAGGGCCGCCACTGCATCGTAGCTGGTGTCGTAACCCGATTGCAGTGGAACCCTGAAAGCTGGAAAGGAGGAGCGGGGTGGAGGAGGGGCTGCCACAGACACTGAAGGGCGAGGTGGAGGAGGTTGCTTTGGAGCAGTCAGAGAAAAACCCTGGGCCGCAGGCTTGGTCAGGGTTGTGCGCTTAGCTCTGCGAGACACAAGGGTAAACCCTTCATCATCGGCAGAGCCATGTTTAACAGCATGAGTAGCAGCAGCGGTTGAAACAGCATCAACCTGAGAAGTAGCAGTGTCAGGGTTTGAAGCAGGCACAATGTCATCCATCCCCTCATGACGGCGAGCTATCTTCCGTGGTGCTGTAGAGGAAGCAGAGGAGCAAGAATCTGGATGTTCCGGATCAGCACAACCGCCAGCAGACACAGTCGAGCTATCCCCTGATCCACGACGCTCCCTTTTCCTTCCAGTAGAGAAAAACTTCTGGCCTCTAGCAGCAGCTGGATGGGTGACCGAGGTCAAGACACCCTGGGCCGGGACAGCAGCTAGATGGGTGGCCGCAGCCATGCTCCCACTCAAGACCCCAGGAACCGTCTCAACCCTACCTCCAGCATAGGGGACGCGAGCAGATGAACCAGGCAGCTGGATCCTAGATGGCATAGGAATCCTCGAAGGCCCTGGGGGCCTAGACCTCGACTTGCCTGTCATCACACACAGGCACAAACACCCACACTAACACTCACACAAACACACAGAACAGGCACACAGAAACGCAGGAAGAAGCCTACCTACTGTGGCAGGAATCTGCCCCTCCGCTAGCGGAGGACGCGGCAGCCCTTACCACAGCCCCGAAGGTCTTGCCTAACCCTAGCCCTAAACAAAGTTTTAGCTCACCCCTGCAGCTTCCTATAACCACCCCGACTACGGGGCCCCCTTGTGTACCAGGCCTGCGCCTGGAAACCGCGGGGTTCGGCTTCGTACCACGTACCAGGGGAACACTAAGAGCCAGAAAGGAAATACAGTAAGAGGCAAAAAGAAACCACTGAAGGGCGAGCGCGCACAAGCGTGAGCACCCCGGTACACAACAGTGGCTGGAGACCAAGGCGTGGTCAGGATGAAGGCGGCAAGCAACGACAGCAACAACACCTCAAAACACTGTCGAGAGACAAGAAGGGCAGAGCAGCTCGATCAACGGCGAACCGGAGAGCTGTTACCCTTGTTGAAACAAGACAGGAGCAGGAGATGTTGTCAGTGTGGAGGCAGGCAGCAGAGTCCGCACCGGCCCGCGCGACCTTCCCTTAAATACCCATCTTCCCGATCCGACCCCATCCCACCCACGAATGGGAAGGAGGCAGAAGCCAGGCTGCGATCGGGCAGAAATCACATATAAGGATTTCAGCAAGCGCGGCAGGGCAACTGCTGCCTCTGCCATTACCGCCACTATACCGCCCACCGAGCCTACACAGACAGCCGCTACAGAAGACTCCTGCTACTCGCCGTCAGTAGCCGAGGAAAGGGCTCCTTCTCCCGTCCCCTCCATCGACAGGGAAGAAGAGTACCTCCCGCCCTCGACTCTACCACCTGCTACTGACGGAGAGCCGAAGAAGAAGAAGAAGAAGGGGAAGAAAGGCAGGCCTCCACCACCACTTGACGAGATGGAGACAAACCATTCTGTGTCTCCACCGCCACCACACGCTTCTGGACCTGACCTCAGCTGCACCAAATTCCTCAGCCAGGCAGAAATCTCCGGCATCGTGAAGTAGGTCGTTAACCCCGACATTCTCCTAAGCCGTCTAAAGCAGTCAGACCCATCATTATTTTCCAAATTGACCAGCCCCAGCAGTTCCTCGTAGAGGCTGCTCCACATTCGTCACGGAAAACTCTGGCGGGCTCTCCACCCTGAGCCCGGGTCCATTTTACTTGTAAAATGGACAAATCTTAACACACAAACAAACAAGCGCGGCCCCCATGTCGACTCAGTCTCTCGCTCGCTCCCGCACCGTGCACATACCGTCTGACTCGGCGCCGCCGCCATGCCACCCAAGACCTCCGGAAAGGCCGCTAAGAAGGCTGGCAAGGCCCAGAAGGCCATTGCCAAGGGAGACAAGAAGAAGAAGCATAGGAGGAAGGAGAGCTACAGCATCTACATCTACAAAGTGCTCAAGCAGGTCCACCCTGACACCGGTGTTTCCTCCAAGGCGATGTCTATCATGAACTCTTTCGTGAATGACATCTTCGAGCGCATTGCTGCAGAGGCTTCACGCCTGGCACACTACAACAAGCGTTCAACCATCACCAGCTGGGAGATCCAGACGGCCGTCAGGCTGCTCCTCCCTGGCGAGCTGGCCAAGCACGCCGTGTCTAAAGGCACCAAGGCTGTCACCAAGTACACCTCCTCAAAGTAGAGAGGTTACACTCTTGGCCATTTCAACATTTCCGGCTCCAATCGGAGCCACAAGATTTTCGATAAAAAGGGGAAAGACAGACTTACCAGTTTTCCTCTCAGGAACTCTGGTTTATCAGCTTGTTCTCTCTCTCTCTCTCTCTCTCTCTCTCTCTCTCTCTCTGAGGCGGGAGATGCAGCAAAGGCCCCAGCTAAGGCCTGTGCAAACGCCATCCAGTCGGCCCTATGGAAGTCCCACCGCAAAGGAGGGGGCGGCGCCGGTGGGAGTGGAGCAGTTGGCAGAGTGACCTCTAGGGCAAAATGATCACTGGCGAGGTGTCGGTGCAGCGACCATGTTGCCGAGCCCACAAGGGGGGAGGACACAAATGCCAAGTCCAGACGCCCCCCGTCAATGTGTGTGGCCTCAGTGGTGTCGTTTAATAAGGAAACACCACCCACCTCCTCCAGTATTAAAGTGATGTGTCGTCCTGCATCGTTGGGCCGAAGAGGCGAAGAGAGCAGGGCGTGGTGGGCATTGAAGTCGCCCCCAATGTACACAGCTCCCCTGGCAGCTTGGGAGAAAAGTTCCCCCAACTCCAGGGTGCTCCTCTGGCTCCGGTATACATTGTATACCGTCAGGGGCGATGTCGCCAGATGGAGAACCACGCCCTGAACCTCCACATCAGGTCCACAGAAAGGAGGGGGCTCACAATCCGTGCACGCGATGTGGTCCCGGACCAGAACGGCACATCCCCGTGTAACGCCACGAATATACGGGAGGAGATGGGTGGTGTATCCCGAGAGATGGAAAGTGGAATTGCCTGGGAGCAGGGTCTCCTGCAGGAGAATTGCATCAGGGCGGTCCTTTGCGGCCGCTTCCTGCAAAAGGGGGAGCTTGCTCCGTGCTCCCAAGCAATTCCACTGGAGGAGCCTGAGAGAGCGGTCTACTGGCCGTCCGGCGACAGTTGCGGACGGTCGTTCTCCTGCAGCAGTGGTGAGGCCCTCTCCATCACTCTGGACCCTGATGGTATTAGGGTTTGCCTCAAACGATGACGCTGACGAGGCAGCTGTGCGGTGGACAGAGCATTGGGAGGTCGTGGCCTGACCCTCTTGGACGGGCGAGCTGTCCTGTGCGGTGTGGGACGGGGTCGCCCTGCCGAACGAGCTGGGCGGCGACGGGACAGAGGAGCACCTAGGTTCGCCATCTTCCTCTCGATCGCCCGGTCCACAAGGCGATTGGCAGCTTCGGCAAGAGGCTCGGTTGGGAGAGGGATGTCGAGGGTGGAAGCTATTGTCTTCGCTAGGGTCGTCGCGAGCTCTATTACAAAGGTCCTGAGCTCCTCCATTGTGAAGGAGATCACCGGAGGAGCAGGAGCGGGGGGTGGACTGGGTGTGGAGCCAGACACTGGTGGCGGAATTGACATTGACCGACTGGTCGCTACAGTGGGAAGTGGTGGCGAGACAGGCGGCTGTTGGCGGTGGACCTCTGCTGTGGTCTGTACCACAGTCAGAGCTGAGGGCAATGGAGGGAACTCTTGGTCGCTGAGAGGTGGTGGGCACTGAGTGAGAGGGCGGCGCTGTTGCCCCCAGACGAAGGTGCCTGGGGGAGCTGGAGTGGCACTGGCGGTTTGCTGCTCTTGCACCCACGCAACCTGCCTCTCTCGGCCCTGGTTCACCTTCTTGACCCTCGCAGGGCAACTGGGGTGCCAGGCATGGTGTCGCCCTGAGCAATTGGGGCATTTTGCTGTTGTCGGCTCTCCCGCTTTGAGCTGCTGCAGGCACTGCTCCGTGTCGTGTGCTCCACTGCATATCCCGCAGATGATGGGGCGGTTGCAGGTGGCGCGATGGTGGCCGAAACGATGACACCTGTAGCAGCGCAGCGGCTCGGGCGTGAAGGGGCGGAGATAAAACACCCCCCAATTGCCCAGGTCGACCGATTTCACTAGAGGTCCCCGCAGCATTACACAGACCTGCAGCGTCTCCTCCCGCGTACGCTGATTTTGGCATCGTACTGCCTCTTCGATGAGGTCGTGTTGGAGTAGGATATTCACTGGCTTACGCCGGGGATATCCCATCACCACCGCCTTTGTTGTATGGCCGCCTTGGGGCAGCTCGACGATCTTGACGATCGGGGCATCCTCCTCTGCCACTGCTTTCAGGCGAAGGTACGATCCCTCTTCGGTCGGGATCAGCACACAGCTTTCGTCGCGACCAAAGCGATTCATGGCCGCGAGGCCGAGCAGGTGTCGCTCCAGAGCCGCTACCGCGTCGTAGCTGGTGCTGAATCCTTCCTGAAGAGGGACCCGAAAGGCTGGGAAAGCAGAGTGTGGAGGCTGAGGAGCCGCAACTGTGACTGAGGGGCGTGCAGTGGGGGGAGGCCGCCAAGGCCCTGGAGGCTTCGATGCTGGTGGCAGTGCGTTTCCCTGCGGAGCTCGCCGTGTTTTACGCTTCACAGGGCTGAAGCCTTCATCATCAGGAGAGGCAGCAGGCACAGCAGAAGGGGCTGCAGGTAGTGTATGCTCCACTTGGGGTGGCTCATTATGGCTTGTTGCGGTGGTAGGTCCCAAAGGAGCAGAAGGTGGCGTGGCAAGGTCAGGTGTCAGGCAGCAAGGGGCCTTGGGAGGAGGGGCAGCCTTACGGGTTGCGCCAGTGGCTGGTTCAATGGCAGGAGAAGCATCTGAAACTCCCTCCATCGCCTCATGTACACGTGCAACCTTGGCCGCACGTGTGGAAGTGGAAGGGGGGGATGAGGCATCATTCTTAGGATTGGGAGAGAGCCTTGCAGGCCTGGATGGGGAGGCGACAGGGGCCTCGCCAGACGTCGACGAGCGAGAGCTGGCATCAGATAGATGCCGCTCCCGCATCGCACCTGGCACAGTTGCAGGGCCAGAAGGCCGCTGCTTACAAGACTTAGGAGAGGAGTGTGGGCCAGTAGTCCCGCCACGCGTCGACGAGCGAGAGCTGGCATCCGACAGACGCCGCTCTCGCTTCGCACCTGACACAGTAGCAGGGCGGACAGGCCTCTGCTTGGAAGGCAAGGGGAGGGCTTGCCCTGTGGGCCTAGGGACCTGGGTCCCCTTCATGGTCTCCGCCAGACAGACGCAAACACAAACACCCACAGACACCACTCACACACATATACCACACACCCACCAAAACAGACACACAAAAGAAAAACACGGCAAAAAAAAAAGGCCCTACAGTAGAGGGGACCTATTCTCCCCGCCCTCTAAAGGGCGACGAAGGAGACCCACTACTACCCCACGAGGGACTTAACCTAACCCTAACAGAAAAGCCGCCCCCAACGCTTCCTATAACCAGGCCCTAAAGGCCCCCCCTCATGGAAGTGCCCTAACGGCACCCCTTCAGGGTTCGGCGTCGTACCACGTTGGGGGACACTAGCGGCTGGCCGTGAAAAAAAAAAAAAAAAAAAAAAAAAAAAAAGCCACACACACAAGCTCGCCCCCACACACACACACAAGCAAGCAGGGCCTATCTGTCAGACACAGAGTCTCGCCCAAAACGAGAGAAACAACTGAAAATTGTTCTCAGTAAAATGGACTAAGTCCAACGAAGCCAAAAGGTTCGAAAAAACTCCCGAAAATCTGCCTCAGGCAACGATACAGAGTCGATAGTTCAGGAGAGACTAGCCAGAGGTCTTCTCACCACGAGAGCTAGACAGGGAGTGTCACCAGCCCGTTCGTTCGTTCGTTTTAAGATTTCCTCCACCTATAGTGGAGGCCGGGCCATACATTAGCCCGGTCGGTGGGGTTAGGCTTTGGTGTGAATGGGGAAGACAGGCCGTGTGAACAGGGCGGACGTGCCGCCCTGTGCACACTCTCTTTCTTAGGTTTTATATATAAAAAAAAATAATAATAATAATAATAATAATAATAAATAAATAATTAAAATTAGGGTGGAGGGTGCGTGCTTTGCACCACTTGAAGGAGGGCACTGAATGGGGCGGTGGCAACGATGCTGGCTGCGGTCTTTCGGAGGGTGCTGAGTGGGATTGCTGCAGTGTGGGCTCTAGGAATGTCAGGATTACGGTAGGTGGATTTTGCCCTGAGGCGGGAGGTGACTGGGCAGCGAAGAAGGTAATGGAGCAGTGGGTAAGGGGTGTCGGCTTGGCAGTGCTCGCATTGTGTGGGAGGGGGGTCGCTTGCTGTTTCTAGTTCAGGGAGGCTGGGGTATCCCAATCTGAGGCGGCGGAGTTGGTTGAGCAAGCGATTGTCTTTTGGCAGAGATGGTTTGAGTGGCGCGTATTGAGTGGCCTGGGCAAACCACATTGCAGAAGGAGAGCCGAGCTGTACTTCCTGATTGTGGTCTTCTCGGCTGAGGGCTTTTGCGCGGTGTTGAATTTGCCTCTTGATGTTTGAGAAGCTCTGTGCTGTCTCTATGTCAATGGTGGGGCGTAATGTTGCTTGTCTCACAGTGTCATCTGCCTTTTCATTGCCCCTGATGCCTACGTGACTGGGGATCCAATGTATAATGACTGATCCCCCTGCATCCTGTATTTGCTGGGTTGTAGCAAGTAGGTCTGTGATGATGAAGATGTTGTCGGTGGGAAGAGGCTGTCTAAGGGTGTGGACGGCTGCCATAGAGTCGGAGTGAATGATGATAGCGGATGAAGGGTTATGGATCAGGGCATCCTTTAGTGCAGCTGCTATTGCCACCAGTTCCGCTTGTAGTGTGGAAGCTCCGTTGGTTAGGCGGAAACCCTGTGCTCTTTGTTCACAGACAAAGGCTGCAGCTGCTCGACCATCAGAGACAGAGCCATCAGTATAGTAGGTGACAGCATCCTTTGGGGTGATGGTGTGGATGCGCTGTAGGCCTTCTTGGCGGAGTTGCTGGGTGGGGGTGTGTGATTTGGGAGGTGTATTGGTGATGACTGTTTTGCACAAAGGGGGGTCCCATGGGGCTTGGGGGCGATAGTGGGGGGCAAGAGAGTCAGGGGCTTGATTTATGAATGAGGATGTCTCGAGGGCGTGGATGGCCCTGGCTGTGCTGTGGAGCCAGCTACCCGTGAGTATCTCAGGGTGGAGGCCTACTGATGTTTTGATTCGTGATAAAAGGTGGAGTGGAGATGCACTGCGGGCTAGTTTGGTGGCAAGGGTAGCAACACGAGTTTGGATGCGGAGGTTAAGGCTAATGAGGTCACACTCAAGACGGAGGTTGACAAGCTTTGTCCACCTCGGAGAGCCGGACATGATCCTCATGGCTTCATTTTGTATGACTTCTAGTTTTTGGGAGTGTCCTGCATCGATTGCTGGGAGAACAGGTGCGGAATAGTCTATGACTGATCTGATGGTCTGCATGTAAAAGAGGCGGAGGACCTTAAAGGTGGCTCCGCCCCCTTTACCTGCTAGAGCTCTCAGTGCCGAGATCCTGGTTTTGGTTTTATCTCTCAGGCGTGCAACTTCGGGTCTGAAAGAGAAGTGGGAATCGATGGTCACGCCCAAGTATTTGTGTGTGGTAATGTATGCAATGGGCGTTTGCCTGAGGCTCAGTTGGTTGATGGGAGGTCTGATGTTGATAGGGAGGGCCTTTGTTTTGGAGGCGTTAATTTTGAGGCCGAGTTCTTGGCATGCTGAGTGTATTTTAGAGAGGGCTTTCTGGCCTTGAGCATGGTAAGGACCTCTGTGGATGACGAGGGCTAGATCATCTGCATAACACAGCAGTCTGATCCCAGGTCCAAAGTCGATGTGTAGGAGGCACTCCACAAGGGCATTGAATAAGGTTGGACTGAGAATGCTGCCTTCTGGAGTGCCATTTTGGTGTTTGTGGGGGGAAGAGGTGAATCCTTGGAAGCGGACAGCAGCTTCACGATCTCGGAAGAAGTCCTCGAGCCAGCAAAGGAGGCGACCCCTCACTCCCCTGCGTGCCAGGGTTGCGAGGATAGCCTCTGGGCATGCTAGCTCGAAGGCCTTCTCGAGATCTATGAAGACAGCTAGACCTCTGCCTCCTCGGAATTCAGACAGGAAGGAGCTGAGGCATTCTGAGGCACCTTTGCCCTTGATGTAGGCGAAGATGTGGCTGTGGGGGGGAGGCAGTGACCAAGTCAGACGGTGGAGAACCATTCGCTCCGCAGTTTTGCCAAGGCAACTGAGAAGGGAGATAGGACGGAGGTTGTTGGGGTCGTTTTGTTAAGGGATGGGGTGGATTACAGCACGCTTCCACTACAAGGGTATACGTCCGAGGGTCCAGGAGTGGTTGAGGAGGTCAAGGAAGGCCTTCCTAGTCACTGGACCCGCATGTGAAAGCATGCTGTAAGTAATCCCATCTGAACCTGGAGCGGTGTCGGTGCTAGTTTTGTAGGTGTGTGTTAGTTCGTGTATGGTGAAAGGGCAGTCTGTCTTGGCTGGGGTGTTTTTATTAATGTGGATCAGATGTGCTCTGTGTTGGTGTAGGTCATCTTGTTTGCGTCTGGTGGAAAGCGGGAGTTGTTGGGGGGAGGTTCTAAGGGCAAAGGCCTCAGCCATGTCCTCAGCTTTTCCACGGGGGTTGGGGTGGGTTGGGGGGCGGGCAGTGGGAGGGCTAGAGACTGCTTTTAGTTTCCTCCAAATAGATCCAAGATTGGTGTGAGCTCCAGAGATTGGCACCACTCCAGCCATTTCTGCTCTTTTATGCTGTTCTTCTCCGCTATAGAGTGCCTGATAACACTTTGGAGATATCTTAGTGCATCGGGGGTGGGGTTGGAGCGGTAGATCTTTTTAGCTCTGTTTAGATGGTGGTTGAGCTCTTTGACCCTAGGGTTATAATACCAATGGTCTTTGTGGAAGTGTTTCGGAGGACCGGTGATGGGGATTGCTGTGTCTGCCGCCGCCTGGAAGGCCTCCGTGATTTGGTTGGCATGGCTGTCAAGGTTAGGTGAGGGGTCTAGGGTAAGGAGGTGGTGGTCTAGGGTGTTTGTAAATAAGCCCCAGTTTGCTTGTTTCGTGTTCCATCGTGGGGAGGGCCCAGGGGCTTTGGTAGAGGAGTGATTCCTAGGGAGCAGAGGATGGCGTGGTGATCTGATGTTAAGGTGGGGTGGATCTCCCAAGTGGATCGAGGAACGAGAGTGGAGGAAACAAGGGAGAGATCCAGCCTACCTCCCTGTAGGTGCGTAGGGGTGTTGGTGTTGTTGAGGAGGGATATGGTCGGGGTTTCTTCAAGTATTAGAGCTATGTGGCGTCCTGTTGGGTTAGCTGGGCTTCGGGATCCGAGGCACATGTGGTGGGCATTCATGTCCCCCCCTATGAATATTTCCTCCGATTGTGAAAGGGAGAAAAGCTCTCCCAGGTGTAGATCGGCTGCAGGCGGATGATAGACGTTGGAGATTTTTAGATTTCCGTTTGTCAGGGTAAGTTCTACTCCCTGAATTTCAGCTCTGGGTCCACAGTCTGGGAGGGGGTCGATGGCTATTGCAGGGATGTGGTTTCTGACGAGGATGGCACAGCCTCGGGGACCGCCACGAGCACAGGGAAGAAGGAAGGGGATAAAACCCCGCAACATCAGTGGCTGGCGCTTGTTAAGAAGAGTTTCCTGCAGGAGGAAGACATCGATGTTGTCTTTATGGGCAGCCTCCTCGAGCAGAGAACGTTTTGCAGAGGCACCGTTGATATTCCACTGCAGTATGCGAAGAGATGTGGAAGGGGAGGTGATTTGTTGTGAGGTATGGGGGTGGCTTGCAGTGTTTAGGTCATTCCGGTTGATGGAGTGGATATGGGAAGTGGTGATCTGGATCGAGGTCTCCCTTTCTCCCCGGAGGGGGTGTGATGTCGGTGGCTGGGGGCTCCTGCATGCTTGTCCAGATGTTCTTGAGGCCTGTCGATGGAGATGGAGCGGCTTCTGTTTCTTGGATCCCGTGAAGCTGGTGTTGCACGGGATCGTGAGTTTTGGCGGTGTCGGTGGCGTGGTTGGTGGGCAGTGGCTGGGTTGGATGGGGTTGGTGGGGGTTGGAGTGGCACCTGTAGTGTGGGGGTGGCTGGGGGGAGTTTGTCGGGGGTGGCGTTGGTCCGATCTGGATGCTCGATCCACTGTTGTATGGCTTGGTGGGTTACCTGGAGGAGGGGTTTGGGGTCGAATTGTTGTCCCAGGATCTTTCCGAGTTCCTCTGCTATTGTGGTGCATAGGTGGCGGCTTAGGGATCTGAAGTCCTCTATGCTGGTGGTGGCAAGGCCTGGGAGATAAGTGGTGTCTGGTGAGGTTTGGGTGGAGGAGTCTATGTTGGTCTGTGTGCTGGCGTCGGTGTGTTGTGGGGTGGAGGGGGGGTGGCGAGGTGGCTGCGGGGTTAAGGTACGTGGTTGGCGAGCTGGGTTTCTCTGTGGGTGGAAAGCCGACGGGGATGGGGTGGGGTTGGGTAGTGGGGGAAACTCGGTGGGCTGAGGAGGAGGGAGAGGGAGAGACGAGGTTCGGGGGATGATGGGGGGCACGCCCCAGGCGTTGGTGGTTGGAGAGGCTAGGGGTACAGGGAGATGGTCTTGGACCCAACGTGTCTCCCTCTCTATCCCCCACTGCACACGTTCCTTCCTGGCAGGGCAAACCTTGTTCCAAGCATGGTGCTTCCCGCCGCAGTTCGGGCAACGTGCAGCGACCGGCTGCTTGGCCTTGAACTTGTCTAGGCACTCCTGGGTGGCATGGCGGCCGCTGCACATGGCGCAAACTGGGCGGCGGGAGCACGTGATTGGTGGTGTCCGTATTGCTGGCAATTGAAGCAGCGGAGGGGTTCTGGGATGAAGGGGCGTAGGTGGTATGAGCCCCATTGTCCTAGGTCGAGGAGTGGAGGGACAGTTCCCCTGATAGTGACAATAACTTGCCTGGTATTTTGTCCCTGTACATTGCATCTCTGGGCAGTTTCGACTGAGTCGTGGTCTAGGACTGCCGCCATGGGAAAATTTGTCGGGTATTTTGTGAGGACAAATTTATGTGGGCTGAGGTTAGGGTCGAGTCTTTGGATGCTGATGGGTTTTCCGGCAACAGTGTTCAAGGTGTGGAGGATGTCGTGAGAAGCATCATCGAGGGGAACGATAGCAGTGTCCTGGTTTTTAAGCTGGACCATTTTGAATTTTAAGGAGGGGTGTGCTGGTGCAATTGCGTTAGTGATGTCGTAAGTAGAGGAAAAGTTCTCATTGGGAGTGATAATGAAGCCTGGGTGTTGATGAGGGGGCTGAGAAGTGGCAGGAGGTGGCGGCATCTGCAGGCGCGTGGAGGACCGGGGGTGAGGGTGTGAAGGTGGTGAGGTGCGGTTGTGGGGTTCAGAGGATGAGGTAGTGGGGGGCTCAAGGGGGAGCGTGGTCTTGGCAGCAGATCGGCGTTTTTTTTTAACCAGGGTGAAGCCATCAGCATCGTCAGTGGGTTGACCAGGATCTAAGGCGGAGCTCTCGGAGGCCCTGGGGACGTGGCTTGGGTCTTGGGCAGGTTTGGAGGTTATGGCAGAGGCAGAGGCATGATCCACTTCGTCAGAGTCTAGGTCGGTATTCATAGCCTGGGTAGATTCAAAAAAGTCTTCTGGGTCATACTCTGGACCAGTGAGACGATGTTTCTTAGCCTGGGATGTCTTAGGGGAAGACGTCAGAGCAGGCTTGGGTGGAGGCTCCATGTTACAGACACACGGACATGGAGACACAGAGCTTGAAAAATAAAAGTAAAAATAGAATAAAAGTGAAAGGAAGTGAAAATAAAAATAAAAATAGAATGAGGTAAGCTAAAGGGGATAGGTAAAGGGATATAGCTGAAGAAAGAAAAGAAAAAGAAAAGAAAGAAAAAAAATAGATAAATAAATTAAACGAGCGGAAAAAAAAGAAAAAAAAAAAAAAAGAGAGAGGGAGAGAGAGAAGGGCAAGACTCTCCGGCGGTTCCCTACAGTAACGGGGGCCTAAACTCCCCGCCCTCTAAAGGGCGACGCAGGAGACCCCGTCACTGCCCCGTGAAGGACTTACCTAACCTAGCCCTAACAGAGCCAACCCTTGCCGCCTCCTATAACCAGGCCTCTAAGGCCCCCCCTCATGGAGATACCCTAACGGTATTCCTTCAGGGTTCGGCGTCGTACTACGGCAGGGACTCTAAGATGGCAGCCGGAGAGCAGCTGAACAGGAAGAGAAAGGAAAAGAAACCGAAAAGAAATAGCTTGGAGAAAAGGATAGAGCCAGGAAAAACTCGAAAGCTCTGTGAGGTGCGATGGTGAAATGCTGAGAAAGTCTATGGAGCCGGGAATCCACGTTTCACTAAGCAGAGATGTTACCTTGGCGAGAGCTCGGCTGAGAGTGTCACCGGCCCGTTCGTTCGTTCGTTCGTAGATTTCCTGCACCTATAGTGCAGGCCGGGCCATACATTAGCCCGGTCAGTGAAGATGCTGTTGTCGTTCGTGTTCGATCCGGTTTACAATGTAGTTCATTATCGCTGTGTCGTCGGGGTGAGTGTCTATTATTTCTTCCAGGCATCGTTCGTGTTGTTCTTGGAATGACACTGGAGTCGCGAGTCTTAGTAGGGCGTCGAGTGCATCTGAGAAGTTATTGTCCCAGTAGCTGTCTCTCTGATCGAAGAGTTCGTCGAAGGATAGCGAGTCGAGACGTTGCTTGATGGTGGGATGGAGGGGTGGCAAAATGTCTCTGATGCGGGCTCTTGCTTGATCCTGAGGGCTGACGTTCGTGGCGGTGGTGGGTGCAGGCAGGTCGAGTGTCGAGTTGATGGAGGGGGCAAGTTGTTCTGCCTTCCTCTTCTTGTTCTTCCCCTTCTTCTTCTTCTTCTTGATGGTTTCAGTTGGTGGCAGAGGGGATGCAGTGCCTGTTTCCATGGTGGTGTCTTCATCACCATCGTCAATGGCAGCAGGATCTAGGGTGTCTGGAGGGTCGGGGATGGTCTCCGTGTCCTCCTCAGCTGCCGGTGGCGTGGCGTGGTGATCAGTAGTCGGTTCAAGGTCCAGGTTCGGTGCCGGGTCGTCGGGAATGGTGGCAGTCCCTCTGTTAAGAGGAGCATTCAACTGCAGCCGTTTTCGCGGTGCTGTGCGAGGTTGGACAGGCTGCTGAGGACGGGGCTGACGCTTCTGACGAGAGGCGGGACGGACATCGTGGGCGAAACTCTCGGGGATGACAATGCGTGGCAACCCATTCTCCTCGAAAATCCGAGGGAGGAGAATGCGCAGGGCCGCTCTGTCATCACCACAGAAAGCCTTCGCCGTTGCGATGCACATCGCAACAATGGTGTCCATCTTCCCAGATCTCCCAGGATCCTGAGGCCGGCGTCTCTGGGCCGTGGGGCGTCGCCATGCATGGACAGAGCCCTGCACAGCTACACCCCCCGGCCCAGAGACATCCCTGGCCACAGGACCCTTGGGAGACTGTGAAAGACTGAACTCCACCGTCTCACCTTCGCCAAGAGAGCGTTGGCGGTGCTGTTCGTTTGGTACAACGATCGAACGGCCAGGGACGAAAACATCAGCACCAGTGTCCTGGCACGTGATGAAACCGTACCCGGCCTTCACGTTGAACCAACGAACAGTTCCCCTGATCTTCTGGGCTCCCGATAGCTCCGATCTGCTGTTGGATGCTCCCCTCAACGGGTCGAAAGCATTAGCATATGTGCGAGCCATAGTGAAGTCTACGGGATCGGCGCGCCAAGGTTCACTAGCTCGCCTATGGACTTGCTGGCACGGTGGCTGGACCAACTCTGCGGTAGTGATGTAAGACTCGCGAGTCAATCGTTCAAATCAAACGATTCCTTTCGCTGAATCGGGTGTATCGAGTCATTGTTTTCATTAACTCGTTCACTTAGTATTAGTTTACATTCTAACATTATATTTCGGTTGAGACTCGAGAGTGGTATGTGCACTGCTCATATCACTGCCTGGCATGAGGACACACCACCACTCATACCACACCATCACTGGCTGTACACTGACCAAGTGACCAGACATTCAGCTCGTGGCAGGCTGCGGGTTTCAGCCTCAAGTTATGGACACCAGTGTCACGAGTCACGACTCACGAGTGACTTATAACTTTAGAACTCAGTGTTGCCAGGTCGGTGGGTGCTGTTGGCGCCCAATCCATCCCGAAAACGCGCCCCAAAAGGGCAGACAGCAAATGACACACACACACACACACACACACACACACACACACACACACACACCTCCCCCATCAGTCTTGGGAGTGGTGAGAGCCAGTTATTGTCATTCTTCTCGTTTATTAACCAGTAGTGTGTGTGTGTGTGTGTGTGTGTGTGTGTGTTGTAGTAGTTGTAGTAGGTGGCGGTCGAAAAGTCAGACCAGAGGAGTGGGGTCAGGTGAGAGAGGGTCAGATGGCTGCACCTGTGAAACATTTACAAGGAGGTGGTAATTGCTCTCCGGGGAGGGGTAGGGGGATAACAGGATGAGTGGAGACAGTGGACTTTAATCTGGATGAGAGAGAGAGAGAGAGAGAGAGAGAGAAGGATAATACAGAAGGTATTGAGGGGTAGAGGGAGAGCTTTGCGTAGTCAGTAATTATGGGATCAGGGTTGGATGGGCAGGCTTGGTAAAGGGTGTGAGGCGTTCAGACAAAGAGGTAGATGTAGGGTAGGAACAGGGTAGTCATTATGACTCTGGTGCTAATTGTACAACACATAAGTGATGGACATTAGCGCTGTAGTAGCAACGTATAGGGATGGACTTATATTCGTTCGAAAATACACAGTGAAGAATGACAAAAATTATACATTGATATTCAGAAGTTTTCATATGAAGAGAGACTAAGAAGACTAAATTTACACTCACTAGAAAGGCGTAGCCTTGAGTCTTGAGGATTCAGGATTAAAACAAAAGGCTAACACACACACACACACACACACACTTGGGGTCATGGAAAGGCAGGTCAGGTAGAGATGCTAATTGGCTGGGGCTTCACAATGCGTTTGGGGAGAGGCAGGGCAAGGAGCACTGAGTCATACGAGTATTAGTACATCAGGCATACGTTGTGTCTTCTTACTTTTTTTCTTATTTTGATGAACATCGTATCCATAACACAGAATCGCCCAATACTCTCTGTCATTTCAAAAAGCGCCTAAAAAAGCGCAACGCGCAGCCGTTCAAATTTAAGCGCAAATCATCTTCCAAAGTCGCCCAATCTGGCGCGAAACGCGCGCACCTGGCAACCCTGTTAGAACTCGACTGACTCAGGCCGCTCCGGGCAAATGTGGCGGGGCCCGACCCGGCTCACCACTCACGAGTTTGAAATACCCGGTCGCGGTATAAGTATTGCTCAGTGTTCACACCACTGCTTGGTATGAACAGTAGTGTGAGCACACATCACCACTCATAGCACAGGACCACTTGCAGGCAGCGTGTTCCAGCCTTGATTATTGAGTGTGAACAAGATTTCGTAGAACTCGAATTACATGACTCAGGCCACCCCGGACAGATGCGGTGGGGCCCGGCCAAGGCCCGGCTCACCGAGTCACTGGTGACTCACGAATTGGGAAGGATTTTAAATAACAGGTCGCTGTGTTTTTCATTTCTGTTTTATTCTAGCAATAAAGGTCCGTGAACTTGTTTTTTTAAATGCTAATTTGTAAAGAGAGTATATGAAATGTATGGAGAGTGAAAGATTGAGAGTGAGGTGTGAGGGATTAGTGGCAGGGGGAGACCAAGAATGAGGTGGAGGGATGGAGTGAGGAGGAATATGAGGGCGAGTGGGTTTGAGTGGGAGGAAGGTCATGTCTGGCGGGAGAAAGGTTGGTTTAGAGACGATTCAGTCTTGGTAACCCCATCGAGGATAATGGCGTCGGCCAATAGATAGAAAGATTGAATTTAACTGCCACAGTTTAATGGATTATGTTTGTTTTTGCTCTAAATATGTCATTTATTCAATTTGTTTAACGGAATAGTAAAGTTTTTTTTTTTTTAAATCATGTAATATAAGTGTTTCATTCTTTACCCCGATAATTAAAATTTTCTTGCATCAGGTCCATAGTTAAACGCTAGTCAGTAACGAACAGGAGGGAGTTGGTAACATTCAATGATTAACCGAGTGTTGAGCGAGCGAGCTACGCTCTCTCACCCAACACCGATGTGCTCGCCTAGTCGGCTGGCAGAAGTAACGGTTGCTGCAGCCAGGCTACTGACTTGGTGAATCGAGTGACTCAACTACCCGAATCTCTTCGGTGAGTGACTCATAAAAACTCGAGTCACCAAAGTGAATCGAGTTTTCCATCTCTACTCTGCGGTCCCGGCCCGTTTTTTTTTGGGGGGGGGGGATATTCGTCCCAGTTGAACTGGGACACGGGCAAACAGAGAGCCCGTCACAGTTGCACATATAGTGCTCATTCAGAGATTAACGTGGTGGAGGGTAATCCTTAACCATGTTTAGTAACACATTAAAAGGTGCCCTGGCAACGATGCCAGCAGCATCCCTAAATTCATCACCTGATCGGGCATGGGCACCATCGGTGCAAGACCTTAGCAGAGATGTAGCGGGGCAATGAAGGAGGTAATGTATGAGAGGCGCATCGGACCTGGCCAAGCAATGAGGGCATGGATCAGGCTCCGTACCAGAGATCTGTTTGAAGCAGGGGAACCCAAGGCGCAGTCTCCGTATTCTCACCACTAAGAAATTAGGCAGGGCCTTAGGAGGAAGGAGGGGAGAATATGCTGTAGCAGTGGCATACCAGTCTGCAGAGCTAGATCCCCCCGAGATGCAGAGTTGGTGTTCTTCCCGGGACAGTCTGCCTATGGTTGCCTTTAGTGCTCCAAGAATGTATGAGGGGCTGGGGCGGAGGGGGAAGGTTATCTCTGGATGAGTGCAGGCAGCGCGTGCCGCGTCATCAGCTCTTTCATTGCCAGTAATCCCGACATGACCTGGGAGCCAGTGAAGTATGATAGTGGCTCCCCTTTGGACAAGAAGAGTTGCAACCGTGTAAATTGCTGTTAGGAGGAACACATTGTCATGGAGGGAGAAAGAGCGTAGTCGTTGAAGGGATGAAAGACAGTCCGTATGGATAATGACACGTCTATAATGGTGGTGATGAGCGTGGCGCAATGCACCCAAAATGGCTGCAAGCTCTGTTTGGAAGGCAGACACTCCTGGGGAGAGGCGCCATGATTCAACCAAATTCCCCACGACAAAATCAGATCCAGCAGAGCCGTCAGGAGAAACAGAGCCGTCAGTAAAGTAGGTGGCCGAACCCGGGGAGTCTAATGCAGCCACCCGACTAAGACCATCCTGACGAATCATGGCGGGAATAGAGGAGCGAGGTTTGGCCTCTGATGGACTGATGATATGGAAAGGGAGTGGAGTCCAAGGTGGTGGATCTTCAAAGCCAGGGAAAGAAGAATCAGGGTCTTGGCACAAGCTTGGAGCAGCTCCCAAATTGTGAATGGTGGCAGCTGTGGTTCGGGCCCAGTCACGTTGAGGGAGCGCCTCAGGTGGGTGGCCCAAAAGTCGTTTGAGTAGGGTTGCGACGGGTAGATCAGGCCGGCGCTGCACCAGCTGGAGTGTTATTGTTGCTGCGCGTAGCGCAATGCGGTGCGTCAGTGATGGCAGTCCACTCTCCAAACGCAAATTCACTAGACGGGTCCAAGGAGGAGCTCCAAGCATGATACGTAGAGCATTGTTCTGTAGAACTTCCAAGGACTTGGAGATGGGTGGGGAGAGACCAGTCATACAGATTGCTCCGTAGTCCACCAGGGATCGTATGGAGTGAATGTAGAACGTGCGGAGGACAGAAAACGATGCCCCCAGGCTCTTTTTTGAGAGGTACCGGAGAGCAGCAAGGCGGGTGGAAGCACGTTCCCGTAGGTATCTTACGTGGCTTGCAAAGGTTAGGCCCTGGTCAAACCAGACCCCCAGATACTGGTGTGAAGTGGCAACAGTGAGCTGGTGACCCCCGAGAAGCAATGGAAAGTCTGGAGGGCGGAGGCCGAATGGCAGACACTTTGTTTTTTCCAGATTGATTTTTAATCCAAGCTCGTTGCATTTGGCATGGAGTCGAGACATGGCATAGTGCGCCTGGGAGAAGCAATCTCGGCGTGTGAAGACCAGGGCCAAATCATCTGCATAGCAGAGGAGAGAGATGCCTGGCCCATAATCAATAGTTAAGAGCCCCTCCATTAAGATGTTAAAGAGGAGAGGGCTCAAAACACTTCCCTGGGGGGTGCCGTTGGGATGAGGATGAAAAGGGGAGAGGTGTCCCTGAAAGCGAACCCCTGCAGTGTGTTCGCTAAAAAAGTCCCGGACCCAGGATATAAGTCTGCCCCCTACTCCCCTGGCCGCGAGAGCTGCCAGGATAACAGTGGGGTTTGCCAGTTCGAAGGCCTTCTCGAGGTCGAGGAAGATGGCCATCCCCCGTCCGCCCCTCAGCTCCCCAAGGAATGATGCAAGGCAGTGGGTGGCACTCCTGCCTGGGTGATAGGCATAAATCCTTGGGTGCAGCGGTCCCAGCCGCCAAGCAAGACGAGCCCGCACAACCCTCTCAGCTGTCTTAGCGATGCAACTGAGCAGGGAGATGGGGCGCATGGCAGTGGGATCGCGAGGCTTCGGAATCGGGTGGATGACAGCCATCTTCCACGACCTCGGTAGACGCCCCTCAGACCACGAGAGGTTGAGCAGATCAAGAAGCCGATCTTTCCCACAATCTCCAGCATGTGATAACAGAGAGTAGGTTAGCCCGTCGAGTCCCGGAGCAGTGTCTCCTCTGTGCTGCAGTGCTTTATGCAGTTCCCCCCTGGTGAAGGGAACATCGGCAGGGTCGGGCTTTTCGCAGGCAGTTTGAATTGCTGCAAGACGAGAGGTAGACAACTGCTCCTGCTTGTCTCTGACGGACTGTGGAAGATTGTGGGAAGCAGAGCGATCCGCGAAGTGTTGAGCGAGACGGCTGGCCTCAGCGGCCGGGTCAGGGTGAGAGGGAGGACGGGGGGGACGTGGGTCAGAGATCGACCGGATTCTCCTCCACATCTCCCTGAGAGTGGAGTGAGAGTCTAAGGTCCTACACCATCTGATCCACGCCTCCTCCTTCAGCCGGCGTTTTTCTGTCACGACGTGTTGCGTGACAGCAGCAAGGTGTCGGCGGTGCGGAGATGTGCGGCGCCGCCGGTATTGCTTTCGCGCTGCGTTGAGTCTGTGGTTGAGTTCCCTGACCCTGTCGCAGTAGATCCAGCCGTCTCGGTAACGCCTCTCGGAACGCGGCTGCTGCGGGATGGATATGGAGGCAGCCTGTGCAAAAGCACTGGCAACTTGATCCGCTCTACCCTCGAGGTCCAGGACGGGAGGGGCGGCCTCAAAAAAGGTGGATAAGGCCCTGGCAAAGGCAGCCCAGTCAGCTTTGCTGAGGTCCCATCTCGTTGGGGGAGGTGGGGGCGGGGGAGGGGTGTGAGTGGTAGCCTGATCTGTATGGCGAAGTGATCACTGGCTAGGCGTGGGTGGAGCGACCATTGCGCCGGGCCAGCAAGTGGGGAGGAGGTGAATGACAGATCCAGGCGTCCTCCCCGAATGTGGGTGGGTTCTTGGATGTTGTTTATTAAGGAGACACCTTCCATCTCCTCGAGAACGAGAGAGATGTGCCGTCCTGCCTCATTGGATGGAAGGGGCGATGCAAGAATGTCGTGATGGGCATTAAAGTCGCCCCCGATAAAGACAGAACGGGAGGAAGCGTGGGAGAACACCTCCCCAACATCAAGAGCGCCCCCCTGGCTTCTGTAGACATTGTACACAGTTAGTGAGGAGGATGCGAGGTGTAGCACAACACCTTGCACCTCTACACCTGGTCCACAAAAGGGCAGGGGGTCACAAACAGTGTGGGGGACGTGATCTCGGACGAGAATGGCACATCCTCGTGTGACTCCACGTTCATAGGGGAGGAGATGGGAGGTGTATCCAGGTAGCCGAAAGGGGGAACTGTCTGGGAGTAAGGTCTCCTGCAGGAGGAAGACGTGGGGCTGATCCCTGGCGACTGCCTCCTGCAGGAGGGGGAGCTTGTGTCTGATCCCCAAACAGTTCCACTGTATTATTCGGATGTCTGCAGGGTTTGCTTGCAGGTCATGGGGGGCAGGGGGCTGTCGCCCGAGAGGGAAGCCGGGGCCTCGACCACGACCACCGTGTCGACTGCCACCGGTGCCGGCGCATCTTCTGATGGGGGGGGTGGGAGACGAGGGTTCTGAGCCCTCTGGGATGCAGTAGCGGTGTGTCGAGGCCGTCCCCTCCGTCTCGGGCGTGCCGCCCTGCGCAGTGGGGGGTTGGTGGTCTCTGGAGGGGGTGCAGGCTGAGGTGTGCCGCTTCGCTTCTTGTCGGCGGCCTCCTTGATGATTCCGTCTATTGCGGCTGAGATATGGTGTGTGGGGCACGTTATTCCCATCAATTGTTTGATCCCTAGGATTAAGGCCTTGACAATCTGTTTCCCAATGCCGTCGAGCTCCGCGAGGGTGAATACAGGCTCCTGCTGAATGGGGGCCTGGGAGGGACTGAGAGTGGCCCTGGCTGCTGGGTGCTGCGGTGGCGAGGCTGGAGAGTGTACCTCTGCCGTCGTGATGACCTGGGTGAGAGCAGATGGTGGGGGGACTGCTGTCGTGGTGCGTAGCGGTGGGCTCGGCGTGGTAGGCAGCGGAGGGAATTCTGCCTCGCTGGTGGCTGGGACTTTTTCCGTGGGGCGGCGCTGTTGGCCCCAAACGAAGGTACCTGGATGGGCTGGAGTCAGGCTGATGGCCTGCTGCTCCTGTACCCATGCCACTTGCTGCTCGCGGCCTTTCATTACTCTCCTCGTTCTGGCTGGGCAGCTGGGGTGCCAGGCATGGTGCGATCCTGAGCAGTTGGGGCATCGTGAAGTTACAGGCTGTTTTGTTTTCAGCCTTGCCAGGCACTGCTCGGTGTCGTGGCTGGCGCTGCAAATGCCGCAGACTGGGGGGCGGTGGCAGTTGGCCCTGTGGTGTCCATATCTTTGGCACCTGTAACAACGGAGCGGCTCTGGCGTGAAGGGGCGCAGGTGGAATTCGCCCCAGTTCCCTAGATCGAGGGAAGGTATTAGCGGGCCCCTCAGGGTGACTGTGACCTGCAGGGTCTCTTCCCGCGTGCGCTGATTTTGGCAGCGCTTGGCCTCCTCCACTAGGGGGTGCTGTAGGAGGATTCCTACCGGCATACGCCTGGGGTAGCCCATGACAGTGGCCTTGGTGAGCTGTTCGCCCCTTTGCAGCTCTACAATTTTCAGGGGTGGGGCCTCGTCCTCCGCCAATGCCCTCAGTCGCAGGTAGGTCTCCTCGTCCCGGGGGATGAGGACGCAGCTGTCGTCCCGCCCATAGTGGTTTGTGACGGCTAGTCCCTGTAGGTGGTTTTCCAGGGCTTGGACCGCGCCGTAGCTGGTCGTGAATCCCGGTTGGGCTGGGACACGAAAGGCTGGGAAGTTGGAAGGGGGTGGTGGAGGAGGCCGGACTGAGACAGAGGGGCGTGGCGCCGAAGGGGGCCTCTGAGGAGCTGAGGTGCTTGGTGCAGGTGGTGGCTGCTGGGGAGCAGTCATGCGGCTGGCCGGGATTTGGTCGTTTCACTGTGTCGCTCGTGATTTTTTGCGCGACACGAGGGTCCAGCCCTCTTCATCAGGAGCGTTAACAGCAGTGGTGGCAGCAGGGACAGGCGGGGTGCCTGTGGGGTCAGTTTCTCTGGCAGCAGTGGTGGCCTTTGTGGCGCTGTCGCGTGCTCGAACACTCGGCAGGGCCTTGGCAGTAGACTGTGGTGCCCTTGCAGAGGGGGGGCAAGGTGGTCGCTTGTGAGTGCTGGAGGGGCTGTGAGTTACTTGGGGAGAAGCCTGGGAGCCTGAAGAGGTGGGAGCTGGGGCAGTCGTGATTCCATCCATGGTTTCGTGAATCCGCGCGATCTTGGCTCGTGCGGACGAGGACGTGGTGGGAGCAGCATACCGTGGGTGTGCTGCAGGTCCGTTAGGCCTTGGAGCGGGGGGAGCAGTGGGGGGGGCCCCGGAGGAGGATGAGGAAGAGCTGCTGGAGGAGAGTTTGCGCTCTCGCTTCTCACCGGTAGTGGGCTTGGTAGGGGGTGGCCTCGAGGGCGGGGGGGGGGGCGGGCTGGCCCCTTGGGCCTGGAGGTGCATGCCACCTTCATGGCATATGCACCGGGCAGTGCAGGAAACGTAAAGGCAACTCAAGACACACACACACACACACACACACACACACACACAAAAGTGATAATCAATTTATAACAATATGCACTCAATTCGTCTGTTGGGTTGTCTGAACAAGTAAACACAACAGTAAACAGATGAGCAGAATTGGAGCAATTAGTTATATAGGAATTTAATTTAATCTCAACCTGAGCAAATCTATCAGTGTGAACTGATTTAAGTAAATCAGAACACCTGGACAGACCTACGCAGGAGAAAGTAAATTAAATAAGAACACGACTGTGATGCTATTTAGTTTAGAAAAACTGGGTTAGGTGAGTCATGGAACTAATTTGCCATACAAACTAATTCCTCAGACAAACCTAACGAGTTAGAGTAAACTAAATATAAGACTTGGCAAAGTGAAGCCAAGAGCACAATATTAAAGTGATATTTAGTTTAGTAGAACTATGCTGGGGCAGTCACAGAACTAACTTGCAATGCAAATTGATTCATCAGAAAGCCACAGCAAGTTGAAGTAAACTAAATATAAGGCGGAAAAAAAAAAAAAAAAAAAAAAAAAAAAAAAAAAACAGGCCTAGAAAAAAACCCTACAGTAACGGGGGGGGGGTTCCCCGTCCTCTAAAGGACGTCGAGGGAAGACCCGTCACTGCCCCGTGAGGGACTTTCCTAGCCCTAGCCCTAACAGAGAATGCCGCCCTCACCGCCTCCTATAACCAGGCCCTAAAGGCCCCCTTTCATGGAAATGCCCTACGGCACTCCTTCAGGGTTCGGCGTCGTACTACGGTGAGGGACACTAACGGCAGGCCGAAAGAAAAAAAAAAAAACTCCCTAGAGCAAGAGCAGGGCTCTTAAAAAGGCAGGGAGAGATGCTGTGCAGTAGAGAGCAAGCACACTGCTCTAGCAGCACCGGCAAGGCCGATCACAGCTCCAGTGTCGGGCAGTGGTGAGAAGGAAGCAAGCCTCCAACACAACACCAAAGACAGGACCACGTGGAGACGGAAGCAGGCAAGAGCTGGAGAGCTGGTAGAGACGTCTTCACAGCACGACTGCAGCAGCGCGAGTGCCCCGGCCCGTTCGTTCGCTCGTTCGTTCGTAGATTTCCTGCACCTATAGTGCAGGCCGGGCCATACATTAGCCCGGTCAGTGAAGATGCTGTTGTCGTTCGTGTTCGATCCGGTTTACAATATAGTTCATTATCGCTTTGTCGTCGGGGTGAGTGTCTATAATTTCTTCCAGGCATCGTTCGTGTTGTTCTTGAAGTGACACTGGAGTCGCGAGTCTTAGTAGGGCATCGAGTGCATCTGAGAAGTTGTTGTCCCAGTAGCTGTCTCTCTGATCGAAGAGTTCGTCGAAGGATAACGAGTCGAGACGTTGCTTGATGGTGGGATGGAGGGGTGGCAAAATGTCTCTGATGCGGGCTCTTGCTTGTTCCTGAGGGCTGACGTTCGTGGCGGTGGTGGATGCAGGCAGGTCGAGTGTCGAGTTGATGGAGGGGGCAAGTTGTTCTGCCTTCCTCTTCTTGTTCTTCCCCTTCTTCTTCTTGATGGTTTCAGTTGGTGGCAGAGGGGATGCAGAGCCTGTTTCCATGGTGGTGTCTTCATCACCATCGTCAATGGCAGGAGGATCTAGGGTGTCTGGAGGGTCGGGGATGGTCTCCGTGTCCTCCTCAGCTGCCGGTGGCGTGGCGTGGTGATCAGTAGTCGGTTCGAGGTCCAGGTTCGGTGCCGGGTCGTCGGGAATGGTGGCAGTCCCTCTGTTAAGAGGAGCATCCAACTGCAGCCGTTTTCGCGGTGTTGTGCGAGGTTGGATAGGCTGCTGAGGACGGGGCTGACGCTTCTGACGAGAGGCGGGACGGACATCGTGGGCGAAACTCTCGGGGATGACAATGCGTGGCAACCCATTCTCCTCGAAAATCCGAGGGAGGAGAATGCGCAAGGCCGCTCTGTCATCACCACAGAAAGCCTTCGCCGTCGCGATGCACATCGCAACAATGGTGTCCATCTTCCCAGATCTCCCAGGATCCTGAGGCCGGCGTCTCTGGGCCGTGGGGCGTCGCCATGCATGGACAGAGCCCTGCACAGCTACACCCCCCGGCCCAGAGACATCCCTGGCCACAGGACCCTTGGGAGACTGTGGAAGACTGAACTCCACCGTCTCACCGTCGCCAAGAGAGCGTTGGCGGTGCTGTTCGTTTGGTACAACGATCGAACAACGAGGGACGAAAACATCAGCACCAGTGTCCTGGCACGTGATGAAACCGTACCCGGCCTTCACGTTGTACCAATGAACAGTTCCCCTGATCTTCTGGGCTCCCGATAGCTCCGATCTGCTGTTGGATGCTCCCCTCAACGGGTCGAAAGCATCAGCAGATGTACGAGCCATGGTGAAGTCTACGGGATCGGCGCGCCAAGGTTCACTAGCTCGCTTATGGACTTGCTGGCACGGTGGCTGGACCAACTCTGCCCCCGGCCCGTTCGTTCGTTCGTTCGTTCGTAGATTTCCTGCACCTATAGTGCAGGCCGGGCCATACATTAGCCCGGTCAGTGAAGATGCTGTTGTCGTTCGTGTTCGATCCGGTTTACAATGTAGTTCATTATCGCTGTGTCGTTGGGGTGAGCGTCTATAATTTCTTCCAGGCATCGTTCGTGTTGTTCTTGAAATGACACTGGAGTCGCGAGTCTTAGTAGGGCATCGAGTGCATCTGAGAAGTTGTTGTCCCAGTAGCTGTCTCTCTGATCGAAGAGTTCGTCGAAGGATAACGAGTCGAGACGTTGCTTGATGGTGGGATGGAGGGGTGGCAAAATGTCTCGGATGCGTTGTCTGGCTTGATCCTGAGGGCTGACGTTCGTGGCGGTGGTGGGTGCAGGCAGGTCGAGTGTCGAGTTGATGGAGGGGGCTAGTTGTTCTGCCTTCCTCTTCTTGTTCTTCCCCTTTTTCTTTTTCTTGATGGTTTCAGTTGGTGGCAGAGGGGAAGCAGTGCCTGTGTCCATGGTGGTGTCTTCATCACCATCGTCAATGGCAGCAGGATCTAGGGTGTCTGGAGGGTCGGGGACGGTCTCCGTGTCCTCCTCAGCTGCCGGTGGCGAGGCGTGGTGATCAGTAGTCGGTTCGAGGTCCAAGTTCGGTGCCGGGTCGTCGGGAGTGGTGGCAGTCCCTCTGTTAAGAGGAGCATCCAACTGCAGCCGTTTTCGCGGTGTTGTGCGAGGTTGGACAGGCTGCTGAGGACAGGGCTGACGCTTCTGACAAGAGGCGGAACGGACATCGTGGGCGAAACTCTCGGGGATGACAATGCGTGGCAACCCATTCTCCTCGAAAATCCGAGGGAGGAGAATGCGCAGGGCCGCCCTGTCATCACCGCAGAAAGCCTTCGCCGTCGCGATGCACATCGCAACAATGGTGTCCATCTTTCCAGCTCTCCCAGGATCCTGAGGCCGGCGTCTCTGAGCCGTGGGGCGTCGCCATGCATGGACAGAGCCCTGCACAGCTACACCCCCTGGCCCAGAGACATCCCTGGCCACAGGACCCTTAGGAGACTGTGAAAGACTGAACTCCACCGTCTCACCTTCGCCAAGAGAGCGTTGGCGGTGCTGTTCGTTTGGTACAACGATCGAACGGCCAGGGACGAAAACATCAGCACCAGTGTCCTGGCACGTGATGAAACCGTACCCAGCCTTCACGTTGAACCAACGAACAGTTCCCCTGATCTTCTGGGCTCCCGGTAGCTCCGATCTGCTGTTGGATGCTCCCCTCAACGGGTCGAAAGCATTAGCAGATGTGCGAGCCATGGTGAAGTCTACGGTATCGGCGCGCCAAGGTTCACGAGCTCGCCTGTAGTCTTGCTGGCACGGTGGCTGGACCAACTCTGGCGCGCCGCGCCTGGCAGCGGCTTTTTATGTGGCCTGCCTCCGGACTGGCGGCGTGTGAGTGGTCGGGGTGTGATGTACATGGCGGTGATTTACTGTTCATGCTTTCTCGATGCCATTCCTGGTTTGCTTGCAAAATTTGGCATGCCCTGTGGCGTGACCTGGCTACGACGCCTCTCTAGGATTGGCCTCCTGGGAGCTGGGGTTGGGCCTGGGCCTGAAATCGAGGTTAGATGGATAAGGTTCGTACTTGCACGACCGACACTGCGTTATATAAGGGTGGTCGGCGAGCGGGGTCGTCATCATTGTTGGTGCTGGGAGCGGAGTGGACACTCACTACTACTACTGGGTCTGAGGAGCAGTAGCAGCAGCAGCAGCAGCAGCTGTAGACACTATGACTGGTCGAGGCAAAGGCGGCAAGGGTCTGGGCAAGGGAGGCGCCAAGCGACACCGCAAGGTGCTTCGTGACAACATCCAGGGCATCACCAAGCCTGCCATCCGTCGTCTGGCTCGTCGTGGCGGCGTGAAGCGTATCTCGGGCCTGATCTACGAGGAGACCCGCGGTGTTCTCAAGGTGTTCCTCGAGAACGTGATTCGCGATGCTGTCACCTACACTGAGCACGCCAAGCGTAAGACCGTGACCGCGATGGACGTGGTGTACGCCCTGAAGAGGCAAGGGCGCACCCTTTACGGCTTCGGCGGTTAAGAGGCTGCGTGCATAACTGCATGGCACTATTCCACCTGGCCACGGCAAAGCACACAATAAACAGCAACCCCCGGACCTCTTTTAGAGGTCCACACCTAATTTCTGTGAAAGAGAATGAATGAAGGCATAGTAGTATAAGTAAATGCAGACGTTGAGCAGGTTAGGTAGCACCATTTTCTCTCTCTCTCTTTCTTTTAATGTAACAGATATGAAAACATGTAATGCAACCCAACCAACTCTTACCACACCTAACATAACCAAACCAAACCAACCATAACCTAACTGAACCATACCAAACCTCTCTCTCTCTCTCTCTCTCTCTCTCTCTCTGTCGGGCAGTTAAAAAAAAAAAAAAAGTGTGGGGGGGGATTAGGCAACTGTCAATTTGGCTACTACATCTTCTAATTTAAATGGACGTCTGCATACATATACATTATCACTTATTTTGCTGGGCCATTGCTTTCTCTGTTCCTCTGGTCTACTCCCCCCCCCCATCCCCATTTCAGGAAAGCTTTCTCCATACCTATCAGGGCAATTTCCATCCTGTTGCGAGAGCATCTCCTCTGCTGTGCTCCGGGAGTCACCTCCGTAAATCGTGAAGGCAAATCCCACTAATCCAAGGTATTTCTGCCTTCATATGCACGAGCAACAGCACACTTGAAGGATGCACCTAGAGTAAAGAAGACACAGTCAGTCACGTCGGTGAGGCACCACAAACGGTGCATGATATGAATGCCTAAGTGTTAGACAGACAGAATGTCTGCATATGAACAAGTTATCCCTTGAATTTGTCGCTGTCACGGCCGTTTTCTCTAAGTACCAAAACCCACCAATCACCCATCGTACAAGCATTGCATCAACCGCTGAGGCCTGAAATCAAATTTAAATGGATCCGATTGGTACTTGCACGACCGCTAGTGCATTATATAGAAGAGGTGGCTGACAAGGTGGCTGACACTCGCCTCCCAACAGTTTCACTAATCAGGCGTTCACCGGAGCTCCCAGTTCGATGGGTGGTGGTGGTGGTGCTGCTGATTATTATTATTAATCTTGATGATGATGATGATGAATGAATGGATGGATGGATGGATGGATGAATAGATGGTGGTGGTAGTGGTGGTTTTTGATTGTGTAGTAACTAGTTGTTGCAATACTACTCATAATGACGAGAGAAATGAATGATGAGTATTTTCTTCATTATTGCTCTTATTTGGGGGTGTTAAATCCACAATGGTCGTCACCACACGACTAATATATATATATATATATATATATATATATATATATATATATATATATATATATATACTGTTGTATACATCACCATATCCTCTGCCACTGAACGACTTTGTCCATTCCTTCGATGGTGGGAGAATAGCCATCATCATCATCATCATCATCACCTATGTTTTCATTCATCCACCCGGCCAGGCAGTTAGGAGGCATAATTATACAGGACAGTATTATGCAGGTGCAGTTGGGAACGGGACAAGACTCTATGTAGTAGTGGGAATAATAATAATATTATTATTATTATTATTATTACTCCACCTTCACTGATGTCAGTAGCTTCTTACATGCAACCGAACGTAAATAGAGCCACAGACACATGCCAGCATTCAACACATACCACGTTATAGGCACATACACAAACATACAGTATACCAACACATTCATCCATACCCAAAGATGATGATGATGATGCTGTTGGGCAATGCCAAAGTCTATTCTCTCTCAAGAAACGAATGTGGCTCCTAAAGGAGCCGATGGAGGTGAAGAAGAAGAAGGATTTCTTGGAAGCGTTTACTTCTTCTCCGTCTTCTTGGGGAGCAGCACAGCCTGGATGTTAGGCAAGACACCTCCCTGGGCGATGGTGACGCCAGAGAGGAGCTTGTTGAGCTCCTCATCATTACGGATAGCCAACTGCAGGTGACGGGGAATGATACGAGTCTTCTTGTTGTCACGGGCTGCGTTGCCAGCCAGCTCAAGCACTTCAGCTGCTAGGTACTCCATGACTGCAGCCAAGTAGACGGGAGCACCAGCACCCACACGCTCGGCGTAATTGCCTTTACGAAGGAGACGGTGGATCCTGCCGACGGGGAACTGGAGCCCAGCCCTGCTAGATCGGGACTTGGACTTTCCCTTCACCTTGCCTCCCTTGCCACGTCCGGACATGCTGCTGCTGCTGCTGCTGCTGCTGGAGTAGTAGGACCTTCAGGAGAAGACTAATGCGTCCCCGGCCCGTTTGTTTGTTTGTGAGATATTCGTCCCAGTTTCCTGGGACACGGGCAAACAGAGAGCCCGTCAGAGGTGCGCACTACTTGCGCGAACTGGCTTTATCGAGGTGGAGGGTAATTCCTTACCGTAGTAAGTAATATATTTAACGGAGCATGGGCAACAATGCCAGCAGCGTCCCTAAAGACATCACCAGTACGGGCTAGGGCCGAGTCGAGCTCAGACCTGAGCCTGGTGGTGGCTGGGCAGTCCAGAAGATAATGCAAAAGGGGCTCCTCACAGCTGGCCAAGCAATGTTCACACGGGTCTGGCTCCATACCCCTAATTTGCTTGTAGCAAAGAAACCCAAGACGCAATCTTCGAAGTCGGACTACAATAAAATTAGGTAGTCCTGGGGGGAGCGACAGAAGGGAATACAACGTGGCAGTAGCATACCATTTTGCAGAGCAAGAGCCCTCCGTGACCCAGAGTTGATGGTCCTCTAGGGATAGTCTTCCTATGGTGGCAGTGAGAGTGCGGATGAGGTGCGAGGGACTAGGGCGTAATGGGAATGTGATGTCTGGGAGATCGCAAGCTGAGCGCGCCGCGTCATAAGCTCGCTCGTTGCCACTAATTCCCACATGTCCCGGGAGCCAGTGAAGGTTAATCGTTGCGCCCCTATGGACAAGGAGTGATGCAAATGTATGAATCGCTGTCAGTAGAAAGACGTTGTCATGCAGCGAGAAGGATCGTAATCTCTGAATGGAGGAAAGAGAGTCTGTGTGGATTATGACTCGATTGCGACGATGGTGGTGAGCATGGCGCAATGCACCCAGGATGGCCGCAAGTTCCGCCTGGAAAGCGGAGATACCTGAAGAGAGTCGCCAAGCTTCCACTATTTGCCCAGAGACAAAAGCCGCTCCAGCTGCGCCATTAGGGGAAACAGAGCCATCAGTGTAGTAGATGGCTGAGTCTGGTGAGGCCAGAGCTGCCACCCTACTGAGACCCTCCTGTCGAAGGAGTGCTGGAATTGAGGAGCGGGGTTTAGCCTCCGATGGACCAAGAATATTAAAAAGGGGAGGATCCCATGGCGGTGGATCAACGTATCCAGGAAAGGGAGAGTCGGGATCTTGACAGAGGCTCGCAGCAGCTCCCAAACCATGGATGGCAGCGGCCGTGGTGCGGGCCCAGTCACGCTGAGGGGCCGGCTCGGGTGGGCGGCAGAGAAGGCGTTTTAGGAGGGCAGAGACAGGCAGGTGAGGCAGGCACTGGATCAGTTTCAGGGTGACTACTGCCGCTCGCAACACAATGCGATGGGCCAGAGACGGCAGCCCACCCTCCATACGCAGATTGACCAGTCGGGTCCAGCATGGAGCACCCAGCATAATGCGGAGGGCATCATTCTGGATGACCTACAGAGATCTAGCGACTGGCGGAGCAAGGCCCGTCAAGCAGATGGCGCTGTAGTCCACCAAGGATCGGACTGCATGTATATAAAAAGTCCGTAGGACGGAATATGATGCCCCCAAACTCCGCCTGGACAGATAGCGGAGAGCAGCCATGCGGGTGGATGCACCCTCCCTCAGGTACCGAACATGGCAGGCAAAGTTGAGACCCGCGTCAAGCCAGACCCCCAAGTACCGATGTGCAGTGACCATGGAGAGCTGATGGCCACCGAGTAGCAGTGGAAAGTCTGGGGGGCGGAGTCCAAATGGCAGGCACTTGGTCTTCATGAAGTTAATTTTTAGGCCTAACTCAGCACACTTGGCATGGAGCCGAGAAAGGGCCAAGTCTGCCTGTCGAAAACAATCCCGTCTAGTAAAAATGAGGGCAAGATCGTCTGCATAACAGAGGAGGGTGACGCCAGGCCCATAATCGATGGTTAAGAGCCCCTCCATAAGGATATTAAACAGGAGGGGGCTTAGTACGCTCCCCTGGGGCGCGCCATTAAAATGTGTGCAAAAGTGTGAGAGGTGCCCCTGGAATCTGACCCCTGCAGATCGATCCGCAAAGAAGTCCCTGATCCAGGATAAAAGCCTGCCTCCCACACCCCTGTCTGCAAGGGCAGCCAAAATAACTGTAGGGCTGGCTAGTTCAAAAGCCTTTTCCAGGTCGAGGAAGACGGCCGTCCCCTTTCCCCCTCTCAGTTCCCCAAGGAAAGACGCGAGGCAGTGAGTGGCACTCCTACCATGGTGGTATGCGAAGATCCTTGGGTGCAGTGGTCCCAGCCGCCAAGCGAGACGAGCCCGCACAACCCTCTCAGCCGTTTTAGCGATACAGCTAAGGAGGGAGATGGGGCGCATGGCGGTAGGATCATGAGGCTTGGGAATCGGGTGAATAACAGCCGCCTTCCACGACCTTGGCAGACGCCCCTCAGACCACGAGAGGTTGATCAGATCAACTAGGCGCTCGCTGCCGCTATCCCCAGCGTGTGACAGGAGTGAATATGTGATTCCGTCCAGTCCAGGCGCAGAGTCCCCCCTGCGGTGCAGTGCTTTTTGAACCTCCCCGCTGGTGATGGGACAATCAGCTGGGTCTGGCCTATCACAGGCAGCCTGAACTGCCGTGGCAAGAGCGGTCCCCGGCCCGCGCGACCTTCCCTTAAATACCCGTCTTCCCGATCCGACCCCATCCCACCCGCGAATGGGAAGGAGGCAGAAGCCGGGCTGCGATCGGGCAGAAATCACATATAAGGATTTCAGCAAGCGCGGCCCCCATCATCACTTGGCGACGACGCCTAGCCAGAAGCACACGTGTCTCGACCGCTCGCTTGCTCAGCTCTCACTCTGTGACTCCCTGCCTTTATCAGCTGCTAACGACTTTGTCGGCATGTGCTACCCGCCCACTTATCACCTCATTTCATAAACTTCACCCATTCATTACCTCATTAATAAAATTCACTCACATCATTCCTCCTACCTCTTTTCCTGTCTTCTTCTAATTTCTCTTTTATTACTAACCCCTGCTCTTTTGTGAATTCGGAGATACTTCCGGGACCCCCCCACTACCTTGTTGGGGCCACGGCCATAACAGTAGTCGGGGGTCCAGGAGATATAGCCGTGCACCTGAGAGACTCGGCCTTTTTTGTTCTCCTACTTCCTTCCCATCTTGCTGGTGATAGATTGGCTAGGACTTCGGTCCTAACAATCTGGAACCACCCTGCTCTCACAACAAGTTTAGTGATCAGGGTAACGGCGCCAACACCTCATCCTGCACACCCACTGCACCCCGGGATCTGTGCAAAAGTGTGGTGATTGGTTTTCTTCCCCCTCTTTTTATTAACGTCATGCGCTACACTCCCCCCCTCCCTCCCCTTGATTAATGATGGCTTTCTCAGTTAAGTTTAAATGTACCCTCCCCTCCCTGCCTTCAGACCCTGGTCAGACCTTTTTTTGCATCACTGAAACTCCCTTTGTTAACCTTTTTTCTAGTGCAAAAGACAAAGTCATTAAGATCACCTTGGCCTCTCAGGCTCATCTTGATTCATACCTCTCCCCCAGTAACCTGCCCAAATACTCCCAGGCTGGATATGAGCTGATCTCAACTCCTGAGCTAAAAGCTGCCTGTACAATAATTGCCCGTAATGTTACCAAATATGTTCTCAGACACACCGATGATGACCTCATGACTGAACTGTCCCTGAAAAACGACATTCACGCCACACACATTGTTCGCTTTGACAATTCAAACAACATCAAGATTCTCTGTGCTTCACCTCAAGAGGTACAGAAACTTCATTCACACGGTGTCAAAGCGTTCAATACAATCATCCCACCCAGCAACCTTAGACTCGAACAGTGGTTTGATCTTGCTCAATGCTTTAGATGTTATCAGTATGGGCATCCAACTCGATCATGCAAAAAAACTCAAATATGCTCAAAGTGCTCTGCCCAAGGTCATTTTCATACAAACTGCACCAGCACTACTACTAAATGTATCAATTGTGGCGAAGGACACATTGCAATCGCCGGAAACTGCCCTATTAGGAAAAATCTACTAAAGGACGTAAGGGCTAACAGCCAGCCTGCACAGCATATCAACACGCCTCAATCATACACAGCACCCCAACAAACTTCATCCACCATGTCATATGCCCAAGCCACTCAGAACTCACAGCCCCAAACCCAAGCATCCACCACTCATCCACCACCCACCAACACCACCTCTCCCAGTCCATCTTCCATTTCACCCTTCCCCCCCAACGTAACTGCAGTTGTCATGTCCGCCCTAGCCCAAGCTCTGTACTCTGACGTGCCCTTTGCATCCCTCATCAATGATGCTCTAGCCGCCAACAATATGTCCACCATTGTCATCCCCCCTTCATGGCACACAGCCAAGAAATCACCCCACATCTTCACCCCCCCTTCACAGCAAACTGGCAACACCTCAGTCCCTCCTACCACATCCCCTCCCATCCCCTCCACCTCTCATTCGTCATCCCCCTGCACTTCCAACCCACCCACCACACCCATTCACCCTAAACCTCATCCCACTCCTGCATCCTCAGAAGCACTCCCATCTTCCCCCCCTCACCATCCCTCCCCTCCTGCTGATTCACGTCATCCTAACCAAACCACCCAGCCCCCAACCCCATCTCCCTCCACCAGCACAACCCCCAACCAACCTAACTCCATGCCCCCTCCACCTACCCCAACCACCCCCCTCACCTGCGATCGAGATCGCAGTGTTTCTTGCAAACGAAAGGCGGCTGACTCTCCCGAATCCCCTTCCTCCCTCTCCCCTTCAGTTCACACACATCAATCACGTTCCAGAAAACGTAGTGCCCCCCCTCCCAAAAAGAGAACCCCATCCTTCTCCCCTGCCTCCCCCCAAAACACCACATACATAGCACATTCAGATTCAGTTCAACACGATCACCATCATGCTTAAAATCATCCAGTTTAACATTAGACACTATTACGCAAACAGGCACCTACTTACTCAACTCATTCACGAACACGACCCAGACATAATATTACTCAACAGCACTTGCACCAACAACACCAGAAAAATCAAACACTATGGCTACACTACACTTCAAACCGACGAGGGTCCACACGACGGAGTTGCTATCATGATTAAAGGCACCATTAAACACGACTTCATCACAACATGGACACACAGACATTTCCTTGCAGTTAAAACACACACTACTCTTGGCCCCCTCATAGTCTCCACCACATACACCAGACCCAACACTGGCATCCCCTTCACAGACATAAACAGACTCTTCAACAACACTGCACCAACACTATTCATTTCAGACCTAAATGCACAACACGGGACATTCCAACACAACACAACCAACAATCATGGAAGACAAATGTTCACTATATACCAACACAAAAGATTAAATTTCCTAGGACCTGATTTTCTCACAACATTTACACCTAGGGGATCAGGAAAGCCAGATCTCATCTTCACCAATAGATCATTTAACATTTTTCATCACCACATCACCCCCGGCCCTATGTCTGGGTCTGATCACATCCCCATTATAATGTCCATCTCCACCAACCCGATCCTGATCCCCAGTACACCACACTATGACTACCTACATGCAGACTGGGATGCCTTTACACAAACCCTTTCAGAACAAGAATACACCACTGACTATGAGGGAAAACACCACACTGACATAGAAGAACAATGTAAACATCTACACACGTGCATACTCAACACTGCCAACATTACCATACCCACAACCACACACACACCTATACACACATTCATACCATCCATACGAACACAACGACTCCTAGTGTGTTACCGTCGTCGGTTTGAACTAAACAAAAACAACTTAGGCCAAGTACGGTTCGACCTATCACACCTTCGGACACATGTAATCAATAGCCTTGAATCCGACCACAATGCACACTGGCGACGCCTCATACAAACTGCACAACAACACAGAAAAACAAAACCCTGGGAATTCTGGAAACACATTCGCCGACTCAAGGGCTGTAACTTACCTAGAGTAAGAAAATTAATTGCTAACAACAGAGAAATCACAGATCCCAGGGAAATCACAAACACATTTAAAAATACATGGCAACAAGTATACCACCCTAACCCTCCTCATCCTGCCGCAACACGTCACATAAGACATATAGAACAACACCTTCACACCATCCACGAACATATCACACCAGACGCAAACATACACATAAACAATCTAGACATACATAACCCCCTCACTGCTCCCATACTAGTCGAAGAAGTCAAGTCTATGCTCGCTAGAACTCCAAAGAAGGCGCCGGGTGCCACAGGCATCGGACATCACATACTCAAACACCTCCCAAACACATTCATAAATGCACTTACACACTTATACAACGCTGCCTTGGCATCCGGCTACTTTCCGGAAACGTTTAAGACCGCGACAGCAACTCTAATCCCTAAAAAAGACAAAGACAACAACAGACCCTTTAAACTTCAGGCCCATCAGTTTACTAGAAGTGTTAGGAAAAACTTTCGAACGAATCATCAACATTAGATTACGGCAATACTTAGAAGACGAAAACCTTCTTTCCCCCAGACAGTTTGGTTTCAGACCTAGACGATCCACACAGGACGCCCTAAACATCATCACCAATTACCTACATATCAACCAAAACATCCGCAATGCATACAAGACAGCCCTCCCGCTCTTGTTTAACATCTTGATGGAGGGGCTTTTAACCATTGACTATGGGCCTGGCATAACACTACTGTGCTATGCAGACGACCTAGCCCTCATTTTTACACGCAGGGACTGTTTTTCGCAGGCTTATTCTGCCCTCTCCTGCCTGCATGAAAAATGCAATGAGCTAGGGCTCAAAATAAATCTCACGAAGACTAAATGTCTGCCCTTTGGCCTCCGTCCTCCTGACTTCCCGGTGCTGCTCGGAGGCCACCAGCTCACCGTGGTCACTTCGCACCAGTATCTGGGGGTCTGGTTTGACGGGGGCCTCACCTTTGGCAGCCACGTCCGATATCTGAGGGAGCGTGCCTTAACTCGCATGGCTGCCCTCCGATACCTTTCACGACGGAGTCTGGGGGCATCATATGCAGTCCTCCGCACTTTTTACATCCACGCGATCCGCTCTCTTGTGGACTACGGAGCAATCTGCTTGTCTGGCCTCACACCGCCAATCTCCAGATCACTGGAAGTCATCCAGAATGATGCTCTACGAATCATGCTGGGTGCTCCACGTTGGACCCGGATCACTAACTTACGGATGGAGAGTGGTTTGCCGTCGCTGGCGCACCGAATAGCACTACGAGTGACGCTTATCACTCACCAGTTAGTGCAGCGCCGACCAGAACTGCCAGTCTCTGCCCTGCTCCTACGACTACTACGACGACCACCTGAGCCGCTCCCCCAACGCGACTGGGCCCGAACCACGGCGGCTCTTATCCACAACCTGGAAGTCGCGCCTTGTCTCTGCCAAGGCCCTGATTCCCCATTTCCTGGGTTTCAACACCCACCGCCATGGAGGCCACCTCCATTCCGCATTCTTACTCCAACGGAGGCAAAACCTCGCTCCTCTATCCCTGCCATCCTGCGACAGGTGGGTCTCAGTCAGGTGGCTGCTCTGCACTCCCGGGCTCGGCCACTTACTTTACAGATGGGTCGGTCCACCCTGATGGCTCTGCTGGGTCCGCTTTCGTCCTTGGAAGGACAGTTGAATCATGGCGCCTCTCCCCTGGTGTATCTGCATTTCAGGCAGAGCTCGCGGCAATTCTGGGTGCGTTGCGACATGCTCACCATCATCATTACCAATGCATCGTTGTTCATACAGACTCCCTTTCTTCTCTGCAGAGGTTGCGCTCATTCTCGCTGCAAGACAATATCTTTCTCATAACGGCCATCCATACATTTGCAACCCTCCTTGTCCAGCGAGGAGCCACTATCACTCTTCATTGGCTCCCAGGACATGTGGGGATCACTGGGAACGAAACAGCTGATGTCGCTGCACGCTCTGCCTGCTCTCTGCCAGAGATCACGTTCCCACTTCTCCCCGGCCCATCACATGTCCGTCGCACTTTGACTGCAAAAATAGGTAGGCTGTCTCGGGAGGAGCACCAGCTTTGCGTCGCTGAAGGTTCCACATCTGCGACTTGGTATGACATAGCCACATCATACTCTCCTTTGGTGCCTCCCCCAGGCCTGCCAAACTATCTTTTAGTGCGTCTTAGAAGATTACGAATGGGATTCCCATGCTATAAGCAGATTAAAAATGCGGCAACAGATCCGTGTGCTCATTGCTTAGAGAGGTCGGATACGCCTCTCATCCATTACATACTTCACTGCCCTGCCACAGCTCATCTCAGATCCCGTCCCGCAGCTAGCTTTGCCCAATCGGCCAACGATTATACTGACGCTGCTGGCATTGTGGCCAGAACACCTTTTAAAATTTTACTACAAACAGTTAGGGACTACCCCCCTCCTCGTTAAATACAGCTTGTGCGCTACATGTGCACCACTGACGGACTCACTGATTGCCCGTGTCTCAGCACTGCTGAGACGAATATCCTACAACAACAACAACAACAACAGACAGCCCTTATTACTCGTGACGTAAAACGTGCATTTGACTCTGGCACGCAGGCCTGAAGTACAAAATCTGCGAACAATTCAACTTTCCTTCACTCATTAAAAAACTACTTTGCAATTTTCTAGACAACCGCACAATGCGCATTAAATTTAAAAATAATTACTCAGACTTTTTCCAGCTTCACGCAGGTGTACCTCAGGGCTCCGTCCTTGCACCCACCCTCTACACACTCTACACAAATGACATCCCCACCCCACTACATGACGATTCACTCACCATTCAATACGCAGACGACATTACTCAACTTGTACGATCAACGACAATTGACGGAATTACCAACAAAGCGAGCATAGAGCTGGACCGAATTGCACGATGGGAGCAGAAGTGGCGGATTCAAGCGAATCCCTTGAAATGCACAGTAACATATTTTCGTATTAAATCAGCCAACCCCCGCCCACTTTTTCTAAATTTGCGTGATCACGATCGCGTTCCCATTCCTATTAGGAATACTTGCACCGTACTTGGTCTTACATACGATAAAAACTTCAAATTTCATCATCACATACGAGGCAAGGCAGGCGTGGCTGGCACTGCACTCACACAGATATACCGATTCCGTAGTGCAACACCATCAACTAAATTTCATTTGTATAAAGCACTGATCAGACCACTGCTCACGTATTCACCGTTAAGTCTATCTCTTTCGGCCAAAAGCAACATTCTAAATTTACAGAAAGTTCAAAATAAAGCCATACGTTGGGCACTGAGCATACGGTGGGATGATTTTATCACCAACATACACTCTCATGAACGCGCCAACATTCCACCCATCAACACTTACCTTCACCACCTACAACAAAAACAAATCACCAAACTCACCGACGTTCACACTGACTTCATCGACTTTTTCACCCGGATCACACCCCCCACACGACCTCTAGCCAACCTCTTCCACCCTGACGCAAGACCTCCACCAACCCCATTGTTTACTTAATTACCACTAATTTATTTATTATTGATCCTTTCATTAATTATTAATTCACACCAGCAACTCATTAAACTTAAACCACCCCTACACCCACTATCAAATCACGGCAGCCACGCATTCACACGCCATCCTCATATCCAGCACCCCAGACCCCGACCTTGACCACCCCATCAAGATAACCACCTTCCTCCACCCCTCCCCTATCCTTATTCCCCTACCCAAGCCCCCTAGGGCTACAACGCCTTACCCTAACACCCCTATCCTACCATCCTACCCAGGCTCCGGAGCCGGGAAAATCAGATGAACCTGAGAGGCAGCCAATAAGCCAATGCTTGGCAGAAAAAGCCGTAGCGACTCACTCCTCCCTCCCTTAAGTAACAACACTGTGCACGTGCGAGACCCCACCCCCCCTTCCCAACACCAAACACACGCACGTTGGGTTAAGCCCCGACACTCTTTCTCTTAGTCTAAATTCTTCCTCTCCTACTATTAAAAAAAAAAAAAAAAAAAAAAAAAAAAAAAAACATGCACATTACACAATGCAACCAAGAACTGATCTCTCAGTAAGGCCGGGAGACTAAAACTAAGGCCTAGTTCCTGCCACCACGTGTTGTCGTCGTCCTGGTTGCATTACACTCATCACACATATACACAATCATTCTTACCTTCCTTCCTTTCCCCCCCTTTTCTATACGTCATTGTATTGTATTGTATTGCGGCCTCCATGTCCGCATGATGTCCATGTCATTTCGCTCTCCAGCAGCCAGACTGACAACATCTCTCTCTTGCAGCTGCCGCAGAGAGGCTACAACTCGGCATTTTTGCCATGAACTTACAACCATCTCAAACGACATACACTCGTCAATCTCAGTCATTTCTCCTCACTTGCTCATTCACCTAACCATTTTCATACTTCATTGATAGACTTTGGTCCTGATAGGCCCGCCCCGTAGATACCCTGGTGTGATACGACGCCGAACCCCGAGGCCAGAGGCACGAGGGGACCCCATTAGGGGGTGGTTAAAGGAAGCATCAGGGTGGGCTTGCTTAAGTAGGAATAGGAATCTTAGGTGCTCCTTTGACCTAGCAAGTGGTCACTCCCTTTAGAGGGGGGGGGAGCTTAGGTTACCAGCCTAAGTTATTAGGTAGAAAGGACCACTCTGGAGACCTGCTAGAGGCTCCCCTTAGGACTCTGTACCTTATGAACCTCAAAAATGGGCAAGGTAAAAATCAAACATAAATCTCCTCAGGAGACAAAAACGAAACTAAAACTATTAGAAACAATAGCACCTTCCAACATCAAGATCACCGGACTTCACGCCTCGAATGAGTTCATCATTGCCACTACTGCAACTGAAGAAGACACAGAACTATTGCTGTCCCCTGCAGTAAGAAAACCACTCCAGGAAAACGGTTACACTCCAGTCCTCCCACCCGAAATAAGAGCAAAGAGGAGTATCATCTGCACAAAAGTAGATGATATAATCTACTGTCACACTGAAGATGAAATAGAACACGAACTCACGGAAAAAAACACCTGGGCCACAGTAACCAAGATATCCAAATTCGGTAAGAGAAATACCATGAAAATCGAGTTTGAAGAATCAAAAATGGCTGAGAAGGCTATGGAAGGCCTCAAACTATTCCATATATGTATTAGCAGACACCAAATTCAAGCCGAGAAGTTCATTAACGTCACCGTCTGCACGAGATGTTATGAACTAAACTCTCACTCTACCAACGACTGCCCCAAACCCAAGGACTAAGTCTGCTCTGAATGCACCTCCACCGAACACAGATGGAGTAAATGCAAGTCAGCCACAAAAAAGTGCATAAACTGCGGAGGAGAGCACAGCTCCATAGCTATGAAATGCCCCAGAAGGAAGGAAATAGTAAAAAGCAGCATAAACACACCTCAACCCACATCCCCCGCCTCAATCCGCCCAGGAACCAGTTTCGCCCAAGCAACAAAAAACTCCCCAAACCTCCCAACAGAAGCCTTTCAAAACACTACACCCACCAACAAGTTTTCAGACTACATGGTTCTGATTTTAAACGCACACATGCATGAACTAGCAACCCCAGGATACTTCAACAAGATTCTCGAACAAAGTTGCATACTAAACGGACTTCCAGTAGTGAAACTCCTCCCTAACCCCCCCTCGGAGAAAATAATCAGAGCAGTCATTCCAGACACAACAATAAACCTGCCTTTCCCCCCACCTAATGAAACCTCAAATTCCCCAAAACCTTCCTCAAGACCACCCCTAACCTCCTACACTGAAGAAGGAAATGAAGGAGAAATATCAACTGTCTCCCCCCTCAACGGAATAGAAACTCTTGCCCAGGAAGGGGCAACCCACTCCCACAGCAATAACGAAGACGTAGCCCATGCTTCTAACACGGACCCTGTCGGACTCACAAGCCCCTCAGAAGAAGAAGAAGAAAATGAAAAGGAAGAGGACCAAGAACTAAACCGGAAAGACGATGCAGTTGAAGTGGCAGTCCTCCCCACAATATGGAAGCCCAACAAGGAATTCAAACATCGTGAACTTACAAAAGCCATCAAAGAGGACAAAGCCCTAATAAAACACAACAACAAAATAATGAATTCAGACTCTGCTGTCAACGTATTAAGAACAATCTCGGAAAAATTTGACAACTTCCAGCACTTGATCCGACCGGCAAACACAGAGGAAGAAAGATTCCTTCTTCAAGGACTTGAATCCCATATCAAGACATCTCAAGCCGCCCAGGCAAGACCCCAAAGACATAGAACATGAAAATCATCCAGCACAACGTTCTGAACTGGTCTGGTCGTAGTCTAGGACTAATCAACACTTACCGTAACATTGACCCTGATATCATCTTAATAAATAGTCATGGCATCCCCACACACAGTTCTCTACGCATCCCAGACTACTCCACACACAAAAGAAATTTCTATAACCGCCCCATGGACGGTACAGCCATAGCTCTAAAAAACAATCTACAGTACAAAATCCTAGATCATTTCATCTCCGATATATTAGCTGCAGAAATCCAAACACACACGGGCAAAATCATCATTGCCACAGCATACCTCCCTCCTAGCCGACCATACCTCCCAACCCCGGATATCATAAACCTATTCAGAAGGAACACTCCTGTATATCTTATAGGAGATCTCAACGCCAGACACCATCTCCTGGGTAATAGGAACTCGAACATCGTCGGGAGACAACTAGCCAGACTAATCTCTGACACTACAATAAGATTTATAGGACCCCATTTCCCCACATACTATTCCCACAACTCCACCACCACCCCAGACATAGCATTAAGTAACATGAATGCACATCACAACATCTACTTCTCCCCTGGGCCTCTCACTACCAGCGACCACATCCCTATCATTGCTACAATCTCCTCTGCCCCAATACTCGTCCCCACTCCACCCAGACCCAATTTCTCCTTGGCCAACTGGGAAGGTTTCAAACAAGAATTATGTACAGCTCTTACAAACTTCCCTAACCCTGAAGAAGGCACACTCGAAGAAATAGATCAGTCCCTCGAGAGTTGGTACTCCTCAATCAAATTTGCAATCAATAACAACATCCCCACAACTTCTTACAGAACAATAACACATCCAAAACACAGCAGAGACACACAGATTCTCATCCAACAATACAATGCACTTAGATCACACTCCCAAACTCACGGCTGGACAAGAGCACACTTCACACAATACAAAGCGCTCCAAACCCAGCTGCTCACATCCTTACTGACAGAACATAACACACACTGGGCCAGCATCATTACCAACACCGCCAACTCTTACAACGACCCCACCATCTTCTGGCGAAAAATAAAAACTCTCTCAGGCTACTCTAACCCCGACCCACACTACATACTTGACCCCCACGGAGAAAGAAAACACTCACCCTCAGAAAAAGAAAACACCCACAGGTCACACTGGGAATCCATTTTTCAAGAACAGGACGAAGAACAAAACGACCAAACACACGAAAACAACGTAAGAGAATATCTAATCAACAACCACGACAGACTAACTCCATATCATTCAGCAGACCCAGCCAGACTAGATTCTGACACAATCTTCACCTCCCCCATCACGGAAGGAGAAATTACTGCCATCATAAAAAACATGAAAAAAACATGCCCAGGAGAAACCGGAGTCAACAAAACTATTCTATCCAACCTCCCCAGCATAGCTAAAGAAACTCTGCGAAACATATTTAATGCAACCATCTCAGCTGGATATTTCCCAGACAAGTTTAAAGAAGCAACAATAAAGCTAATCCCTAAAAAGAATAAAAATCCTCATCTAGTAGAAAACCACAGACCAATATCTCTATTAGAAGTCCCTGGAAAAATCCTAGAACGAATAATTAACAACAGACTAAGAATACACCTAGAAAGCAATGACATACAACACAAACCAATATGGGTTCCGATTCCACAGAGGCACCACACACGCTATCGCTGTCGCAACAGAACATATTGCAATAAACAAAGCCAACAAGGGTCAGTGTCACGTGGTCCTCAGGGACATCACAAAAGCCTTCGACAAGGTGTGGCACCTCGGTCTTAAACACAAACTCCTCCACCTCAACCTCCCTACAATAACTGAGAAAATCCTATGCGATTTTTTAGATGATAGGAAAGCCAAAATTAAGATAAAAAATTACACTGGTGCCAGCTTTGCCCTGGGTTGTGGTGTCCCCCAGGGGAGTGTCTTATCCCCAACTCTTTTCACCATCTTCACAAGTAACACCCCTCAAGCAACACACGGCATAAATATCAGTTATGCCGACGATATTACCCAGATCGTAAACTACCCAGGCCCATCAAGGAACGTTATGAATTCCAGAACCAAACAGGAAGCTGAGAAAATAAACGATTATGAAAATCAGTGGAAAATACGAACAAACATTAATAAATTTTCAGTAATTCAACTAGCAAACAAAAGAAAAGAGCCACTAATAATTAATGACGAATTAATTGAATTTAAAGAGGAAGGGAAAATACTAGGTCTCAAGATCAACTCAACAGGCTATCTCGCAAGCACAAATGACAGGAGACAAAAAGCCACTGGAGCACTCAGTCGATTATACAGATTCAAAGACATGCCAATAAAAATTAAAACCCACCTAGTTAAAGCACTTGTTCTTCCCATCCTCGAATATCCACCCATCCCTACACACACCTTCAGCTACACTCAACTAAGGAAACTACAAACAATCCAAAATAAGGCTCTCCGATTTGCAACCAACCAACACTACCCCTACACCTTAACTACAGAACAAATACACACAATCACCAAAACCAAACCCTTGAATATTAAAGTACACAACCAAGCCAAAAAAATATGGGGAAAAATCGAAGAATTTGATAACGAAACGTACAACACCTTAAAAAACATCACTGAGGAAAGGAACCTCATCTTACACAAATGGTTCCCAAGCAGCCTAAAAACCATAGCAGAAAACCCAGACCCTGTCCCCATCTACTAAATCTCCCACCAGAACTACAACCCCAGCCCGACCTAACTCCCGCTAGCGAGTCCCGCATCTCACAACGACCCACATTCCATACACTCCCTATGAAACTCTACGGGAACGAAATGAACTCAAACAAATTACCCAAACAGTACCCGCATCTACCAACAAACACTGACAAGTGTCCACAAAAGACTGCAATACTGTTGCTAGTCGCCAACAAACCACCCGACATCACCCACAAAAAACAACTAGACATTTAGCTAGCTAGCTAGTTATACAAACAAGCAAATAAAACAAAATTAACAAATACAGCAAACAAAAATACAAATAAAATTATTAAACAAATAAACAATCAAATGAATAAATGAATAAACAAACTATTAAACAAACGAACCACTAAAAAAAAAAAAAAAAAAAAAAAAAAAGCAAGGTGGCCAGCCCACCATCTTTCCTCTCCTCCTTCCTTCCTCCTTTCCCCCTTTCCCTTCCCCTCCACACAACCTTCCTTCCCCCTCTTCCTAAAAAAAAAAAAAAAAAAAAAAAAAAAAAGGCCTCCATGTCGACTCAGTCTCTCGCTCGCTCCCGCACCGTGCACATACCGTCTGACTCGGCGCCGCCATGCCACCCAAGACCTCCGGAAAGGCCGCTAAGAAGGCCGGCAAGGCCCAGAAGGCCATTGCCAAGGGAGACAAGAAGAAGAAGCGTAGGAGGAAGGAGAGCTACAGCATCTACATCTACAAAGTGCTCAAGCAGGTCCACCCTGACACCGGTGTTTCCTCCAAGGCGATGTCTATCATGAACTCTTTCGTGAATGACATCTTCGAGCGCATTGCTGCAGAGGCTTCACGCCTGGCACACTACAACAAGCGTTCAACCATCACCAGCCGGGAGATCCAGACGGCCGTCAGGCTGCTCCTCCCTGGCGAGCTGGCCAAGCACGCCGTGTCTGAAGGCACCAAGGCTGTCACCAAGTACACCTCCTCAAAGTAGAGAGGTTACACTCTTGGCCATTTCAACATTTCCGGCTCCAATCGGAGCCACAAGATTTTCGATAAAAAGGGGAAAGACAGACTTACCAATTTTCCACTCAGCAACTCTGGTTTATCAGCTTTCTCTCTCTCTCTCTCTCTCTCTCTCTCTCTCTCTCTCTCTCTTTCTTTTCGGCAACGGTGGTTTGGGATGGGCACGTAGGCACAATCGAAATGTTTTGAACTAGGGTTGGGGGTTAAAACAATAGAGTCAAAATAAAAGAGTAAATAGGGGCGTGCGGGCCTTCTTATTCATCTGAACAACCAACAACAACGTACCGTCGCCCCAAGAAGTGACGGCACAGTTTCAGATTGCTTCGGTCACTCACCACTGCCATGCGTTCTAGGAAAACAGTGAATAAGAGGTAAACATTCAATGCCTTCATCACGTCATGCCAAATAATCGTATATATTATATCGTACAAATAATGATGTAAAATGAATAACAGGAGGCAGTGATAAATTAGATGGTAACACTTAGTTATCTTTCCCGATTTGAATGAATGTGAAATGTATTAACTTCGCGCGCGGTGGCCGGTACGCCTAAAACTCCCAGTCCCTTCTTTTGTTTTTTTTTTTTGTTTTTTATTTGATAGCCCCCTGTCTTATATGAAATAATCCTGAGATTTTTCTTCGTGGGAAACTGGCCAAAGGCAGTGTAATAACTGCATGTCCTTGAGTGAATGTTATCTCCTTTCGTGCGTGTTGACCGAAACATTTAAAATAGCTTACCGGCTTACGCCTCCTTCCCGCTTTCTGTCGTCGTCCACCGAGACATTGGAAACGGAAATAAATGACTTTAAATTATTCCCTAGTATTGTAACGGAAATTATTTTCTAAATAATATTTATTCATATCCAATGTTTATTGAAGCTCCCTTTTGTTCAGTCTTACGCTACCCAAACGTCACTGTCTGTTACCATGCTAGATTTGAACTCCACAACATATTTATTCCCGACTCTCCCTGAGCGACAGTTGTGAAATATCACTTAGTTCCGTTTAGGAATTCCTATTATCCTAACGAACCAACTGCTTCCTATAATACTTTTGAAACATACAGATAACTGGTCATGGATTTGTTGTTTCTTGTAACAATTTTACGTATTAGGCTTCACCCCGTACAGATATAAAGAAGAGTAGGGACACTATCGCTGACCGAAAACTTATGGATACTCCGCCGGCACTTCTTAGGCCGCCTGTACCAACCAACCCACTCAACAGGCGTACAGTAAATACATGCATGACATCGTATCATGCCTATTCATGTCAGCCTATAAAATGTAGGTACATACAACAACACATGTGCACAAATACATTTATACTATGTACGCAGTGACCTACACATGTACGTACACACTAAGTCATGCTCACATACACACAAGCCCTCATACGTCCGTACACACAGACATACATGCTCACAGACACACACATACACATACGTACAGTATAAACATACAACATACATACATACACACGCACAACTGCAGTTAAAAATCGATGGGTTCAGGTTCCTTTTTTTTTTTTCTTTTTTTTTTCAGTATATTCACTGAAGAATTTACCGTGCGTTCGTGGCCACTGTCAAACCTTCATGACGGGTACAGAGCATCTCCTAATACGCAGCGGGAATGAGGGCGTGACTGAATCGGTCAGGAAGTAAACGAAACAGGCAAATAACGACAACAAAAACTGCGACGTGAACAACAGATCAACAAAAGAAATACACGAATAGGTAAGTTCCCTTCCCCCCCCCACCCGCCCAAAACAAATAAATGAATGATTGAAAAAAGGATGAATGAATGAATGCATGTATGTAAGAATATAAGTATAGTTCATTCGTCTGTGTGCGTGTGTGTGTGTGTGTGTGTGTGTGTGTGTGTGTGTGTGTGTGTGTGTGTGTGTCCTCAAACGTCCGTACACACAGACATACATGCTCACAAAGACACACAAATACATACGTAGAGTATAAATATACAGACACACGCACAACTGCAGGCGAGAATCGATGGGTTCATTTTTTTTTTTTTTTTTTTTCCCAGCATAGTAAATGAAGGATTCATCTTGCGTTCATGACGGATAGAGAGCATCTCCTAATATGCAGCGGGAATGCCTTTCTCGTTGTGCAAACCTGTGTACCTTTATGAGGGCGTGAGTGAGTCGCTGAGTAAGTAAACGAAACTGGCAAATAACGACAACAAAAAATGCGACGTGAACAACAGATCAATCAAAGAAATAAACGAACAGGCAAGTTTTCCCCCCTCCCCCCTTCCCACCCAAAAACAAAAGTGTAAATGTTTAAAAAAATAAATAAATAAAAAAAATAAAGAAAGAAAAAAAATGAATGCATGTATGTAAGTAATGGAGTTCAATCGTGTGTGAGCATGCTTCGCTGCGGAAAAGCAAGAGCTGATACATGCAAACCTAAACTGAGGGAGGGTCTGTCATCATCTCTCTTTGAAGAAGGGTTTTGGCCCTGAAAAGGGCCGAGATTTCTTTCGATGGAGGTGGAGGGCCTCTCGCCTTAGGCGCGCTCGCCACGGATGCGGCGGGCCAGCTGGATGTCCTTAGGCATGATTGTTACACGCTTGGCGTGGATGGCACACAGGTTGGTGTCCTCAAAGAGACCGACCAAATAGGCCTCAGACGCCTCCTGCAGAGCCATGACGGCAGAGGACTGGAAGCGCAGGTCAGTCTTGAAGTCCTGGGCGATCTCACGGACAAGACGCTGGAATGGCAGCTTCCTTATAAGCAGCTCAGTGCTCTTCTGGTAGCGACGGATCTCACGCAGGGCCACAGTGACAGGCCTGTAACGGTGGGGTTTCTTGACGCCGCCGGTGGCAGGGGCGGACTTGCGAGCGGCTTTGGTGGCTAGCTGCTTGCGAGGGGCCTTGCCTCCAGTGGACTTACGTGCAGTCTGCTTGGTACGAGCCATGGCGCGCGACTGAGGAGGGAGCTGTGAGACGAGCAAGAGTGTTGGCGCGCCGCGCCTGGCAGCGGCTTTTTATGTGGCCTGCCTCCGGACTGGCGGCGTGTGAGTGGTCGGGGTGTGATGTACATGGCGGTGATTTACTGTTCATGCTTTCTCGATGCCATTCCTGGTTTGCTCGCAAAATTTGGCATGCCCTGTGGCGTGACCTGGCTACGACGCCTCTCTAGGATTGGCCTCCTGGGAGCTGGGGTTGGGCCTGGGACTGAAATCGAGGTTAGATGGATAAGGTTCGTACGTGCACGACCGACACTGCGTTATATAAGGGTGGTCGGCGAGCGGGGTCGTCCACTCTCAGCCGAGCTCTCGCCGAGGTAACATCTCTGCTTAGTGAAACGTGGATTCCCGGCTCCATAGACTTTCTCAGCATTTCACCATCGCACCTCAGAGCTTTCGAGTTTTTCCTGGCTCTATCCTTTTCTCCCAGCTCTTTCTTTTCGGTTTCTTTTCCCTTCTCTTCCTTTTCAGCTACTCTCCGGCTGCCATCTTAGAGTCCCTGCCGTAGTACGACGCCGAACCCTGAAGGAATACCGTTAGGGTATCTCCATGAGGGGGGGCCTTAGAGGCCTGGTTATAGGAGGCGGCAAGGGTTGGCTCTGTTAGGGCTAGGTTAGGTAAGTCCCTCACGGGGCAGTGACGGGGTCTCCTGCGTCGCCCTTTAGAGGGCGGGGAGTTTAGGCCCCCGTTACTGTAGGGAACCGCCGGAGAGTCTTGCCCTTTTCTCTCTCTCTCTCTCTCTCTCTCTTTTTTTTTTTTTTTTTTTTTTTTCTCGCTCGTTTAATTTATTTATCTATTTATTTTATTTTTTCTTTTCTTTTTCTTTTCTTTCTTCAGCTATATCCCTTTACCTATCCCCTTTAGCTTACCTCATTCTATTTTAATTTTTATTTTCACATCCTTTCACTTTATTCTATTTTTACTTTTATTTTTCAAGCTCTGTGTCTGCATGTCCGTGTGTCTGTAACATGGAGCCTCCACCCAAGCCTGCTCTGACGTCTTCCCCTAAGACATCCCAGGCTAAGAAACCTCGTCTCACTGGTCCAGAGTATGACCCAGAAGACTTTTTTGAATCTACCCTGGCCATGAATACCGACCTAGACTCTGACGAAGTGGATCGTGCCTCTGCCTCTGCCATGACCTCCAAACCTGCCCAAGACCCAAGCCACGCCCCCGGGGCCTCAGAGAGCTCCGCCTTAGATCCTGGTCAACCCACTGACGATGCTGATGGCTTCACCCTGGTTAAAAAAAAACGCCGCTCTGCTGCCAAGACCACGCTCCCCCTTGAGCCCCCCACTACCTCATCCTCTGAACCCCACAACCGCACCTCACCACCTTCACACCCTCACCCCCGGTCCTCCACGCGCCTGCAGATGCCGCCACCTCCTGCCACTTCTCAGCCCCCTCATCAATACCCAGGCTTCATTATCACTCCCAATGAGAACTTTTCCTCTACTTATGACATCACTAATGCAATTGCAGCAGCACACCCCTCCTTAAAATTCAAAATGGTCCAGCTTAAAAACCAGGACACTGCTATCGTTCCCCTCGATGATGCTTCTCACGACATCCTCCACACCTTGAACACTGTTGCCGGAAAACCCATCAGCATCCAAAAACGCGACCCTAACCTCACCCCGCATAAATTTGTCCTCACAAAATACCCGACAAATTTTCCCATGGCGGCAGTCCTAGACCACGACTCAGTCGAAACTGCCCAGAGATGCAACGTACAGGGACAAAATACCAGGCAAGTTATTGTCACTATCAGGGGAACTGTCCCTCCACTCCTCGACCTAGGACAATGGGGCTCATACCACCTACGCCCTTTCATCCCAGAACCCCTCCGCTGCTTCAATTGCCAGCAATACGGACACCACCAATCACGGTGCTCCCGCCGCCCAGTTTGCGCCATGTGCAGCGGCCGCCATGCCACCCAGGAGTGCCTAGACAATTTCAAGGCCAAGCAGCCGGTCGCTGCACGTTGCCCGAACTGCGGCGGGAAGCGCCATGCTTGGAACAAGGTTTGCCCTGCCAGGAAGGAACGTGTGCAGTGGGGGATAGAGAGGGAGACACGTTGGGTCCAAGACCATCTCCCTGTACCCCTAGCCTCTCCAACCACCAACGCCTGGGGCGTGCCCCCCATCATCCCCCGAACCTCGTCTCTCCCTCTCCCTCCTCCACAGCCCACCGAGTTTCCCCCACTACCCAACCCCACCCCATCCCCATCGGCTTTCCACCTACAAAGAAACCCAGCTCGCCAACCACGTACCTTAACCCAGCAGCCACCTCGCCACCCCCCCTCCTCCCCACAAGACACCGACGCCAGCACACAGACCAACATAGACTCCTCCACCCAAACCTCACCAGACACCACTTATCTCCCAGGCCTTGCCACCACCAGCATAGAGGACTTCAGATCCCTAAGCCGCCACCTATGCACCACAATAGCAGAGGAACTCGGAAAGATCCTGGGACAACAATTCGACCCCAAACCCCTCCTCCAGGTAACCCACCAAGCCATACAACAGTGGATCGAGCATCCAGATCGGACCAACGCCACCCCCGACAAACTCCCCCCAGCCACCCCCACACTACAGGCGCCACTCCAACCCCCACCAACCCCATCCAACCCAGCCACTGCCCACCAACCACGCCACCGACACCGCCAAAACTCACGATCCCGTGCAACACCAGCATCACGGGATCCAAGAAACAGAAGCCGCTCCATCTCCATCGACAGGCCTCAAGAACACCTTGGCAAGCATGCAGGAGCCCCCAGCCACCGACATCACACCCCCTCCGGGGAGAAAGGGAGACCTCGATCCAGATCACCACTTCCCACATCCACTCCATCAACCAGAATGACCTAAACACTGCAAGCCACCCCCATACCTCACAACAAATCACCTCCCCTTCCACATCTCTTCGCATACTGCAGTGGAATATCAACGGTGCCTCTGCAAAACGTTCTCTGCTCGAGGAGGCTGCCCATAAAGACAACATCGATGTCTTCCTCCTGCAGGAAACTCTTCTTAACAAGCGCCAACCACTGCGGTTGCGGGGTTTTACCCCCTTCCTTCTTCCCTGTGCTCGTGGCGGTCCCCGAGGCTGTGCCATCCTCGTCAGAAATCACATCCCTGCAATAGCCATCGACCCCCTCCCAGACTGTGGACCCAGAGCTGAAATTCAGGGAGTAGAACTCACCCTGGCAAACGGAAATATAAAAATCTTCAACGTCTATCGTCCGCCTGCAGCCGATCTATACCTGGGAGAGCTTTTCTCCCTTTCACAATCGGAGGAAATATTCATAGGGGAGGACATGAATGCCCACCACATGTGCCTCGGATCCCGAAGCCCAGCTAACCCAACAGGACGCCACATAGCTCTAGTACTTGAAGAAACCCCGACCATATCCCTCCTCAACAACACCAACACCCCTACGCACCTACAGGGAGGTAGGCTGGATCTCTCCCTTGTTTCCTCCACTCTCGTTCCTCGATCCACTTGGGAGATCCACCCCACCTTAACATCAGATCACCACGCCATCCTCTGCTCCCTAGGAATCACTCCCCTACCGAAGCCCCCTGGGCCCCCCCCACGATGGAACACGAAACAAGCAAACTGGGGCTTATTTACAAACACCCTAGACCACCATCTCCTTACCCTAGACCCCTCACCTGATCTTGACAGCCATGCCAACCAAATCACGGAGGCCTTCCAGGCGGCAGCAGACACAGCAATCCCCATCACTGGTCCTCCAAAACACTTTCACAAACACCATTGGTATTATAACCCTAGGGTCAAAGAGCTCAACCACCATCTAAACAGAGCTAAAAAGATCTACCGCTCCAACCCCACCCCCGATGCACTAAGATATCTCCAAAGTGTTATCAGCCACTCTATAGCGGAGAAGAACAGCATAAAAGAGCAGAAATGGCTGGAGTGGTGCCAATCTCTGGGAGCTCACACCAATCTTGGCTCAATTTGGAGGAAACTAAAAGCAGTCTCTAGCCCTCCCACTGCCCACCCCCCGACCCACCCCAACCCCCGTGGAAAAGCTGAGGACATGGCTGAGGCCTTTGCCCTTAGAACCTCCCCCCAACAACTCCCGCTCTCCACCAGATGCAAACAAGATGACCTACACCAACACAGAGCACATCTGATCCACATTAATAAAAACACCCCAGCCGAGACAGACTGCCCTTTCACCATACACGAACTAACACACACCTACAAAACTAGCACCGACACCGCTCCAGGTTCAGATGGGATTACTTACAGCATGCTTTCACATGCAGGTCCAGTGACTAGGAAGGCCTTCCTTGACCTCCTCAACCACTCCTTGACCCTCGGACGTATACCCTCGCAGTGGAAGCGTGCTGTAATCCACCCCATCCCTAAACAAAACGACCCCAACAACCCCCGTCCTATCTCCCTTCTCAGTTGCCTTGGCAAAACTGCGGAGCGAATGGTTCTCCACCGTCTGACTTGGTCACTGCCTCCCCCACACAGCCACATCTTCGCCTACATCAAGGGCAAAGGTGCCTCAGAATGCCTCAGCTCCTTCCTGTCTGAATTCCGAGGAGGCAGAGGTCTAGCTGTCTTCATAGATCTCGAGAAGGCCTTCGAGCTAGCATGCCCAGAGGCTATCCTCGCAACCCTGGCACGCAGGGGAGTGAGGGGTTGCCTCCTTTGTTGGCTCGAAGACTTCTTCCGAGATCGTGAAGCTGCTGTCCGCTTCCAAGGATTCACCTCTTCCCCCCACAAACACCAAAATGGCACTCCACAAGGCAGCATTCTCAGTCCAACCCTATTCAATGCCCTTGTGGAGTGCCTCCTACACATCGACTTTGGACCTGGGATCAGACTGCTGTGTTATGCAGATGATCTAGCCCTTGCCATCCACAGAGGTCCTTACCATGCTCAAGGCCAGAAAGCCCTCTCTAAAATACACTCAGCGTGCCAAGAACTCGGCCTCAAAATTAATGCCACCAAAACAAAGGCCCTCCCTATCAACATCAGACCTCCCATCAACCAACTGAGCCTCGGGCAAACGCCCACTGCATACGTCACCACACACAAATACCTGGGCATGACTATCGATTCCCACTTCTCTTTCAGACCCGAAGTTGTACGCCTGAGAGATAAAACCAAAACCAGGATCTCGGCACTGAGAGCTCTAGCAGGCAAAGGGGGTGGAGCCACCTTTAAGGTCCTCCGCCTCTTTTACATGCAGACCATCAGATCAGTCATAGACTATTCCGCACCTGTTCTCCCAGCAATCGATGCAGGACACTCCCAAAAACTAGAAGTCATACAAAATGAAGCCATGAGGATCATGTCCGGCTCTCCGAGGTGGACAAAGCTTGTCAACCTCCGCCTCGAGTGTGACCTCATTAGCCTTAACCTCCGCATCCAAACTCGTGTTGCTACCCTTGCCACCAAACTAGCCCGCAGTGCATCTCCACTCCCCCTTTTATCACGAATCAAAACATCAGTAGGCCTCCACCCTGAGATACTCACGGGTAGCTGGCTCCACAGCACAGCCAGAGCCATCCACGCCCTCGAGACATCCTCATTCATAAATCAAGCCCCTGACTCTCTTGCCCCCCACTATCGTCCCCAAGCCCCATGGGACCCCCCTTTGTGCAAAACAGTCATCACCAATACACCTCCCAAATCACACACCCCCACCCAGCAACTCCGCCAAGAAGGCCTAAAGCGCATCCACACCATCACCCCAAAGGATGCTGTCACCTACTATACTGATGGCTCTGTCTCTGATGGTCGAGCAGCTGCAGCCTTTGTCTGTGAACAAAGAGCACAGGGTTTCTGCCTAACCAACGGAGCTTCCACACTACAAGCGGAACTGGTGGCAATAGCAGCTGCACTAAAGGATGCCCTGCTCCATAACCCTTCATCCGCTATCATCATTCACTCCGACTCTATGGCAGCCGTCCACACCCTTAGACAGCCTCTTCCCACCGACAACATCTTCATCGTCACAGACCTACTTGCTACAACCCAGCAAATACAGGATGCAGGGGGATCAGTCATTATACATTGGATCCCCAGTCACGTAGGCATCAGGGGCAATGAAAAGGCAGATGACACTGCGAGACAAGCAACATTACACCCCACCATTGACATAGAGACAGCACAGAGCTTCTCAAACATCAAGAGGCAAATTCAACACCGCGCAAAAGCCCTCAGCCGAGAAGACCACAATCAGGAAGTACAGCTCGGCTCTCCTTCTGCAATGTGGTTTGCCCAGGCCACTCAATACGCGCCACTCAAACCATCTCTGCCAAAAGACAATCGCTTGCTCAACCAACTCCGCCGCCTCAGATTGCGATACCCCAGCCTCCCTGAACTAGAAACAGCAAGCGACCCCCCTCCCACAGAATGCGAGCACTGCCAAGCCGACACCCCTTACCCACTGCTCCATTACCTTCTTCGCTGCCCAGTCACCTCCTGCCTCAGGGCAAAATCCACCTACCCTAATCCTGACATTCCTAGAGCCCACACTGCAGCAATCCCACTCAGCACCCTCCGAAAGACCGCAGCCAGCATCGTTGCCACCGCCCCATTCAGTGCCCTCTTTCAAGTGGTGCAAAGCACGCACCCTCCACCCTAATTTTAATTATTTACTTATTATTATTATTATTATTATTGTTTTTTATTTATTTATTTATTTTTATATATAAAGCCTAAGAAACAGAGTGTGCACAGGGCGGCACGTCCGCCCTGTTCACACGGCCTGTCTTCCCCATTCACACCAACGCCTAACCCCACCGACCGGGCTAATGTATGGCCCGGCCTCCACTATAGGTGGAGGAAATCTTAGAACGAACGAACGAACGCGGGGTCGTCATCATTGTTGGTGCTGGGAGCGGAGTGGACGCTCGCTACTACTACTGGGTCTGAGGAGCAGTAGCAGCAGCAGCAGCAGCTGTAGACACTATGACTGGTCGAGGCAAAGGCGGCAAGGGTCTGGGCAAGGGAGGCGCCAAGCGACACCGCAAGGTGCTTCGTGACAACATCCAGGGCATCACCAAGCCTGCCATCCGTCGTCTGGCTCGTCGTGGCGGCGTGAAGCGTATCTCGGGCCTGATCTACGAGGAGACCCGCGGTGTTCTCAAGGTGTTCCTCGAGAACGTGATTCGCGATGCTGTCACCTACACTGAGCACGCCAAGCGTAAGACCGTGACCGCGATGGACGTGGTGTACGCCCTGAAGAGGCAAGGGCGCACCCTTTACGGCTTCGGCGGTTAAGAGGCTGCGTGCATAACTGCATGGCACTATTCCACCTGGCCACGGCAAAGCACACAATAAACAGCAACCCCCGGACCTCTTTTAGAGGTCCACACCTAATTTCTGTGAAAGAGAATGAATGAAGGCATAGTAGTATAAGTAAATGCAGACGTTGAGCAGGTTAGGTAGCACCATTTTCTCTCTCTCTCTCTCTCTCTCTCTCTCTCTCTCTCTCTCTTTCTTTTAATGTAACAGATATGAAAACATGTAATGCAACCCGACCAACTCTTACCACACCTAACATAACCAAACCAAACCAACCATAACCTAACTGAACCATACCAAACCTCTCTCTCTCTCTCTCTCTCTCTCTCTCTCTCTCTCTCTGTCTGGCAGTTAAAAAAAAAAAAAAAAAAAAAGGTGGGGGGGGGGATTAGGCAACTGTCAATTTGGCTACTACATCTTCTAATTTAAATGGACGTCTGCATACATATACATTATCACTTATTTTGCTGGGCCATTGCTTTCTCTGTTCCTCTGGTCTACTCCCCCCCCCACCCCCATTTCAGGAAAGCTTTCTCCATACCTATCAGGGCAATTTCCATCCTGTTGCGAGAGCATCTCCTCTGCTGTGCTCCGGGAGTCGCCTCCGTAAATCGTGAAGGCAAATCCCACTAATCCAAGGTATTTCTGCCTTCATATGCACGAGCAGCAGCACACTTGAAGGATGCACCTAGAGTAAAGAAGACACAGTCAGTCACGTCGGTGAGGCACCACAAACGGTGCATGATATGAATGCCTAAGTGTTAGACAGACAGAATGTCTGCATATGAACAAGTTATCCCTTGAATTTGTCGCTGTCACGGCCGTTTTCTCTAAGTACCAAAACCCACCAATCACCCATCGTACAAGCATTGCATCAACCGCTGAGGCCTGAAATCAAATTTAAATGGATCCGATTGGTACTTGCACGACCGCTAGTGCATTATATAGAAGAGGTGGCTGACAAGGTGGCTGACACTCGCCTCCCAACAGTTTCACTAATCAGGCGTTCACCGGAGCTCCCAGTTCGATGGGTGGTGGTGGTGGTGCTGCTGATTATTATTATTAATCTTTGATGATGATGATGATGATGATGATGATGAATGGATGGATGGATGAATAGATGGTGGTGGTAGTGGTGGTTTTTGATTGTGTAGTAACTAGTTGTTGCAATACTACTCATAATGACGAGAGAAATGAATGATGAGTATTTTCTTCATTATTGCTCTTATTTGGGGGTGTTAAATCCACAATGGTCGTCACCACACGACTAATATATATATATATATATATATATATATATATATATATATATATATATATATATATATATATATATATATATACTGTTGTATACATCACCATATCCTCTGCCACTGAACGACTTTGTCCATTCCTTCGATGGTGGGAGAATAGCCATCATCATCATCATCATCATCATCATCATCACCTATGTTTTCATTCATCCACCCGGCCAGGCAGTTAGGAGGCATAATTATACAGGACAATATTATGCAGGTGCAGTTGGGAACGGGACAAGACTCTATGTAGTAGTGGGAATAATAATAATAATATTATTATTATTATTATTATTATTATTACTCCACCTTCACTGATGTCAGTAGCTTCTTACATGCAACCGAACGTAAATATAGCCACAGACACATGCCAGCATTCAACACATACCACGTTATAGGCACATACACAAACATACAGTATACCAACACATTCATCCATACCCAAAGATGATGATGATGATGCTGTTGGGCAATACCAAAGTCTATTCTCTCTCAAGAAACGAATGTGGCTCCTAAAGGAGCCGATGGAGGTGAAGAAGAAGAAGGATTTCTTGGAAGCGTTTACTTCTTCTCCGTCTTCTTGGGGAGCAGCACAGCCTGGATGTTAGGCAGGACACCTCCCTGGGCGATGGTGACGCCAGAGAGGAGCTTGTTGAGCTCCTCATCATTACGGATAGCCAACTGCAGGTGACGGGGAATGATACGAGTCTTCTTGTTGTCACGGGCTGCGTTGCCAGCCAGCTCAAGCACTTCAGCTGCTAGGTACTCCATGACTGCAGCCAAGTAGACGGGAGCACCAGCACCCACACGCTCGGCGTAATTGCCTTTACGAAGGAGACGGTGGATCCTGCCGACGGGGAACTGGAGCCCAGCCCTGCTAGATCGGGACTTGGACTTTCCCTTCACCTTGCCTCCCTTGCCACGTCCGGACATGCTGCTGCTGCTGCTGCTGCTGGAGTAGTAGGACCTTCAGGAGAAGACTAATGCGTCCCCGGCCCGTTTGTTTGTTTGTTTGTTAGATATTCGTCCCAGTTTCCTGGGACACGGGCAAACAGAGAGCCCGTCACAGGTGCGCACTACTTGCGCGAACTTGCTTTATCGAGGTGGAGGGTAATTCCTTACCGTAGTAAGTAATATTTTAAGTGGAGCATGGGCAACAATGCCAGCAGCGTCCCTAAAGATATCACCAGTTCGGGCTAGGGCCGAGTCGAGCTCAGACCTGAGCCTGGTGGTGGCTGGGCAGTCCAGAAGATAATGCAAAAGGGGCTCCTCACAGCTGGCCAAGCAATGTTCACACGGGTCTGGCTCCATACCCCTAATTTGCTTGTAGCAAAGAAACCCAAGACGCAATCTTCGAAGTCGGACTACAATAAATTAGGTAGTCCTGGGGGGAGCGACAGAAGGGAATACAACGTGGCAGTAGCATACCATTTTGCAGAGCAAGAGCCCTCCGTGACCCAGAGTTGATGGTCCTCTAGGGATAGTCTTCCTATGGTGGCAGTGAGAGTGCGGATGAGGTGCGAGGGACTAGGGCGTAATGGGAATGTGATGTCTGGGAGATCGCAAGCTGAGCGCGCCGCGTCATCAGCACGCTCGTTGCCACTAATTCCCACATGTCCCGGAAGCCAGTGAAGGTTAATTATTGCGCCCCTATGGACAAGGAGTGACGCAAATGTATGAATCGCTGTGAGGAGAAAGACGTTGTCATGCAGCGAGAAGGATCGTAATCTCTGAATGGAGGAAAGAGAGTCTGTGTGGATTATGACTCGATTGCGACGATGGTGGTGAGCATGGCGCAAAGCACCCAGGATAGCAGCAAGTTCCGCCTGGAAAGCAGATATACCTGAAGAGAGTCGCCAAGCTTCCACTATTTGCCCAGAGACAAAGGCCGCTCCAGCTGCGCCATTAGGGGAAACAGAGCCATCAGTGTAGTAGATGGCTGAGTCTGGTGAGGCCAGAGCTGCCACCCTACTGAGACCCTCCTGGCGAAGGAGTGCTGGAATCAAAGAGCGGGGTTTAGCCTCCGATGGACCAAAAATATTAAAAAGGGGAGGATCCCATGGCGGTGGATCAACGTATCCAGGAAAGGGAGAGTCGGGATCTTGACAGAGGCTCGCAGCTCCCAAACCATGGATGGCAGCGGCCGTGGTGCGGGCCCAGTCACGCTGAGGGGCCGGCTCGGGTGGGCGGCAGAGAAGGCGTTTTAGGAGGGCAGAGACAGGCAGGTGAGGCAGGCACTGGATCAGCTTCAGGGTGACTACTGCCGCTCGCAACACAATGCGATGGGCCAGAGACGGCAGCCCACCCTCCATACGCAGATTGACCAGTCGGGTCCAGCGTGGAGCACCCAGCATAATGCGGAGGGCATCATTCTGGATGACCTCCAGAGATCTAGCGACTGGCGGAGCAAGGCCCGTCAAGCAGATGGCGCTGTAGTCCACCAAGGATCGGACTGCGTGTATATAAAAAGTCCGTAGGACGGAATATGATGCCCCCAAACTCCGCCTGGACAGATAGCGGAGAGCAGCCATGCGGGTGGATGCACGCTCCCTCAGGTACCGAACATGGCAGGCAAAGTTGAGACCCGTGTCAAGCCAGACCCCCAAGTACCGATGTGCAGTGACCATGGAGAGCTGACCCCGGCCCGCGCGACCTTCCCTTAAATACCCGTCTTCCCGATCCGACCCCATCCCACCCGCGAATGGGAAGGAGGCAGAAGCCGGGCTGCGATCGGGCAGAAATCACATATAAGGATTTCAGCAAGCGCGGCCCCCATGTCGACTCAGTCTCTCGCTCGCTCCCGCACCGTGCACATACCGTCTGACTCGGCGCCGCCATGCCACCCAAGACCTCCGGAAAGGCCGCTAAGAAGGCCGGCAAGGCCCAGAAGGCCATTGCCAAGGGAGACAAGAAGAAGAAGCGTAGGAGGAAGGAGAGCTACAGCATCTACATCTACAAAGTGCTCAAGCAGGTCCACCCTGACACCGGTGTTTCCTCCAAGGCGATGTCTATCATGAACTCTTTCGTGAATGACATCTTCGAGCGCATTGCTGCAGAGGCTTCACGCCTGGCACACTACAACAAGCGTTCAACCATCACCAGCCGGGAGATCCAGACGGCCGTCAGGCTGCTCCTCCCTGGCGAGCTGGCCAAGCACGCCGTGTCTGAAGGCACCAAGGCTGTCACCAAGTACACCTCCTCAAAGTAGAGAGGTTACACTCTTGGCCATTTCAACATTTCCGGCTCCAATCGGAGCCACAAGATTTTCGATAAAAAGGGGAAAGACAGACTTACCAATTTTCCACTCAGGAACTCTGGTTTATCAGCTTTCTCTCTCTCTCTCTCTCTCTCTCTCTCTCTCTCTTTTCGGCAACGGTGGTTTGGGATGGGTACGTAGGCACAATCGAAATGTTTTGAACTAGGGTTGGGGGTTAAAACAATAGAGTCAAAATAAAAGAGTAAATAGGGGCGTGCGGGCCTTCTTATTCATCTGAACAACCAACAACAACGTACCGTCGCCCCAAGAAGTGACGGCACAGTGTCAGATTGCTTCGGTCACTCACCACTGCCATGCGTTCTAGGAAAACAGTGAATAAGAGGTAAACATTCAATGCCTTCATCACGTCATGCCAAATAATCGTATATATTATATCGTACAAATAATGATGTAAAATGAATAACAGGAGGCAGTGATAAATTAGATGGTAACACTTAGTTATCTTTCCCGATTTGAATGAATGTGAAATGTATTAACTTCGCGCGCGGTGGCCGGTACGCCTAAAACTCCCAGTCCCTTTTTTTTTTTTTTTTTTTTTTTTTTTTTGATAGCCCCCTGTCTTATATGAAATAATCCTGAGATTTTTCTTCGTGGGAAACTGGCCAAAGGCAGTGTAATAACTGCATGTCCTTGAGTGAATGTTATCTCCTTTCGTGCGTGTTGACCGAAACATTTAAAATAGCTTACCGGCTTACGCCTCCTTCCCGCTTTCTGTCGTCGTCCACCGAGACATTGGAAACGGAAATAAATGACTTTAAATTATTCCCTAGTATTGTAACGGAAATTATTTTCTACATAATATTTATTCATATCCAATGTTTATTGAAGCTCCCTTTTGTTCAGTCTTACGCTACCCAAACGTCACTGTCTGTTACCATGCTAGATTTGAACTCCACAACATATTTATTCCCGACTCTGCCTGAGCGACAGTTGTGAAATATCACTCAGTTCCGTTTAGGAATTCCTATTATCGTAACGAACCAACTGCTTCCTACAATACTTTTGAAATATACAGATAACTGGTCATGGATTTGTTGTTTCTTGTAACAATTTTACGTATTAGGCTTCACCCCGTACAGATATAAGGAAGAGTAGGGACACTATCGCTGACCGAAAACTTATGGATACTCCGCCGGCACTTCTTAGGCCGCCTGTACCAACCAACCCACTCAACAGGCGTACAGTAAATACATGCATGACATCGTATCATGCCTATTCATGTCAGCCTATAAAATGTAGGTACATACAACAACACATGTGCACAAATACATTTATACTATGTACGCAGTGACCTACACATGTACGTACACACTAAGTCATGCTCACATACACACAAGCCCTCATACGTCCGTACACACAGACATACATGCTCACAAAGACACACACATACACATACGTACAGTATAAACATACAACATACATACATACATACACACGCACAACTGCAGTTAAAAATCGATGGGTTCAGGTTCCCTTTTTTTTTTTTTTTTTTTTTTCTCAGTATATTCACTGAAGAATTTACCGTGCGTTCGTGGCCACTGTCAAACCTTCATGACGGGTACAGAGCATCTCCTAATACGCAGCGGGAATGAGGGCGTGACTGAATCGGTCAGGAAGTAAACGAAACAGGCAAATAACGACAACAAAAACTGCGACGTGAACAACAGATCAACAAAAGAAATACACGAATAGGTAAGTTCCCTTCCCCCCCCACCCACCCGCCCAAAACAAGTAAATGAATGATTGAAAAAAGGATGAATGAATGAATGCATGTATGTAAGTATATAAGTATAGTTCATTCGTCTGTGTGTGTGTGTGTGTGTGTGTGTGTGTGTGTGTGTGTGTCCTCAAACGTCCGTACACACAGACATACATGCTCACAAAGACACACAAATACATACGTACAGTATAAACATACGGACACACGCACAACTGCAGGCGAGAATCGATGGGTTCATTTTTTTTTTTTTTTTTTTTTTTTTTCCAGCATTGTAAATGAAGGATTCATCTTGCGTTCATGACGGATAGAGAGCATCTCCTAATATGCAGCGGAAATGCCTTTCTCGTTGTGCAAACCTGTGTACCTTTATGAGGGCGTGAGTGAATCGCTGAGTAAGTCAAAGAAACGCAAATAACGACAACAAAAAATGCGCGTCAACAACACATCAACCAAGGAAATAAACGAATAGGCAAGTTCCCCCTCCCCCCCAAAAAAAAATAAGTAAATGAATGATTGAAAAAAGGATGAATGAATGAATGCATGTATGTAAGTATATAAGTACAGTTCATTCGTCCGTAAGTGTGTGTGTGTGTGTGTGTGTGTGTCCTCTTACGCCCGTACACACAGACATACATGCTCACAAAGACACACAAATACATACGTACAGTATAAATATACATACACACGCACAATTGCAGGTGAAAATCGATGGGTTCAGGTTCACCTTTCTTTTTTTTTTTTTTTTTTTTTTTCCCAGCATAGTAACTGAAGGATTCATCTTGCGTTCATGACGGATAGAGAGCATCTCCTAATATGCAGCGGGAATGCCTTTCTCGTTGTGCAAACCTGTGTACCTTTATGAGGGCGTGAGTGAATCGCTGAGTAAGTCAAAGAAACGCAAATAACGACAACAAAAAATGCGCGTCAACAACACATCAACCAAGGAAATAAACGAATAGGCAAGTTCCCCCTCCCCCCCAAAAAAAAAAAAAAAAGTAAATGAATGATTGAAAAAAGGATGAATGAATGAATGAATGCATGTATGTAAGTATATAAGTACAGTTCATTCGTCCGTAAGTGTGTGTGTGTGTGTGTGTGTGTGTGTGTGTGTCCCCTTACGCCCGTACACACAGACATACATGCTCACAAAGACACACAAATACATACGTACAGTATAAATATACATACTGTACACACGCACAATTGCAGGTGAAAATCGATGGGTTCAGGTTCACCTTTTTTTTTTTTTTTTTTCCAGCATAGTAACTGAAGGATTCATCTTGCGTTCATGACGGATAGAGAGCATCTGCTAATATGCAGCGGGAATGCCTTTCTCGTTGTGCAAACCTGTGTACCTTTATGAGGGCGTGAGTGAATCGCTGAGTAAGTCAAAGAAACGCAAATAACGACAACAAAAAATGCGCGTCAACAACACATCAACCAAGGAAATAAACGAATAGGCAAGTTCCCCCTCCCCCCAAAAAAAAAATAAGTAAATGAATGATTGAAAAAAGGATGAATGAATGAATGAATGCATGTATGTAAGTATATAAGTACAGTTCATTCGTCCGTAAGTGTGTGTGTGTGTGTGTGTGTGTGTCCTCTTACGCCCGTACACACAGACATACATGCTCACAAAGACACACAAATACATACGTACAGTATAAATATACATACACACGCACAATTGCAGGTGAAAATCGATGGGTTCAGGTTCTTTTTTTTTTTTTTTTTTTTCTCCCAGCATAGTAACTGAAGGATTCATCTTGCGTTCATGACGGATAGAGAGCATCTCCTAATATGCAGCGGGAATGCCTTTCTCGTTGTGCAAACCTGTGTACCTTTATGAGGGCGTGAGTGAATCGCTGAGTAAGTCAAAGAAACGCAAATAACGACAACAAAAAATGCGCGTGAACAACAGATCAACCAAGGAAATAAACGAATAGGCAAGTTCCCCCTCCCCCCCCAAAAAAAAATAAGTAAATGAATGATTGAAAAAAGGATGAATGAATGAATGAATGTATGTAAGTATATAAGTACAGTTCATTCGTCCGTAAGTGTGTGTGTGTGTGTGTGTGTGTGTGTGTGTGTCTCCTCTTACGCCCGTACACACAGACATACATGCTCACAAAGACACACAAATACATACGTACAGTATAAATATACATACACACGCACAACTGCAGGTGAAAATCGATGGGTTCAGGTTCACTTTTTTTTTTTTTTTTTTTTTTTTTTTTTCCCAGCATAGTAACTGAAGGATTCATCTTGCGTTCATGACGGATAGAGAGCATCTGCTAATATGCAGCGGGAATGCCTTTCTCGTTGTGCAAACCTGGGTACCTTTATGAGGGCGTGAGTGAGTCGCTGAGTAAGTAAACGAAACTGGCAAATAACGACAACAAAAAATGCGACGTGAACAACAGATCAATCAAAGAAATAAACGAACAGGCAAGTTTTCCCCCCTCCCCCCCCCCAAAAAAAAAGAAAGTGTAAATGTTTAAAAAAATAAATAAATAAATAAATAAAATAAAGAAAGAAAAAAAATGAATGCATGTATGTAAGTAATGGAGTTCAATCGTGTGTGAGCATGCTTCGCTGCGGAAAAGCAAGAGCTGATACATGCAAACCTAAACTGAGGGAGGGTCTGTCATCATCTCTCTTTGAAGAAGGGTTTTGGCCCTGAAAAGGGCCGAGATTTCTTTCGATGGAGGTGGGGGGCCTCTCGCCTTAGGCGCGCTCGCCACGGATGCGGCGGGCCAGCTGGATGTCCTTAGGCATGATTGTTACACGCTTGGCGTGGATGGCACACAGGTTGGTGTCCTCAAAGAGACCGACCAAATAGGCCTCAGACGCCTCCTGCAGAGCCATGACGGCAGAGGACTGGAAGCGCAGGTCAGTCTTGAAGTCCTGGGCGATCTCACGGACAAGACGCTGGAATGGCAGCTTCCTTATAAGCAGCTCAGTGCTCTTCTGGTAGCGACGGATCTCACGCAGGGCCACAGTGCCAGGCCTGTAACGGTGGGGTTTCTTGACGCCGCCGGTGGCAGGGGCGGACTTGCGAGCGGCTTTGGTGGCCAGCTGCTTGCGAGGGGCCTTGCCTCCAGTGGACTTACGTGCAGTCTGCTTGGTACGAGCCATGGCGCGCGACTGAGGAGGGAGCTGTGAGACGAGCGAGAGTGTTGGCGCGCCGCGCCTGGCAGCGGCTTTTTATGTGGCCTGCCTCCGGACTGGCGGCGTGTGAGTGGTCGGGGTGTGATGTACATGGCGGTGATTTACTGTTCATGCTTTCTCGATGCCATTCCTGGTTTGCTTGCAAAATTTGGCATGCCCTGTGGCGTGACCTGGCTACGACGCCTCTCTAGGATTGGCCTCCTGGGAGCTGGGGTTGGGCCTGGGCCTGAAATCGAGGTTAGGTGGATAAGGTTCGTACTTGCACGACCGACACTGCGTTATATAAGGGTGGTCGGCGAGCGGGGTCGTCATCATTGTTGGTGCTGGGAGCGGAGTGGACACTCACTACTACTGGGTCTGAGGAGCAGTAGCAGCAGCTGTAGACACTATGACTGGTCGAGGCAAAGGCGGCAAGGGTCTGGGCAAGGGAGGCGCCAAGCGACACCGCAAGGTGCTTCGTGACAACATCCAGGGCATCACCAAGCCTGCCATCCGTCGTCTGGCTCGTCGTGGCGGCGTGAAGCGTATCTCGGGCCTGATCTACGAGGAGACCCGCGGTGTTCTCAAGGTGTTCCTCGAGAACGTGATTCGCGATGCTGTCACCTACACTGAGCACGCCAAGCGTAAGACCGTGACCGCGATGGACGTGGTGTACGCCCTGAAGAGGCAAGGGCGCACCCTTTACGGCTTCGGCGGTTAAGAGGCTGCGTGCATAACTGCATGGCACTATTCCACCTGGCCACGGCAAAGCACACAATAAACAGCAACCCCCGGACCTCTTTTAGAGGTCCACACCTAATTTCTGTGAAAGAGAATGAATGAAGGCATAGTAGTATAAGTAAATGCAGACGTTGAGCAGGTTAGGTAGCACCATTTTCTCTCTCTCTCTCTCTCTCTCTCTCTCTCTCTCTTTCTTTTAATGTAACAGATATGAAAACATGTAATGCAACCCGACCAACTCTTACCACACCTAACATAACCAAACCAAACCAACCATAACCTAACTGAACCATACCAAACCTCTCTCTCTCTCTCTCTCTCTCTCTCTGTCTGGCAGTTAAAAAAAAAAAAAAAAAGGTGGGGGGGGGGATTAGGCAACTGTCAATTTGGCTACTACATCTTCTAATTTAAATGGACGTCTGCATACATATACATTATCACTTATTTTGCTGGGCCATTGCTTTCTCTGTTCCTCTGGTCTACTCCCCCCCCCACCCCCATTTCAGGAAAGCTTTCTCCATACCTATCAGGGCAATTTCCATCCTGTTGCGAGAGCATCTCCTCTGCTGTGCTCCGGGAGTCGCCTCCGTAAATCGTGAAGGCAAATCCCACTAATCCAAGGTATTTCTGCCTTCATATGCACGAGCAGCAGCACACTTGAAGGATGCACCTAGAGTAAAGAAGACACAGTCAGTCACGTCGGTGAGGCACCACAAACGGTGCATGATATGAATGCCTAAGTGTTAGACAGACAGAATGTCTGCATATGAACAAGTTATCCCTTGAATTTGTCGCTGTCACGGCCGTTTTCTCTAAGTACCAAAACCCACCAATCACCCATCGTACAAGCATTGCATCAACCGCTGAGGCCTGAAATCAAATTTAAATGGATCCGATTGGTACTTGCACGACCGCTAGTGCATTATATAGAAGAGGTGGCTGACAAGGTGGCTGACACTCGCCTCCCAACAGTTTCACTAATCAGGCGTTCACCGGAGCTCCCAGTTCGATGGGTGGTGGTGGTGGTGCTGCTGATTATTATTATTAATCTTTGATGATGATGATGATGATGATGATGATGATGATGAATGTGATGATGATGATGAATGAATGAATGGATGGATGGATGAATAGATGGTGGTGGTAGTGGTGGTTTTTGATTGTGTAGTAACTAGTTGTTGCAATACTACTCATAATGACGAGAGAAATGAATGATAAGTATTTTCTTCATTATTGCTCTTATTTGGGGGTGTTAAATCCACAATGGTCGTCACCACACGACTAATATATATATATATATATATATATATATATATATATATATATATATATATATATATATATATATATATACTGTTGTATACATCACCATATCCTCTGCCACTGAACGACTTTGTCCATTCCTTCGATGGTGGGAGAATAGCCATCATCATCATCATCACCTATGTTTTCATTCATCCACCCGGCCAGGCAGTTAGGAGGCATAATTATACAGGACAGTATTATGCAGGTGCAGTTGGGAACGGGACAAGACTCTATGTAGTAGTGGGAATAATAATATTATTATTATTATTATTATTACTCCACCTTCACTGATGTCAGTAGCTTCTTACATGCAACCGAACGTAAATATAGCCACAGACACATGCCAGCATTCAACACATACCACGTTATAGGCACATACACAAACATACAGTATACCAACACATTCATCCATACCCAAAGATGATGATGATGCTGTTGGGCAATGCCAAAGTCTATTCTCTCTCAAGAAACGAATGTGGCTCCTAAAGGAGCCGATGGAGGTGAAGAAGAAGAAGGATTTCTTGGAAGCGTTTACTTCTTCTCCGTCTTCTTGGGGAGCAGCACAGCCTGGATGTTAGGCAGGACACCTCCCTGGGCGATGGTGACGCCAGAGAGGAGCTTGTTGAGCTCCTCATCATTGCGGATAGCCAACTGCAGGTGACGGGGAATGATACGAGTCTTCTTGTTGTCACGGGCTGCGTTGCCAGCCAGCTCAAGCACTTCAGCTGCTAGGTACTCCATGACTGCAGCCAAGTAGACGGGAGCACCAGCACCCACACGCTCGGCGTAATTGCCTTTACGAAGGAGACGGTGGATCCTGCCGACGGGGAACTGGAGCCCAGCCCTGCTAGATCGGGACTTGGACTTTCCCTTCACCTTGCCTCCCTTGCCACGTCCGGACATGCTGCTGCTGCTGCTGCTGCTGCTGGAGTAGTAGGACCTTCAGGAGAAGACTAATGCGTCCCCGGCCCGTTTGTTTGTTTGTTAGATATTCGTCCCAGTTTCCTGGGACACGGGCAAACAGAGAGCCCGTCACAGGTGCGCACTACTTGCGCGAACTTGCTTTATCGAGGTGGAGGGTAATTCCTTACCGTAGTAAGTAATATTTTAAGTGGAGCATGGGCAACAATGCCAGCAGCGTCCCTAAAGATATCACCAGTTCGGGCTAGGGCCGAGTCGAGCTCAGACCTGAGCCTGGTGGTGGCTGGGCAGTCCAGAAGATAATGCAAAAGGGGCTCCTCACAGCTGGCCAAGCAATGTTCACACGGGTCTGGCTCCATACCCCTAATTTGCTTGTAGCAAAGAAACCCAAGACGCAATCTTCGAAGTCGGACTACAATAAAATTAGGTAGTCCTGGGGGGAGCGACAGAAGGGAATACAACGTGGCAGTAGCATACCATTTTGCAGAGCAAGAGCCCTCCGTGACCCAGAGTTGATGGTCCTCTAGGGATAGTCTTCCTATGGTGGCAGTGAGAGTGCGGATGAGGTGCGAGGGACTAGGGCGTAATGGGAATGTGATGTCTGGGAGATCGCAAGCTGAGCGCGCCGCGTCATCAGCACGCTCGTTGCCACTAATTCCCACATGTCCCGGAAGCCAGTGAAGGTTAATTATTGCGCCCCTATGGACAAGGAGTGACGCAAATGTATGAATCGCTGTGAGGAGAAAGACGTTGTCATGCAGCGAGAAGGATCGTAATCTCTGAATGGAGGAAAGAGAGTCTGTGTGGATTATGACTCGATTGCGACGATGGTGGTGAGCATGGCGCAAAGCACCCAGGATAGCAGCAAGTTCCGCCTGGAAAGCGGAGATACCTGAAGAGAGTCGCCAAGCTTCCACTATTTGCCCAGAGACAAAGGCCGCTCCAGCTGCGCCATTAGGGGAAACAGAGCCATCAGTGTAATAGATGGCTGAGTCTGGTGAGGCCAGAGCTGCCACCCTACTGAGACCCTCCTGGCGAAGGAGTGCTGGAATCAAGGAGCGGGGTTTAGCCTCCGATGGACCAAAAATATTAAAAAGGGGAGGATCCCATGGCGGTGGATCAACGTATCCAGGAAAGGGAGAGTCGGGATCTTGACAGAGGCTCGCAGCAGCTCCCAAACCATGGATGGCAGCGGCTGTGGTGCGGGCCCAGTCACGCTGAGGGGCCGGCTCTGGTGGGCGGCAGAGAAGGCGTTTTAGAAGGGCAGAGACAGGCAGGTGAGGCAGGCACTGTATTAGCTTCAGAGTGATAATTGCCGCTCGTAAAACAATGCGATGGGCCAGAGATGGAAGGCCACCCTCCATACGCAGATTTGCAAGTCGGGTCCAGCGTGGAGCACCCAGCATAATGCGGAGGGCATCATTCTGGATGACCTCCAGAGATCTAGCGACTGGCGGAGCGAGTCCCGTCAAGCAGATGGCGCTGTAATCGATTAAGGATCGGACTGCATGTATGTAAAAAGTCCGTAGGACGGAATATGAAGCCCCCAAACTCCGCTTGGATAGATAGCGGAGAGCCGCCATGCGAGTGGACGCACGCTCCCTCAGATACCGTACGTGGCAGGAGAAGGTGAGACCCGCGTCAAGCCAGACCCCCAAGTACCGATGGGCAGTGACGATGGAGAGCTGATGGCCACCGAGTAGCAGTGGAAAGTCAGGGGGGCGGAGTCCAAAAGGCAGGCACTTGGTCTTCAAGAAGTTAATTTTTAGGCCTAACTCGGCACACTTGGCATGGAGCCGAGAAAGGGCCAAGTCTGCCTGTCGGAAACAATCCCTTCTTGTAAATACGAGGGCAAGATCGTCTGCATAACAGAGGAGGGTGACGCCAGGCCCATAGTCGAGAGTTAAGAGCCCCTCCATAAGGATATTAAAGAGGAGGGGGCTTAATACGCTCCCCTGTGGCGTGCCATTTAGATGTTTGCAAAAGTGTGAGAGGTGCCCCTGGAATCTGACCCCTGCGGAGCGATCCGTAAAGAAGTCCCTGATCCAGGCTAAAAGCCTGCCTCCCACACCCCTGTCTGCAAGGGCAGCCAGAATAACTGCAGGGCTGGCTAGTTCAAACGCCTTTTCAAGGTCGAGGAAGACGGCCATCCCCCTTCCCCCTCTCAGTTCCCCAAGGAAAGACGCGAGGCAGTGAGTGGCACTCCTACCATGGTGATACGCGAAAATCCTTGGGTGCAGTGGTCCCAGCCGCCAAGCGAGACGAGCCCGCACAATCCTCTCAGCCGTTTTTGCAATACAGCTAAGGAGGGAGATGGGGCGCAAGGCGGTAGGATCAAGAGGCTTAGGAATCGGGTGAATAACAGCCGTCTTCCACGACCCTGGCAGACGCCCCTCAGACCACGAGAGGTTGAGCAGAGCAAGAAGCCGCTCTTTACCACAATCTCCCGCATGCGACAGGATGGAATAAGTCAGCCCATCAAGGCCTGGAGCAGTGTCCGCTCTATGCCGCAAAGCTGCCAGCAGCTCCCCACTAGTGATGGGGCAATCAGCTGGATCAGGACGGTCACAGGCCGCCTGAATAGCCTCAACACGAGAGGCGGACAGCTGCTCCTGCATGGCCAAGATGGACCGCGGGAGATTGCAGGAGGCAGAGCGGTCTGCAAAGTGCTGAGCCAGGCGGCTGGCCTCTGCGACAGGATCAGGGTGTGAAGGTGGACGGGAGGGACGTGGATCGGAGATGGACCTGATTCTCCTCCACATCTCACGGAGTGTGGAGTGAGAATCAAGGGTACGACACCACCTAATCCACGCCTCCTCCCTAAGGCGGCGCTTCTCCGCGAGGACATGGCGAGACACGGCAGACAAGCACCGGCGGCACGGCGAAGTGCGGCGCCGCCGGTACTGTCTGCGAGCTGCATTCAGCCTCCGATTCAACTCCCTGACCCTATCACAATAGAACCAGCCATCCCGGTAGCACCTCGCAAAGCGCTGCTGCAACGGGATAGCAAGAGATGCTGCATGCCTAAAAGCATCAGCAACTTGCTCTGCTCGATCCTCGAGGTTTGACGCAGGGGCAGATGAGAAGGCAAGAGTGAGAGCCCTGTCAAAGGCCGCCCAGTCCGCCCTGCTCATATCCCACCTTTGAGGAGGCGACCCGGGTGGAGGAAGGGGAGCCAAAGGTAGATCGACCACAACAGCATAGTGATCACTCATGAGGTGGGGATGGAGTGACCACGTTGCCGAGCCTGCGAGAGGGGTGGAAACAAAGGTGAGGTCTAGTCGACCTCCCCTAATATGAGTAGCCTCATTGATATCATTCAGCAAGGAGACACCTCCCATCTCCTCCATAACCACAGAGATGTGCCGACCAGCCTCGTTGGTCTTGAGAGGCGAGGAAAACATATCGTGGTGGGCATTGAAGTCGCCTCCAATGAACACAGGGCCCACTGGTAGCCTGGGAGAACAAGTCCCCCAACTCCAGAGAGGCATCTCGGCCACGATATACATTGAACACAGTGAGGGGTGACCCCGCCAATTGTAGGATCACGCCCTGGACCTCAACACCAATCCCACAGTAGGGAGGCTCACAGACTGCAGAACCAATGTGGTCCCTAACCAGAACGGCACAACCCTGAGCTACACCACGTTCACGGGGGAGGAGATAGGAGGTGTATCCCGCCAAATGAAACCGGGAGCTCTCAGTCAACAAGGTTTCCTGCAGGAGAATAATGTGTGGTTGATCCCTGTTGGCCACCTCTTGCAGGAGGGGAAGCTTACTTATTGCTCCTGCGCAGTTCCACTGTAGGACCCTGAGGTAGGTACCGTCCCGGTGTCCGGAGACAGACGGAGGCGAACCTCCTCTGACTCCCGACCCACTGGAGTCAATGGAGGTACCAAGGGGGCCGATGGAAGGTGAGGAGATCCGGCCACTGGGGTGCGGGGTGGCCGAGCCTTGGTCTTGGCCACCTTCGAAGAAGCCCCTTTGTGGGACGACCTGGGCTTCCTCGGTGAGCGAGGCCGCTTGGCTGAGGCAGGAGGAGCAACAAGCTGTCTTTTTGCCTTGACTGCCTGATTCAGCGTACGGTCCACTACAGCCACTATAGGATCCGTGTTCAGCTGGACCCCCAGAGTCTGAGCCACGGTTTCTGCTATGGCCAGAGCCAGTTGTGTCCCCAGGGTGCGCAGCTCGTCCAGTGTGAAGAGTGGGGCTGCTTGAGTTGGATGTGCCTGCGGAGGAGGGGTTTGGGATTCTGGCGCGAGCACTGGATCCTCTTGGGAAGGAGGGGGCGGCAGGGGTGATAGGTCCACTGAGGCCATGGGTCTGTGAACTTCCGCCACTGTCTCGACAGTCTGTGCGGGAGTTGGCAGGGGAGGAAAAGCAGTCGTGTCTAAGACAGGAGGAGTCTGTGCCTGGGGGCGGCGTTGTTGACCCCAAACAAAAGTTCCTGGGGGAGCCGGCGTTGATACCAAGGACTGCTGTTCCTGCACCCAAGAGACCTGCCTTTCTCTGCCCTGGTTCACCCTCTTCACCCTCGCTGGGCAACTGGGATGCCAGGCGTGGTGTGCTCCTGCACAGTTGGGACAGCGGGAGGTGACCGGCTCCTTTGCTCGGAATTTCACCAGGCACTGCTCCGTGTCGTGGGAGCCGCTGCAGATCCCGCACACTACAGGCCTGTTGCAGCTGGCACGATGGTGTCCGAACCTCTGGCAGCGGTAGCACCTCAGTGGCTCTGGAGTGTACGGGCGCAGCCAGTACACTCCCCAGTTCCCAAGGTCGAGAGAGGGGACGAGGGGGCCGCGGAGGGTGACACACACCTGTAGGGTTTCCTCCCGCGTCCGCTGGTGCTGGCACCTGGTAGCCTCCTCTACCAAGTCGTGCCTTCGGAGGATGTCCAATGGGAAACGACGAGGGTATCCCATCACTACAGCCTTCGTCACCTGTCCACCCCGTGTCAGCTCTGTCACCTTCACCGTTGCCGCCTCGTCCTCCGCTACAGCCTTGAGCTGCTGGTAAGCCTCCTCCGTGGAAGGAATGAGGACACAACTTTCGTCCCTGCCAAAACGATTCCTCGCTACAAGACCCGGCAGCTGGCTCTCCAGGGCCGCCACTGCATCGTAGCTGGTTTCGTAGCCCGATTGTAGTGGAACCCTGAAAGCTGGGAAGGAGGAGCGGGGTGGAGGAGGGGCTGCCACAGACACTGAAGGGCGAGGTGGAGGAGGAGGTTGCTTCAGAGCAGGCCGAGAAAAACCCTGGGCTGCAGGCTGGGTCCGGGTTGTACGCTTAGCCCTGCGAGTCACAAGGGTAAACCCCTCATCATCTGTAGAGCCATTTGCATTAACAGGAGTAGGAGCAGCAGGTGTAACATCATCATCATGAGATGTAGCAGTGTCGGGGTTTGGAGCAGGCACAATGTCCTCCATCCCCTCATGGCGGCGAGCTATCTTCCTTGGTGCAGTAGAGGAAGCAGAGCAAGAATCAGGACGTCCTGGATCAGCACAACCGCCAGCAGACACAGTCGAGCTATCCCCTATTCCACGACGCTCCCTTTTCCTCCCAGTAGTGAAAAGATGCTTGCCTACGTTCGCAGCTGGATGGGTGACCGAGGTTAAAACACCCTGGGCCGAGACAGCAGCCGAATGGGTGACCGCAGCAATGCTTCCACCCAAGACCCCAGGAACCGTCTCAACCCTACCTCCAGCATAGGGGAAGCGAGCAGATGAACCAGGCAGCTGGATCCTAGATGGCATAGGAATCCTCGAAGGCCCTGGGGGCCTAGACCTCGACTTGCCTGTCATCACACACAGGCACAAACACCCACACTGACACTCACACAAACACACAGAACAGGCACACAGAAACGCAGGAAGAAGCCTACCTACTGTGGCAGGAATCTGCCCCTCCGCTAGCGGAGGACGCGGCAGCCCTTACCACAGCCCCGAAGGTCTTGCCTAACCCTAGCCCTAAACAAAGTTTTGGCTCACCCCTGCAGCTTCCTATAACCACCCCGACTACGGGGCCCCCTTGTGTACCAGGCCTGCGCCTGGAAACCGCGGGGTTCGGCTTCGTACCACGTACCAGGGGAACACTAAGAGCCAGAAAGGAAATACAGTAAGAGGCAAAAGAAACCACCGAAGGGCGAGCGCGCACAAGCGTGAGCACCCCGGTACACAAACAGTGGCTGGAGACCAAGGCGTGGTCAGGATGAAGGCGGCAAGCAACGACAGCAACAACACCTCAAAGCACTGTCGAGAGACAAGAAGGGCAGAGCAGCTCGATCAACGGCGAACCGGAGAGCTGTTACCCTTGTTGAAAATAGACAGGAGCAGGAGATGTTGTCAGTGTGGAGGCAGGCAGCAGACCCCCGGCCCGGTGGTGGTGGTGGAATATTCTCCCCACAGCATGGTGGGGAACGGGCAAACAAAGAGCCCGTCACAGAGTGGCGAAAATAGCTCCTATTCAGGAGCAAAGCAGGGACGAAGGCGTGCAGACAGGGCAAGGGCGGCAGAGGAAGGGAACGAGGCGGCGATGGAGAACAACCCGATGATCGTGGAGGCAAAGGGGGAGAGCGGTAGACAGCGCGGCGCCGATGGAGGGGGCGCCGGCTTGCTCAGGTCGAACCCCCAAACGACTCGGATGGAATGCGGCTGGCTGCTCGGATGGTAAACAGAGGGCAGAGAGGGACGAGAGCGATGTACAAAACGGCGCCGATGGTAAGGGCGCCGAAGCTCAGGTGGAAGTCCCAAACTCTGCCCTCAACCCCCATCGGACTCGCTCCAGCTCTCCACAGCAGCAGGTGGTGGCGTGCAGGGTAGGCCCGGTCCCGGTGGTCAGAGGCACAACCCCGGTCTTGGTAGTAACGGAGAGAGGGTCGTCGGCCGGGTATAAATGGGCGGAGGAGCCTCCATCTCCTGATGGACCGACCAGGGCACTCCTCATGATGGAAGGACAGGCCCCTCCCTCGGCTGGTGCGGCTGCTGTGGAGAGCTGGTCCCGCCGGGAACAGCGGTGGAGGTGTTGCCTCGGCGAGAGGTGGACTGCGAGTCCCCCGGCCCGCGCGACCTTCCCTTAAATACCCGTCTTCCCGATCCGACCCCATCCCACCCGCGAATGGGAAGGAGGCAGAAGCCGGGCTGCGATCGGGCAGAAATCACATATAAGGATTTCAGCAAGTGCGGCCCCCATGTCGACTCAGTCTCTCGCTCGCTCCCGCACCGTGCACATACCGTCTGACTCGGCGCCGCCATGCCACCCAAGACCTCCGGAAAGGCCGCTAAGAAGGCCGGCAAGGTCCAGAAGGCCATTGCCAAGGGAGACAAGAAGAAGAAGCGTAGGAGGAAGGAGAGCTACAGCATCTACATCTACAAAATGGGCTCAAGCAGGTCCACCCTGACACCGGTGTTTCCTCCAAGGCGATGTCTATCATGAACTCTTTCGTGAATGACATCTTCGAGCGCATTGCTGCAGAGGCTTCACGCCTGGCACACTACAACAAGCGTTCAACCATCACCAGCCGGGAGATCCAGACGGCCGTCAGGCTGCTCCTCCCTGGCGAGCTGGCCAAGCACGCCGTGTCTGAAGGCACCAAGGCTGTCACCAAGTACACCTCCTCAAAGTAGAGAGGTTACACTCTTGGCCATTTCAACATTTCCGGCTCCAATCGGAGCCACAAGATTTTCGATAAAAAGGGGAAAGACAGACTTACCAATTTTCCACTCAGGAACTCTGGTTTATCAGCTTTCTCTCTCTCTCTCTCTCTCTCTCTCTCTTTCTTTCTTTTCGGCAACGGTGGTTTGGGATGGGTACGTAGGCACAATCGAAATGTTTTGAACTAGGGTTGGGGGTGGGTTAAAACAATAGAGTCAAAATAAAAGAGTAAATAGGGGCGTGCGGGCCTTCTTATTCATCTGAACAACCAACAACAACGTACCGTCGCCCCAAGAAGTGACGGCACAGTGTCAGATTGCTTCGGTCACTCACCACTGCCATGCGTTCTAGGAAAACAGTGAATAAGAGGTAAACATTCAATGCCTTCATCACGTCATGCCAAATAATCGTATATATTATATCGTACAAATAATGATGTAAAATGAATAACAGGAGGCAGTGATAAATTAGATGGTAACACTTAGTTATCTTTCCCGATTTGAATGAATGTGAAATGTATTAACTTCGCGCGCGGTGGCCGGTACGCCTAAAACTCCCAGTCCCTTTTTTTTTTTTTTTTTTTTTTTTTTTTTTTTGATAGCCCCCTGTCTTATATGAAATAATCCTGAGATTTTTCTTCGTGGGAAACTGGCCAAAGGCAGTGTAATAACTGCATGTCCTTGAGTGAATGTTATCTCCTTTCGTGCGTGTTGACCGAAACATTTAAAATAGCTTACCGGCTTACGCCTCCTTCCCGCTTTCTGTCGTCGTCCACCGAGACATTGGAAACGGAAATAAATGACTTTAAATTATTCCCTAGTATTGTAACGGAAATTATTTTCTACATAATATTTATTCATATCCAATGTTTATTGAAGCTCCCTTTTGTTCAGTCTTACGCTACCCAAACGTCACTGTCTGTTACCATGCTAGATTTGAACTCCACAACATATTTATTCCCGACTCTGCCTGAGCGACAGTTGTGAAATATCACTCAGTTCCGTTTAGGAATTCCTATTATCGTAACGAACCAACTGCTTCCTACAATACTTTTGAAATATACAGATAACTGGTCATGGATTTGTTGTTTCTTGTAACAATTTTACGTATTAGGCTTCACCCCGTACAGATATAAGGAAGAGTAGGGACACTATCGCTGACCGAAAACTTATGGATACTCCGCCGGCACTTCTTAGGCCGCCTGTACCAACCAACCCACTCAACAGGCGTACAGTAAATACATGCATGACATCGTATCATGCCTATTCATGTCAGCCTATAAAATGTAGGTACATACAACAACACATGTGCACAAATACATTTATACTATGTACGCAGTGACCTACACATGTACGTACACACTAAGTCATGCTCACATACACACAAGCCCTCATACGTCCGTACACACAGACATACATGCTCACAAAGACACACACATACACATACGTACAGTATAAACATACAACATACATACATACATACACACGCACAACTGCAGTTAAAAATCGATGGGTTCAGGTTCCCTTTTTTTTTTTTTTTTTTTTTTTTTTTTTTTTTCTCAGTATATTCACTGAAGAATTTACCGTGCGTTCGTGGCCACTGTCAAACCTTCATGACGGGTACAGAGCATCTCCTAATACGCAGCGGGAATGAGGGCGTGACTGAATCGGTCAGGAAGTAAACGAAACAGGCAAATAACGACAACAAAAACTGCGACGTGAACAACAGATCAACAAAAGAAATACACGAATAGGTAAGTTCCCTTCCCCCCCCACCCACCCGCCCAAAACAAGTAAATGAATGATTGAAAAAAGAATGAATGAATGAATGCATGTATGTAAGTATATAAGTATAGTTCATTCGTCTGTGTGTGTGCGTGCGTGTGTGTGTGTGTGTGTGTGTGTGTGTGTCCTCAAACGTCCGTACACACAGACATACATGCTCACAAAGACACACAAATACATACGTACAGTATAAACATACGGACACACGCACAACTGCAGGCGAGAATCGATGGGTTCATTTTTTTTTTTTTTTTTTTTTCCAGCATTGTAAATGAAGGATTCATCTTGCGTTCATGACGGATAGAGAGCATCTCCTAATATGCAGCGGAAATCCCTTTCTCGTTGTGCAAACCTGTGTACCTTTATGAGGGCGTGAGTGAATCGCTGAGTAAGTCAAAGAAACGCAAATAACGACAACAAAAAATGCGCGTCAACAACACATCAACCAAGGAAATAAACGAATAGGCAAGTTCCCCCTCCCCCCCAAACAAAAATAAGTAAATGAATGATTGAAAAAAGGATGAATGAATGAATGAATGCATGTATGTAAGTATATAAGTACAGTTCATTCGTCCGTAAGTGTGTGTGTGTGTGTGTGTGTGTGTGTGTGTGTGTGTGTGTCCCCTTACGCCCGTACACACAGACATACATGCTCACAAAGACACACAAATACATACGTACAGTATAAATATACATACTGTACACACGCACAATTGCAGGTGAAAATCGATGGGTTCAGGTTCACCTTTTTTTTTTTTTTTTTTTTTTTTTCCAGCATAGTAACTGAAGGATTCATCTTGCGTTCATGACGGATAGAGAGCATCTGCTAATATGCAGCGGGAATGCCTTTCTCGTTGTGCAAACCTGTGTACCTTTATGAGGGCGTGAGTGAATCGCTGAGTAAGTCAAAGAAACGCAAATAACGACAACAAAAAATGCGCGTCAACAACACATCAACCAAGGAAATAAACGAATAGGCAAGTTCCCCCTCCCCCCAAAAAAAAGAAAATAAGTAAATGAATGATTGAAAAAAGGATGAATGAATGAATGCATGTATGTAAGTATATAAGTACAGTTCATTCGTCCGTAAGTGTGTGTGTGTGTGTGTGTGTGTGTGTGTGTGTCTCCTCTTACGCCCGTACACACAGACATACATGCTCACAAAGACACACAAATACATACGTACAGTATAAATATACATACTGTACACACGCACAACTGCAGGTGAAAATCGATGGGTTCAGGTTCACTTTTTTTTTTTTTTTTTTTTTTTTTTTTTCCCAGCATAGTAACTGAAGGATTCATCTTGCGTTCATGACGGATAGAGAGCATCTGCTAATATGCAGCGGGAATGCCTTTCTCGTTGTGCAAACCTGTGTACCTTTATGAGGGCGTGAGTGAATCGCTGAGTAAGTCAAAGAAACGCAAATAACGACAACAAAAAATGCGCGTCAACAACACATCAACCAAGGAAATAAACGAATAGGCAAGTTCTGCCTCCCCCCCAAAAAAAAATAAGTAAATGAATGATTGAAAAAAGGATGAATGAATGAATGAATGCATGTATGTAAGTATATAAGTACAGTTCATTCGTCCGTAAGTGTGTGTGTGTGTGTGTGTGTGTGTGTGTGTGTGTGTGTGTCCCCTTACGCCCGTACACACAGACATACATGCTCACAAAGACACACAAATACATACGTACAGTATAAATATACATACTGTACACACGCACAATTGCAGGTGAAAATCGATGGGTTCAGGTTCACCTTTTTTTTTTTTTTTTTTTTTTCCCCCAGCATAGTAACTGAAGGATTCATCTTGCGTTCATGACGGATAGAGAGCATCTGCTAATATGCAGCGGGAATGCCTTTCTCGTTGTGCAAACCTGTGTACCTTTATGAGGGCGTGAGTGAATCGCTGAGTAAGTCAAAGAAACGCAAATAACGACAACAAAAAATGCGCGTGAACAACAGATCAACCAAGTAAATAAACGAATAGGCAAGTTCCCCCTCCCCCCCCCAAAAGAAAATAAGTAAATGAATGATTGAAAAAAGGATGAATGAATGTATGTAAGTACATAAGTACAGTTCATTCGTTCGTAAGTGTGTGTGTGTGTGTGTGTGTGTGTGTGTGTGTCTCCTCTTACGCCCGTACACACAGACATACATGCTCACAAAGACACGCAAATACATACGTACAGTATAAATATACATACACACGCACAACTGCAGGTGAAAATCGATGGGTTCAGGTTCACTTTTTTTTTTTTTTTTTTTTTTTTTTTTTTTTCCCCCAGCATAGTAACTGAAGGATTCATCTTGCGTTCATGACGGATAGAGAGCATCTGCTAATATGCAGCGGGAATGCCTTTCTCGTTGTGCAAACCTGGGTACCTTTATGAGGGCGTGAGTGAGTCGCTGAGTAAGTAAACGAAACTGGCAAATAACGACAACAAAAAATGCGACGTGAACAACAGATCAATCAAAGAAATAAACGAACAGGCAAGTTTTCCCCCCTCCCCCCCCAAAAAAAAAAAAAAGAAAGTGTAAATGTTTAAAAAAATAAATAAAAAAATAAAGAAAGAAAAAAATGAATGCATGTATGTAAGTAATGGAGTTCAATCGTGTGTGAGCATGCTTCGCTGCGGAAAAGCAAGAGCTGATACATGCAAACCTAAACTGAGGGAGGGTCTGTCATCATCTCTCTTTGAAGAAGGGTTTTGGCCCTGAAAAGGGCCGAGATTTCTTTCGATGGAGGTGGGGGGCCTCTCGCCTTAGGCGCGCTCGCCACGGATGCGGCGGGCCAGCTGGATGTCCTTAGGCATGATTGTTACACGCTTGGCGTGGATGGCACACAGGTTGGTGTCCTCAAAGAGACCGACCAAATAGGCCTCAGACGCCTCCTGCAGAGCCATGACGGCAGAGGACTGGAAGCGCAGGTCAGTCTTGAAGTCCTGGGCGATCTCACGGACAAGACGCTGGAATGGCAGCTTCCTTATAAGCAGCTCAGTGCTCTTCTGGTAGCGACGGATCTCACGCAGGGCCACAGTGCCAGGCCTGTAACGGTGGGGTTTCTTGACGCCGCCGGTGGCAGGGGCGGACTTGCGAGCGGCTTTGGTGGCCAGCTGCTTGCGAGGGGCCTTGCCTCCAGTGGACTTACGTGCAGTCTGCTTGGTACGAGCCATGGCGCGCGACTGAGGAGGGAGCTGTGAGACGAGCGAGAGTGTTGGCGCGCCGCGCCTGGCAGCGGCTTTTTATGTGGCCTGCCTCCGGACTGGCGGCGTGTGAGTGGTCGGGGTGTGATGTACATGGCGGTGATTTACTGTTCATGCTTTCTCGATGCCATTCCTGGTTTGCTTGCAAAATTTGGCATGCCCTGTGGCGTGACCTGGCTACGACGCCTCTCTAGGATTGGCCTCCTGGGAGCTGGGGTTGGGCCTGGGCCTGAAATCGAGGTTAGATGGATAAGGTTCGTACTTGCACGACCGACACTGCGTTATATAAGGGTGGTCGGCGAGCGGGGTCGTCATCATTGTTGGTGCTGGGAGCGGAGTGGACACTCACTACTACTGGGTCTGGAGGAGCAGTAGCAGCAGCTGTAGACACTATGACTGGTCGAGGCAAAGGCGGCAAGGGTCTGGGCAAGGGAGGCGCCAAGCGACACCGCAAGGTGCTTCGTGACAACATCCAGGGCATCACCAAGCCTGCCATCCGTCGTCTGGCTCGTCGTGGCGGCGTGAAGCGTATCTCGGGCCTGATCTACGAGGAGACCCGCGGTGTTCTCAAGGTGTTCCTCGAGAACGTGATTCGCGATGCTGTCACCTACACTGAGCACGCCAAGCGTAAGACCGTGACCGCGATGGACGTGGTGTACGCCCTGAAGAGGCAAGGGCGCACCCTTTACGGCTTCGGCGGTTAAGAGGCTGCGTGCATAACTGCATGGCACTATTCCACCTGGCCACGGCAAAGCACACAATAAACAGCAACCCCCGGACCTCTTTTAGAGGTCCACACCTAATTTCTGTGAAAGAGAATGAATGAAGGCATAGTAGTATAAGTAAATGCAGACGTTGAGCAGGTTAGGTAGCACCATTTTCTCTCTCTCTCTCTCTCTCTCTCTCTCTCTCTCTTTCTTTTAATGTAACAGATATGAAAACATGTAATGCAACCCGACCAACTCTTACCACACCTAACATAACCAAACCAAACCAACCATAACCTAACTGAACCATACCAAACCTCTCTCTCTCTCTCTCTCTCTCTCTCTGTCTGGCAGTTAAAAAAAAAAAAAAAAAAGGGTGGGGGGGGATTAGGCAACTGTCAATTTGGCTACTACATCTTCTAATTTAAATGGACGTCTGCATACATATACATTATCACTTATTTTGCTGGGCCATTGCTTTCTCTGTTCCTCTGGTCTACTCCCCCCCCCACCCCCATTTCAGGAAAGCTTTCTCCATACCTATCAGGGCAATTTCCATCCTGTTGCGAGAGCATCTCCTCTGCTGTGCTCCGGGAGTCGCCTCCGTAAATCGTGAAGGCAAATCCCACTAATCCAAGGTATTTCTGCCTTCATATGCACGAGCAGCAGCACACTTGAAGGATGCACCTAGAGTAAAGAAGACACAGTCAGTCACGTCGGTGAGGCACCACAAACGGTGCATGATATGAATGCCTAAGTGTTAGACAGACAGAACGTCTGCATATGAACAAGTTATCCCTTGAATTTGTCGCTGTCACGGCCGTTTTCTCTAAGTACCAAAACCCACCAATCACCCATCGTACAAGCATTGCATCAACCGCTGAGGCCTGAAATCAAATTTAAATGGATCCGATTGGTACTTGCACGACCGCTAGTGCATTATATAGAAGAGGTGGCTGACAAGGTGGCTGACACTCGCCTCCCAACAGTTTCACTAATCAGGCGTTCACCGGAGCTCCCAGTTCGATGGGTGGTGGTGGTGGTGCTGCTGATTATTATTATTAATCTTTGATGATGATGATGATGATGATGATGATGAATGAATGAATGGATGGATGGATGAATAGATGGTGGTGGTAGTGGTGGTTTTTGATTGTGTAGTAACTAGTTGTTGCAATACTACTCATAATGACGAGAGAAATGAATGATAAGTATTTTCTTCATTATTGCTCTTATTTGGGGGTGTTAAATCCACAATGGTCGTCACCACACGACTAATATATATATATATATATATATATATATATATATATATATATATATATATATATATATATATATATATATATATATATATATATATATATATATATATATATATATATATATATATATATATATATATATACTGTTGTATACATCACCATATCCTCTGCCACTGAACGACTTTGTCCATTCCTTCGATGGTGGGAGAATAGCCATCATCATCATCATCACCACCTATGTTTTCATTCATCCACCCGGCCAGGCAGTTAGGAGGCATAATTATACAGGACAGTATTATGCAGGTGCAGTTGGGAACGGGACAAGACTCTATGTAGTAGTGGGAATAATAATAATATTATTATTATTATTATTATTACTCCACCTTCACTGATGTCAGTAGCTTCTTACATGCAACCGAACGTAAATATAGCCACAGACACATGCCAGCATTCAACACATACCACGTTATAGGCACATACACAAACATACAGTATACCAACACATTCATCCATACCCAAAGATGATGATGATGCTGTTGGGCAATGCCAAAGTCTATTCTCTCTCAAGAAACGAATGTGGCTCCTAAAGGAGCCGATGGAGGTGAAGAAGAAGAAGGATTTCTTGGAAGCGTTTACTTCTTCTCCGTCTTCTTGGGGAGCAGCACAGCCTGGATGTTAGGCAGGACACCTCCCTGGGCGATGGTGACGCCAGAGAGGAGCTTGTTGAGCTCCTCATCATTGCGGATAGCCAACTGCAGGTGACGGGGAATGATACGAGTCTTCTTGTTGTCACGGGCTGCGTTGCCAGCCAGCTCAAGCACTTCAGCTGCTAGGTACTCCATGACTGCAGCCAAGTAGACGGGAGCACCAGCACCCACACGCTCGGCGTAATTGCCTTTACGAAGGAGACGGTGGATCCTGCCGACGGGGAACTGGAGCCCAGCCCTGCTAGATCGGGACTTGGACTTTCCCTTCACCTTGCCTCCCTTGCCACGTCCGGACATGCTGCTGCTGCTGCTGCTGGAGTAGTAGGACCTTCAGGAGAAGACTAATGCGTCCCCGGCCCGTTCGTTCGTTCGTTTTAAGATTTCCTCCACCTATAGTGGAGGCCGGGCCATACATTAGCCCGGTCGGTGGGGTTAGGCTTTGGTGTGAATGGGGAAGACAGGCCGTGTGAACAAGGCGGACGTGCCGCCCTGTGCACACTCTGTTTCTTAGGCTTTATGTATAAAAATAAATAAATAAATAAATAAAAAATAATAATAATAATAATAATAAGTAAATAATTAAAATTAGGGTGGAGGGTGCGTGCTTTGCACCACTTGAAGGAGGGCACTGAATGGGGCGGTGGCAACGATGCTGGCTGCGGTCTTTCGGAGGGTGCTGAGTGGGATTGCTGCAGTGTGGGCTCTAGGAATGTCAGGATTAGGGTAGGTGGATTTTGCCCTGAGGCGGGAGGTGACTGGGCAGCGAAGAAGGTAATGGAGCAGTGGGTAAGGGGTGTCGGCTTGGCAGTGCTCGCATTCTGTGGGAGGGGGGTCGCTTGCTGTTTCTAGTTCAGGTAGGCTGGGGTATCCCAATCTGAGGCGGCGGAGTTGGTTGAGCAAGCGATTGTCTTTTGGCAGAGATGGTTTGAGTGGCGCGTATTGAGTGGCCTGGGCAAACCACATTGCAGAAGGAGAGCCGAGCTGTACTTCCTGATTGTGGTCTTCTCGGCTGAGGGCTTTTGCGCGGTGTTGAATTTGCCTCTTGATGTTTGAGAAGCTCTGTGGTGTCTCTATGTCAATGGTGGGGCGTAATGTTGCTTGTCTCGCAGTGTCATCTGCCTTTTCATTGCCCCTGATGCCTACGTGACTGGGGATCCAATGTATAATGACTGATCCCCCTGCATCCTGTATTTGCTGGGTTGTAGCAAGTAGGTCTGTGATGATGAAGATGTTGTCGGTGGGAAGAGGCTGTCTAAGGGTGTGGACGGCTGCCATAGAGTCGGAGTGAATGATGATAGCGGATGAAGGGTTATGGAGCAGGGCATCCTTTAGTGCAGCTGCTATTGCCACCAGTTCCGCTTGTAGTGTGGAAGCTCCGTTGGTTAGGCGGAAACCCTGTGCTCTTTGTTCACAGACAAAGGCTGCAGCTGCTCGACCATCAGAGACAGAGCCATCAGTATAGTAGGTGACAGCATCCTTTGGGGTGATGGTGTGGATGCGCTGTAGGCCTTCTTGGCGGAGTTGCTGGGTGGGGGTTTGTGATTTGGGAGGTGTATTGGTGATGACTGTTTTGCACCAAGGGGGGTCCCATGGCGCTTGGGGGCGATAGTGGGGGGCAAGAGAGTCAGGGGCTTGATTTATGAATGAGGATGTCTCGAGGGCGTGGATGGCTCTGGCTGTGCTGTGGAGCCAGCTACCCGTGAGTATCTCAGGGTGGAGGCCTACTGATGTTTTGATTCGTGATAAAAGGGGGAGTGGAGATGCACTGCGGGCTAGTTTGGTGGCAAGGGTAGCAACACGAGTTTGGATGCGGAGGTTAAGGCTAATGAGGTCACACTCGAGGCGGAGGTTGACAAGCTTTGTCCACCTCGGAGAGCCGGACATGATCCTCATGGCTTCATTTTGTATGACTTCTAGTTTTTGGGAGTGTCCTGCATCGATTGCTGGGAGAACAGGTGCGGAATAGTCTATGACTGATCTGATGGTCTGCATGTAAAAGAGGCGGAGGACCTTAAAGGTGGCTCCACCCCCTTTGCCTGCTAGAGCTCTCAGTGCCGAGATCCTGGTTTTGGTTTTATCTCTCAGGCGTGCAACTTCGGGTCTGAAAGAGAAGTGGGAATCGATGGTCACGCCCAGGTATTTGTGTGTGGTGACGTATGCAATGGGCGTTTGCCCGAGGCTCAGTTGGTTGATGGGAGGTCTGATGTTGATAGGGAGGGCCTTTGTTTTGGTGGCGTTAATTTTGAGGCCGAGTTCTTGGCACGCTGAGTGTATTTTAGAGAGGGCTTTCTGGCCTTGAGCATGGTAAGGACCTCTGTGGATGGCAAGGGCTAGATCATCTGCATAACACAGCAGTCTGATCCCAGGTCCAAAGTCGATGTGTAGGAGGCACTCCACAAGGGCATTGAATAGGGTTGGACTGAGAATGCTGCCTTGTGGAGTGCCATTTGGGTGTTTGTGGGGGGAAGAGGTGAATCCTTGGAAGCGGACAGCAGCTTCACGATCTCGGAAGAAGTCTTCGAGCCAGCAAAGGAGGCGACCCCTCACTCCCCTGCGTGCCAGGGTTGCGAGGATAGCCTCTGGGCATGCTAGCTCGAAGGCCTTCTCGAGATCTATGAAGACAGCTAGACCTCTGCCTCCTCGGAATTCAGACAGGAAGGAGCTGAGGCATTCTGAGGCACCTTTGCCCTTGATGTAGGCGAAGATGTGGCTGTGTGGGGGAGGCAGTGACCAAGTCAGACGGTGGAGAACCATTCGCTCCGCAGTTTTGCCAAGACAACTGAGAAGGGAGATAGGACGGGGGTTGTTGGGGTCATTTTGTTTAGGGATGGGGTGGATTACAGCACGCTTCCACTGCGAGGGTATACGTCCGAGGGTCCAGGAGTGGTTGAGGAGGTCAAGGAAGGCCTTCCTAGTCACTGGACCCGCATGTGAAAGCATGCTGTAAGTAATCCCATCTGAACCTGGAGCGGTGTCGGTGCTAGTTTTGTAGGTGTGTGTTAGTTCGTGTCTGGTGAAAGGGCAGTCTGTCTCGGCTGGGGTGTTTTTATTAATGTGGATCAGATGTGCTCTGTGTTGGTGTAGGTCATCTTGTTTGCGTCTGGTGGAGAGCGGGAGTTGTTGGGGGGAGGTTCTAAGGGCAAAGGCCTCAGCCATGTCCTCAGCTTTTCCACGGGGGTTGGGGTGGGTCGGGGGGCGGGCAGTGGGAGGGCTAGAGACTGCTTTTAGTTTCCTCCAAATTGAGCCAAGATTGGTGTGAGCTCCCAGAGACTGGCACCACTCCAGCCATTTCTGCTCTTTTATGCTGTTCTTCTCCGCTATAGAGTGCCTGATAACACTTTGGAGATATCTTAGTGCATCGGGGGTGGGGTTGGAGCGGTAGATCTTTTTAGCTCTGTTTAGATGGTGGTTGAGCTCTTTGACCCTAGGGTTATAATACCAATGGTCTTTGTGAAAGTGTTTTGGAGGACCGGTGATGGGGATTGCTGCGTCTGCTGCCGCCTGGAAGGCCTCCGTGATTTGGTTGGCATGGCTGTCAAGATCAGGTGAGGGGTCTAGGGTAAGGAGATGGTGGTCTAGGGTGTTTGTAAATAAGCCCCAGTTTGCTTGTTTCGTGTTCCATCGTGGGGGGGGCCCAGGGGGCTTCGGTAGGGGAGTGATTCCTAGGGAGCAGAGGATGGCGTGGTGATCTGATGTTAAGGTGGGGTGGATCTCCCAAGTGGATCGAGGAACGAGAGTGGAGGAAACAAGGGAGAGATCCAGCCTACCTCCCTGTAGGTGCGTAGCGGTGTTGGTGTTGTTGAGGAGGGATATGGTCGGGGTTTCTTCAAGTACTAGAGCTATGTGGCGTCCTGTTGGGTTAGCTGGGCTTCGGGATCCGAGGCACATGTGGTGGGCATTCATGTCCCCCCCTATGAATATTTCCTCCGATTGTGAAAGGGCGAAAAGCTCTCCCAGGTATAGATCGGCTGCAGGCGGACGATAGACGTTGAAGATTTTTATATTTCCGTTTGCCAGGGTGAGTTCTACTCCCTGAATTTCAGCTCTGGGTCCACAGTCTGGGAGGGGGTCGATGGCTATTGCAGGGATGTGATTTCTGACGAGGATGGCACAGCCTCGGGGACCGCCACGAGCACAGGGAAGAAGGAAGGGGGTAAAACCCCGCAACCGCAGTGGTTGGCGCTTGTTAAGAAGAGTTTCCTGCAGGAGGAAGACATCGATGTTGTCTTTATGGGCAGCCTCCTCGAGCAGAGAACGTTTTGCAGAGGCACCGTTGATATTCCACTGCAGTATGCGAAGAGATGTGGAAGGGGAGGTGATTTGTTGTGAGGTATGGGGGTGGCTTGCAGTGTTTATGTCATTCTGGTTGATGGAGTGGATGTGGGAAGTGGTGATCTGGATCGGGGTCTCCCTTTCTCCCCGGAGGGGGTGTGATGTCGGTGGCTGGGGGCTCCTGCATGCTTGCCAAGGTGTTCTTGAGGCCTGTCGATGGAGATGGAGCGGCTTCTGTTTCTTGGATCCCGTGATGCTGGTGTTGCACGGGATCGTGAGTTTTGGCGGTGTCGGTGGCGTGGTTGGTGGGCAGTGGCTGGGTTGGATGGGGTTGGTGGGGGTTGGAGTGGCACCTGTAGTGTGGGGGTGGCTGGGGGGAGTTTGTCGGGGGTGGCGTTGGTCCGATCTGGATGCTCGATCCACTGTTGTATGGCTTGGTGGGTTACCTGGAGGAGGGGTTTGGGGTCGAATTGTTGTCCCAGGATCTTTCCGAGTTCCTCTGCTATTGTGGTGCATAGGTGGCGGCTTAGGGATCTGAAGTCCTCTATGCTGGTGGTGGCAAGGCCTGGGAGATAAGTGGTGTCTGGTGAGGTTTGGGTGGAGGAGTCTATGTTGGTCTGTGTGCTGGCGTCGGTGTGTTGTGGGGTGGAGGGGGGGTGGCGAGGTGGCTGCGGGGTTAAGGTACGTGGTTGGCGAGCTGGGTTTCTTTGTGGGTGGAAAGCCGATGGGGTTGGGGTGGGGTTGGGTAGTGGGCGAAACTCGGTGGGCTGTGGAGGAGGGCGCGGGAGAGCCGCGGTTCGGGGGATGATGGGCGGCACGCCCCAGGCGTTGGTGGTTGGAGAGGCTAGGGGTACAGGGAGATGGTCTTGGACCCAACGTGTCTCCCTCTCTATCCCCCACTGCACACGTTCCTTCCTGGCAGGGCAAACCTTGTTCCAAGCATGGTGCTTCCCGCCGCAGTTCGGGCAACGTGCAGCGACCGGCTGCTTGGCCTTGAACTTGTCTAGGCACTCCTGGGTGGCATGGCGGCCGCTGCACATGGCGCAAACTGGGCGGCGGGAGCACCGTGATTGGTGGTGTCCGTATTGCTGGCAATTGAAGCAGCGGTGGGGTTCTGGGATGAAAGGGCGTAGGTGGTATGAGCCCCATTGTCCTAGGTCGAGGAGTGGAGGGACAGTTCCCCTGATAGTGACAATAACTTGCCTGGTATTTTGTCCCTGTACGTTGCATCTCTGGGCAGTTTCGACTGAGTCGTGGTCTAGGACTGCCGCCATGGGAAAATTTGTCGGGTATTTTGTGAGGACAAATTTATGCGGGGTGAGGTTAGGGTCGCGTTTTTGGATGCTGATAGGTTTTCCGGCAACAGTGTTCAAGGTGTGGAGGATGTCGTGAGAAGCATCATCGAGGGGAACGATAGCAGTGTCCTGGTTTTTAAGCTGGACCATTTTGAATTTTAAGGAGGGGTGTGCTGCTGCAATTGCATTAGTGATGTCATAAGTAGAGGAAAAGTTCTCATTGGGAGTGATAATGAAGCCTGGGTATTGATGAGGGGGCTGAGAAGTGGCAGGAGGTGGCGGCATCTGCAGGCGCGTGGAGGACCGGGGGTGAGGGTGTGAAGGTGGTGAGGTGCGGTTGTGGGGTTCAGAGGATGAGGTAGTGGGGGGCTCAAGGGGGAGCGTGGTCTTGGCAGCAGAGCGGCGTTTTTTTTTAACCAGGGTGAAGCCATCAGCATCGTCAGTGGGTTGACCAGGATCTAAGGCGGAGCTCTCTGAGGCCCCGGGGGCGTGGCTTGGGTCTTGGGCAGGTTTGGAGGTCATGGCAGAGGCAGAGGCACGATCCACTTCGTCAGAGTCTAGGTCGGTATTCATGGCCGGGGTAGATTCAAAAAAGTCTTCTGGGTCATACTCTGGACCAGTGAGACGAGGTTTCTTAGCCTGGGATGTCTTAGGGGAAGACGTCAGAGCAGGCTTGGGTGGAGGCTCCATGTTACAGACACACGGACATGCAGACACAGAGCTTGAAAAATAAAAGTAAAAATAGAGTAAAGTGAAAGGATGTGAAACTAAAAATAAAAATAGAATGAGGTAAACTAAAGGGGATAGGTAAAGGGATATAGCTGAAGAAAGAAAAGAAAAAGAAAAGAAAAAAATAAAATAAATAGATAAATAAATTAAACAAAAAAAAAAAAAAAAAAAAAAAAAAAAAAAAAAAAGAGAGAGAGAGAGAGAGAGAGAAAAGGGCAAGACTCTCCGGCGGTTCCCTACAGTAACGGGGGCCTAAACTCCCCGCCCTCTAAAGGGCGACGCAGGAGACCCCGTCACTGCCCCGTGAGGGACTTACCTAACCTAGCCCTAACAGAGCCAACCCTTGCCGCCTCCTATAACCAGGCCTCTAAGGCCCCCCCTCATGGAGATACCCTAACGGTATTCCTTCAGGGTTCGGCGTCGTACTACGGCAGGGACTCTAAGATGGCAGCCGGAGAGTAGCTGAAAAGGAAGAGAAAGGAAAAGAAACCGAAAAGAAAGAGCTGGGAGAAAAGGATAGAGCCAGGAAAAACTCGAAAGCTCTGTGAGGTGCGATGGTGAAATGCTGAGAAAGTCTATGGAGCCGGGAATCCACGTTTCACTAAGCAGAGATGTTACCTCGGCGAGAGCTCGGCTGAGAGTGTCCCCGGCCCGTTCGTTCGTTCGTTCTAAGATTTCCTGCAACTATATTGCAGGCCGGGCCATACATTAGCCCGGTCAGTGGGGTATGGGCTGATTAAAAGTAAGTGGGGAGGACAGGACCTAGGGATTGCCTAGCACACACGTCCTGTCTCCTGGCGGGCTGCAGACAAGGCAAGGGCGGCAGAGGAAGGGAACGAGGCGATGGCGATGGTGGAAGCAGCCCGATGATGGAGGAGGCAACGGGGAGTGAGCGATAGACTGCACGGCGCCAGATAAAAGGAGGCGCCGGCAAGCTCAGGTGAAGCCCCAGGTGAAGCCTCAGACGACTCGATGATGGTCGGCGGCCGGCTGCTCGGATGTTCATGGAGGGCGGAGAGGGACAAGAGCTTGGTGAAAGAAACGGCGCCGATGGTAAGGGCGCCGAAGCTCAGGATCACAGCGTCCCGACTCCGCCCTCAACCCCCATCGGACTCGCTCCAGCTCTCCACTGCAGCAGGTGGATATACAAAGGTCAGGCCCAGTTCACATGATCGCAAGGGCACAACCCCAGTCAAGGTATTGGCGGAGGGAGGGTGGTCGGCCGGGTAACAAGGCGGACGAGCCTCAAACTCCTGGTGAACTGATGGGGCACTCCCTTAGAAGGAGAACAGGCCCATCCCTCGGATGAAACGACTGCAGTGGAGAGCTGGTCCCGCCGGGAACAGCGGTGGAGGTGTTGCCTCGGCGAGAGGTGGACTGCGAGTGTCCCCAGCCCGCGCGACCTTCCCTTAAATACCCGTCTTCCCGATCCGACCCCATCCCACCCGCGAATGGGAAGGAGGCAGAAGCCGGGCTGCGATCGGGCAGAAATCACATATAAGGATTTCAGCAAGCGCGGCCCCCATGTCGATTCTCTGTCTGGCAGCCGCGGCGACAACACCTCTTCCCCCAGCTCTCCCAGCAACAGCTCTTTGCCTGTATCTGGGTGTTAGTGAAACCAGGTTTCACTCTCCCTAGAGTTTCTCGCCACTGCCGGACTACTTTATTTCCGACTGCACAACTTTTCGTTTAGTTTTTGGAGAGCCTCTCTCCTTTGTCTTTGTTTTTGTAATTGTTTTTTTGTTTCTCGGCCTGCCGTGTAGTGTCCCTCACCGTAGTACGACGCCGAACCCTGAAGGGGTGCCGCAGGGCACTTCCATGAAGGGGGGCCTTTAGGGCCTGGTTAAAGGAGGCGGTGAGGGCGGCATTTCTGATAGGGCTAGGAGTAGGCATGTCCCTCACGGGGCAGTGACGGGGCTTCCCTCGGCGCCCTTTAGAGGGCGGGGAAACCCATCCCCGTTACTGTAGGTAGGTTTGTGTTGGCCGAGCTTTCCCTTTTTTTTTTTTTTTTTTTTTTTTTTTTTTTTTTTTTTCCCGACCGATATTTAGTTTAGTTTAACTTGTTAGGTCTGCTGTATGAATTAATTTGCACAGCAAATTAGTTCTGTGGCAGCCCTAACCTAGTTTTTCTAAACTAAATTCCACTTCAGATTGCGTGCCTAAATCTTCATACTTACCTTTTAGGCTCCTTCAGCCTCGCACGTGATCACTCCCTTCAAGAGGGTACGAGATGAAGTAAGAAGTTATAGGTTGGATGGACCACCCCTAAGTCCTCCACCCCTCTTCCTACCGTGTTTTTTTTTTTTTTTTTTTCGCACATTTAGTTTCTTTTAACTTGTCGGGTCAGTCTGAGAAATCAATTTGCGTGGCAAATTGGTTCTGTGGCAACCCCGACATAGTTTTTCTAAACTAAATACCACCACCGACATTTTCCCTCAAGCCTTTTTCGACAAACCACCGTCACTCGGCTTATTTTCCCTTAGGTCTTTTTCGGCCCTGCAAGTGGCAGCTCCCTTCACAGAGAGGAGACCTGAAGCCAAGTAATTGGTATGATTGACTACCTTTAAGTCCTCCCTTGATCATTCTCACCATGGGAAGAGTAAAAATTTTGCACCAGTCCCCTCAGGACAACTCAACCAAACTTAAACTCCTCGAGTTAGTTGCTCCCTTCAACATAAAGATCAATGCTCTTCACTCTTCCAAGGAAGCCATTATTGTGTCTACATCCTCTGATTTTGATTCTGATGAACTGCTTTCAGATAAACTGAAGACGCCTCTAGAGCAGCACGGTTTTTCAACAGTTCTTCCCCCTGAAGTCAAGGCCAACAGAAGCATCATCTGCTCCAAAATCGATGACATCATCTACTGCCATTCTGAAGACGAAATAGCCACGGAAATCATGAGAAACAACACCTGGGCAAAGGTCATAAATGTTTCCAAATTTGGCAAGTCCAACCTCCTGAAAATACAATTTCTAGACATAAAAATGGCTCAGAAGGCTCTGGAGGGCATCAAATTATTTCACCTATGTATAAGCAATCAACAAATTGAGGCAGAAAAGTTCGTTAACATCTCCACCTGTTTTAAATGTTATGCTTTGGAATCCCACAGCACCAAGAACTGCCCCAAACCTAAAGACTTCAAAATATGCTCAGAATGCTCATCCACAGACCATACTTGGAAAAACTGCTCTTCTCTAACCAAAAAATGCATAAATTGTGGAGATCATCACCGCACTTTGGCCATGAAATGTCAGAAGAGGAAGGAAATAGTTAAAAACAAATTGATCACCCCCCAGAACTCTACAACTCGCCTGGGCGTCACCTATGCTCAAGCTACGCAACTACCTAATCCTAACAGCCCCCCCCAGAACCAAAATTGCAGTTTCTCTACTATTCTACATCAGAACACCAAAATTTCTGAATACATGGTGCTCATTATCAATGCTCATCTGAATGAACTTGCCAATCAAGGCAGCTTTAATTCAACCTTTGAAGAAAGCTGCAAACTCAACAACCTCCCCATCATACATTTGCCCTCTAACCCTCCCTCAGATAAAATCTTGCAAGCACTCCTACCAACAATAACTAATAACCACCTTACTCTCCCTTCTGCAAACCCTCCTGGCAGTAACCCACCTTCACCTCCCCCTCAACAACAAGCACCACTCATAGAATCAGAAACCATCTCTACAGCAAACAAAGAACACACTAAAGTCACCACATCCACTCTACCCCCAGCAGAACCCCCATCACTCCACACAACAGAATTCCTTACCTCAAACACCAACATCTTCGAAGGTGCTACCGCTGTAGACATCCAGGAAAACGACTCATCGGATGAAGATCTTGACTTCCTAGAAAAAGAAAAAAGAAACAGACAAACAGAGGTGATACTACTACCATCTATATGGAAACCCAACAAAATATACAACATCAGAGAAATAACTAGAGCTTGCAAAGAGAACAAAGCCATGGTTAAAAAGCAACATAAAACACTTCAACAAGATGCAGCACTAGATGAGATCAGAGCCATCTCTGAAAAATACAACAACATCCAAGACTCCATCAGAATGGCCGATAACGAGGAAGAGAAATTCCTATTGCACAGCCTAGAAAACCGTAACAAATCCACTCTACTCCATAACAATAGATCACAAAGATCCAGAAATGAAAATCCTGCAACATAATGTATTAAACTGGTCAGGCAGAAACCTAGGTCTTATAAACATCTACAGAACCATTGATCCTGACATTATACTATTAAACAGCCATGGTATATCATCACATTCTACACTAAAAATCCCAGGATATACCTCCCACAAAAGAAACTCATATAACCGACCAATGGATGGCTCAGCTATAGCCATAAAGAACAACTTAACTTATAAATTACTAGACCATTTCATTTCAGACATGATTGGCGTAGAAATTTCAACACACACCGGTAAAGTCATAATAGCCACTGTTTATCTTCCACCCAGCCGCCCTTACCTCCCAACCCCCGATTTTATTAACTTATTCAGAAGAAACATCCCTGTCTACCTCATTGGTGATCTTAATGCTAAACATCGCCTCCTGGGCAACAGAAATTCAAATGTCGTAGGAAGACAACTCGCTAGTCTCATTCAAGACACTACAGTAAGACATATTGGCCCCAACTTTCCTACATTCCTCTCACACAACTCCATCTCCACCCCAGACATAGCCCTTTGCAACCTAATAGCTTACCACAACACCCTTTTTTCTCCAGGCCCTCTCACCACTAGTGATCACACCCCCATAATTGCCACTATCTCCACAGCCCCAATAACCGTCCCCATTCCTCCCCGACCTAACTTTGCCATGGCCAATTGGAATAACTTTAAACAAGATTTAATCACAACATTTACTAACTTTCATATCCCCGATGATGGTACACTAGAGGAAATCGATCGATCTCTTGAAAGATGGTACTCCAACATAAATATTGCAATCAACAATAACATCCCTACAACCACACATAGAACAATCACTACTCCTAAACACAGCAGAGACACACAGATACTCATCAATCAGTACAACGCATTAAGAACTCACTCCCAAAGACATGGTTGGACACGAGATCACTATAGACGGTACAAACTACTCCAAACTCAACTACATACATCCCTCCTAACAGAACACAACACTCATTGGGCAAACACTATTACAAACACTGCCAATCTTTACAACGATCCCTCCACATTTTGGCGTAAAATAAAAACCCTCTCAGGAACTTCAACCCCTGAGCCTCATTACATATTAGATCATCTGGGAAACAGACAACACTCAGCCTCTGAAAAAGAAAGAACACACAGGCGACACTGGGAGTCCATCTTTCAAGAGACCGAAGAAGAACAGAACAACAACAGACACGACAATTTAGTAAAAGAGTTCCTTACCATCAACGCAGATAGATTAACACCGTACCATTCAGCTAACCCCGATAGATTAGACTCAGACACAATATTCACCACTCCTATTGCGACAGATGAAATTACCGCTATTATTAAGAACTTAAAAAGACTTGCCCGGGAGAAAGTGGATATAATAAAACTATACTATCCAATCTCCCCAATATAGCCATTGAAAATTTAAAAAACATATTTAATGCAACCATCTCTGCAGGATATTTCCCCGACAAATTTAAAGAAGCCATCATAAAACTAATCCCAAAAAAGAACAAGAACCCACATCTCGTAGAGAATTACAGACCCATCTCTCTTTTAGAAGTCCCTGGAAAGGTACTAGAGAGAATAATTAATAAAAGGCTCAGACTACACCTTGAATCTGAGAATCTATACAATGAAAATCAATACGGTTTTCGACTACTAAGGGGCACCACTCAAGCAATTGCAATAGCATCAGAACATATAGCAATAAGTAAATCTAACAAAGGACAATGCCACACCATCCTTAGAGATGTAACAAAAGCCTTTGACAAGGTGTGGCATTTAGGACTTAAATATAAATTACTCAATCTCAACCTCCCAACTATAACTGAAAAAATTCTCTGTGATTTTCTTGACGACAGAAAGGCTAAAATCAAAATAAATAATTACACAGGGGCTAGCTTTGCTCTGAAAGCGGGGTTCTTCAAGGAGCGTACTCTCACCAACTCTTTACTCTATTTTCACCAGTGACTCCCCACAAGCAACCCATGGCATCAATATAAGTTACGCTGACGATATTTCCCAAATTATTAACTATCCTGGACCATCTAGAAGGATCATGAACTCAAGAACTCAAAGCGAAGTCGAGAAAATTAACGAATATGAATCAAAATGGAAAATACAAACTAACATAAATAAATTCTCCGTCATCCAACTTGCCAACACCAAAAAAGAACCTTTAATAATTAACGAAGAAATAACAGACTTCAAAGAAGAGGTAAAATACTTGGGTTTAAACTTAACTCTAGAGGCTATCTTCCCAGTGTACAGGATAGAAAACAAAAAGCCACTGGAGCATTATCCCTGCTTACTCAGATTCAAGGACATGCCTATAAAAGTCAAATCCCACCTTGTCAAAGCACTGATCCTCCCCATACTAGATTACCCACCCATTCCCACACACACCTTCAGCTATACCCAACTTAAAAAACTACAAGTCTTACAAAACAAAGCCCTCAGATTTGCAACTAATCAGCAGTACCCCTTACACACTTAACACGGAACAAATTCACGCCATAACTAAAAACCAAACCGTTAAACATAAGATTACATAACCAAGCGAAAAAATCTGGAGTAAAATCGAGGAAATAAACCCTGAAACATACAACGCATTAACTTACAATATCAACGATGAGAATCGCTCCTTCCACAAATGGTTCCCTAGTAGTCTAAAAACCATATTAAACAACCAAGACCCTATACCAATTTACTAAACTCAACCCAAACTATAAGTATCGCACCAACGAATACAAAAACCCCACCTATTTTCGACATAACCCAATTACGACATAAACCCAAACAACCCAACCAAACCCTCAAAAGCTAGCTCGCTAGCGCAATTCACACATACAAAACATATGAACACGCACCCACGCACACGCCCACATCCACGCGCACATGCGTACGTGCACGCACGCGCACACAAACATACACAGCCATTACCACTACATATACTTACCCAACTAACACAATATACAAAACAAAGCACTTACCTAACTCAACAAACAAAATTAAAGCAGTTATCTAACAAATACTATAAACAAAACCAAGCATGGTGGCCAGCCCACCGACTGTCTACTCCCTCTTCCTTCCTCTTTCTTACTATCCCTTCCCCTATTCTCTCTTCTTTCCCCACCTTCCTTAAAAAAAAAAAAAAAAAAAAAAAAAAAAAAAAAAAAAAAGCCCCCATGTCGACTCAGTCTCTCGCTCGCTCCCGCACCGTGCACATACCGTCTGACTCGGCGCCGCCATGCCACCCAAGACCTCCGGAAAGGCCGCTAAGAAGGCCGGCAAGGCCCAGAAGGCCATTGCCAAGGGAGACAAGAAGAAGAAGCGTAGGAGGAAGGAGAGCTACAGCATCTACATCTACAAAGTGCTCAAGCAGGTCCACCCTGACACCGGTGTTTCCTCCAAGGCGATGTCTATCATGAACTCTTTCGTGAATGACATCTTCGAGCGCATTGCTGCAGAGGCTTCACGCCTGGCACACTACAACAAGCGTTCAACCATCACCAGCCGGGAGATCCAGACGGCCGTCAGGCTGCTCCTCCCTGGCGAGCTGGCCAAGCACGCCGTGTCTGAAGGCACCAAGGCTGTCACCAAGTACACCTCCTCAAAGTAGAGAGGTTACACTCTTGGCCATTTCAACATTTCCGGCTCCAATCGGAGCCACAAGATTTTCGATAAAAAGGGGAAAGACAGACTTACCAATTTTCCACTCAGGAACTCTGGTTTATCAGCTTTCTCTCTCTCTCTCTCTCTCTCTCTCTCTCTCTCTCTCTCTTTCTTTCTTTTCGGCAACGGTGGTTTGGGATGGGTACGTAGGCACAATCGAAATGTTTTGAACTAGGGTTGGGGGTTAAAACAATAGAGTCAAAATAAAAGAGTAAATAGGGGCGTGCGGGCCTTCTTATTCATCTGAACAACCAACAACAACGTACCGTCGCCCCAAGAAGTGACGGCACGGTGTCAGATTGCTTCGGTCACTCACCACTGCCATGCGTTCTAGGAAAACAGTGAATAAGAGGTAAACATTCAATGCCTTCATCACGTCATGCCAAATAATCGTATATATTATATCGTACAAATAATGATGTAAAATGAATAACAGGAGGCAGTGATAAATTAGATGGTAACACTTAGTTATCTTTCCCGATTTGAATGAATGTGAAATGTATTAACTTCGCGCGCGGTGGCCGGTACGCCTAAAACTCCCAGTCCCGTTTTTTTTTTTTTTTTTTTTTTTGATAGCCCCTGTCTTATATGAAATAATCCTGAGGATTTTTCTTCGTGGGAAACTGGCCAAAGGCAGTGTAATAACTGCATGTCCTTGAGTGAATGTTATCTCCTTTCGTGCGTGTTGACCGAAACATTTAAAATAGCTTACCGGCTTACGCCTCCTTCCCGCTTTCTGTCGTCGTCCACCGAGACATTGGAAACGGAAATAAATGACTTTAAATTATTCCCTAGTATTGTAACGGAAATTATTTTCTACATAATATTTATTCATATCCAATGTTTATTGAAGCTCCCTTTTGTTCAGTCTTACGCTACCCAAACGTCACTGTCTGTTACCATGCTAGATTTGAACTCCACAACATATTTATTCCCGACTCTGCCTGAGCGACAGTTGTGAAATATCACTCAGTTCCGTTTAGGAATTCCTATTATCGTAACGAACCAACTGCTTCCTACAATACTTTTGAAATATACAGATAACTGGTCATGGATTTGTTGTTTCTTGTAACAATTTTACGTATTAGGCTTCACCCCGTACAGATATAAGGAAGAGTAGGGACACTATCGCTGACCGAAAACTTATGGATACTCCGCCGGCACTTCTTAGGCCGCCTGTACCAACCAACCCACTCAACAGGCGTACAGTAAATACATGCATGACATCGTATCATGCCTATTCATGTCAGCCTATAAAATGTAGGTACATACAACAACACATGTGCACAAATACATTTATACTATGTACGCAGTGACCTACACATGTACGTACACACTAAGTCATGCTCACATACACACAAGCCCTCATACGTCCGTACACACAGACATACATGCTCACAAAGACACACACATACACATACGTACAGTATAAACATACAACATACATACATACATACACACGCACAACTGCAGTTAAAAATCGATGGGTTCAGGTTCCCTTTTTTTTTTTTTCTCAGTATATTCACTGAAGAATTTACCGTGCGTTCGTGGCCACTGTCAAACCTTCATGACGGGTACAGAGCATCTCCTAATACGCAGCGGGAATGAGGGCGTGACTGAATCGGTCAGGAAGTAAACGAAACAGGCAAATAACGACAACAAAAACTGCGACGTGAACAACAGATCAACAAAATAAAAATACACGAATAGGTAAGTTCCCTTCCCACCCCCCACCCACCCGCCCAAAACAAGTAAATGAATGATTGAAAAAAGGATGAATGAATGAATGCATGTATGTAAGTATATAAGTATAGTTCATTCGTCTGTGTGCGTGCGTGTGTGTGTGTGTGTGTGTGTGTGTCCTCAAACGTCCGTACACACAGACATACATGCTCACAAAGACACACAAATACATACGTACAGTATAAACATACGGACACACGCACAACTGCAGGCGAGAATCGATGGGTTCATTTTTTTTTTTTTTTTTTTTTCCAGCATTGTAAATGAAGGATTCATCTTGCGTTCATGACGGATAGAGAGCATCTCCTAATATGCAGCGGAAATGCCTTTCTCGTTGTGCAAACCTGTGTACCTTTATGAGGGCGTGAGTGAATCGCTGAGTAAGTCAAAGAAACGCAAATAACGACAACAAAAAATGCGCGTCAACAACACATCAACCAAGGAAATAAACGAATAGGCAAGTTCTCCCGCCCCCCCCCAAACAAAAATAAGTAAATGAATGATTGAAAAAAGGAAGAATGAATGAATGCATGTATGTAAGTATATAAGTACAGTTCATTCGTCCGTAAGTGTGTGTGTGTGTGTGTGTGTGTGTGTGTGTGTGTGTGTGTGTGTGTCCCCTTACGCCCGTACACACAGACATACATGCTCACAAAGACACACAAATACATACGTACAGTATAAATATACATACTGTACACACGCACAATTGCAGGTGAAAATCGATGGGTTCAGGTTCACCTTTTTTTTTTTTTTTTTTTTTTTTTTTTTCCCCAGCATAGTAACTGAAGGATTCATCTTGCGTTCATGACGGATAGAGAGCATCTGCTAATATGCAGCTGGAATGCCTTTCTCGTTGTGCAAACCTGTGTACCTTTACGAGGGCGTGAGTGAATCGCTGAGTAAGTCAAAGAAACGCAAATAACGACAACAAAAAATGCGCGTCAACAACACATCAACCAAGGAAATAAACGAATAGGCAAGTTCCCACTCCCCCCCAAAAAAAGAAAATAAGTAAATGAATGATTGAAAAAAGGATGAATGAATGAATGCATGTATGTAAGTATATAAGTACAGTTCATTCGTCCGTAAGTGTGTGTGTGTGTGTGTGTGTGTGTGTGTGTGTGTGTGTCTCCTCTTACGCCCGTACACACAGACATACATGCTCACAAAGACACACAAATACATACGTACAGTATAAATATACATACACACGCACAACTGCAGGTGAAAATCGATGGGTTCAGGTTCACTTTTTTTTTTTTTTTTTTTTTTTTTCCCAGCATAGTAACTGAAGGATTCATCTTGCGTTCATGACGGATAGAGAGCATCTGCTAATATGCAGCGGGAATGCCTTTCTCGTTGTGCAAACCTGTGTACCTTTATGAGGGCGTGAGTGAATCGCTGAGTAAGTCAAAGAAACGCAAATAACGACAACAAAAAATGCGCGTCAACAACACATCAACCAAGGAAATAAACGAATAGGCAAGTTCTCCCTCCCCCCCCAAACAAAAATAAGTAAATGAATGATTGAAAAAAGGATGAATGAATGAATGCATGTATGTAAGTATATAAGTACAGTTCATTCGTCCGTAAGTGTGTGTGTGTGTGTGTGTGTGTGTGTGTGTGTCCCCTTACGCCCGTACACACAGACATACATGCTCACAAAGACACACAAATACATACGTACAGTATAAATATACATACTGTACACACGCACAATTGCAGGTGAAAATCGATGGGTTCAGGTTCACCTTTTTTTTTTTTTTTTTTTTTTTTTTTTTCCCCAGCATAGTAACTGAAGGATTCATCTTGCGTTCATGACGGATAGAGAGCATCTGCTAATATGCAGCGGGAATGCCTTTCTCGTTGTGCAAACCTGTGTACCTTTATGAGGGCGTGAGTGAGTCGCTGAGTAAGTAAACGAAACTGGCAAATAACGACAACAAAAAATGCGACGTGAACAACAGATCAATCAAAGAAATAAACGAACAGGCAAGTTTTCCCCCCTCCCCCCCCCCAAAAAAAAAAGAGTGTAAATGTTTAAAAAAATAAATAAAAAAAATAAAGAAAGAAAAAAAATGAATGCATGTATGTAAGTAATGATGTTCAATCGTGTGTGAGCATGCTTCGCTGCGGAAAAGCAAGAGCTGATACATGCAAACCTAAACTGAGGGAGGGTCTGTCATCATCTCTCTTTGAAGAAGGGTTTTGGCCCTGAAAAGGGCCGAGATTTCTTTCGATGGAGGTGGGGGGCCTCTCGCCTTAGGCGCGCTCGCCACGGATGCGGCGGGCCAGCTGGATGTCCTTAGGCATGATTGTTACACGCTTGGCGTGGATGGCACACAGGTTGGTGTCCTCAAAGAGACCGACCAAATAGGCCTCAGACGCCTCCTGCAGAGCCATGACGGCAGAGGACTGGAAGCGCAGGTCAGTCTTGAAGTCCTGGGCGATCTCACGGACAAGACGCTGGAATGGCAGCTTCCTTATAAGCAGCTCAGTGCTCTTCTGGTAGCGACGGATCTCACGCAGGGCCACAGTGCCAGGCCTGTAACGGTGGGGTTTCTTGACGCTGCCGGTGGCAGGGGCGGACTTGCGAGCGGCTTTGGTGGCCAGCTGCTTGCGAGGGGCCTTGCCTCCAGTGGACTTACGTGCAGTCTGCTTGGTACGAGCCATGGCGCGCGACTGAGGAGGGAGCTGTGAGACGAGCGAGAGTGTTGGCGCGCCGCGCCTGGCAGCGGCTTTTTATGTGGCCTGCCTCCGGACTGGCGGCGTGTGAGTGGTCGGGGTGTGATGTACATGGCGGTGATTTACTGTTCATGCTTTCTCGATGCCATTCCTGGTTTGCTTGCAAAATTTGGCATGCCCTGTGGCGTGACCTGGCTACGACGCCTCTCTAGGATTGGCCTCCTGGGAGCTGGGGTTGGGCCTGGGCCTGAAATCGAGGTTAGATGGATAAGGTTCGTACTTGCACGACCGACACTGCGTTATATAAGGGTGGTCGGCGAGCGGGGTCGTCATCATTGTTGGTGCTGGGAGCGGAGTGGACACTCACTACTACTGGGTCTGAGGAGCAGTAGCAGCAGCTGTAGACACTATGACTGGTCGAGGCAAAGGCGGCAAGGGTCTGGGCAAGGGAGGCGCCAAGCGACACCGCAAGGTGCTTCGTGACAACATCCAGGGCATCACCAAGCCTGCCATCCGTCGTCTGGCTCGTCGTGGCGGCGTGAAGCGTATCTCGGGCCTGATCTACGAGGAGACCCGCGGTGTTCTCAAGGTGTTCCTCGAGAACGTGATTCGCGATGCTGTCACCTACACTGAGCACACCAAGCGTAAGACCGTGACCGCGATGGACGTGGTGTACGCCCTGAAGAGGCAAGGGCGCACCCTTTACGGCTTCGGCGGTTAAGAGGCTGCGTGCATAACTGCATGGCACTATTCCACCTGGCCACGGCAAAGCACACAATAAACAGCAACCCCCGGACCTCTTTTAGAGGTCCACACCTAATTTCTGTGAAAGAGAATGAATGAAGGCATAGTAGTATAAGTAAATGCAGACGTTGAGCAGGTTAGGTAGC